>NC_062572.1:58247449-58867092 GCF_022837055.1 Prionailurus viverrinus
CTGAAGGGCTAATTGGGACTGCTTCCAAAGGGTTCACTTCCGTGCCTGGTGGTCTGTTGGTAGGAGGCTTCAGTTTCTTTCTATGTGACCCTCTTTATATGGATGCTTGAGTATCCTTCTGACATTAGTGCTGGCTTTTCCCAGAGTGTGATCTGAGAGAAAGCTAGGAGGAAATGTGTTTTATGACTAGCCTTGAAACCACACACCATTACTTCCACCATATTCTGTTGGTTAGAAGCAAGTCACTAAGTCCAGCCCCACTCTAGGAGGGAAATTACAGTCCACAGAAATTATTTTTCATCTTAATTTTTTAAAAGTCTGTCTGCCCTAACAAAGTTGCATAAGATCAAAGGCTTCTCTCTGTATATCTTTACCTTAGACACCTCCTTTGAGCCTCAAACTTTTGTATCCTAGCTGTGGTTAATATCTCTTCTTGAAGGTATCAGGGTTACCTCGTACTTAACATGTCCAAAGTCAAACTTGAGTTTCTTCCCATCTTGCTTCTCCTTCTTTTCCTCTTTTGTTGGTCCCTGTTTTCTGTGACTGGCACCATCCTGCATCCAGTTGCATAAGCTAGTATTTCCTCCTGTCTAATTCATCCTTAAATCCCATTGAATTTGTTTCTGAATACCTCTTGAATCTGCCCACTTTTATCCAGCTTCCAGCTTTATCTTAATCACAGGTTTCCTCTTCTTTTGTCTTTGATCCTCTGACCTTTCAGTGTTGGGCTCCTTTCTGCTACAGACCCCTTGCTACTCACCGCCTCAAATTTTTCATCTCAAATCATGTCTTCCTCAGGGAAGCCTTTTTGACAGTCAGATATTTGTTTATATTGCTGTGTACCTCCCCTCAAAAAGTTACCACCATTGAAACTTTATGTATATGTGACTGTTTGATTAATGCTTGCTTTCCTGGAGCCAACTCTAAATTTCATAAGGGTAGGGAGTGTGCATTTTGTCTATTTTTGTATTCCCTACATTTGACACATTCCCTATATTTACCGAATTTGTGTGCATTGAATGAATTAATAAGCGAATGAATATGTTTGATTATAGCTCTGAGAAATAGAGTAAATGGAATATATAACCAGTAAATAAAATAATTTAGCTTTCCCTTACTATGTTAGAGGATAACTATCATGTTTTTAAGTCTTTAGTGTTTCTGACAAGTTCCAGCTACAAATTAAGTGAATAGATCTGTCGAAAGGGCCCATCTCTCCTACCTCTGTTGGGTCAGTATGATGCCAAGCTAGTGATCCGAGGTGCCTGAGAATACTGTGTTCTTGTTAGAGGAGAGAGATACACTGCGATGTACCCAGAAGTCAAAAGCTTTAGGTCTAAGAGAATGAAACTTCCATTTTTTTGTAAAGGTACTATTGAGCCGAGACTCTCTTCTTAGGCTTGAAACTTCTGGAGAGCCTTGATTAGAAGTATGAACTGTAGGAGAGAATAATTAGTTCTAGGGGCGCCTGGGTGGCTCAGTCGGTTAAGTGTCTGACTCTTGGTTTCGGCTCAGGTCATAATCTCACAGTTTGTGGGTTCAAGCCTTGTGTCAGGCCCTGCACTGACAGTGCAGAGCTTGCTTGGGATTCTCTCTCTCTCTCCCTTTCTCTCTGCACTTCCTGTGCATGTGTGTGTGCACACTCTCTCTCTCTCTCTCTGTCTCTCTCTCTCAAAACATTATAAACTTTAAAAAGAATAATTATTTAGCCCTAGAAAATGCTGATGAATCTTTGGAGGAACTTGACAGTATGACATAGAGTAGGATCAGAAGTTTGCTGATACATGCTTTCAACAATAGCCAAATTATGGAAAGAGCTTAAATGTCCATCAGCTGATGAATGGATAAAGAAGATGTGGTTTGTATATACAATGGAATACTACTTGGCAATGAGAAAGAATGAAATTATGCCATTTTGCAGCAATGTGGATGGAACTGGAAGGTATTATGCTGAGTGAAATAAGTCAGAGAAGGACAGATACCATGTTTTCACTCATAGGTAGATCTTGAGAAACTTAACAGAAGACCATGGGGGAAGCGAAGGGGAAAAAATAGTTACAGAGAAGGGAGGCAATCCATAAGAGACTCAAATACAGAGAACAAACTGAGGGGGGATATGGGGGTGGGGGAGAGTGGAAAATGGGTGATGGGCATTGAGGAGGGCACTTGTTGGGATGAGCCCTGGGTGTTGTATGTCAGTGATGAAGCATGGGAATCTACCCCAAAAACCAAGAGCACACTTTACACACTGTATATTATCCAATTTGACAATAAATTATATTTAATATATATATATATATATAAATAATTAAATAAAAAGAACTCTGCTGATATAATTGATCACTGTACTTTGATATTAATTATGATTTTATAACTTAAAAAAATTAGGTATTCAAATACATTTCAAATGGAAAGTTTTAATTTATCATTGTTGGGACAAAAACTGTGAGCTTTAAGTGACTTCCAAGATAAATTCTGGTGTGTGTCATTTGAGGAAATGTACACCGTTTGTCTGCTTCTGAAATTGGCATTGTTTCTTTGAAGTATTCCCCCCATATTTATCTTTCTTTTTTTTAAGGGAATTGAGGTTGAATTCAGCTTGCCCTTTTAGATGTAGTTTTATGAGTTTGGACAAATGGACAGAGTCATCTGACCACCACCACAAGCAAGATCCTGGAATGTTTTCATTATCACAAGTTCCTTCATGCCCCTTTTGAGGCAGTTCTCTCCTTCCTCCACAGCCCCTGGCAACCGCTGATTGATTTCTGTGTCCATAGTTTTGCCTTTGCTGGATTGCCCTATAAATGGAATCATGCAGTATACAGTATGCAGCATTTTTGTGACTTCTTTCACTTAGCATAATGCTTTTGAGATTCACCCAAATGATTGCATATATATCAAGAGTTTGTTCTTTTTTTGGGGCGCCTGGGTGGCGCAGTCGGTTAAGCGTCCGACTTCAGCCAGGTCACGATCTCGCGGTCCGTGAGTTCGAGCCCCGCGTCAGGCTCTGGGCTGATGGCTCAGAGCCTGGAGCCTGTTTCCGATTTTGTGTCTCCCTCTTTCTCTGCCCCTCCCCCGTTCATGCTCTGTCTCTCTCTGTCCCAAAAATAAATAAACGTTGAAAAAAAAAATTTAAAAAAAAAGAGTTTGTTCTTTTTAGTTGCTAGGTTAGTATTTCACTGGTGTGGTACAGTTTGTTTATCCATTTACCAGGTGATGGGCATTCGGATTGTGTCCAGATTTTGATGATTACGATTAAGCTGCTGTAAAGATTTATGTACAGGTCTTTGTGTAGACATATGTTTTCCTTTCTCTTAAGTAAATAGCTAGGGACGGAATTGCCAGATTCTTATAGGAAGAAACTGCCAGTTTTCCAGAGAGGCTGTACCCTTGTGCATTCCCCTGGCAGCATTATTACAGTTGCAGTTGCAGCAATTCCTAGCTAGCACTTGGTAATTTTCTTCTTCCCTTTAGCCATATATATTGGCACATAGTGGTGTTTCATTGTGGTCTCAATTAGCAGTTCCCTAAAAGCTAATGATATTGAACATCTTTTCACGTGCTCATTTACCATCTGTATTGCTTTTTTGATGATAAAATTGATGAAACCTTTTGCCTATTTTACTGGATTGTTTTGTGTCTTTTTAAGTTTATTTATTTTGAGAGAGGGAGGGAAGAAGGGAGAGAGAGAGCGAGCACGCAGAAGCAGGGGAGGAGCAGAGAAAGAGAGAGGAAGAGAGAATACCAAGCAGGCTCTGCACTGTCAGTGCGGAGCCCAGTGTGGGGCTTGAACTCATGAACCACCAAATCATGACCTGAGCCAAAACCAAGAGTCAGATGCTTAACCGACTGAGCCACCCAGGTGTCCCTGGATTGGGTTTTCTTTTCTTTTCTTTTCCTTTCTTTTCTTTTCTTTTTTCTTTTCTTTTCTTTCTTTCTTTCTTTCTTTCTTTCTTTCTTTCTTTTTTTTTTTTTACTGTATTTTAAGAGTTCTTCTATTCTGGATATAAGTCATTTATCAGATATGTAATTTGTAAATGTCTTCTCCCAGTCTGTGACTTGTTTTTTTATTTTTTTAACTGTCTTTTGGAGAAGATTTTGATTGTGAAGTCCAAGATACCATCTTATGATTTGTACTTTTTTTGTTCTGTTCTGAGGAAACTTTGCCTCACCCAGGGTCTCAAAGAATTTTTGTCTCTCCTTTATCCTCCTTTCTCCCTACACCTCCTGCTTCATCCATACCCCTCTTCTCCCAAACACATACATACCCACTTCATCTTCAATTTTCTAATCTAATTGTGCTGCCTTGGAAAAATTAAATAGGAATGGATACAAAGTAATAGAGATTTACACTGGAGTATTGTGGGCTATAAGCCTTTAAAAAAATAACAATCAGATTTTCGAGAATAGAAAGCTACATTTGAATCCCAGATACTGTACTAGCAGTCAGATTGTTTGCTTTGCCAGTGACCAAAAGAGACAGCTTTTCATGTAAAGTAGCTCAAAATAAAAATTTGTATCTATCTAGCTTCTCTGGAGAAAACTGTTGCTTTACGATGCTGTGCACTATAGTGCTTCTGGTCCCCCCCCCCCCCAACCCTAGTCACCCTAGTTATCAGTACTTGCTCACCGCATGGGACACAGTATCAGATATTAATTGAATAAGTACAATTTTGAGGCAAGCATATGACAGTAACATACATCCCTGTTCACTGTGCAATCAGGGAATGTTGGTTTGATGAAGGAGGAATGTCAAGAAAACAAAGGTCTCAGAGCACAAATAATACTTTACATTTGTAAGTATCACTTAGTATTTTTTTGGGTGCTTTTCAGGTCGCTGTCTAGCAACCTTGTGAAGTAGGCAAGAACTATTATATATCTTTTTTATAGATAAACTCTCTGGCCTGTCCTGAATTGCTCAGGTAATAAGTACCACTGTTGCCCACCATGGCATGTAAAATTGCCCTTTAAGAAGCTGCTATGTTGCCCATCAGCCCAATCCTTCAGAACATCTGCTCATTTGGCTTTTTTCGTGAGGCACATGTGCAAAGTGTGTTTCTTCTATCCACTTCATCTGAATGCACTTGGCTTGTCTCCCTCCTGATCAGCAGTGACATAGGCCTTTGAGCTTCCATGTCAGCTGCTTATCAGAATGATTCCTGACCTCTCTGAGGTCCCTCACACTGCTCCAGAGCTCCCCAAGATGAGCTCCTTAGTAACAGAAATGTTACTAGTTAGACTATCCCAAATGACTTTCCAAACTGGATGACAGTTCCTTCCGTCATTTTCTTTGGTGTTTTAACAGATTGAGGGGTGGGGTGGGGGGAATAGAAACTAAAGATCAGAGAAGTCTGTAAAATTACTGTCAAGAGCCAGGACTAGGTCTCGGATCTTAAACTCTTTTCTTCTCCATTATACTTGCTGTGAGTGTTTCTGAATGGCTGGTGACTGTAGTGTTTTTAGAATGGGATTCAATGGAACAGAGGGATAAGAATTAGCCCAATAAACTGCTATCGTTCAATACTGGGAGACCTCCTATTAGTCCTTAGGACCTGGAAACCTGAATGGACTGAGAATCACTGGTTTCTTAAACTCCTGTGGCAGTTAATGGCTTAGCATTTAACATAGCAGTTGAATAGAAGGCAGTTCAGCCCTGTGTGTTTCATGGATATGAGATAGTGGCACACTATTGTTTTAATTTGCGTTTTCCTAATACTGAATTGAGCGCTTTTCCACATTTATAGGCTATTCAGGTTTCCTTTCTGCCTAGTGCTTGTGTGTATTCTTCACCCATTTTTCTTTTGGATTGTTATACATTGATTTGTAGGAGTTATTTGTACACTCTTGGCACTATTAATTTTTATGTATTTTACAAGTGTTTTTTAAGTCAAATTTTTAAACTTATTCTGAATAGTAAAATTTCATGTGCATGTTAAATTAATCTTACAGCTCATTTTTAAGGTTCTGATATTTTAAGTTATCTTTTTTCTTTTTGTCTCTATAGGTTATGAACGTGATTTCTGATGAAACTGGATTGGAATAGTTTTCATGATCTTTGCATATTTATATATATATATATATATATATATATATATTTTAAAATTTTGCATTTGACTTAAAGTGCCATGAGAAAATTTGCATATTGCAAGGTGGTCCTAGCCACCTCCTTGATTTGGGTACTCTTGGATATGTTCCTGCTGCTTTACTTCAGTGAATGCAACAAATGTGATGAAAAAAAGGAGCGAGGACTTCCTGCTGGGGATGGTGAGTGACGTTTTACACTGATACATCTGTTTCAATAAGTATGTCACTAGTTTGTTCACTAATTTGGATACTATAAAATTTTCATTTTTTTAGATTAATAGTAATTCCTGACTTCCTAAATATGATGATTATGTTACCAACAGTTTTCCAGTGGGTTCCTCCAACAGTTAAAAACAAGATTCAAGTCTCAGTATAGAGTTGCTGAATTCAATATTTGTGTTCACTGTTACTTGTAGTTAATTTTCTGCAAACTGTATTACCAAGTAATGTGGAGAAACTAATATTAATGGTTTTGAAACTAATAACTAATAGTTGGAACCAACAAAATGGTATGGCATTAGTGTAATGACATAAATGCTGAATAGAGTGTTAAAATTTCATTGTTGGGTATTAAAAGATGTTTTTTCCTGCCTTCCCATCTCATTGCTGAGGGAAATCATTCTAGATGGAGGTGGTCTGGAGAGTTCTTTTTGTTAATGCTATAAATAGCTCCAGTTAGCACTTTTGAGAGGACTTTTGTAAAGATGAGGCTGTATAATAAAGACCACAGTGAGACTGCAGTATCTGGTATGGAAAAGAAAGGAAACACAAATATGAAGGACCTAGATTTGAAGTCCTGACATTTTGGGCAGTGGACACCTGGAAAATTCAGTTTTGAATACCTGTGTTCAAACCAACAAACAAGTGCTGCTTTTTATTTTTTAGCATAATGAAAATGACTTTGCATTATGAGTCAATAATTCAGCTGTTCTGAGCTCTGAACTCTCTATGATTAGTTATAGAAAATCTGGCTATGCAGTAATTCTACTATTTTTAGGAATTCTATGTGAATGATTACTGTTTTAACATCAGTTTTATTTGAATATGTAATCACAGTTAAATTTTTTGTATTTTTATAATGAGAGCACCTGGTCCCCTAAAATTTATAATCTAAAAATATTTGTTTGTATTGGTTAACTGTGCCTACTTACTGTAATTTTTATAGATGGGTTTGTATAACAAGTTCTGTTCATTTCTTCTTGGGAAATTTACCTAAAATTAGATTCAGTTGCTTGCACTGGCTCTAGTAATACCTAGGCTATAATCCCTCCCTGACTTTTTAATTTTCACTTTCCCCTTAAGTTTTGTTTTTTTTTTTTAATCTTTATTTATTTTTGAGAGACCAAGTGTGAGCAGGGGAGAGGCAGAGAGAGAGACACACACACAGAATCTAAAGCAGGCTCCAGGCTCCAAGCTGTTAGCACAGAGCCTGATGTGGGCCTCTAACCCACGAACTGTGAGATCATAACCTGAGCTGAAGTTGGACACTTAACCGACCGAGTCACCCAGGCGCCCCTCCCCTTAAGTTTTAATCAAATATACTTTAATTCAAAGTCAGCTTATTAATTTGTTGACTTTACTGGTTTACTCTGTGGCTCTGCTGTTTAGTACCTTTGTTGGTTGACTCCTTAACTGTTGTTAGAACTGTAACTCTGTCTAGATTTAACTCAGAGGGCAGGTATTACCATCTACCAGTAAGTTGGATATTCTTTTCCCAAATAGAACAGATTAACTTTCCCCTCACCCTGCTTTAATTTGTTGCCATTTATAGCGGAAGCTCATGGTGTTCTATTTTAAACACAGAGCCGTAAAAGTTAGAAAGAATAGGACGTTTAGTGTGTGAAGATCCACTTGGTGAATATTTTTAAAACTCTGATATGTGCTGGGCAGTATATATATGCTACACAGTCCAATAACAAAAAATAAGGCAAAATTCCTCCCTTTGAGGAACTCACAGTTCAAGAGGAGAGAAAGAATAAGTAAAATACTGATAGAATAAATAGCATTCTAGAGATGTGCACAAGAGCAGAAAGTACTGGTAACATCTCGGGGTGTCTGAGAAGGTTCAATAGGGAAATAATGCTCATGTTGAGAAGTGTCATGGTGAGCAGGTGTTTTTTACGTTTGATAAATAAGCAAAGGAAAGAAGCATGTGCAAGATATGCAAGTGAGAGAATAGAGTTGATGGATAGAGAATGTGAGGAAGGAGCACAGATGAAGCTTGGGAGGTTAGCAGAAGCCACATTCCCAAAGGCCTTTTATGGCATCCTAAGGATTTTGGATTTCTTCCTGTAGGCAGTGGCATGCCGTTGAAGGATTTTAAACAAGGGAGTATGTAACCTGATGGGACCCAGACTTTCGGAAGAAAGCCTCGGTGGGCATGTGGCTGAGTATTAGAAGAGAATAAGGCAGCAGCTAGTCGAAGCTGTCATGAAAGTTTAGAGAAGTTCTTAGAGCCTACACTAAAGTGATACTGAGTTAGAAAGGAAAAATATATATACATAAGAAATACATAAACAGTGGAATTTATGTAACTTGAGCCACTGAATGTAGGTAGTAATGAAAGAAGAGTTTAAGATACTTCTCAGGTTTCCCTGTTCGATGAATTGATAGGAGGTGGACCCCCAGAGGTGGAGCAGCTTTGATGGAAGGTGAAAGGATGAGCTGGGTTGGGAGTATTTAACTTGGAAAATTCTGGTAGAGACGTTCTGCAGGAGAGAGCAGTCGAGGCGCAGAATGTAGGTGGTAGCATAAGCCTGGTCTGTGCAGAGGACTGCATCAGGAGCATATGTAGACTCAGAAGGGACAGACCCAGTGTTGAAGAGCATCGTGGAGGTCAGTAAAGAGTCATCTCAGGAAGTTAGAGGTGGAAGGGGAAGCCAGAGGGAGAGTGCTCATGAAAACCCTGGAGTGTTGTCAAGAGATTTTATCTGCGATGAAGAGGAAGTGTTTCTATATGTTTCTATATGAGGTTTGTTTTGACCCTGGCAGATGCCATCTGATTGCCAATAGGTTTGATGTACCCCTGAAGAGTAGAGATGTGTAGCTTATTCTTTAGGAAGCTTCAGCACAGAAAAAGGGGTGGTGCATGGGGTGCCTGGCTGGCTCAGTTGATGGAGCATGTGACTTGATCTTGGGGTTGTGAGTTTGAACTCTACATTGGGTGTAGAGATTATTCAAAAATAAAATCTTAACGGAAAAGACAAAAAAGAGAAGGGTAGCGCAGTAGTTAAAGGAATGGAGGCAAAGTTTTATGTTTGTGTGTATTTTTTATGTACATTGAGGGGGAGGTTAAAATATAAGGGACAAAACTAATACCTGAAAAAGCAGGTTCTTAGCAGATGAAACTATGTGGTGTCAAAACCATAAGAAGAGGATTGTATTTGAAGAAATTGCCAAGGTTAATACAGTTTTGAAAACAACGGTGGCATGAGCATCAAAGATAAGAAGTAGCTTTTATACAAAGTACAAAGGTACTAGGTAAAGGAGAAATGGTCTGGGAGTAACGGTGTGGAGATGTGAGATCTCATCCGAACCTTGTGAGACACAGAGAATGACCAGTTCTCCCAGAAGAGGTTTGTGAGGGTGGTGGGCTCTGGGGAGGGCAAATTTGAGTGAAATCTGGTAGAAGGGCCTATGTGTTGTGGAGAAAGAGAATGAAGAGGCTTTACATTGGTGGGGGGTAGAGGGGATCAGGCTGTTTCACACGACTGAGGAGGAGGGAAGCATGAGAGAATGGCTGAGCAGTAAGCCAGGAGGTGAGGAAACTGTAGGAAGGGAGATGGGGTGAGAGGCTGAGGGTTCCAGACGGGGCTTCAAAGCTAGCATACTTATTGGTTTATATACTGTAAGAAAGCAGAAACATTTCAGCTATCATTGTAAGCTACATCCCAATCAGAGTTGTTAAAATGTGGAAAAAATATTTTGGAATACATAAAAAAGATAATGCCTAAAAACAGTAGAGATGATAATTGTGTAGGGCGCCTGGGTGGCTCAGTTGGTTAAGTGTCCCACTCTTGATTTCGGCTCTGGTCATGATCTCACAGATAGTGGGATCAAGCTCCTCCTCAGACTTTGCGCTGACGCACAGATTCTCCCTCTCTCTCTGCCTCACCCGTGCCTGTGTGTGCTCTCTCTCTCTCTCTCCCTCTCAAAATAAATAAATAAACATTTTTTAAAAAGATGATAATTGTGTAATAAGAGAAAATCATTTAGGAGAAGTGGTTTTAGCCTTTTATTTGTATTTTTCCCCAAAAGGGTATCATAACTTTATACCTCTTTATTCTACTTATTTGAGAAAAATACAAGTTAAAATTTGTAAGATTTATTAAAATACATTCAAAGGTAGGTCCTATGGCTTGTGTATATTAATCTGGTTTGGTGGCATTCAGAGTGAATCTAGTTTTCTTGGTAATTAAGTTTTTAAAACATGATACTTTTTGGTTGGCTCATAAGACCAAGAGTTGTGAGTTTGAGCCCCACATTGGGAGTAGAGATTATTTAAAATAAAACATGAGACTTTATTGTTTTATAAGTGAGGTTTACCTGAAATGTCAAATACATTTGTTCTCACATAATACTGTGGATTTAAAACACCTTAGTCTCTCCCTTGTCAGAGTTGATTTGATTTTTAGAAATGATCTGCATGTAAAATTTTATGCCAAGGAAGATTTTCTTTCAGTTCTGAAAATGATATCCAAATCCCATTTCAGTTGGTTTTAAACAAAAATTTCACTGAACTTTTAATTTACATAAAAGACTGGTAAGTAGAGTGCATGGAAAGTTAATGCTTATCATTTAATCTGCAAGTGCATTAGTAGGAAAAATATATTCATTATCCACATGCACTTTATCCTGAGCTCTTTGCCAAAGAAAACTAGTTTACTAGTCCATTTAATTATTTAGGATATTATAATCTCTAAATTAGAGTATTGTGGTGGATTCTGTAAGTCATCTAGTAGTCATATAATTTTTGGTAATTTCTATTATAGCTTGGAAATTTCATGTGTACCAGTAGGTTGAGTTACTTAATGTGGACACTGTACTAGATATTCAGGTTATTAATAAGTACCAGGTGGTCAAATTAGTAACATGTCACAATAGCAGGATTGTGTATGTTGTAGAGTTTTGTCTGCTTCTTTAAGATCTTAAGGCCAGAGTTTTACTTCACAGTGATTGGGCAAGATTTTAACTTTCTGGTCATATAGTCTCTTAAGCTATAAGCAATCAAGCTTATACTTACTAGTCCTCACAGAAGTAATATCTAGAGTCCTCCTTCATGCTCCCACAACCCCCAGGGAAAATGTCAAATATAAACAAAAGTAGAGAAATAGAACTCCCATATACCCACCATCTGGCATCAGCAGTTTTCATTTCAGAGCTGGTCTGGTGGCATGGATGTGTGGATACCTCTTTCTCTCTGTCCTCCCTTTCAATATTTTTGTTGTTGATGATGAAGAAAAAATTGGGTGTTCCCCCCCCCAGTTTCCCACAGTTAGGATTTGCATCCCTTTAACACTTTTTGTCATGTCCTTTGGTGTCTTACATTTTCTGTGAATTGATAGGTAGGTCCGAAGGCTTGATCAAATTCAGGATCTCCCTCTTTCCCCCACCACCTCACCCCAGCAAAAATATATTGTAGGTGGTATTCTGTATAACTTAATACTCTTACTTTTTTTTTTTTTAACTTTTTTAAAATTTATTTTTGAGAGAGAGAGAGAGAGAGAGAGAGCGAGTGAGCGAGCATGAGTGGGGGAGGAGCAGAGAGAGAGGGAGACATAGAATCCAAAGCAGGCTCCAGACTGTGAGCTGTCAGCACAGAGCCTGACACGGGGCTCGAACCCACGACCATGAGATCATGACTTGAGCTGAAGTCAGACGCTTAACCAACTGAGCCACCCAGGCACCCCATGCATAACTTAACACTCTTAATTTAAAAGCCAAACAGCATGAAAATGTTTTTTTCCATTTTAACTTTAAAGCATCGTCTTATACTAAAATAGGGTTCTGATAACGAAAGATATTTATGATCAGAGCCACTAAATGTCTCCCACCTACTCTTTGTGTTAACTATGCTCTCCATGCACACAGTATAATTGCCACATCCAGAACTCTGCTGCTTTCTCTTGACCCCTGAATATCCCAATCCCCAAATCTGTTGGTTGCTTTTTTTTTTTTCAGAGACAGACTCAATTAGAATTGACTCTAATAAGAGTTTTATAACTTGTGATTTTTAAATATTTAAAATCATATATGGGGATTATACATCTGTACTTGTATTATAGTTTTTATTACACTTGTAATTGGGAAATCTTGAAATTGTATCAACCCTGATATTTAAAGAGCTTAGTTACTTGGCAAACATTAGACAGGCTTTGTTTTTAAAAATTGTTTTACATGAGTTTCCTATAATTTTCCTATAATTGAAGTTATTTGCTAATATATTTTTAAAGTTTATTAATTTTGAGAGAGAGAGAGAGAGAGAGAGAGAGAGAGATTGAGCTGGGGGAGGGGTAGAGAGGGGGGGAGGAAGGGGGAGAGAGAGAGAGAGGAAATATGAATGAATGAATGAATGAATGAATGAATCCCAAGCTGGCTCTGCACTGTCAGCATGGAGCCTGATGTGGCGCTTGAACTCTTGGACTGTGAGATCATGACCTGAGCCAAAACCAAGAGTTTGTCACTTAACCAGCTGAGCCATCCAGGTGCCCCTATTTCCTAATATTTTAATGCCCTCCCCAAATCACAGTTCATTCTGAGAACAAGAGCAAAATTATCTTATACCATTTTTTTTTCTTGATGGTTGTCTAAGACGGGTGTTTTTATATTCTATACAGAGTTGTTGAAGACATAGTAATTTCATATTCTCTGGCTCTGGTGTTGGTAGGTTGCTTTGTACCACGATCTGAAACAATCTACAGGTCAGCTTTACCAACTAGTCCTATTCTTGGGCAGATGAAGCCTGGCTGAAGAGAGATGGCTTGTCTACTGCCTTGATGTCTCTATTTTTGTGCAGACTTTTTGGAGGTGCCTAAAATGTAAACAATGGGAGAATAAAATTTTCAATTTTAAAAATAAACAAGTAATGTACGAAACAGGTATTCAAGAAAATTTTTGTAATGTTTATTTTTGAGAGAGAGGGAGAGCGCACTGCACACATGAGTCGGGGAGGGAGCAAAGAGAGAGGGAGACAGAATCTGAAGCAGGCTCCAGGTTCCGAAATGTCAGCACAGAGCCTGATGCAGTGCTCAAATTCACAAATTGTGAGATCATGAACTGAGCTGAGGTTGGACGCTTAACCGACAGAGCCACGCAGGTGCCCTCAAAACAGGTATTTTTATCCCATTCTTGGTCTCACCCCATTCTCTACCAATCCCTTTTATTTTTTTAAAGTTTTTGCCCCATCCCTTTTAGATGAGAAGTTTAATACACTTTTTTCCAAGTTTAATATATCTGGGAACTTGTTTTTCTTGGAACATTTTTTAACATGTCAAAAGTATAAAACAAGGAATATTTCGAAACTGCACATCTAGAATATTACCCTTTTTATGTTATCACGAGATAACATGACTTAGAATGATCTTTCATGATACTCCACCTTGCTTGATGCTTATTCTGATGTCTATTATCATTTCTAGGGTTTCATTTTGGCTTATCTAAGAGCCCTAGATGAAATGATGTGGCAGTCAGGAGTAGCAGATGATCGATGCAGATAGATTTGGAAAAGCTGCACGCAAAAGAAGCTGTTGTAGCTGGGACTTGAAAGACAAGTAGGGGTTTGGTATTGTAGAAATTGGAATGGGGAGATGCCATGGGAGGGGACCGGTGTGAGCAAAGGCACCAACACAGGAAAACATGAAGCACTTATGAAGGAAAGTAGTTGCTGTTTGACTGAAGGATGATGACACACTGGAGTGGACATGGGGGGTGGCATGGTGGAGGGCTGAATAAGTGTTAGGTTTGGGAAATTTGGATAAATTTTCTGTTAAAGAGGGGCGCCTGGGTGGTTCAGTTGGTTAAGTGTCCAACTTTGGCTCAGGTCCTGATCTCGTGGTTTGTGAGTTCGAGCCCCATGTCAGGCTCTGTGCTGATAGCTCAGAGCCTGGAGGCTGCTTTGGATTCTGTGTCTCCCTCTTTCTCTGCCTACCCCCACCCCCACTCATGCTCTGTCTCTCTCTTTCTCTCTCAAAAATAAACATTAAAAAAAAATCTTTTTTAATTCCCTATTAAAGGGTTAGACTTTAGGAGATCATGGGAATACCACAATGAAGGTCATGCTTTAGAGAGGTTAATGTGGTGACAATATTTGAGATGGGAACGCCAAGGCTGCGTGCGATTCAGGTGAGTGAGTAGTGCAGGGTGTGGAGGTCTTGAGTGAGGACACTTGTGTGGAAGAGGAGGACAGGGCAGCCCCTAGAAGGTGTCACAGATGTAGAGGACGGGCTCAGAAATGGCTCTGGGTGCTGAGGGCACAGTTTAAACTCATGTTATTAAACAAATATTTACATTTGCTGTAAAATTGTTAATTAAGTTTCCTCCTTATTCTTAGTTCTAGAGCCAGTACAAAAGCCTCATGAAGGTCCTGGAGAAATGGGGAAACCAGTTGTCATTCCTAAAGAGGATCAAGAAAAGATGAAAGAGATGTTTAAAATCAATCAGTTCAATTTAATGGCAAGTGAGATGATTGCACTCAACAGATCGTTACCAGATGTTAGGTTAGAAGGGTAAGTACCTAGTGTGGTCCTGTTGGCATTTAATGAAAAGTGTGCTCTCAAGTCCCAGTAAGTTGCACTTCAGTGTTGACTATTCTGAAAGTGAATGTTATATCACTGTTATTACTTATCCCATTTAACTTACTAAATGTTGATGAAAATAGTACTGATCATTAGGCTATATATTTTAGGCTTTAGATTAGAAGTGTATTTTAAACTTATCAAAATGTTCCTATAATCAGCTTTTTAAAAAAGATTCTTTTAAGTTGTAACTTAAAACAGTAACGTATGTAGTCATAGGTGTACATATTAGTGAATTTTTACATATACATATACACCTGTCTCATCATTATCCAAATCAAGATATGTGTGTTAAATGAATATACCATAATTTATTTACACATTGATAGACATTTGGGTTGTTTCCACCCTTTGACTATTGCGAACAAAGCAGTTGTGACATTCTTATGCGTGTCTTTTGGAGGACTTAGACTCTTGTTTCTATTTGGTATGTCTAGGGGAAAGGAGTAGGGTATACATATATCTAGCATTAGTATGCGCTGCCAAACATTTTTCCAGGACAATTGTGCCACTTTGCATTCCCACCCCCAATATAAGAGGCCCAGTTGCTGCGTGTGAAAGGTACACAAGATATCTGGGCTAGGGGACAACAGGCCCAGTGAAGAGCAAAGGAACTATGCAGAAAACACACGGAACAAGTGGGCAGATACATGTACCTCCTGAGACCCTACCACCTTGCCCTCTGTGGCTCCCATTGATGCCAATAGCCAGGCCTTCCCTCTCCCTCTCCAGGCAAGAGATTGGAGGATCATTCGTAACACAATAGGACTAAACACAGAGAGGAGGAGGAAAACTGATATTAAGCATCTTTCAGAGCTAATAAGCACCTTTTTGGTTCCCTATTTTTATAACAAATAGGTAACCAAGGAATATTAGACGATCACAAGAAACCCTCAAACATGGAAAGTATAGTCCCCAAAAAGAGAAGTAAGCAATTTGGGAGAAGCAAAAACTATTCAGGTAGAAGAAAACTTAAAAAAAAATAATCCCAAAGAAATAAAATATTACAACCGTAAAACAAGAGTAGGATACTATTCAAAAGATACGCTAGGAGAGCCAAAAAGAGTTTTGGGGAGTTTATTTCAACTTTTTTTTTTTTTGGGGGGGGGGGACAGAGAGAGACAGAGCATGAATGGGGGAGGGGCAAGGAGAGAGGGAGACACAGAATCGGAAACAGGTTCCAGGCTCCGAGCCGTCAGCCCAGAGCCTGACGCGGGGCTCGAACCCACGGACCGCGAGATCGTGAGCTGGCTGAAGTCGGACGCTTAACCGACTGCGCCACCCAGGCGCCCCGAGTTTTTGGGAGTTTAAAAAGAAAGAAAGAAAAAGGCAGAACTCAATAGCAGCTCAGCAGCAACCCTAGAAACAAAGGAGCAACATTCTAGAGGAAAATAATTTCCAACTTAGAATCTGTATCTGTCCAAACTTGCAGTCAAACACACAGGTTAAAAAGGGACATTTTTGGAAATCCAAAAAGGTCTCATAACACTGAGCTGCCACACATCCTTTCTTGGGAAGTTACTGGAGATTATGCTTCACCAAGTGAGGACTCAAACCAGGGAAAAGATGGACACAGGATATAGAAGACAGGAGATGTGACATAAAATTAATGTGGTGAGAATCCCTTGAGGATGGTGAAGGGAGAGCCCTGGATGAGAGTTGTGTAGGCCAAGAGGCGGCCCACCCAGATGGAAGGAGGCCAGGATACGCAGGCCCTGGAGAGACTTCAAGAAGATGGGGGATGGTACCGCTGAATGTCTCTAGAAGAGATTTAAATCTGACAATTGATGGAGAGTTTGGGATGCAGTTAATATTGTGCATATAAAAATTAAACCGGGGTGGGGGGGATTGAGAGTATCTATATGTTCATCCAGCAGATTCATTGTAAATCTTAGGTTTTCACAAGCTATTTACTCTCCTGAACAATTTAAGAACAATTTTCTTACTAAAGAAAGCCAGACTCTTCAGGGAAGCCTGCAGTTAAAATTTGAATGATGTCTATGTTAAAAAAGACTCAATTATTTTTGTTTTGGCAGAGTTATTTTTGTAATTGTATTAATTCCCCTATGTACATTACCACTCTTAACACATTTTGTTAAGCATTTACGTTTTGAACAGTGTTTAAACGGTGTGATACACATGCTTGTGCACTGAATTTTGGGCTTGTTGAAGACTGCTCAGATTCGAAAGTCTTACTTTGCACAAGCTGCTAATACATAGTCCTTCTTGCCAGACATTTGGGCCCCGTGGGAGTGGGCCACTTGGGAAGCCGGCACAAAGTCACTACTGCAACTGAATAGCCTTTTTACACCTTCTTGCTCCATCTCTGTGCAAGTGTCCTTTAAAGTTGTTGTTTGTTTAACTTTTATTGTGGGAAGTTTCAAATGTATACAGAAGGAGACAGTAGTATAATGAATCCTCATGTGTTCATCACCTTGCTTCAATAATCCCTAATAGTCTCGTCTCAATGCCCTTTTATATGTCCCCCCAACAGTCTCTGTCTCCTGGTATTTACACCTCTATGTATTTTCTTCCTGCACTGCACTAGCATTGGTCTGTATGACCAGTAGAACACAGTACAGTGATGGAGTGTCGCTTTCAGGATTAGGTTATAAAATGCATTGTGGTTTCCAGTTTGGTTTTTTATTCTCACTTGGATTATTAGCTCTGAGATTAGCCAGTTGACTTGACATGAGCACCCCTGTGGTAAAGCCCATTTGGTTTGTGGCCTTTTGTGGATAACCAGCTGAGTGCTCTTAGAAGCAGATTCTCCTATTCCAGGCAAAGGCATATCATTTGTAAATATTTCATTATGTATCTCTGAAAGATAAGGACTTACAGAGAAAGGAAGGAAGGTAGGAAGGTCATGATACCATTTTTATACCTGAAAAAATAATTAACAGTGACTCCTTAATAACATGAAATACTTAGGTAGTGTTCAGATTTCCCTAGTTATGCCATACTTCTATTTTTTTTTTTTTTTTTTTGTAGTATTTGTATCAGGATCCCAATAAGGTCCATACATTGCAACTGGCGAACAGGTCTCTTAATTAAGTCTTTCTTAGTCTCCGTAAGTTTCCTCTCCATCTTTTTTCTCCTTAGAGTTTTGTTATTGGAAGACCAGGCTGAATGTCTTGTATCTTTCCTCAGCCTGCATTTTCTGGACTGTGTCACTGTGGTGTCGTTGGCTCTTCCTCTGTTCCCTCTCTTCACTGTGGATTGGTAGCTTAAAGGCATTTTGTACCAGTATCCTTCAAGTCAACTAAATTGTGTGCTTGTGGTAGGAAAGGTGTGCACTCTGGTCAGTCATGTGCATCTCCATTGGACAGGTGCGTTCTGTGTCCCATCTGTCTGTTTTTTTCTTTTGGAACTCCCATTAGCCAGGCTCTGGGCTACTCGAATTGATTCTTTTAGTCTTTTATATTTTCATCTGGTCTTTTTTCTCCTTCCGGTGAAAAATCCTAGACTATCTTTGAGCTATTCTCTTGAATTTATTTGTTAAATTTTTTATTACTAAGTCTTTGCCATTGTTATCTGGCATTTTAAAAATGTAGGCACAAAATCCTGCACTTTACCATTTTTATACATGTAAGAATTTGTGAGATATTTAGTATAACAATAGCATTTTAATCTTTCTAGTTTTTAATTTTTTTCAGTTTATTTATTTTGAGAGAGAGAGAGAATGAGCAGGGGAGGGGCAGAGAGCCAGGGAGACAGAATCCGAAGCAGGCTCTGTGCTCTCAGCACAGAGCCCATTGTGGGGCTCAAACCCACGAACCGTGAGATTATGACCTGAGCTGAAATCAAGAGTTGGATGCTTAACCGACTGAGCCACCCAGGTGCTTCAGCCTTTCTATTTTTTAAAGTAAATTTAACTTTGGTTTAAAAAATAATCAGTTCCATGAGGCGGGCTGCTGTTAAAGGTCTTCAGAAAAATTGCCGGGGCCAGGATAATTGATTTGGCTTTGAATCCAGGTCATCTGGCTCTTACTTCTCTTTTCTCTTTTCCTAATTGCTGAAAGCTACTTTTTTTCATTTTCTTAACCATTCCTTCTAATGCTAGGTGAAATTATGGAAACTGATTAAAGTAATGTATTTGGTAGAATTCTGTTGATTTTCTTACATCAGATAAGCTCCTCTAGATAACGGGATGAATTTGTGGAGGTTGCTTTGCTTATAATTTTTTAAGATTTTGTATTTTCCAGGTGCTTTATAAATAATTGGCATTTCTGGGGTGCCTGGGTGGCTCAGTCGGTTAAGCGTCTGACTTCGGCTCAGGTCATGATCTCACAGTTTGTGGGTTCGAGCCCTATGTCGGGCTCTGTGCTGACAGCTCAGGGCCTGGAGCCTGCTTCAGATTCTGTGTCTCCCTCTTTCTCTGCCCCTCCCCTGCTCCTGCTCTGTCTCTTTCAAAAATAAATAAACATTAAAAAAAATTTTTTTAATAATTGGCATTTTTTTCTTTTCTTTATTTATTTTTGAGAGAGACAGAGTGCAAGAGGGGGAGGGGCAGAGAACGAGGGAGACACAGGATCCAAAGCAGGCTCCAGGCTCTGAGCTGTCAGCACAGAGCCCAACATGGGGCTCAAACTCATAAACTTGAGATCATGACCTGAGCTGAAGTTGGTTGCTTAACCGACTGAGCCACCCAGGTGCCCCAAATAATTGGTATTTCTAAGGCTGATAGATATTTTGTTTCACTTAGATAAAATTTTGTTGTGAATATTCTAGCATAAATACTACTTTTTTCTACCTGTCTTCTAATTTGGTTTCTACCTGCTTCGTGAAATGTAAATTTTTCTGTTATAGAAATTTAGCAAATTCCCTGATGTTTTTTATCTTTTGCCTCAGAGAGACCTGATAAATTATAGTTTAAAAACATGCTTCAAAATATTTGTCTTGAAACTTTTTATATGTATTTTTTATTTTGTATTTGCCATCTTTTACTAGGGATCTCAGAAATTTTATTTTTGTGAAAAACTAACCTTCTGTTTCCTTTAATTATTTCTCAAAAATAAAATCATCTAAACATCCAGAAAGCTATAGGAGGTAACAAACCTTTGTATCAACCACCAGCTTTATTGAAGCTTCAGCTGCCATATTTTCTTTATATTTTGCTTTTAGCAATAAAACTTTATGGCTATAGTTGAATCTCTTTGTATCCTCCTCCTCAGTTCCAGGCCACTTCTCTCTAACAGTCATTCTGATTTTTCCATTTATCCTTACTGTTCATGTTTTAAAAGTACTTTCATATGTCTATATATATAAATAATATATAGTGTACTTACATATTTTTAACTTAACAAATGATAGTACAGCATATGGATATGCACATATCGTTCTGCAACTTTTTAAAAATTGTTTTCGTTCAAGCATTGATTTTGAGATTTATTCATGTCAGTACATGTAATTCTGGATGATTTATTTTAACTTCTTTGTAGAAGTCCATTGTATGAATATGCCATAATTTATCTATTATTGTTTTACTTTATGTGTACATATTTTGCAGTTATGTCTCTGTAAACATCCTTTTACATGTATTCCTTTCTGTAGATGTAACAGTTTTCTGTAGAATAGTGCTTTTCAAATTATAATTCATGACCCTTTACTTACTAATGGATTGTGAAATCAGTCGTGAATACCTGTTAGCATTTTAGTTAGTGAAATAGAAGACATCGGAGTGTGTTTTCGTGTAGTAACATTTTTCATTAATCGTTGTTTCAGGATGTGTGCACTAGATTAACATAAAATGTATTTGTTACTGTGGGTTATGGTCAGAAGTGTTTGACAGTTGAAGTGAAATTATTGTGCTGAGAGGCATGTGCTCTTTTATTTCAGTTGATTTTTTAAAAATATTGCTCCCTCACTGTTTTCACCAGTTTACATTTTCCAGCTATAGAGAATGAGAGACTTCCTTTCTGCACATACTCATGCAGAGGATAATAGTGGCATGGACTGGGCTAGCACAGGTGGAGAAGTTTGAAAATTCTGATTGCATCTTTAAGATAGAACCTATCAGAATGCTGGTGGGTTGGGTATGGAGTAAAAGAGAAAAGGAGGAGTAAGAATTTGGGTCTGAGCAGCCGTCTGAATTGCAGAGATACTTGCCAAGATAGAGGGGGAAAATAGAAATATGGGATTGGTTGAGATAGCAGTCAGAGTGGATGAGATGAAAAGGAGGCGAGGTTAAGTGACTGCTGTTTCAGCTTTTGAAGAGTGAGAAGAGGAAGATCTAGCCAAAGGGTACGAAAACATGAGGTACGAGGTGGGAAAGCATATGGAAGTCAAGCAAATGTTTGAAGGAGTAAGTGGTCAACTGTGGTAAATGCTGCTGAGATGTGAGGAGGAGGAGGTCTGTAAATGGCCCAGTGGATTTCAGGGTGTGGAGACTGTTGGAACTTTGTTTCTGTGGAGTGATAGGAATGAGACCCTCATTTAAAAGAATGAGGAAGAACTTCCAGTTTCTGTAATGGCAGCCTCAGTGTTTTGAATCACCTCTTCAGTTGAGGACAATGAGAAAGTTAGGAAAAAATATATATATTTTTTTATATATAAGTCGTTTGCTTGAAAGCATCCGGATGTTAGATGGCAGAGCTTAGAAGGCAGTGAAGAATTATGGAGCCAAGGGATGCCTTGGTGGCTCAGTTGGTTAAGTGTCTGACTTCATTCAGCTCAGGTCATGATCTCACAGTTCGTGAGTTTGAGCCCTGTTTCAGGCTCTGTGCTGACAGCTCAGAGCCTGGAGCCTGCTTCAGATTCCGTGTCTCCCTTTCTTTCTGCCCCTCCCTTCTTGCACTTTGGCTCTCTCTCTCAAAAATAAACAAACATTATTAAAAAAAAAAAAAAAAAAGAGTTACGGAGCCAAAATATGGGAGAAGACAAAAACTCAGAAACAAGCCTGGAACTTTTACCAGGGGGCCCTCTACTGACTCCAGAAAGTGTATACTGAGAAACTAAATAGTGCTTTTGATAGCCTTTTGGTGCTGGGACATAAAACCTATAGTCCAGAGCCTAATGTGTGTGTGTGGTAAGGGGAGAGTCAGATAGCCCTTCCTGCATGCTTTAGTTTTAGGTTCCTAGAAATAGTGATGAAATTCAAGTAGATCAGCCCTGGCAGTGACTGAAGCCCAAGTTTAAACCATCTTAACCCAGGAAACTGAATTAAGATGATTAAGATTTACTGGTGCCTCTGGCTCCCCCTAGATTCAAATGTAAATCCTCTCCATAGAAAGCTATTAGGCCAGTGAATTTTTATTTTTATTTTTTTAAGTTTATTTATTTATGTTTGAGAGAGGAAGAGAGTATGCAAGTGGGGGAGGGGTGGAGGGAGAGAGAGAGAATCCCTAGCAGGCTCTGTACTGTCAGGACAGAGCCAGATGTGGGGCTCGAACCCACGAACCATGACATCATGACCTGAGCCAAAGTCAGCCAATTAAGCCACCCAGGTGCCCCAGGCCAGTAAATTGTTAAATGGTATTTCATGTACCGTGCCTGGCTTCACTAGACACCTGAGGAAATAAGGCAACATGAAAAAAAACAAAAAACTAACAATAGACAGTGGAAATAGACCCAGGTAAGGGAATTAACAGGCACAGACTTTAAAATGATTGTACATAATATTAATGTGTTCAAGGAGATTTTTTAAAAAGATTGAGAATTTCAGCAGGGAACTAGAATCTATTAGAAAATAACCAAGTGGAAATTTTAGAATTGGGAAAGTACAATAATAAAAAGTAAAAACATAATGGATGGGTTTAATAGCAGATGAGATCTAGCTAAAGAGAAAATTAGTGACTGAATTATAGATCAGAAGTAAATATCCAGAGTGAAGCATGGAAGATAGAAAACAGAGATAGAATGAGAAGTGTAGAATTGTCAACAAATTGTAGTCAAAGTAAGAAAGAGAATAGAGCAGTAGCAGTATTCAAAAGTACAATGGCTAAGAATTTTCTAAAACTGATGCTAAAACGGTAAGGCACAGTATCAATAATTTTGATGAATTTTCAGCAGGATGCTGGCCACATCATAATATTGCAAGCCAGAGCTAGAGAAAAGAATTGTAAAAACAAGCAAAGGGGCGGAGGGGACGGTGAAGATTACCTTCAAAGATACAACAGTTGGGGCGCCTGGGTGGCTCAGTCAGTTGGGCGGCTGACTTCGGCTCAGGTCATGATCTCACGGTCTGTGGGTTCGAGCCCCGCGTCGGGCTCTGTGCTGACCGCTCAGAGCCTGAAGCCTGTTTCGGATTCTGTGTCTCCCTCTCTCTCTGACCCTCCCCCGTTCATGCTCTGTGTCTCTCTGTCTCAAAAATAAATAAACGTTAAAAAAAAAAAAAAAGATACAACAGTTGAGTCTGACAGCTGACCTCTCTGCTGACTTTTCAAGAGAAACAATAAGCCAAAAGATGATAACATGGTGCCTTTTATAGTCTGAGAGATAACTTTAAGCCTAAAATTCTATATCCAGCCAAGATACCAAGTATCTTTCAAAAATAAAAACCTGTAAGATAAACAAAACTGAGATAATTCAATACCTACACTAAAATATAGTAAAGAGTGTTCTCTAAGCAAAAAAAAAAAAGAAAGAAAAAAAATCCCACTGGAGTGATCAGGTATAGAAATGAAGGAAGAGCAGTGGAAGTGGTAAATTTGTAGATGAATTAATGTCAACATATAATGGTTTTTTGGGTGTGTGTGTGTATGTGTGTTGTCAAGTCATGGGTAAAAATGCCAGTTAATATTAGACTTTAATAAATAAATCAAGGTTGTGTATTGCAATTTTTAAGGTTACCACCAGAAGAAGGTAAATGTTAGTAGAATGGAGGAAGTAGAAATTTAAAAAATTTAAATTCAGGGGCACCTGGCTGGCTCAGCTGGTAGAGCATGTGACTCTTGATCTCATGGTCATGAGTTCAAGCCCCATGGTGGGCATAGAGCCCACTTAAAAAAAAAAAAAAAATTCAAAAGAGGGAAAGAAAGGAGAGAAAAGGGCAACTATTTCTATTTATGTAAGATCATGGATTTAAACGCAAATGTATAATTAAATGTAGTGAAGATTTTAAAGGATTTTAGATTAAGAAAAGTGACGACTATATATATTATTGTAAGAGGCAGACATTAAAAAAAAAAAAGGATATAGGAACATGTAGGGTAAAGAATAGAACAAAACATACCTGATCTATATTACTGTCAGGTAAATAGAGGAGACTTCAAGGCAAAAAGCTTAACTGCATTAAGAAGAAAATATTTTATCCTAGTTGACAGTGTAAATACGGAGTATCAGAACTTGTGAGGTACAGCTAATTCCATGTCCAGGTAAAAATAGATACATTTAAATGCAGTTAATGTTTTTAAAAAGATAGAATATAAATGAACTATCATAAGAAATTAGAAAAAGGACAGCAAATTAACTTAAAAAAAATGGAGGAATAGAATCTAAAGTTAATAAGCAAATTTACAATAGAGGAACAACAAATCCAGAAGTTGGTTCTTTGAAAATGCTAATAAAATTGACCAGTCAAGAAAATAAGAAGAGGGACAAATAATCCGTATAAGGTATGAAAAAGGTAACATTACCATAGATGCTGACCTCAAAAGATAATATATTTCAAAGAGCAGAGCTTAATACAGCAGAATGTAAACATAGAGTATGGAGTCAACAAAGCCAAATGTTATTTCAAAAGATCAAAAATCAAAAAACCCTTGTTTTTAATTTAAAATATTTATTTATTTTGAGAGAAAGAGATCATGCGTGAGCAGAGGAAGGACAGAAAGAGGGAATCCCAAGCAAGATCTGTACTGTGAGTGCAGAGCCCAACAGGGGGCTCGATCTCACAAACCACGAGATCATGACCTGAGCCAAAATCGAGTCAGACGCTTAACCAACTGAGCCATCCAGGCACCCCTCAAAAAACCCATTCCTAAATAACAACTATCATGAATGGAAAAGAGGACAATTACCACACATCCTGCAGACATTTAAAAAATTGTAAGGAGATAGTATAATCCCCCAGGTATCCCAAAATCATCATAATCTTGATATGAAAATCTGACGAGGGCTTGATAACAAAGGAATATTATAGGCCAGTCTCATTGATACAGATAAACATAGATATAGTATTCTAAATAAAATGTTAATCAGCTAAATCTGGCAATATGTAAAATTAATACATTAAAACCAAATTGGCTTATGCCAGCATGCAAGGTTGATTTAATATTTGAAAATCATTTAAAGTCACCACATTAACAGGAATAAAGGAAAGAAGTCATGTTATTTCAGGAGATCTAGAAAAAGGATTTGGTCAAAATGTGTCACTGGTTCTGACATAAATTCTAGCAAACTAGGAATGAAAGGGAACCTCCTTAATCTGATAAAACGTATCTACTGAAACCAAAATGAAACAAAGCCTCTCAATAGTGAAAGTGTTCAGTTTGAGACCTGGAACATGACATAGGTGTGTATTGTTACTTCTGTTCAATGTTACGCAGGAGGTTTTAGCCAAAATAAGGTGGGTAAGCAAAAGAAATAATAGTTATAAGTACTAGAAAAGAAAAATTAAAACCTACTATTTGAAATTGACATGGTAATATATAATGAAAATTCATAAAAATTACAGTCAAAGGATTAGAATCAATAAGTGTTTAGCTATGTTGATTGTTTTAAGGTTGATGCTTATAAAGAAAATCAGTTGTATTTCTAGGTCACTTTTCTAACAAAAGGCAATAAATTTTTTAAAAATACCACTTACAGTGCAGTCAGAAAATATCAGATATCAGAAACTCTCTTCAAAGAAAATTCTAAAATGTTATTGAGAGAAATTAAAAACCCAAATAATGGAGAAATGCCTGTGTCTGTGGATGGACAGTTCAATGTTATAAAAATATTGACTTTCTCCAAATTGATTTACAGATTCAGTGCATTTCTAGTCATCACATGTGTGTGTGTGTGTGTGTGTGTGTGTGTGTGTGTGTGTGTGTGTATGTGTGTGTGTGTGATTTGACAAATTGGTTCTCAAATGTAACTGGAAGTGCAAAGACCCAGAAGAGCCAGACGTTTTTGTAGAAAAATAAAGTTGGGGGGTTTGCGGTAACAGTTATCAAAATTACTCAGAAAAGTATAGTAATTAAGGTAGTGTGGTATTTTTGGAAGGATAGACAGATGGGTGAAACAAAATGGAGTTTAAAACCAGTCCCATACTACGTGAACACTTGGTTTAGGGCAAAAATGGTACTGCATAGTAGTAGAAGAATGATCTTCTAAAGACAAAAATAAGAAGTGCTGGGATTTAAGGACAAAACTGAAACTCACTCTTTCTCACACCATACAGAAAATCATTTTCGTGTGTTTTTCAGATACAAATGTGAAGGCAAAGCAATGAAGTAGATCACATAGAATATTATTATGGGCTTGAAAGAGGGGAAGGTTTCTTTTTTTTTTTTTTTAATTTTTTTTTCAACGTTTTTTATTTATTTTTGGGACAGAGAGAGACAGAGCATGAACGGGGGAGGGGCAGAGAGAGAGGGAGACACAGAATCGGAAACAGGCTCCAGGCTCTGAGCCATCAGCCCAGAGCCCGACGTGGGGCTCGAACTCACGGACCGCGAGATCGTGACCTGGCTGAAGTCGGACGCTTAACCGACTGCGCCACCCAGGCGCCCCGAGGGGAAGGTTTCTTAAACAAGGCAAAAAAACACCCAAAAATGTAGGAAAAGTTTAATAAATGGGACTGCATTAAAGACTTCCTGTTCATTAAAAAAAAAAAGTGAAAAGAAAAATACATTGAAAAGACAAGTTACAGAAGATCCAGCAAAATGCTCAGATCCAGAATATATGAGTAACTCCTATGTATCAGTAAAAGAAGACAGACAATCCAGTAGAAAAGTGGGTGAGAGACTTGAAGAGATAATCCAAACTACCAATCAATATATCACAAGATGCTCAACTTCGTTAGTAACCAGGAAGACACAAGACTAATGAAATAAATACCATTTCATACTCTCATACACTATGGTGGCAGTATAAATTGTTATACCCACATTGAAAGCCATGTCAGTATCTACTAACATGAATATTAACATACTTAATGACCTAAGCAGATCCCCACCTGGATATAGCAAATGTGTGCACATATTCATCAAAAGACAGTGACAAAATTGTATTTGTTTTTTTAATGTTTTATTTATTTTTGAGACAGTGCAAGCAGGGAAGGGGCAGAGAAAGGGGGACAGAGGATCTGAAGCGGGCTCTGTACTGACAGCAGCAAGCCTGATGTGGGGCTTGAACTCATGAAATACAAGATCATGACTTGAGCTGAAGTCAGACACTCAACCGACTGAACCACCTGGGCACCCCAAGGACAAAATGGTTAATGGTAGTATTTTTATATTGGCTCCAAACTGAAAATAATCTAAGTGCATATCAGCAGTGGAATGTGGTAGATTGGTACAATGGAGTACTCTACAGCAGGAAATGAACAAAAGCCACAACATGGATGAATCTCACCCTTAGAGTCACACAACAATATATATGGAATTATGCTGTCGCTAGGAAGGTCAAAAATACGCAAGACGAAATGATGATGTTAAGTGTTAGGGCAGTTATTGATCACCTTTGGAGAGGAAAGAAAAGGTAATGGGAACAAGAGGACCTTGTGACATCCTGGCCATGTTATCGCTCTGCCCTGTCATGGTTGCATGGGTGGTTGCTGTGTGACAACTCATTCAGCCCTAAATTTATGTTTTGTGTTCTCTGTTACACTTCACATAAAATCAACTTGAAAAAAAGAGTAGGGGAAACAAAGTGGGGTGGGGAGCAGGGGAGGCGGCAAGCGTAGCAGTGACTTTGAGTTGTCATTGGAGAAGGGAGAGAAGTGGAGGTGTTGCCTGGGGAGATGGTGTGATGGGGAGGCATTTTCTCTGTCTTTTTAAGACGTGATGTATAGTACAGTATGTTTGTGTGTTTTGATGGGAATGATCCCATTGAGGGAAAATTTGAGAGGGCAGTATTATAGCAAGAACATCTAACTCGAGGGAGTGAGAAGATTGTACTTGGCTTCAGACAGCAACAGGGATAGTTCAGGCCTTGTGTAATGGGGAAAAGGCACAATGTGCATGATCACACATGCCTACAGGATGGTGTGTTCGTGGGAGTATGGAAATTCTCCCCTGACAACTTCTGGGTTTTCGGTGAAATTGCCACCTGTGAGTAGGAGGAGGTACGGAGGAGATTGGGTATCTGTGGACATGTGAAACAGGTTGAAGGAGGTGACTAGGAAATGGAAGGAAGAATCCTGCACAATGCAGAGCACCTGCTTGAGGTTTGTGGTTATAAATTGAAAATGAGGTCATTTAGCATGCTTAATAAGTTTTCTTTAGCCATATTCAGCAGCTCAAGTGAGATGCAAAACCAGCAGAAAGTTGGATTTAGCTATGATTGGGATATTCCAGCAAGTGAGATAAAAGAATAGGGAGATACAAGGTGGCGATAATAATAAAGGGTCTGGGATCTAAGCAGAGTAGAGGAACTGGAAAACATGAACAGGAGAACAGAAAGTAAAAAGAGGGTCTGGAACACCTGGCTGGCTCAGTCAGTTAAGGGTCCTACTCTTGATTTCAGATTGGGTCATGATCTCACGTTTCATGGGATTGAGCCCTGAGCTGGGCTCTCTGCTGACAATGCAGAGCCTGCTTGGGATTTTCTCTACCCCCCTCTCTCTGCCCCTCCCCTGCTCATGCTCGCTCAATCTCTCTCTCTCTCTCTCTCTCTCTCTCTCTCTCTCTCTCTCTCTCTCAAAATAAATAAACTTAGAAAAAAAAAAAAGTGGGAGGGTCTGGAATGGAGACTCCCCCCGCCTCCCTGTGAAGGAAGCTAAAGATCTGGGATTATTGGAGTAACTGAGTTGGAAGAGTTAGGATTGGGGACAGGGTGGGAAATGGTGACCAGAGATTGTAGTGCTTCAAATGGAGGTGATCATTAATGGAGGATCTAGGGGGATAGCATGAAAAAAGTACATGGGTGATATGTCCTGGAGGACAGTTTCACTGGAAGAGAGCAGAGTAAAGATCTGAGAAGGCAGGGTGTTAAAAAATTGACTACATAGATGCTAGGATGACCAAAAACGTGTTGACAAGACTTAGCAATGGAACTGATAGGGAAGGTGATAGATGGCGGTAACAAGGATGGGGTGGCAACTTCTGACAGCACCTTTTTTATTTTTTTATTTTTTATTTATTTTTTAATGTTCATTTATTTTTGAGACAGAGACAGAGCATGAACGGGGGAGGGTCAGAGAGAGAGGGAGACACAGAATCTGAAGCAGGCTCCAGGTTCTGAGCTGTCAGCACAGAGCCCAACGCGGGGCTCGAACTCACGGACCGTGAGATCATGACCCGAGCTGAAGTCAGACGTCAACCAACTGAGCCACCCAGGCGCCTCTGACAGCACCTCAGCACCTTTTTTTAAAGGACTTGAGGCTTCTTAGGGAAGAGAGAAAAGCAGTAGTCTTGAATCAGCAGTAAGGAACAAGGAAGATATCTTCCCCCACCTCCAGACTCAGTGGTATGTGAGATAGAGAAGAGATGCAGCCTCATCTTGAAACACAACTCTGGGGGCGCCTGGGTGGCTCAGTCGGTTGGACGTCCGACTTCAGCTCAGGTCATGATCCTACGGTCCGTGAGTTCGAGCCCTGCGTTGGGCTCTGTGCTGACAGCTCAGAGCCTGGAGCCTGCTTCGGATTCTGTGTCTCCCTCTCTCTCTGCCCCTCCCCCGTTCATGCTCTGTCTCTCTCTGTCTCTCAAAAATGAATAAACGTTAAAAAAAAAAAAAGAAAGACAACTCTGGAAGCAGTGTTCTTGGTGATATTTTAATCAGTGCTAGAAAATGAAGGGAGTATTCAGAAAACTGTGAATTTAGGATTGTGATTATAGCGGATTTTACTGGTGACAACACCATCAATTCCCCAAAGCACCATGGAAAGGTTTGCAGGTATTAACTTGGAAAAAAAGAACAGCCAGTTATTTTACCTGCAAAATGGGTTTATTTGGTAGTAGCAGAGAATTGCAGTTCAGGACAGGCTACGGCAAAACCATAGGCAAATGCAATGATCAGAGGAGAAGACCTTCTTTTATGGAGGTGGGAGAGGAAATTGGGAGGAGTTGTTTTGAATGAAAGCTAATTAGAGAAAAGCAGGAGTTGGGGGTGATGATGGTTTCTCATTTGCTGAGGTGCAGCTAGGGAATCAATTTCTTGTAGAAGATGCAGTGTATGTCTTTTCCTGTCGAGACCTGTAGTTGGTGATCCTTTCTTATTGACCATTCTTCTGTTGGGGCCTGTAATTGACATTCTTATAATCTAGGCTGGGTGGACTGGCTTCTCAGCCTGGCCTCCTGACTCTGTTTCAGTGAGGTTTCTCTTCATTAATTTTCACACAGGTCAGGAGCTTTAGTTAGCCCAATAGCAATTAAACTTTGGGTAATTCACAGTGACCGGAAGCCCTGTGTTTTCTCTTACTTGTTCACAGCATTATCTTATAGTTTTAAAACATTTTCACTAGGTATATAATGTATAGTTATTCTCATATCTATTATTTTTTGTTACTTTTCTCCTTTTTCTTTAGATAATCTTGCTAGTGGTGTGCAGTTTTTTAATTTCCAAAGAAGAAGTAGGTTTTTCTTTCGTTTATCTGATTTTTAAAAAATTTTTTTTATTAAAAAAATTTTTTTTCACATTTATTCATTTTTGAGGTGAGAAGACAGAGTATGACTGGGGGAGGGGTAGAGAGATCAGAAGCAGACTCTGGGCTCCAAGCTGTCAGTACAGAGCCTGACTCGGGGCTCAAACTCACGGATTGCAAGATCAAGACCTGAGCTGAAGTCGGATGCTTAACCAGCTGAGCCACCCAGGTGCCCCTAAATTGTTTTCTGTGTAATTATCTCTTCTTCTGTGTTTCATGTTCAGTCTGTTCCCTCGCTTGTTTAATTAATTTTTTTTTAAGTTTATTTATTTTTGAGACAGAGACTGAGCATGAATGGGGGGAGGGTCAGAGAGAGAGGGAGACACAGAATCTGAAACAGGCTCCAGGCTCTGAGCTGTCAGCACAGAGCCGGATGCGAGGCTCGAACTCACAGACCGCAAGATCACGACCTGAACTGAAGTCAGACGCTTAACCAATTGAGCCACCCAGGTGCCCCAATGCTTCTTTAATTAAATGCTTAAACTATTACTTAAAAATATTGTTGCTTTCTAGTAATTATTAAAGACTCTATATCTATGAATCACTTCAGTATAGCCTGTTAGTTTTATTTATAGTATTTTCATTCTTATTTATTCCTAAGTAGTTTGTAGTTTCCATTTGATTTTTGCTTAACTCGGGATTACCTAGAAATACATTAAAACATTTCTAGGTACATTTCTTTTTGCCTTTTGATTTCCTCTTTTTTTTAATTAGTGATTCCTAGATTAATTTTGTCATGGTCAGAGAACATGGTCTGTATATGAACATGATCTATTTCAAATGTGTTAAAGCCTCATTTGTAATCTAGAAAGTGTTCAGTTTTTTAAAATTGTTTCTTCTGTAGTTGAAAATAATATTGTTTGGTTGGTTGCTACTTCTGGGTTTTTTGTGTTTCAGAGTGCATGCTCTATTAGGTTCTGATTACATTGTCTTTAAAAAAAAAAACACCTCCCACTATGATTATGGATTTGACAATTTCTCTAATTCATTCTTTTATTTTTCAAGGCTGCATCATTGGCTGAATTTATGGCAATGCATAGTATATTGTTGTTTTTAAATCCAGTGTTCACTATATCTTTATTAATTTTTTTACCCTGGTTTTGATATCACTGTACAACTTTTAGTCTGTGTAACATTTTCCTAATATGACTACTATTTTTTCTTTTTCTTTCAGCTATCTGTGTGATTTTATTTTAGGTGTATCTCTACTAAATGGCTGGATGTATATTTTTAATTCATTATAATAATTTTTTTAAATTTTATTTAAATTCCAGTTAGTTAACATACAGCACAATATTGGTTTCAGGCCTAATAAGTTTTTAATAGGTGAGTTTGATGCATCTACATTTATTGTGACTTGATATATTTGGGCTTCTTTTAGGTTGAACCATATGACATTGATATTCAACCATTTTTGACCTACGAAAATGAGTTTCATAAAGTTCAACTAATAAATCTTGTTTACCATCCTTTTCATTTTTTCCTCCTTTCCTGTTTCGCTAATGGGTACCATTTCAGTTGATAAAATTTTTAAGTATTCATGTTTTTCTCTCTTTTGTTTGGAAGCTGTACATTTTATTTTTATTCCTTTAGTAGTAAGACCCAGGTACATTGTAATTGTCAATTACATTGTTGTACAATTACATTGTTTGGATTTATCTTTATCTACGTGCTCGGTGCTCATAGCATACTTGTGATCTAAGCGTTCGTATTCTTCAATTCCAGGACATTTCTGGCTGTAATCTCAAATATTGCCATGTCACCATTCCCTCAGCCCGTTCTTCTGGAATTACTCATGTGCATAGACTAGAGCTTCTCAAATTGTACTCTTACTTTTCTCTCCCTTTGTGCTTTTTTGAATTATACCTGAATAAATTTCTCATTAATATCCTGATAGTGGCAAAGTCCAGGTCTCACTCTGCCATTTACTCGCTGTGTGGCTTTGGACGAGTCAGTGACCTTTCCATACCTCAGGATCATCATCTATACAGTAAGAAAATAACAGGGGTTGTCGTGAGGACTTGCAGTGCTGTGAATACTTTGTGGCACCTGGATATGGAGAAGGCCTGTGTTCCGGGAGGGAGCTCTAGGTCCTCCTGTGTGAGTCTCATGAAAGCTGACCGCGAGCATGCTTCCTCCATCCTTTTTACGAATCTCCATCTGGCTTCTGAGGTGTGTTTACAATGGAATGTGAAATGAGAAACATGAGATTAATGTTTAGCTGTCTGTGCACTACAGTGAACCAAGCTGGCCAGCAGATCTTCTTCAGGCCAGTTTGCAGAGGTGGAAGAGTAAGCAGTGTGGATGGCCCCTAGAGTGCAGCATTTCCACCCCCTTTTCTGAACCCTAAGAAGCCCTGCTTGTTCTAAGTCATAGGCTTAGCCAGTGGTATAGCTGGCAGTGTACAAACCATCCTGTGCCTGCCAGGAACCGTTACTGTCTTATAGGATCTCCAAGGACACGTTTCCTACAGGAAACTGGGGGAAAGAATAGCATTGTTCGAGAGTCAAGAAGACTTAAAAACAAAGAATAACTTTTGTAGTGTGTGATCTTAGGGCACGAGGTTTGAGGCAAATTCCAAGTCACCTAATGTGGCAATTCCATCCTATAAAATTGGTCTCAGATGTTTAAAAAGTAATAATGATGCCATCTAGTGAGTGTTTAGTATGGACCAGGCACTACACACATGGTCATATTTGAGCAATTGAGCAAAATACTAACATACCCAGTTTACAGGCAGGGAAACTTGGACTTAGGGAGATTAAATGATTTGTGCAAAGTATGGCTAATAAGTGATCCAAGTGAAATCTGTCATTGATAAAACATGTCATCTTAATCACTGTGCCCTGCCATCACTTTTATGGCTGGATCTTCATTGAACTTGTCTGAATGAGAGTACACAGAAGAGAAATTATAGAACATTGCCGAACACTGCCAGACAGGTGGCCAGCCATCTTAAGAAATACTGACTTGTCATTGGTAAATGGCAGTGACAGGCTGAATTTAGTGGATGATGAAGAATACTTTAAAAACGATAGCCAAAAGGGACAGAGAGAAGAGAATTGGATTATGTGCATATGCACCTTGATTTAGAGTAAAACTACTCCCTTTCCCTAAGCCTCAGTTTTCTCATCTGTAAAATTGGGAGAAGGCCTCTGTCTTAAGGTTGTAAGGATAAAGTGGGGCAATGCATAAAAACTCTTAGTAATTTTTCAGGCCCTAAAAGGGTTAAAATAAGTATAATGGGACTGTAACAGTTGCAAAATAATATAAATAGTAATTATCATGGGACTTCTACATTCCTGAATTGTTAGGTGTTTGTGTGAATTGATTCTCTGGTAAGCCCAGTCTTGCTGAGATGAACACTGTGCTAAGTAAATTTAATAATCTATTTCCCAAAACACTGCTGAGTCACTCAGGCGGGCCCTCAAACGAGCTCTCAGACCACACAGTGAAATTCAAGCATTAGAGTTTATTCAGTATTTCTTTCACTTCTAACAAGAGTGCTTGTTATTTAGGCCATCGTTTAATTACTGTTGTACACAGAGACCTAAATGAAACCACTTGTGTTTTCGCTCGTTTAAAAACAAGGGATTTTCAATCAACTCCAGCTCCACCTCAGTATATAACTTACTCCCATTAAAGGCATCATCAGTCTACTGTGGTAGTGATGATATAGTTTCAAAGACCTGCCCGTCTCCCCTCGTCCTTTCTCAGTCTGTGCTCTCTGACAGACAAAGCAGTAAACTAAGGAAGAGAAAGACATAGGATATGAAAGCCAGGAGATGCATTGTGCAGAGGGCTCACAGAATCCACAGACAGGTGGCAGGGGGAGAGCCCAGATGACAGTGGTGTAGGCACAGAGGCAGCCAGCCTGGAAAATTCCAGGGGAGCTTGTTTTAAGATTTCAGTGATATTATAGTTAATGCTTCTGAACATCTTAAGAGACTATTTAGATAATTTGTAGAGTCTGTGTTTGAATTAATGACAAATACATAGAAAACTAAGGAAAGGGGAAAAATAATCCAGGGTGAAGTGGAAGGGAATGTTGTACAGAAAAGGGAAAGTATTCACAATATATTAATCAGCTATAAATAGCATTTTGTATAGTCCTTATATGAACATTAAAGAACAGGGAACCAAATTTCGAATGTAACTATATTGGGAGACTGAGGAGTAGCAAGTGTATGTGTTAGGATGGGGATAGGAGGAAATAAGCCCTATATTCTATAGTAAGTCAATATGTAATATCTAGAACTGAAAATCAAATCAAAATTCAGATATAGTATTTAGAATTATGGAGGTAAATACCAAGAGAAAGCAGTGAAAGAATTGCGTGTGGCTTGTTTTATGGGAAAGGAGAAAATGGCAGACAGGTGAGAGAACGGCTTTTTTTTTTTTTTTTTTTTTTTGAGAGAACAACTTTTTAAAACAAGCTTTGCAAAGCTGTTTATTCTTTAAGCTATGTACATGGCCTTGGATCAAAATAAAAACTAAATAATGGTGCGCAGGTAATTTTGATCTCTACGGACATCCCACCTCCCAGGAGACTCGCTGCTCCGGTGTAGTGCTGCTCAAACTCAGACTTGCTAGGATGGCAGAGGAGGGAGAAAGGAAAAAAACAAAACAGAACAGGAGTCAAGACCTTTCGGACACTCCTTTCTTGTTCCTCAGACCAAAACAGAGAGCTTCTCTTGGGGCTCTTCCTTAGTGCACCCGTTGTGCACTCCAGTTTTGGAGCTGGCTTTGAGTGCAGGCTGGCTAATGCCAGAGGACAAAAGTAGCAAACTCCCCACTGGTTTGGTGAAGTTTCGAATTCTGGTCTCCTTCCCTGGTTGACCTGCTGCTGCTACCATTTACATTTCAGAGTCCCCTCAGGAAGCTGCTCCGTGCACTGTATCCAGGAGTTACAGTGCCCTTCACTGGGAGAGACAGGGGGGGGAGTGACTTACTCCATCTTTCCTGTAACAAGAAAATACACCCGTTTGAAGTGTAAAATTCAGTTATATTTTCAGCACGTTTGCAGAGTTATGCAAGCATTATAACTTTAGAACATTTCTATCACCCCCAAAAGATCTCTGGTGTCCATTTGTATTCACTCTGCCTTCCCACACTCAGCCACAGTTATTCAGTTGTATGGACACAACACAGTTCATTTGTCCTGTCACCAGTTGATGAGCATTTGGGTTGTTTTCACTTTCTGGCTACTACGAATGTGTTGCTAAGAACATTTGTGTAGAAGATAGGCGTACAAGAAGGTATACAGGTACATGTGTAGATATATGTTTTCATTTTTCTTGTAGATTCCTAATTGCTAGGTTATGTGGTAACCTTATTTTTCACTAAGAAATTGTCAAACTTTTTTCCACAGTGGCTGCACCATGAACCTTCCCACCAGCAAAATGTATGAGAGTTCTAGTTTATTCACATCCTCACCAACACCTCTTTTTACCTGTCTTTATTATTATAGCCATTCTACTGGGTGTGAAGTGGTATCTCATTGTGGTTTTAATTTGCATTTCCTTATGACCAATGATATTGGGAATATCTTCATGTACTTATTAGCCATTCTTATGTCCTTTTTTTTTTCATGTTTATTTATTTATTTTGAGAGTGAGAGAGACAGAGCAGGAGCAGAGGAGGAGCAGAGAAAGACGGGGCTGAAGCATGCTCTGTGCTGTCAGTGCAAAGCCTGACGCAGGGCTAGACCCCAGGAACAGTGAGATGTGAGATCATGACCTGAGCTTAAATCAAGAGCCAGGTGCTTAAACCCACTGAGCCACCTGATTGCCCTGGCCATTCTTACATCTCTAATGAAATTTCTCTTTAAGTGTTTTGCCCGTGTTTTATCAGATTGTCATCCTGTTGCTGAGTTGTAAGAGCCATTTATATATTCTGGATACAAATATGATTTCTAAATATTTTCTCCCAGTTTGTGGTTTGTCTTTTCATTTCCTTAGTTGTACCTTTTGAGGAAGTCAGATTGATTAGTTGTTTCTTTCATGAAGCATGCTTTTAGTATCATATCATGCTTAATAGTACAAGACTAAAATCTTTCCCCTGAGATCAGAAGCAAGGAAAGGATGTGTGCTCTCTGCTTCTGTTCAACATTGTACTTGAAGGCAGGCCAGAACTCAGATACATGTACTGGGTGCAGAAGGAGAGCCCCAAGAGTAACCTACTCCTTCTGTTCTGAGGAATGAGAAAGGGATCTCTTAGGGGTTAATGGAGAAACACCCCTATTTTTGTCTCTTTTTCTTTCCCCTACTCTACTATCCCAGTTCCTAGGCAGTATTGCTGGGGCAGCACAGCCATGGGGGCAACGGCCTGACAAGCAGCTGACTCTGAGGGAGGGGAATCTCTTGGAGCAGAACAGCTGTGGTCTCCAGATCATGGGTAGAATCCTCCATGCTTCTCTCTTCCTGTCTCCCACTGCTGGGCCTAGAGCACAGACACAGGCACAGGCAGTGCCCAGCAGAGTCAGACAAGTAATGCTTCAGTTCTCTAGCTGTGTTGGAACATTCCACGTAAAAGAGGTCTGTTCTCCCCCAGGAGATGTGTAGATTCAATACAGTTCCACTCAAAATCCCAGCAGGGGATTTAAACATTCATTTGGAAAGGCAAAGAAAATAGCAAAAATAATTTTTTAAAAGAGTAAAATTGGAGGAAATACAGTACCCAATTTAAAGACTTACTATAAAGCCACAGTAATCAAGACAGTGCTGTTGGCAAAGAAACCTATAGATTAGTGGAACAGAATACATAGTTCAGAAATAGACCCACAGGGATATAGCTATTTGGTTTTTGACAAAGGTGTTAAAGCCATTCAGTAAAGATCATCTTTTCAACAAAGGATGTTGGAACAATTAGATATCCATATGCAAAAATGTGAATCTCACATTTCAGGTGTTTATGAAAATTAACTCAAATTGGATCCTAAATCTAAATCTAAAACCTAAAAGTTTAGGGGGCACCTGAGTGGCTCGGTCAGTTGAGCTTAGGCTTAGACTCAACTTAGACTTTGGCTTAGGTCATGATCTAGCCATTTGTGAGTTCTAGCCCCACATCAGGCTTGCTGTTGTCGGCACAGAGCCCGCTTTGGATCCTTTGTCCCTGTCTCTCCCCCCCTCCCCACCCCCCGCTTGCTTTCTCTCAAAAATCATTAAACATTTTTTAAAATGTAAAATCTAAATGTTTATAATTTTTAGGGAGAATATTCAGGACCTGGCATGAGGCATAGAGTATTTAGACATGAAGCCAAAAGCATAACTTCATAGGAGTGCCTGGGTGTCCTATTTGGCTAAACATCTGACTCTTGATTTTGGCTCAGGTCATGATCTCATGGTTCTTAGAATCGATCCCTGCATTGGGCTGTGCGCTGACACTGGAGCCTGCTTAGGATTCTCACTTTCCTCTCTCTCTGCCCCTCCCCCTACTCATGCTTATTTATGCACACCTTCTCTCTAAATAAACATTAAAAAAATTAAACCAAAAAGCATAATTTCACAAAATAAAAAATTGATCAGGTGAACTTCATCAAATTTTAAAACTTTGATTCTGATGAAAAGAGAGTGAAAGAAAAAGCTACAGACTGGAAGAAAATATTGGCAAACTATACCTCCAACACAAGACTTGTATCTAAAATACATGAAGAACTCTCAAACATGTAACCCAGTTAAAAAAAATGAATGTGATAAAGTGTCAGAAGATTTGACTTACCCAGGATGCTATATGGATGGCAAGTGAACGTGGAAAGACATTAGTCATTGGGGAAATGCCAGTTAAAACCATAATGAGGTACCACTGTATGCCTATTTAAATGGCTCCAATAAAAAAATATAGTAAGCACTGACAAAGATCCAGGGCAGTTGGAACTCTCATACATTTCTGGTGAGAATGCAAAGTGATACAGTATCTCTGGAAAACAATTTGGCAGTTTAAAAATTACACTTACAAAGTTATACTTACCATGTAACCCAGCAAGCCCAGCCCTGGATATCTACCCTAAAGAAATGAAAACATGATCACACAAAAATTGATACATGAATGTGTTTAGCAGCTCTCTTCATAATAGCCCCAAACTGGAAAGTGCCGGTGAATGAAAACACTGATTGGAATGGAATACTGCTCAGTAAAAAATAACAGACTTTTGATACATATAATTTGAATGAATCTCAAAGACGTGCTGAGTGAAAGAAACCTGTCTCCAAGATTACATGCTGTATAATTCCATTTATATGATATTTGTGAAAAGACAAAACTATAGCAATGAAGAGCCGATATGGATTGCTAGGGGTTAGGTGTAGGGGAGGGTGAGACTATAAAAGGGTAACAAAAGGGGTTCTTTGGAGGTAAAATTGTTCTATTTCCTGAAAGTGGTGGTTTTATGAAACTATTGTATTTGTTAAAACTCAGAGAACTTAATTACCTCCTTTTGTGGGGGGGGGGGGTCTTTAAAAAAATGACACTCTTGGTAGGTTTGTGGAACAATTGAAACTAACATATTGCTGATGAAAGTGTAAGTTATTACATCCTCTTTGGAAAATCATTTTATGGTATCTGCTAAAGCTGAGCCTATATATACTTTATTGCCCCAAAATACAAAAATGCATACATGTAGTCACCAAAAGACATATACATGAGTGATTTTCATAGTTATATTTATTTCTAATTTTTTAAATGTTTGTTTCTTTTGAGAGAGAGAGAGAGAAAGAGAGAGACAAAACACAAGCAGGGGAGGCACAGAGAGAGGGACACACAGATTTCGAAACAGGCTCCAAACTCTGAGCTGTCAGCACAGAGCCCAACATGGGGCTTGAACTCGTGAACCGCGAGATCGTGACCTGAGCTGAAGTCGGATACTTAACCAACTGAGCCACCCAGACACCCCAGCATTGTTTATAATAGCCCAGACTGGAAAGTACCTCAATGTCCATCAGTGTTAGAATGAATATATATATATATATGTATGTATATATGTATGTATACATATATATATATTCATTCTATATATAGATAGATATATATAGAATATATATATCTATATATCTATATATCTATCTATATATAGAATATATAGATATATATAGAATATATTCATATATATTCATTCTAATATATGTATAATTATATATTATTTATATATAATATATAATTATATATATATATAATTTATATGTCCTTTAAAAGAATACTGTGCAGCAATAAAACTGTTACCCATAACAATATGGATGATACACAAACAATGTCGAAGGAAAGGATTAAGGCACAAAAGAATATGCTGTGTATCAGTACTTCTTAAAGTGTGATGCTGGGACTTTTGGAGGCCCTTCAGATTCTTTCAGGGAGCCCGCAAGGTCAAAAAGTTTTCATAATAATACCAAGACAATTATTGACCCTTTTTGTCTTACTCAGCTCAGCTGGTGCACAGTGGAGTTTGAGAGGCTATATGGATCAGGGTCAAGCTGGGAAACTGAAATCATGCAATAATTTGAACAGAGAAAGTTTAATATAATTGTTAACTATAGTGGGATTGACTGCAGGGAGGCAAAGACAATTGTAAAGTATATCATGGGTTGAGAGTACCAAGGAATGTAAAATCTTGGAAGGGAGCCCCCTCCCTAATGCTGGGGTTCAGACCTCATTGGAGAATGTGTAATAACTGGTTACTGGATAGAGGGAAATCTTACCTGTTACTCCTGGTGAGACCTGGCACATGGTACCCTCCAGAGTGGGGGCTGGTAGGCAGGCCTAATAAGCAGGAAATACACTTTGAAGTGCATTGAGGCAGGAAACCAGAGCCAGAACTGGCAAACAGGAACCTCCCCCCTTTAGGGGTGCAGGAAGCCAAAACTGAGAAGCGAGCTGCTAAGGTGTCTGGGAGACTCGCTGAGAATCTGCCTGAGGGGGTAGGTGCTGTTGAAACTCAGTGGAGACAGCGCATCTGGGCGTCCACCACACATTCCACTGGCAGCCACAAAGTGGGAAGGAGAAGAAAAATGAAAGCGCATGGGAACCAGGAAGGGAAGTCCTTACTTCCTGCAGTGTCCCTCCAACACCCTCTGTTTGTATGTGTGCCATGCACAGCTTCTGTATGCCTCTTGCCAGCTGCAAAGGAGAAATGCTTATAGGAGCCAGCTACATTGCCACAGAGTAGGCAGTGGAGGGTATATTGGGAGCGAAGAGACCATAAATCCATAATGGGCACACTCTGTGATAGTAATGAATCATCTCTCTGATAGCTAGTGTAATACGTGTTTGTAGATGCTTATGTTTTAAAATTTTCTGTTTTAGTTTACACTGTAAGTGTCAATAGCTATAACCTATATAAAAGCACTTTGGGATCATCAGTTTTTAAACACATAAAGGGATTATGAAAAAAAGCTTGAGAACCACTGCTCTATATTATTCTTTTCAAATAAAGTTCAAAAAACAAAACAAAAAAAACCCCAAAAAAACAGAACTCCTCTGTAATGCTAAAGGTCCAGCAGAGTGGTGACCTTGTGAAGGGGACAAAGGAAACCTGTGGGATGTTGGTCACAGTCGCGTTCATCTGGGTGCTGGCTACTTGATGCATTTGCTTGGTGGAAATTCATTCAGCCGCATACTTGTGATCTGTTTGCTTTTGTGTATGTATGTTATATTTCAGTAAAAAATTAAACCTCTTTTCCCTCTCTCCCCATCCCCACACCCTGTTGTTAAACCTGCTTGTAACTATTTAAGTAGCACAACCCTACACTGGCTAATTTTCATTCCTAAGGATGAAAGATTCTGTTGGGACAGCGTGGAAGAAAGCTGCTTGTGGCCTTCCTGCCCATCCTCAGCTCTGTGTGTCCCGCCCCCAGAAGGATCCCCCACTCTCACCTCCACGGGGACAGGTCGTCCCTCCATGGGAACAGTTTAACTAGAAGGCTGAAAGGACCTTTGGTTTTCTTCGAGAGCCTTATGTCTAGTTTGGGGTGGGGGTTACGTGTTCTGATATCAGTTATGTTGACTTTTTCATATTTTCTCTATATTTTCTATGTTGCTTTGAGAGAACATTTATGAATTTGCTGTGTTCTCTGAATTATTAAATTTAACTGTTTGATTTAGGAAATTATTTTCCCTTTGGTCCAGATCCTAATATTTGTTTGGCTTTCTGATTCTTACATCCTCTTGTGAATGATTTCCATTTTAGTCTCTATTTCTAGTGTTCTTTGAAGTCTTCCTTTCCATACACTTCCAGAATTGAATTCTTTACTGTATCTTCCAAGAAATCTGGCTTCTTACTTTTCTTCTGCAGAATTTGCTTTCTCAGGATTTTCTCTTCTTCCTGTCTGCTTGCTAGCCATGCATACTGTTTATACACTGTGCATTTTGCCTAATTATCTTCTGGGTCTTGATTTTGCTCTTTTGTTGTTTTGTAAGCCAACAACTTTGTAGTCATCTTGGCTGTTTCCTGTGTCCCAATTCTACAATAATGAGTAAAGATTAATTTGAGAAAAGAGATCATATATGACTTAATATAATTCAGTTAAATAATATTAGAAACACTTTTTCTGAGCCCCCTTTACTCATATACAGGCCATTCCTGATTTCAGAGTCCTGTGCCGGTAGTCTGTGAGTCAGGTGTTCAGGATGAACACCATGAGAACATGAGTGTCTTGACTTGCTCACCTGTGATGTATCTGAAGCATAGTACCGAGTATGTATATAATCTAGCCACCATTTATAACATAACAGTTTTGATGGGAATCTGTTGGCAAAAGTGTTATTTGGAATGCTAAGGGCACAATATCCTTCCCATGGCCTGTACACCTGGTTGTCTGGGCCTCACCAATGCTGCCTGGACTTGGAAGGAGCTGTAGACAGGGCGGCAGGCTGTGTGGTGGCCTCCTGGTGGGTCTTGGAATGAACCTAAGGTGAGGGGTGTGGAATGTGGTGTGGAAATGAGGCTGTGGGCCAATGGACAGGAGTAAGGTTATAAGTAATAGGTGACGGAGACCACATTGTGAAGGGGGACTTGGAGAATGGTCAAGAGGATGGTAGGGGCTGAAGAGGGATTTAATGAAGGACAATGGATGCTATCTGTTTGTCCTTTTCTCCTTGGAGAGAGAGGGAGTAGTGTTGATGGGGCCCCCACAATGAATGCTCCTCCTCCTCCTTTCAGTCCCTATCCCTTGTCATCTCTTTTCCCTTCCATTTTCCTTTTCTTCCAGCTGCCAGCCAGCCGCCCTAGTGTGGGACTTTGAGTAAGTAGGTCATCATGACTGCTTCAGAAGAGGGGTTTCGCTGGTATTTTTCTTCTTTCCCCTTCTTTCCTTTCTCCACTCCTACTGGCAGGTGATAACAGATGAGATTGGAGAGACCACAAGGTTTGAGGAGCTTGTAAGAGAACAGGAAACAAAGGTGGAAATAGAAGGCTGGAGTGATGGTTGCAGATTGCAAACCAAACCAAAAGAGTTACACGTGCATTTTTTAGGAGAGCTCATGTTCTAAGCTGCATCCCTTGGTGTCTGCTTGCTAACTGCTGTTATAGTCCTCTGTGGTTTAGTAGTTTCATCCAGCTAACAAGACTGGAGGGAGAGGGCGTGTTGCCTAAAAAAGTGCTGGAAACATATGATTAATATGTTGGTTTTGTGTGCATATACTTTGGGTGTGTTTGGGCTTCTTGGTGATTGCATTTCTAGACCTGGTCTTTACTACACAAGATGCATATTGGTATTTTAGCATAGAGGAAGGGGGGTCACACGTTTTGGTTGAGCAGAGCATGGACTTTGGAGTCCTCAGTCAGGCCCTGCTGCTTCCTCATTATGTCTGTCCTCATCTTCTCCTGTGTGAAATGTGTCCTCAGATACTTCTAAGAATTATTAGGAAGCTTCTCTGCCGATACAAAATAGTACTCAGTAAATATGAGTTCTCTTGTGGAAAGTGGTTTTTTTTGTTGTTGTTGTTGTTTAGATTATTAAACTGCATAGATTCCAGTGATTCCATTTTTTTTTGTCTTAATTGGATTCTTGAGACACATTCAGTTTCAGATTGATGATGCTGCCTTAATACATTGTCCATTAAATTGAATCAACAGAAAACACTGACCAGGAAGAGGTGCCTAATTTTAAGTATACAGTTAACATCTTTAAGATAATTTACATCTAAAAATATAACTTTAAATAGGTACTTAAATAAACCAAAACTTAAATGAACAGTTCCCAAGAGTCCCACCACTAGAGCAAACTGTCTTTATTGTTCTGATACCCCTCCTACTCCAGGTGCATTGAGTATTATGCTATTTTAACAGTCACTTTTTATAAAGGCATTTGCTTTGTCTCTAGGTGTAAAACAAAGGTGTATCCAGATAATCTTCCTACAACAAGTGTGGTGATTGTTTTCCACAATGAGGCTTGGAGCACACTTCTGCGAACTGTCCATAGTGTCATTAATCGCTCACCAAGACACATGCTAGAAGAAATTGTTCTAGTAGATGATGCCAGTGAAAGAGGTAAATTTTAAATTTTAATGCCATAATATGCTACAGCTTTTATCATTAATGGTTAAGAAACGTCGCTATCATTTTTAACCTAACAGTTTTATACAGACTTCTAATTTATCCTAAAAATGTTTGTGGCATTTGGACTCATTCACATATGCAAAAAATTACACCCTTGTGAAAGAAACTTAAGATATTACCTTAATTAGCATTTAATTTGTATTACAACTTAATCCTTGTTTTAAAAAGAAATAATGCTATATCATACAAACATTTATGCAGAACTACTGAAAAAACCCACATAATTTTATTAGAATTTTCCCTTTGGGAAGTTGCGGCCGTGAGTCCATAGAGAGAGACTTGACCTCCTTAGAGCCAGTATGGAGAAATTGAGTTCCATGTGTCATAGGGAAGCACCTCTGGCAAGGAAAATGGAGTCTTGGCTGGGCAAGCCTTAGTTCTCCAGATTCTTCTTAGATTTCCCCATTTTCTCCATTCCTAAGTTCAAGAATGATCTATAGCTGGTTATATAAAAGGCTGAGGAAGGAATTTATGAGAAAGTGATATGTAATATGACTCTGATCTCATAATAAATCTATACAGTGACTCTTGCCCAAATACTCTTCTAGGGATCTCAGAGTTTTTCACAAGCTTAGAATCTCTCAAACTGTCTCATGAAGTCCTTGTTTGGGAAAGGTGTATTAATTTAAAGTACCTTGAGCCAACATCGTTTATTTTGAATTCTTCATGGAGATTTCACACCACAAGGTAGCATAGAGAAGGCTCTGCTAAGTCCCATCTGTAGAGAAACCTGTTAAACTCAGACATACCTGGCATTTCCCAGGCTTTTTCCCCCCACAGCACTATTGAGGATCATTGGTGTCCTGTATTCGTTCCCCTAATATTCCAAAAATTTGGAAGGAACTACAGAAAATGTCTCCTCCTTGACCAGCCATAGACTTCCTGACCATTATTTCAGCCTCTTTTGCTGCTTCCGTCTTTCTTGCCTAATATCACTGCATCTACTAAGATGGTTTATCTAAGTATTTTACCTTCTCCTTCCATGACTGTTCTAAATATGTAAATTTAATCACAATCACTTCATGTCTTAATTATGGGGAGTAATTTGCACATTAATAGCAATTTAAATCTCACCACTTTGCCAGATTATAGAAGTACAAATGAAGAATAATATATGGTCCTACCTTCTTGAGTACCTTGTAGCTTGCCTCCTTGATGTAATTAAGGAGACAGTTTATAAACACACAAAGCATTTGAATAATAGCATAATATGTAATGTAATTAATGTCAACATGTGAGCTGTTGGAAATTAAGAATACCACACTTAAATAGTTACTGTTGACAATAGAAGTGTAAATCCTCATGTGGATAATTGTTTGCCAGGAGTTAATCCTTTAAGAAAATAAGCTTAAGTTCATTTCAGCAGCAGTATATATATGAACGTCGATTCTGCAAGTGACTTACGTTTGTTTTACTTATGTTGATATTTGCTAAATTAAATACTCAAGGAGAGATCTTTTTCCTCAGATGAAATGAGTTATTTTTCCATTTCCTCCTTTGTATTCTCTAATATTCTGTTGAGTGCCTGAGAGGGCTGTGTGAATAGTACATTTTTGTAGGAAGTGGTTTAATCAAAGACACATGTGCCCACAAATCTAAAGTGACAAAGTCACATATACCAACTATATTTTCCATTCCTCATGTAGGCCCTTCTTAGTCACCCAGCCTGTATAAAACTGTAAGAGAAAACATGGGCAGAGGTCTACCTCACTGCTCCACCCGGGGCTCTTAGTCACCATGCAGGGTCCCTGAGTACCATCCCAGAGCCCTGGGTCATGGGCTGGTTCTCCCGTATCTTCCTGCCTGGAAAGCCTCAGGTGTGTAGCTCGCCATTTCTGATATTTGGGAACCACTAGGTATTGTGTTTTTGTGGTTATCGTTGTTTGTAGTCCTTCTATCCAGATTGAGAATTATCTAGGTTAATTTTCTTTGGTTCTCTTTTTTAGGTGGTAACTGTTAGGCCCAGGAACTAGAGCAAACTCTGTTTTTATGTAATTCTGTAAGTCTGCCTTTTCTATTCATGAGACACATCCAAGGCACCCTCACTCCTCACCTGGACTATTGACACAGACTAGCTGGTCCCGTCTCCCCTCAGACGCCCTTGCCCTTCCCATCCGTTCTCCACGCTGTATGCATGGTGAGCTTTTAAACACATGGCTGTGATCCTGGCACTTCTGACTAAAACTGTTCCTCTGAGGCCTGTATGCCCCGGCCTCTGCCTGCATCTCTACTCACTTCCCAAACCACTCCCTGCCCACCCCATCCCCACAGCTCAGCTCAGATGTTTACTCAGAATCATGGTATATTTAGAGAGGCCTTCCTTGAACTCCGGAGACCAGGTTGTGTCCCTCCTAACATGTTTGGGAACACTGCACTCCTCCACGGCTGTCATCAGTTTTAACTGTTTCTCCATGTGCTTAACGACCATCTCCCCTGCCAGACTGTACACTCCATCAGGGCTGTGTGCTCACCTCCCTGTTCTCAGTGCCCACAGCACTTATTACATAAACAGTCCAGAATTTAATGAGTGAATGAAAGAATAATCTACCAATTAATCCTCGCCCTTACTTCTTGTCTGTGCGGACTTCTAATTGGGTCGTGTAGCATGCATGGTTTGCTTATGGCCTCAGGATACCCAATTGCGCAGTTAACCTGCTGAGTTGTCAGTAGCCCCATTTATTGCATATGAAGCAGGTGCTGTAATTATCCCTGTTTTACTGATGAGGCTTAGCATAAACCTAACGCTTGACCTCTTAACTGCTACGTACGTCATGTCTCATAACTTCACTGCTTACAGGGTCTGTCATGAAGGCAGAGTCAGGATGAGTCTTTAATTCACGTCAAAAGTTATGTAATTGTCATCTCAGAAGGTTATCTTAAGACCTAGAACTGATACCATGTTCCTAATCTGAGATGACTGTTGCTTTTCTCATTTTACACAAAAGGAAGCAGAGGTTCTTATTTAGTAGGGGTTAGGAGTCAGATTTACTAGACTCTAAATTCCTTGTTCTTTCTATTGCTCTGTAGAGTTCTGCCTAAGATTTCTTCGATGTTGCTGGAAGCAATGAAACTTCCTCCGAAACACTCGCTGGCAGCCTCATGCCCCCTGATGGAGAGATGCCTGGGGGCCCATTTATAGGCTAATAGCTATAAAGATATTCTAATAAACAAGATTCTCATTTATTTTTAGATGACATGGAGGCTTCGACCCATAATCACTTAACCCTCTGTGTCTTCATTTTTTGTAGAATTAGGCTTGAATAAGTAGTTTCTAATCCCCCACCCAGCCCTGGGTCCCTAATTCTATATCATCTGTTAGGAGGACACCTATTTCTTAGCCTTATTGCATGAAGGCCACAAAGATGCCAAGAAAATTTGTGGAATAGCAACTTTTTTGAGCTGCCAGACCAGAGAATCATGCATTTTTCATTTTATTTATAGACAGGACAGAGTATTTTAGCTTTCAGAGACGTGGGACTTGGGAATTAGATTGCTTTGATTCTTAAGAAGACTTTAAGCTGTCTGATATTTTTGGGTAAGCTTATCGGGAGACATCTTGTGTATGACACACCCAGCCTCAATTGGTTGAAGCCCTAGAATATATCCCACACCCTAACACATGGGAGTCCATCAAACTCTGGACATAAAGTAATTTAAATTTATGTTAGCTCAGGTGATCGTACTGTCCTGAGTTGTTCTCTCTGTAGTTCCCTTCTGGGATTTCTTGTTGTGGATGAGAAAATGGGCTTTGAAGTCAGGCAGACCTGGGTTTGAATCTTGGCTCCAACCCTCAACAAGCTGTGTCACTTTGATTGGTTCATTTTATATTCTGAGCCTTGAATTTTTGTGTCTAAGTTATGGGTAATGACATTCTCATAGGGTTACTGTTTCAAGGATTAAATGGTATTAAATTGGTGCAAAGAGCCTGGCACTATGCTAAACAGACACAAAATGATAGCTGCTATTGCAGAATCTTCCTCTTCCCCGGGATTGGTACTGTCCTCACCTTGTTATTCAGAATGGAGTTCTATTTTTTTGACCCTAAGATTTGCTTCATAAAATCACAGTGGTGACTCAGTACGAGTTCTACTCCCAGTATTTTACAGATACTGTTTTTAGCCCAGATACTTTAGGAAATATATGAGCAGAAATGGAATCAGTATTCCATAGTGGGATAGATAGGCCTTTCTCTTTCATAATTTTCATGTCCCTGATTATTTCATTTTTGAGTCGTTCTAGTTCAGACAGGCGAGAACCATGTCATCCCTGTTTTTCTTTCCCTTTGTGTGGCATAGGAAGCCCTTTGGATGCCCATGTTTACTCTTTTAAGAGCCCCTTAATGCATACACTCTGATCTCCGGGACCTACCCCTTACTAGAGTCCTGTGGGACAGAACTAGTCCTCGGAGTCCCAGGAGTTCTGTCTCAGGATTTTCCTTCCCTAAAAAGATTATCCTCATACCTATCCTGTCGTTGGAATGTTGGAAAGACATTTGACCAAACCACCATCAATAGCTTCTCTGGCATAAATTCCATGAACTAACCTGATTTGAAAAAATTATTTCTCTTTGCTTTGAGGAAGCTGAGACTTCCCTGCTTTTTAAAGTGTTATGTATTTTGGAGGCAGGACTTCCTTGGCTTAGGGGCACAACCTCTATTTGAACACTCCAGGATAGTTGCTGGTTTCATGTAGCCACTTCCTCATCCTTTCTGATTTCTCCTTTTCCTTCATTTGTGATTCCCCCTTAAGACCTTTGTTACTTAGACCTACTTGTCGGCTAAGGAATTCTGGTCTTGCAGTTATAGTACAGCATTTCTCTTCTGAGCTTGACCTCACTCCATGCTTCCCAATACAAGAACCATAGTCAGAGACTGTAGTAATCAATAAGACAGTTGGTTTCTGCCTTTGACGACATCCCACAATTGCCTGAATTCTAACAGCTGTGACGTATTCTGTTCCTTCTCTCTATTGAGGTCTGGATTTAATGCTCTTGAACTACTTTCTTTCTGTTCCTGAGACTTAAGCATGGTTGGAGAAAGAAGAATTGAGCCAAGAGAGGTATTAGGGAACCGTGGTGACCTGCCTGTCTTTGACTGAGCTTGCACCCAAAGGTTCTCTCCTAAGTCTTCATGCAGGAAGGTAGGGCAGCTCTAAGATGAGCTCTTAGGAAAGAAAAAGCCTCCCTGCTGTGAAATGGGTTTGTGAGTCAGGGGGCCTCCCTGAAAGTGTTCGGGAAATACTGCACATCAGAATTGCTTTACATCTGGGTAGCACCGGGTTGGTCTTTTCATGTGATGTTTTGTTTTGTTAATTTTTCAGACTTTCTGAAAAGACCTCTAGAGAGTTATGTGAAAAAATTAAAAGTACCAGTTCATGTAATTCGAATGGAACAACGTTCTGGATTGATCAGAGCTAGATTAAAAGGAGCTGCTGTGTCTAAAGGCCAGGTGATCACCTTCTTAGATGCTCACTGTGAATGTACAGTGGGATGGCTGGAGCCTCTCTTAGCCAGGATCAAACATGACAGGTAATTTTCCAGAGTCTATAAACTTGTTTTCAGTGTGTTTGTCCTAAACAGTATGGTAAGCTGCAGAATTCTGTATATTTAAATAAATGTAAAAATAATTTCCTCTAAAGTTTGCTTTAAAATACCCGTGAAGAACACTGTAAACTAAAAGTGAAGGCAACCGTGAAGAAATGTTTACAGTCTTGTTGATGAGGCTGCATCAGGAAGCAGGTTGTTCAGATGTGCACCTCATGCTCTATTTATTAATTGGGAGCAGAACAGAAGGCTGTGAACTCAGGAGAGGTAGGATAAAACCCTTGATCGCCCCTGCTGCCTAAGGCTAAACTGGGGCAGGCAGGTCACCTCTCCTTCTCCACTTCCTTACTGAGACTACAGCACTCAGCCTGTAGCACAGTAGGAAGTAGGAGGGGGGTGGGGAGATAAGCATCGTAGCCCAAGGTGCTTAATTGTATATGGAAAAGTGCTATAATCTCTGAGGATGCAGGAAGAGCAGTGAGAGCAATGCACACATTTTTCAGAGTGACCTACTGCCGGTCCCTGGCACAGTTCTTGTATACCAGGAGGGAAGCTAACTTCAGTCTGCTAGACTCAGATTAGTTGAATTTCTTCTTGCCTTTGCAGTTTGAGCCTGGGCCAGCTCCACATAAAGGTTTGACTTTAGGAAGGGGAACTCAGTACAAGTTAAGTGAAGCACGGCACAAGCCACTGCATCTGTTCTGTTTGTTAGCAAATGCTGAGCCTACATCTCACCCTTTCAGAGATGAATAAATAGGGAAAAACCAGCGCTGGGACAGCGAGAAGGTACAGCAGCTTTAGGGAGGAGAACACTGCCGGAAGAAGGAAGAGGATATCTCTGTGAATTGTTGTCTTTGAGGAGATGACTGACTTGGGAAATACTGGCTTGCGTAAAGAGCACACATAAGCAAGAGCCTGGCCCCAGGGAGAGAAAGCAGGGTGAGGAGCTGACAAACTAAAGAGGCGTTGACTGAAATGGCGGTCACAACTTCTAGTTGGGGCTGTGTGGTGGCTTAGGTGTCCTGAGAACATTTCCATCTGAAAGAGTTTGAATGCTGGATAGGTTATAAAACGCATTTCTAAATGCATCGCTGAGCTGGCACTGAAGTCAGAAGTTTTGCAGATCTCAAAAGTGAGGCAAGAGAGTGGTCCAAACACTAAAGCCAGCTCTCACTTGGAGAATTCCTGCCAAACTCAGAGGACACAGAGCATCTCTGCCTTTAGATAGACAAACGACAGGAAGATAGGAGACCGGGCCTAGGCCCTGCCTGAGGTGGGAAGATGAAGAGCAAACACCGGTGTAAAGCTAAGATCTTGTGCCCCCGTGTGAGTGAGAAAGAGAAACCCCACCGCACCCAAGAACACTTGCCTGTTTCAACCTTGGTGTGGGGTGGCGGTGGGGAAACAGAATTTGTAAACAGAGTATATAGAAAAGGAGAGAACTCTTTGTGAGAGTAGTAGAACTCTAACATGAAAGACAGGGAAGTATGTGGAAAATTATCCAAATCCACTCATGAACACTAACCCAAAATTCTCAAAATACCAGAAAACTGAGTCTACTAGGAGTAAAAAAAATAACTATAGCATATATTTTTATTTTTATATGAAAAACATGTAAAAGAACATATCATGACTAATTGGTTTAGTTTAATATTACAAAATCAGTTCACATAATACACCGTCATTAACATTTGTAAAACTATGATTAAAACCCTATGATTAAAAATCTGTGATCTCTTCAGTAGATACAGAAAAACGTGTTCATTTATGATTAAAATGAACATCACTTATGATTAAAAGTACTTAGTGAACTATTACAGAGTGGAAATTTACTAATCTGAGAAAGGATGGCTTAAAAAAAAAAAAAAAGCCTTAGCTAACAAACATCAGATTAATGGAAAAAAGTTGAAAAATTTTTTAAAAATATACAGAACATCCTTATGATGCCCTGAATTAACTACTGTCATTCAGTATTAATAGAAGCCTTAGGTTTTGCAATAATATAAGAAGGGTGTACAGATTGGAAACGGAAAAAAAACAAGTGCTGTCAATTGCAGATGATGTGTTCTTAATGGAAAACAAAATCTTACACAAAACAGAGATGATAACAGTTTAGCAGTGTTGTCAAATATAAGATCTCCATAGAAAAGCCTTCTCCACACCAGCAAGGAATAGTTAGAAAATAAATTGTAAAAAGAAAAAAAGAAAAGATCCTTTCTATAATAGCAGAGGAAATAATAAGCTATAATCAGGAATATGTTTAACAAAATATGCCTAAAATAGAACATTTAAAATTTACTGGAAAATACGTGGAGAGAAGGATAATAGTCATGGATAGAAAGGTAAAAATATCAGTTCTCCCCACACTGATCTAGAAATTCAGTGCACTTCCAGTTGTAATCTCAACAGAATTTTCTTGGAGGAACTAGCTGATTGTAACATTTATGTAGAAATGCATACTTTAAAAAAATAGGTGAGATATTCTTGAAGAAGATGAAGTATCAACAGGGCTGGCTCTACCAGATATCAAGACTTATTTTGAGGCTATATTAATTGTGGCAGTGACATATTTGTTTTAAATTTTTTAAATGTTTATTTATTGTTGAGAGAGAGAGAAAGAGTGCGAGCAGGGGAGGGGCAGAGAGAGAGGGAGACACAGAATCTGAAACAGGCTTCAGGCTCTGAGCTGTCAGCACAGAGCCTGATGTGGGGCTCAAACTCACGAAGCAAGATCATGACCTGAGCTGACGTCGGACACCCACCCGAGCCACCCAGGTGCCCCTGGCAGTGACATTGATGCAGAAGCTCACAAATAAATTCGTGAAACAGTAATGTCTAGAAACCATCCCATGTTTACACAACAACTTGACTTATGACAGAGGAGGCGTTGGTAAGTACAGCAGAAGGAAAAAAGACCATCAGATAGTGTTGGAATAACTGGTTATCCATGAGGAAAATAAATGAAGTTGGATACTTACTGTTTATCATACCAAAATCAATTCCATGAGGATTAAAGACTTAAATATGAAAAGTAAAAATATAATTCTCTTTGAAGACAGCATAGGAGAATACCTTTATAATTTTGGACTGGGAATGATTTCTTAAATAAGACAGGAAAGATGGGGATGCTGAGGATGTTACATACTCTAGAATGTGGCTGCCAAAGGCTGTGAGCAGTGCACCCTTTCCTAGGAAAGAGCTGTGGTCATGTGGAAGTTTTTTCAGATTCATAAAAACTCACAAAACCAATAGAAAAAATTTTAAATATCTGTGATCAGACAGTTTGTATGAAGAAATACAAAACTGGAAGTTTACTCCTAAAGCAAAAGCAAAATACTGGTTATATGAACATGTTTACTTAGTAACTGAATAACAAAAAAACTGTAAGGAACACACATATCCAAGAGTTTTCATTTTAAGAGTAATCATTTTAAAATGATTATGTAGTCATTAAAAGTGTTATTTTTGAAAACTGGAAATACTTGGAATTTTGTTTTTTTAAGTTTATTTGTTTTGAGAGAGAGAAGGGAGCAGTGGAGGAGCAGAGAGAGAGGGGGAGAGGTAAAGAGAGAATCCCAAGTAGGCTTTTCACTGTCAGCACGGAGCCTGATGAGGGGCTCAATCCCACAAACTGTGAGATCATGACCTGAGCTGAGATCAAGAGTCAGATGCTTAACTGACTGAGCCACCCTTGTGCCCCTGGATTGTTTTTATATGTGGCAGTTATGTAAAAGTATGAATTAAAAAGGGATGAAAGGTTATCAATGGCTACAAGTGAGTGTGATAAATGATTATGCTAACTTAGTAGGATGTAGCAGGAAATTTTTTTATCATTGCTTTTAACATTATAGAATGTATTTTTATTTTAAACACACTTAGCATATAATTATAGTTGTTATACTGAGCCTCAAAAAGGAAAGTTGTGAAGATTTTTTTGTTTGCTTTTATGATTTTAGGAAAACAGTGGTATGTCCTATCATTGATGTGATCAGCGATGATACTTTTGAGTACATGGCAGGCTCTGATATGACCTATGGTGGCTTCAACTGGAAGCTCAATTTTCGATGGTATCCTGTTCCCCAAAGAGAAATGGACAGAAGGAAAGGTGATCGGACTCTTCCTGTCAGGTAATTGATTTGTCAAACATTTTCCCTAAAGTGTTATCAATGGGGGATAGCGAAGTTTTGGGAATCCTATCAAAAGGATTTTAAGTGTATTTTGAGAAACATGAGGCACATACTTCATATAATGTATACCATACATACATGAGGTGTATACCATATATGTAGTTAAGAGCCATCTTTCACGTGTATTAGTATTTTAAAGAGGGCTTTTTACTCTGATCATTTAACAAATTTGGAATTTTTCTTTATATAAGCCTACATATATAGATTTTTTCATTTATATAAATCTATATAAATAGTGCACCTGAAAAGTGATGGTAACATGCATGTTTTTTCATTCCTGTATGAACAACATTTTGTAAATCTGTCAGATTTATGCTTAGATTCAATTGTTTAGGATAATAATATTTAGCTTTAAATTAAACTGTCCCTTAATTAATTGTAAGTGTTGGTATGTGAAAATATTACCTAAAAGTGGGTCGTTGCACCAAAAAATAAGATTGTAAATTCCAACTTGTACCATTCAGATGATAGTTACTGACTTGATAAGGTTAGAAAAGCTTGTTTCAGATATAAAAATAACTAGACTTGACAGAAGTATAAAAAAGGATTTCCATGGACACATTCTGATTTTTCGTTTGTTTTATATTTGGTCATCTGTAGATTTTTTTTCAGAAAGGGATAAGAATCTTTATGCTGTTCAGAACCTTGAAATTGAGACCTTGAGCTCTGGGAGCCATCCTGGGATTTGTCCAGCAGCACCAGCCTGCTGCTTCTGTAGTGGTTGAAAGCCCCTTCAGAACCAACCACGCCTTAGCTTTCTCCCTTCCCGGCCTTCTCAGGCCTGCTTTCCCTTGAATTCAAGTCCTGTTTTGGCCAAGCTGAGGAGAATTTCATTAATTCTGTGCTTTGTCTCCTGCCCTGCCAGAGTCTTTTTCTAGCAAAGAGTACTTTTCCACTCTTTTGCTGATAGTTCAAGAAATCACCATCTAGGGGCGCCTGGGTGGCGCAGTTGGTTAAGCGTCCGACTTCAGCCAGGTCACGATCTCGCGGTCTGTGAGTTCGAGCCCCTCGTCGGGCTCTGGGCGGATGGCTCGGAGCCTGGAGCCTGTTTCTGATTCTGTGTCTCCCTCTCTCTCTGCCCCTCCCCCGTTCATGCTCTGTCTCTCTCTGTCCCAAAGGTAAATAAACGTTGAAAAAAAAAAAAAAATTAAAAAAAAAGAAATCACCATCTAAATCAGGGGTTCTGAAACATTTTGTAGACAGTAGGCTTCTTTGAAAAGTCTGATAAAAGCTGTGAGTCTTCTCTAATAGGGGGAAAATACACATGTGCAAACAGAAGACTGAGCATACAATTCCAGGAAATGCAGAGATAGCTCAAAACCCAGGGCAAGAAACCTGGGTACTAAATGGTAACTCTGTGGGTGTTGGCCTGTTTCCTCTGCCTCCTAAGATAGTAGGCTTTTCTCATTCTTTTTCTCTTCTAAAATCAAAGTATATTCTAACTTTTATGTGGAAACGACTGTTTCTACTGGAAAGGCAAATGCTGCCACTCTTTACAGCCTAGAATCCATAGATTTCAGGACATGGAATCACAGGTGACAATTCATCATGAAATATGATGGCCATAGTTTCCTTTTTCCCTGGAACTTAATTATTTTCTTCTAGTTGAAGTCCATTTTTCTTCATACACATCTTTGGGAATCAAATGGTCGATGGGTATTTGTTTATTTACATCCTCCTTCATTATCATTTCTTTGCTTAACTCCAGTCATTTCCACCCACTCTGCATACCTGGGTCACGGGCTGATGAATTGGGCTCCTCTTCTGCACAGAGTGTGCCATACTTGATCAGGATGACAGTCCCTTTAGGAGTGCATGGATTTCATTGTGTACTTCATTCCTTTCCTTAAAGGTTTCTGTTAGGTGTAGGAAAAGAGTCTCGTTGTTTTTGTCCTATTTAATCTATATCTTTTGCAATATTTGCCACACTTTAAAACCTCCTGTGTGAGAGTTAACTAACATGAATCTAGTTGATTATATAGTCAGTGTAGTTGCTGGGAACTGTGGGAAGATACACAGTCAGATGGAGAGAATTATGAGAACTAGCCTCAATTTAAGGAGTTTCAGGTGACTAAGCTTAGTCAGGACTTGAGGACCAGGAAAGGTACTAAAAACAGGAGTGGCCTTGGGACTGGGCAGAGAAGGCTGTCAGGGCACAGGCTGTGACAAGAGTAGGTCCACCGGTCAGCACAGTGGGTGTAGGTCTGCCTGAAGACCAAATAGCAGATCATAAAAACATGGAAAGTCCTTAGGGGCCTATGAATGTTTCTGAAGAGCGTGAGAATAAGCATTTATTCTGTCATTGTATACAGTTAATATAACTACTTTTAAAAACAAAAATTGATTGTAAATTTTAAATTCTTACAACTGACCGTATAGAGTTATGATTGGATTTCAGAACACCTACAATGGCAGGAGGCCTGTTTTCAATAGACAGAGATTACTTCCAGGAGATTGGAACATATGATGCTGGAATGGATATTTGGGGAGGAGAAAACCTAGAGATTTCCTTTAGGGTAAGTTCCCTTTGCAAAAAATAATCTTTTACTTAACCTCAAATATAGGTATGCGTTAATTATTCATGTTATGTATCTCTAAATAAAAAATAAAAATTGAATTTACTCTGAGTTTCATCAGACTCCAGAACCTCACTTCATAAAAAGTTAGGTGTTACTATTAAGGGTTCCTTTTATAAACTATATTTTAAGCAAATAATTCAGTTATCTTAATAGTTAAAGTATAAAACTTACACAAGATCCCCTAGTTGTTTTGAATTTCTGTTACTTACAAGGAAGTAATTCAAGCTCTAAAAATAAAAAACAATATGTAGTTTCTATATGCTACTATGGTACTTGACTGCCAAAAACGTAATTTTACTTTCTGTAATATGCTTTGTCCTTCTGTTGTGAAAATTGTTCTCTCTTATATAAAACTTGGTCACTTTACTGGCTTTACATTTTTCAATAAAAAGAAAAAGACAGGAGTTCTGAAATTGCTGTAATTTAACCCAGTCAACCTTATATAAAACACTTAACCATTTCACATTCACTAAAATCACCCCATTAAGTGACATTGTGTATTTCTGAAAATGATTAACTTGAGACACCTGGCGTATAGTGGAAACCACATTGAACTGCCCTGTAATCTAAGCCAGCTAGCTCATTTTGTTTCGAGTGGATCACTTTGCTCCCCTAGAAAAGGAGAGGTCTGGACTCTAGATCATCTGGGAGATCCTATCCAGCTGTATCACTTTGTGATCCTGGGAGAACTTTAAAGTAGAGACACTGAATATTTAACAAAATCAGAACTTCTCAAAATCTGTTTTAAGTGTAAATAGCAGATTTTTGACTTACAGAAGAATGTATTTTGAAAGGAGCAGAAGGATAATTTCATTAAACTAAGAATGTGAACCCAAACTTGATGTTTCTTTTACCCTTTTGTTTTTATTCTCATGAAGATGACAGAGTGTGCTGTCATTGTCCCAGTGAATAATTCATGAGAGATCCAGTTTCAGTTTCTAGTCGGTTTAATGTACAGGCTATGACAGGTCTGGAGAAGGAGGAGTAGATAGGACTCTGGCTGTATATTGCATGGTCAAAAGTGTTTGACCATGAGCCATGTGTATACTACACACAAAATCTAACCAATTTCATGAAACAATACGTCCTTGTTAGTGAGTGCTGGTTGCCATTCCTCAGAGTTGAACTTACTATCATTTTATGAGTCCTGGCCTGCAGTTAGAAAAACATTACTGTGGGGGCACCTGGGTGGCTCAGTCGGCTAAGCATCCAACTCTTGATTTCAACTCAGGTCAGGATCTCATGATTCGTGAGTTGGAGCCCTGCGTCCTGCTCCATGCAGTCCGAGTGGAGCCTGCTTGGGATGCTTCGCCTCCGTCCCTCTGTCCCCCGCCCCCTGCTCATGTGTGCGCACATGTGTATGTGCTTTCTCTCGAAATAAATAAACTTAAAAAAATAATACTCTAGACCTTATATCTTTTCTGCATTCAGCCTTTAACATATCTTTTCTAAATTTAACCTTCAACTTCTGGTTTGATCAGAACCAAAAATTACAGAAAAGTATCCTTCTGAGGAAGCACTGGCTTTGTGACCATATAGCAGGAGCTCCACTGTGAGGATGTATAGCCGTGATTCTGTGAAGTTTTAACTGTGAACATCCAGAGATGTGAACAGTTTTTAAAAAAACATCAGGGTCTTATGTGGTCTTCTTTTCTGTTGTTTTCAGATCTGGCAGTGTGGAGGAACTTTGGAGATTGTTACCTGCTCACATGTCGGACATGTATTTCGGAAAGCCACACCTTACACATTTCCTGGAGGCACAGGACAGATTATCAATAAAAATAACAGGCGACTTGCAGAAGTGTGGATGGATGAGTTCAAGAATTTCTTCTATATAATTTCTCCAGGTTAGCATTATTTTGCATTAGAAATACAAGAGTATAACTTTATTATTCCTGATCTTAATGCCTCTGAGAGATAAGAAGGGGTAGAAAAGCCTTGAGTAGGGGCAGAGCACCAACCTCACGGGGTTGTCGTAAGGAATAAATGAAATCACACCCAGTGCCAGAGTGCTTAACAAAGTGCCTAATATAGTAACACAATGAGTTATCCAGGTCAGTATCGCACATGTTACTGTTAGCCCAGGTGTCGTCAGTGTTCTGTATCTATTTTTAACCTAATTGTGTTGTTTAACTTTTATATGAAGATTGGAGTCTCTCGGGGCCAGTGCAGAGCACTGTAGCATGCCTCTAGGGACTTCTGTCCAGGAACAACTCTGCTATTCAGAATTTTGTGGGAATAGTTGTTCCCTAAGCTCTATATCTTCCTGATGTTGCCACTGCAGCCCCCTTTTCTAATTACCATAAGACTGGCCAGTCAGCTTGCACAGGTCAGTGAGTTGTGGGAGAGAAACCTGACTGGAAACAGTTGGACTGCTTAATACTTGGGCAAAATAGATCTTGATTCTTGTTTTTGCCTAAACATATATATTCAAGCTTTCTGATCCCATAATAACTTATGTTTGTGTGTAATATTACTAGCATTGTATTTCATTCTCACAATGAAAATCTAATTTTTCTTTAAAAAAACCACATAAGTATATTTCCTTGTTTTATATTTTGAACAATGGATTCATGGTATATCACTTGTGTAGTCATATCACCAAAATGATACCGCTTTTCCCATTTGCCTGACTTGTTAATAAATGCATTATTTACATAGAAATATGTTACCTAATAGAACATGAGTAATTCAGAGTCGATTATTTCTTTCAACAGGTGTTACAAAGGTAGATTATGGAGATATATCATCAAGACTTGGCCTAAGACACAAACTACAATGCAGACCTTTCTCTTGGTACCTAGAGAATATTTATCCTGATTCCCAAATTCCACGTCACTATTTCTCTTTGGGAGAGGTAAAATATATATATTCTGTGTGGTTGTTGTGTTCTCATTTATCAAAAACGATAGAGCTTAAACATCCAACAAGGGAATCCCTCCATATTAAAATTAAATAACTTCAAGTGTGAGACAGTTCTTGTTAACACAGTCTACCTCATAACTTGAAATTTTATTAATTTTTCATGTTATTAAAATAAGAATGTTCCACCCTTAACCTTTCAGAGGTGGACTCTTATTTCAATATATTAGTGTCTTCAGTAGACTTCTTTAACAAAATGTCCCATGAAGTTGAAAGCATATACTCCTGGTGTTAATTAGCCTGAATCAAAGCTTAACAAACATCAAAGTAAAGATAAATTGTAAAGAAGGGACAAAGAAAGTTGAAAGACCATATATAATAGAAGTCACAGCAGCAAATGATATGTGTGGTCAGGGCCACAGCGAGGCCCCATCCCAGGATTCAATCTCATGATATTTGGGAAAAGTAACCCCTGACTCCATAGGAGGCTGTCCCTTCTTCAGCCATTTCATTCATTCAATAAATATTTGAGTACCTACCGTATGATAGGCACTATTTTATGTACAAGGATTGTAGCCGTGAATAAAGTCTCTGCTCTTGCAAATCTTACAATCTGTGGAGGAAACCAGGTTTTTAAAGTATACAGTATGGCAGGTGGTGCTAAGGGCAAAGGGGAAAGAGAATGGCTGGTGGGCCTGAGTAGTGGTACTGTTTGGGTAGTTGAAAAAGGCCCCTCATATAAGAGTTTTGATTTTTGAGCAGAGATTTAGAGGAAGTGAATGAGCAAGCCATATGAATTCCTGGGGAAAGAGTGTTCTGGGCTCAGGGAAAAACAGGTACAAAGGCCCTAAGACACAAGTGTACTTGGTGTGTTCCAGAAACAGCAGAGAGGACAGTTGTCTGGAATGAAGTGAACAGGGGGACTGGGAGGGTAGTAGAAGATGAGGTCGAGACAAACTGAAGGTCAAGTCACATGGAGCTGGTAGGCCACAGTAAGTACTTTGGATTTTATTCTGAGTGAGATGGGAAGTCAGAGAGAGACAAGCAAACTTTCACTGGGAGAAGGTCAGATTGTCTGTGGGAACAAGAGTAGAGCTGGGGTGAAAGGAAAGGCGTAATGAAGGACTATGGTAAGATTTCAGCCTGAGAAACTGGGGCAGGGAAGTTGGCAATGAGATGGGAAGGCTTGTGGAGAAGGTAACAGCAGGCATTCAGCAGTGTAGTTTGGGACCTGTTAAATTGGATCCAGGTAAAAATACAGGGTAGGTACTTGCATTTACAAATCTGTAGTTTGGATGAGAGATTGGGGGTGGAGATCTAAAGGTAGGAGTTGTCAATATATAGGTAATTTTTAAAACCACAAAACTGTATGAGATCACCGTGGTAGGAGTGAGTGTAGACTGAGAAGAGGGGAGGATTGAGAACAAAGCAATAGAAAACTCCACAATTTAGAAATTTTGAAACAAGAATGAATTAGCCAAAAAGATTGAGAAAGAGTGACCATTGAAATAGGAGAACTAAGAGTGTGTGTCCCAGAGACTATGTGAAGGATGTGTTTAAAGAAGGAGGGAGTGGTTGGGGCACCTGGGTGGCTAAGTCGATTGAGAGTCCGACTCTTGGTTTCAGCTCAGGTCATGATCTCACAGTTTGCGAGTTCGAGCCCCAACTCAGGCTCTGCACTGACAGCATGGTGTCTGCCTGGAATTCTTCTCTCCCTCTCTCTCTCTCTCTTCCCCTCCTCCCTTTCAAAATGAATAAATAAACTTAAAAACAAAGAGGAAGTGGTTGACTGCTGAGTAAGCCTAGTACAGAGAACTGACCACTGGACTGGTAAGGGAGAAGTTGTTGGTGGGCTCCATCTCACTGTGTCAACAGGGTTCCCATGGAGGTTGGTGGGGACAAAATCCTTGATGGCTTCAAGGAAGAAGAGGAAGTGGAGATCATGAGTCTGGGCAAGTCTTGCAAGAAATTTTGTTGTAAAGAGAGCAGAGAAATAGTGGCTGAAGGGGAATATGGAGCTAAAGAAAGGGTTTTTTGTGTTTATTTTTGCTAAATCAGAACTGTGCTGATGCAACTGACCAAAAGAGAAAATGTGAAGATGTTAGAAAAGAGTACTAATGGCAGTCACCTGTAATAGATGTTGTTTAGATGTAATAGATGGTCATGGTGGGCAGGATGAGAAGGCAGGGTGTCCACTGAAGTAGGAAGGAAGTGGAGGGAGTGGGGACAAATGCAAGGTCAGTCGTGATTGGAGGGTAGAGACGGGTAGTCTGTGGTGGGAAGTTCTCTGATTCTTCCATGTCCTCTTTGAACACAAGATCATCAGTTGAGAGTGGAGAGAGTGTATTGGTGGTGTTAGGGGCTTAGGGAATAAGGACAAGATGAACGTAGAAGAGCAGGATATGGGACAATATATCACAGCAGCAGATATATCACAGAGGGGAGCCCGGTGCTGATGGTGGTGAGTCGGAGTGAAACCATTCAGCCCGTGCCAGCACGAGTACAGGCTACCGTTTGTCCTTAGTAGTTACTGAGGCTACTTCAGGGGAGACCTGAGCTCCCTATGTGTGAACTCTGTAGTAATTTAAGAAATTCATCCTCAAACAGGTGAGGAGTAGGCTGTTTCTTGATTCATTAATGCGACTCTGTTCCCTTTGCTGTAGCCTCATTCCGGTCCAGAATAGCAGTTGTTCCTATAACTTGCCTTCAGAATAGAGGGAATGAGTTGGGTTTTTTTTTCCTTGAACTGACCCAATTTTGGATAACACCTAGGCATTGTTAGCTGGGCCAGAATCCAGGCATATTACAAAGAGCCACTTGTCTAACCCACAGTAGATGATTGCCAAGGCAAGTTTGTTCTTTACCTGCTTCTTGCCAGCTGGCTTTCTGTAAAAGGAACAGATTTTACCCACTGTGGCTTGTCACACTGTCTTTTTAACTAAGCAGATGGTCTTAAGCTTGTTTGCCCTCAGTATCAGGCCACACTAGGCAGATTAAAGCTCTGACTTCTGGTGCTGGGGTCATTCTTAAGCACCCACCCCAGTGCAGCTGGGGGTCTCATGCTGGGACCATAGCTCCACCTGGTTGAGCTTTCCTATGCTAGAAACTGGAATTTAGCCTTTCAGGGATCTTTTGTCATGCTTCAAAGGGTCTAGAGAAGCCTGAGATCATAGAATTTTAGAGTAGAAAGGGGAATGAGAAGGTGTGAATTTGGAGTCTCTGCCTTTACTAAGTCTGACTTTCATGGCTCCTGTAGGACCTGAAACTGAATAAATGAGTTTCAGACCTGTTAATCCAGGAGATAAATACACTAAACAACAACCACAGATAACAAGTAAGTCAGATCTTTCACAGTTTAGCCAGTCTTAAGGACTAACCAGTGTCTTCCCCAGACAGATCTAATGATCCTAAGATTTAGTGAGTATGAACTCCATGTCAGCTCTATGTCTTGGTCTGAGTGCTTTACAAACATTAACTCATTTTATCCTCATATCAACACTATGAGATAGAGGTACTATTATCCCCACTTAACCATAAGTAAATTGAGGCATAAGTAAATGGTTTAAACACAAAATGGAAGAGACAGGATTTGAACATAGGCAGTATGGCTTGAGAATTTGTGCTCTTAACCATTCACACCCATACTCTTTATCATATCCAACCAATATTTCTCTTATCGCAGTGAGGGAAAGAGTGAATCCAGATTCCATTATATTGGAATCGAGAAGTCCTTAAACTGCCCGTGTTGTTTTGCCCAGTGGAAATGCCAAGATCCTAGAGGAGATTATAGCAAAAACTAAGAAACCTGGGCTATAGGTTCCTGCCTGTTTCCCAGGAATGGATGTGCTCAATAGCAAGAAGTAAAAGAAAAAAATATAATAACGTACTCAATAGCCACATATGGCTAGGGTAGGCTAGCCACATGTGGTAATATTGGATGGCACAAGTATAGAACATTTCCATCATTACAGAAAGTTCTATTAGTGCTAATTAACACAGATAGCAACACAGGAAGTTGTCTATTTTGCTGTCATTCCACACATTTCTCCCTGCCAGGCCCTAAGTTGGGGTTTCCACATTTGCTTGTCAAACCCGGTGTTTTAAAAGCTCATAACTACTGTATACCCTGTGTAATCTCAAACAATTTAGGTACATCCTAAAACAACTTTCATAGGGATGTACTGTATCATATTCCCAAACCATCCCATCAGTAGTTATTTTCCTGCTAGGTTAAGGAGGACATCAAGATCATATTTATGTTCAGGAGTATCTACTCCAATGATGCAAAGCTCCCTTCTTTTCCTGTGTCAAGTCTTTAAGGGTCCCTGATAATTTAGAATCTCAGTTGCCATTAGACATCTTGATGTTTACCAAATATTTTACCCAACAAGAGGACATCTCTTATTTCTCTTTCCAAGGCAGTCATCAAGATGGAACTTGGAATGTGAGTAAACTGGAAGGAATTGATAGTGTATTGAAGCCACTGAGCATTCTGCCATCAGTCTACACTGTGTATATGTATGTGGTAGAGAGTTTCGATTGACTTTAATGTCCATATGGATCTATATGTATGTCTTGTTTATCTAACACCTTGTATTTTCTTTATTCACTGTCCCATAGATAAGAAATGTGGAAACAAATCAGTGTCTAGATAACATGGCTAGAAAAGAGAATGAAAAAGTTGGAATTTTTAACTGTCACGGTATGGGAGGTAACCAGGTGAGTATTTTAGTAAAGCTTTAAAAGGAATAATTTTGGGGGCACCTGGATGGTTCAGTTGGTTAAGCGTCTGACTTCAGCTCAGGCCATATTCTCATGGTCTGTGAGTTTGAGCCCCGTGTCAGGCTCAGAGCCTGGTGCCTGCTTCAGATTCTGTGTTGCCCTCTCTCTCTGCCCCTGTTTCCCTCATGCTCTGTCTCTGTCTCTGAAAAATGAATAAATGTTAGAAATAAATAAAAGGAATAATTTTTGGATTTGTTTGAAGCTTTTATCTCATGATGTCATTCAGGAAATATTTTTCTACCTATGAAGAGACAATTCTAAAAACCTCTAGGAGAAGGGAGCCTTCAGTCTAATGATTGTTTTTAAATGAAACATTTATAAAAGGCCCCTTGTGAGAACCGTATTTACATTGCTTTGCGTGAGATTTATTTTGCCCTTTATAGTCGAACAGCTTTTGATAGCCCTTGACAATACACTCAGTGTATACAGAGAGCTCACGGTCATTTTTTCTTTCCTGTATGTAACATTTGTGGTAGCTTTTTCGGAATCATTTATTCTCCTAATACTACGTTAATAAAGTTCAGAAATCAAATATCTTGAGATACTTGTTTTTTTTCTCTGCCAGATTACTGGCTAGTTTCTTTTATTGTTAAAGCTTATATGTGTGCATTTTTGTTTTTCAGGTTTTCTCTTATACTGCCAACAAAGAAATTAGAACAGATGACCTTTGCTTGGATGTCTCCAAACTTAATGGCCCAGTCACAATGCTCAAATGCCACCACCTAAAAGGCAACCAGCTTTGGGAGTATGACCCAGTGGTAAGTTTTCCACTTGCATAGAGGAATGAAATTATGTGTGTTTTGAAGCTAAAAAAATTCTTTATGGCAAAAAGAATGAATTCTTGTAAAGTTTGAAGATGGATCAAATTGTTCTTACATCTAAAAACCTACAGGTGGGAAAAACAAACATGTTTTAATCTCCCCAATAATTAATCTTGCCCCCCATTTCTTGGGTTCTTGTTGCCACTATAGCCAGTCTTCTGTGTGTATGTCCTCAAGCTCTGTAGTCGTCTAGTGTGGGGGAAATGGAGACATGAGTAGGCTGTTTAAATTAGTGAATTAAACACTTAGGTAAAGGTGAGCTTTAAATAAATTCTCTGGCTCATAATGATTTTTCTGTGACATACTATGTAACAAAGCTTTTTACCTTTGCTTTCCTCTGGAACCTCTTCCTGTCACCACACGCTGTGTGCTGTCCTCACACACGGGTGCAGAAAAGATCACTCAGAGCTCCCCCAGTAAGCCTCACTCCGGCGCTTTGCATCTGGCTAACCTGCTTGTGCTTTTGCTTTAAGGTTCTGGAACCAGCACTGGAATCTTCAGTAGGTCTTTCTCTGGTTCTTTTTCTTCTGCACAAGCACTGGTTTTCTTTTTTTCTCTTAGGAGAGACTTTTGCTCCTACCTTACTTTCTACATACCATCATGTGTTACATGTATTAGCAGCAAGCGAGGGGCTGGCTGACACTCCTGCCTCTGGTTCTCCAACCGTGGCTCTAGCCTCAGCCTGACACTATGGAAATAGCTCCTGGCTGCAAAGCCAGGAGCATTCCTGTCTTTTTCTTAACTTCTTTATTAGCATCATGACTTTATTAGCAGTTAAGACTTTGGCTGTCTTTTCTCCCTATACCAGGTCATATGCAAACCCTGGTCTCCTTTAATCATCAACTCTCCTCTTCCTGGAACATACCCTGTACTTTCACACTTCGTTTCACAGACTCTGCTGTGTCTTATGGGCTAGAACTTCATCCCATAGTGACCATCTGCAAGGGAGGCTGGTTAAACAGGCGTTGGTTTTCCAGTCTGTAAGGTGTGATGGGGACAGGAAGTGAGAGTGGATGTTCATAGCCTGTGTATGATCTACGCAATCTGCCACACCTGTTGTTCCAAAAGTAAAATGTGTGCTTAGAAGTTTAAGGAGCCAAAGTAGGTTTAAGGTATTTAGAAAGAACCAGTTGTGAATGTAGTTTTAAAACTTCTGGAGCCCTTTGCATGGTGTCTTCTCTGAGGTAAAATTTTAGTTTTGCAGGCTGGGTTCTATCAGATAAAGTTAGTTCAGTATTCACAAGATAAAGTTCAGTGTTCACAGTGTTTATTAGGGAGCACCCTTTGGATCAATGCCTGTGAAAAGGACAAAGCAGAATTGGGCAAAGGGAGGAGTCACGCTACGATGCAGGTCCCACAGCTTGAGCCAACTGCATGGGGAGCTCCGGAACAGCCTGTCGGCGGTGTCCTGCCTCCATCAGTCTCAACCACAGCAATCTGGAAAAATAAAATATTCATGTCAATGATTTACAATCTAAACCTAAAATCATGAAACCGAAGGCTCCAAAGGAACCATAGAAATAAAACCCAGGACCTTGTTTTATACACGTAGAGACACTGAAGCCCAGAATGGAACTTGCCCCAGGGTCACAGAGCAGGTAAAATGATGGAACCGGGTCTCAGACAGACCTGGCACTCTTGATCCAGGATTCTTTGCATAATACCATAGGTCTTTGATTAGATTTATATATTCTTACATCTTAGAGTCTTATTTATATTCTATATCACATTCCATTTATGACACCAGACGCTTCTGCTTTGATGCATGGCTCTGTCCTTTCGAAATGCAGATTTTGACCTAGTTACACTAGAGATTAGGGGCAGGAGCCAGCAAATTACCTTTCCTAGGTTGCAAGTAGACTCTGCAATGATAATTATAACTTTTATTCTCTGCTTAAAAGGTTACAGTTAGTTATCTGTCACCTGTTTATCTAGTTGCCTTAATTAAGCTTTTTCTGGGGGTGCCGGGGTGGCTCAGTCGGTTGAGGGTCTGACTTCGGCTCAGGTCATGATCTCACAGTTCATGGGTTTGAGCCCCGTGTCAGGCTCTGTGCTGATAGCTCAGAGCCTGGAGCCTGCTTTGGATTCTGTGTCTCCCTCTCTCTGCCCCTTCCCTGCTCATGCTCTATCTCTGTCTCTCAAAGGTGAATAAACGTTAAAAAAACAAAAAACTCTCCTGTGTGGAGAGTAGTCAGTGCTGACAGTCCCTGAAAATGAAATGTTCCAGATAAAAGAATTACATTACAGTAGAGGGATGAGTAAGAGTCCGATAAATGTGTTAGTAAACATATTTCACACTTTCTTACAGTTGTATACATTTACAGGATAATGGTTAACTCACGTTCCTACACAGCTGTTAGCTGTGTGACCATGCTGGTGACCAGCGTGCAGTAACAGACACACAAACTGACCTAGGCTAATCACTCTGATAACTCTGTCCTGACATTTTGAAATTATTCTAAATATCAACATGACAGTATTGAGTCTGGAGTACAAATGAGTACATAGAAAGTTACATAGCACCATCTGTCACCCATTTATTAATGGCTGCTTTAAGATGATCTCTTAAGATTTTGAGTCTTCAAAAGGACCTGAATTTTAAGGACATGAGGTTTGGAATCATAGAATTAATTTGAACAGCCTTATCACAGGGAAATGAAGCAATTTTGAAATAGCTTTTGAAAATAGGTTGAGGATCCTAAATTAGGAACCACTAATCTGATTTTTTTTCTTTCTTTTTTTTTTTTTTAAGGAAGCTGAAGCACACAAAGTGAAATTTCTCAGTGTTAGAGCTTGTGCAGAATTGGGAGTAGCTAGCATTATGGTCATGTTCGTTTAAATTCATTGTAGCTCACTGCACCCCAGTGCCTTTCTCCCTCCCACATAGCTCTTAAGGTGGTCTTAATGTAGACACCTTTTCTACGGGGCAGTTTAATACTCATCAGAAACGATGGCTGAGATGTTTGAGTTTTTTTCTGTCACGTTCATGTTAAGATTTCTTTTCTGTCTCTTGCAGAAATTAACCCTGCAGCATGTGAACAGTAATCAGTGCCTGGATAAAGCCACAGAAGAGGACAGCCAGGTGCCCAGCATAAGAGACTGCAATGGAAGCCGGTCCCAGCAGTGGCTTCTTCGAAACGTCACCCTTCCAGAAATATTCTGAGACCAAATTTACAAAAAAGGAAAAAGAAGAAAAAAAAAATAAGGATTGACTGGGCTACCTCAGCATACATTTCTGCCACATTCTTAAGTAGCAAAAAAGGAAAAGTGCTTTCCTCCTGTGGGGATGTAAGGTTTATCAGCCATTGAAACTTAGACTCCTCTCGCTTTTCACTAGCTGTGAACCAGCCTTCTTGTCCAAGGACGTGAAACTACAGAGTAGCAAGACTGCGCACACTGATGTTTACACGATGGAAAGAGTCTTTCATCAAGAATCATTGTAAAGAATATTCAGGCAGTGAAGCAGTCAACAAACGTGCTTTCCGGGGAGCTGCACCTTTCATGGTTTGCTTGCACATCAGTAACTTTCACTGAATGTGCTGTCCTAATGAAGAGATTTCTAAGATTTTTTTTCTGATTAGGACTGGTAACCAGTATATTAAATATTGATGGAAAATTAGTGAAAAAGAACTGGAACCAGTTTCAGAATCATGAAAACATTTTTACAATTTAAGAAAAAACTATATTAAACAGGGTTTAAAGGAAATTAAAACAACTATGAGAAGTACAATTTGTTATAGTATAGTATCAAATTTCTATATAGATTTTATACCTCAGTGGGGAAAAATAACGGATTCCAGTGACATTTTGTTTTCATCTGTGATAGTCATGGATGCTTTTTTCCTTGGGGTGCTGAAATTGAGCTAAAAAAAAAAATGGCTCTTTGAACGTAGTTTTAATTGCTTTCTTCAATTTTGTTTTATTTGGTTTATGGGCTGTTTAAATTGTAATTTTTAATTGCCTTCAAAGAATGAAGATTTAACAATGTCTGGTCTCACTGAACAGGTTAGATCTCTCAGTTGCTCTTGGGTCAACTGGCTATTGACTTTCACACACACAAAATTTCCTATTAGAGTTTGAACTTCTTAACTTGATTCAGCTGATTATGCTTAATACCCAAGATTCATACTACTGTACTACAGATTTGTTTTCACAGCAATAAATCTTCAGTTCTTTATGATTCCACTCAACAAAAGGCCTGCAGAAGTGATTATTTGGGTATTTGGAGAGGATCCATTTGATGATTTTTTGAAAAACTTTTTTCACTCCATACTCAGATGTGCTTTATTGTCAGGTGCATATTTAGATTAGATTCTTGTAATGGTGATCTTTTTTTTTTAATTTGAAAATGTTTGACTTTTTTTTTAATGAGTTAACCAAAGAAGTGCAGCTACTCTTATATATTAGTCCTGCATTTCTTCCCTAAATTCTATTTAGATTAAATCAGTTTTTTCCTCTAATTTTTAATACCACAGTATAACTTCAGAATCGATTAAAAGTTGAGTATAACAATTAGTGTTTTAATTTCATAGACGATCTCATTGTGACATCTTTCCTGATATGTAAAGCAGTCCATTGGCAAAAGTGCTTGTATTTTCTTATTTGTAAGAATATATTTAGTGATATTCTTTTCTTTGATTATCAAAGACTCTCACTGCAGGCAGTGCTAGTTCTTGTGCCTAAGAATGTTTCTGAAAGTTGCATCACTAATGGCTACTTGCCAACTTGAGTGTATAGAAAGTTTCTCATCTCCTATTCAGGTTAATCAGCATCAAACACATATGGATGGTTTAGAGTGAGACTGTAGTACAGAATGCATACATTTTGTCCCCAGGAAATTTGCAGTGAAGCAGGTGCTGGATGGGTTGTTTTTGTTTTGTTTGTGTGTGTGTGTGTATGTGTGTGTGTGTGTGTTTCCTACTCCATGAGCTCTGTTAATTCTGTCTTCAGTAGGCCTAATGTTCGAATAAACCAGATGTCTAATAAATTATTTTCATGCTCAGAATTTCAGGTTTTTGTACTCTAGTATAGCTTGGTCTTATTCCTTATTGTAAGAAAGCTTAAATAGCAATGTGATTCAAGGTTTTGTTTTGTTTTTTAAGAGGGGGATGCGAGTGATTTAATTCATGGGTACTTTTAGAACCTGATAATAATCCCGTTGCCTTTATTTTTCTAATTAAAGAATTCGTAAATACTTTGAAAATATAAAATATTCCTGAATAGTTGTGCCTTACATTGGTTTTATTTGAAGTTAAAATGGATCCCTATTCATTACAGCTATTTGTAGATCAGGCCGTATGCTAATCACTCTAAGTCAAATTGGGAAGAAAAGAATGAATCAAAAAGAAAGCAGAGGATGAAAAGAGGGGATTATTTGACCAGTGAAGAATTCACCAATGTGACAAGAATAATCTGAATCTTCAAATTTATTCACCTTCTTCCCATCCCAACCCATTTTAATGTCTTTCTGTTCTGATTGGCACCCTGAAAATATAAGTGAAGGACATGAAATACATGTCCTCATTTCCCTATTCTACATTTAGCTGAGAAACAGAAGTTCCTCTGTAAAGATCTGGTGCTCTCCCCATCTTTCAAGAAGCACACCAAGAGTAAACTGAACTCAGAATTACATGTTCTTTTAAGGAGAAAGAAAATCAGAAGGTAGGGTTTCTTAGGTGGTAACTGTGAGCAGAGGTATACAAAGAATGAACCATTTTTTTACTCTGGAAAATGAGATGTTTTCAATTATGCAACACTTCTCCCATTGTCTGACTTCCTGAAGATAAAGAATTTGCTTGATCTACCAAAAACTAATAATTTTGCAGGAAATGAGGCAAAACTCTGCTGTATTGACTATACATAGCAACAATTAAAAATTAAAATTTAAAATTACCATCTGTGATCACATCAAATAAGTCAAATATCTAGAATGTTAACAAGAGATATTGCTGAAACTATATAGAACACTGCAATAAATATGTTCATGAATTGAAAGGCTGCATAATATCAAGATCTGTTTCCCACAAATTGATTTACAGAAATCAATTCAAATTTCAGTGAAAAAACAATCCTTCCGCTGAGGCTTTCTTGTAGAAATTTGCAGATATATATGGAAATCCAACAGACCCAGAACAACCAAGATAGTCCTGAAGGAGGGGGCAAATGTTGGAAGACTTAACACTACTCAATTTCATGACTTGCTTTAAAATTACAGTAATTAAGAGAGTGGTACTACGGTTCAGGACTAATAGATCAGTGGATAGAAGAGAATTGGGAAGCAGACTCGTACATGTATATGGTCATTGGCTTTTCAACAAAAAAACACAAGCAACTCCATGGAGAAACTTTCTGAATATTGATACTTTCACACAATGCACAATGTTTTCAGCGTGGATCACAGGACCTAAATGTGAAGGACAAAACAATAAATCTTCTAGAAGAAAACAATATCTTCGTGACTCTTGGGATAGGCAAAGATGTCTTAGGACACAAAATAAACTCCATAAAAGAAAACTGATTTGATTTCACCAAAATTACATTCTTCTCATCAAAAAGATAAAGTGAAAAACCATGCTGCAGCCAAGCACAAAATAGTTGCAGTACACATAACAAAGGATTTGTATGCAGAAAAACAACTTTTAAAAGCCACTGCAAAAGCAACACAATATAAAAGTTAATAAGTGACTTGAATATACACTGCACAGAAGCTATCCAAATGCGCAATTAGCATAGGGAAGGGTGTTCAGCATCAGCCATGAGGGAAGGAAGAATGCAACCACCAGGAAATAACTGTTGCACACTTGCCCAGAGGGTGAGAAGGTGTAGAAACTGGCAAAAGTGTAAGTATGATCACCTGAGGAAACAGCTTCCCAGTTTCTTATAAATGTAAATGTATGCCTACTCTGATTTCACTTCTAGAGATAAAACCCAAGAGAAGTGAGGGGATATGCCCACATTAAGATGCATACAAGAATATTCAAAGCAGATGTAAAATAACCCTCAAACTAGAAACTACACCAATACCAATCAGCATGATAATGGATAATCAAATAGTTATTGAAATACTAGTCTACAATTTTAAAAAAAGGAATTACTGATACAATAGGGATAAATAGAAAAAGTATTGAACAAAGAATGCTAGACATACTACTTTTATATGAAGCTCAAGAATAGGCCAAATAAACCTAAGGTGCTTACCTTTGGGTGAGTATAGACTTGGAAGTGGCATGAGAAGACTTTCTGGAATGATGGAAGTAGTCTATAAATTGATTTAGATGATGCAAATTATTTAGATAATTTAAAGTTTTACTGAGCTATATACTTAGGATATATGCATTCTGCCATCTGTATACCTCAATAAAGTGCTGGGGGGAAATAAAATACCCTGCTGGTATCAGAGTTTTCTAAATAGCCTTCCACTGCTACACAATACCCAAAGACTGGCTAAATTGCAACAAACATATTCAACTGAACTCACAAGAAAATACGGGAAAACCCTACGGTCCGGTGAGGCAGGGGGGAAGATAAGTACACAAGTCACAGAGGTAATGGTTAAATGTGAAAGCCTTTCCTCTCCTAAGAACAAAATAGAATAACCAGGGCTTAGGGAATGATAGTTCCTAGGCCTTGGCCCTGAACAAAGCTGGGGAATTAAACTAAAGATCCCTACATAAAATTGGAAAATTCAGAGAGCTCTATAAGTAAAAGGATGCATAAAGAAGTCTGCCTTGTAAAGGAAACCAAAGGGTAAAATCTGACAGACTCTGCCCTTTTTCTAGGTAGTAAATGGTGGCAAGGATGATGCCACCACTGTGATCATAAGGCCTAGTTTTTAGATTTTGTTTTCAAGTAATCTCTACACCCAACATGGGGCTTGAACTCAACCCCAAGATCAAGAGCGGCACGCTCCACCAACTGAACCAGCCAGGCACCCCAAGGCCTGCTTTTAAATAGATCAAGAGTTTAAAACCACAGTTACAAAGTCTGCAGATCAAGAAAATAGAGTGAATCTAGATTTACGGCACTTGCTGGAAACAATGAGAATACAGTATTTCTTTGGGTGGGGGGAGGGGGGAAACATTAATCCAGGCCCCTATATGCTCACAAGTTAATTATGAAATTATTAAAAAGAGAAAATGAGCCACCAAGGTATTACCAAAACAAAGTTCTGGCAAAGTGATGAAAGCTTGTGTCAGATTAAACCTGCCAATAAATTAATAGTCCTGGACAATAATTTTTTAAACGTTTTAAAGCCTTGGGAAATGAACAAAGGACACAAAATGTAGAGGACTCAACCCTTATTAAAAAGGACCTTCTATATAAGGTAACATATGTATGTCTTTTCCCCCAAGAACATTTCCAATGTACACAACACACTAGAGGTAGTGGTCATACAGATAGAAATTGTTGTCTTAGACCGTATTTATGAGCAGAGTGGCTGGAGATTGGAGAATATCTAAAAAAGGGAGTCACAGAGGAGCCCCCAAATCTGCATATGAATTTCCTCAACTGCTGGAATGATTTGAATGTGCGCAGGATGAGACTCCAAGAAGTCCACAGAAAAAGCTTCCCATTTGGAGGGGCTTGATCAACACTTTAGACTTTACGAGCATACCTTTGGAGATTCTGCAGGCTCAATTCCAGACTACTGCAATAAAGCAAATATCGCAATAAAACAAGTCAAATCAATTTTTTTTGGCTTCCCAGTACATATAAAGGTAATGTGTACACCATATTGTAATCTGTTGAGTGTGTGATAGTATTTCGTCTAAAAACATGAACCATGTACATTCATAATTTAAAAATATTGCTAAAAAATGCTAAACCATTCTCTGAAATTTGAGTAAGTTGTGATCACTGATCACAGATCACCATAACAAATATAATAAAAACGAAAAAGTTTGGAATATTGTAACCATTACCAAAAAGTGACACACAGACATGAAGTGAGCAAATGCCACTTGAAAAATGGTGCCAGTAGAGGTGCTCAGTGGGTTGCCACAAACCTTCAATTTGTAGAAAACACAGTGTCCATGAAACAATAAAATGAAGTTCAATAAAACAAAGTATGCCTATGTATTGAAACCCAAGGCCCTGTGTAGGAATAAAGACCATTTCTTAAGGACTTGGGGCTATTCCTAGGGCCAAGGACAAAATGCAGAAAGACCATACCTAACAAAATATAAAACCAGGCCTCTGCAACATCAAGTTGATCTGCCAACAATCTGCTAACTTGGATAAACAGTCTTCAGAGGAAGAGGACATAATACAGAACTGTTTGGTGCACCAATCACAATGTTGAGTTGTCCAGTATAGCATGAAAAGTAATGAGGAAACAAGAAAGTAGATTTTTTTAAATAGTCAACAAAAAGACTCACTGATGACCTAGATGATGGAATTAGATAAGTTCATCAATAAAAGTGGGGTTTCTTTTAAGATAAAAATTGATATCATCAAAATGTGGAAAATTTCAGAAGAAATTTAGAAACTGGACAGGAGAAAAGAATCTTAAAATTGAATAATATTTTAAAAATCAATTTAATGTGACACATTAGGAAAAAAGATCAGTGAACTTGAACACAAGTCAATAAAGAATTTCCAAACTAGGGGCACCTCGGTGGCTCAGTCAGTTAAGCGTTCGACTTCAGCTCAGGTCATGATCTTGTAGTTGGTGGGTTTGAGCCCCACATCGGGCTCTGTGCTGATAGCTCAGAGCCTGGAGCCTGCTTCAGATTCTGTGTCTCCCTCTCTCTGTCCCTCCCTCATTCGCACTCTGTGTCTGTCTCTCTCAAAAATAAACATTAAAAAAAATTTTCCAAACTAAACCACAGATGGAGAAAAAGATTGAGGGAGGGAAAAACAGCCTTGAGGATAAAATACATGCATTTGAAACCTAAAAAGAGAGAAAACAACGAAAACTCTGAGAAATAATTTGTTTCATGCCCCCCTCCTCCCTTCCATGATTACTGCCAATCTCACTGCAAATTCTGCCTTTGTCTACACATGGCATTATACTTTCTGTGTCTCTGTGTTTCTCCTTTTTATAAAGATACCAGTTATATTGGATTTGGGACTAACTCTAATTCAGTATGTCCTCCTCTTTCCTAACTACATCTGCAAAAACACTGTTATGGGTTGAATTACGTCACCCAACAAAGATATGATAAAGCCCTAACCCTGAGTACCTCAGAATGTGACTTTATTTAGAAATAGGGTTTTTTACAGAAGTAATCAAGTTATCAGGAAATCATAAGGGTGAGCCCCAATCCAATATGATTGATGTCCTTATAAAAAGGGGAAATTTGGACACAGAAAGACAGAAAAAATGGTGAGAAGACATGGGTAGAACCATCTATACGTCAAGGAATATCTGAAGCTACCAGAAGCTAGGAGATAGGCATACAACAGATTATCCCTCAGCCCTTAGAGGCAATCTTCCCTGCCAAAACCCGGATTCTGGACTTTGGGCCTCCAGAACTCAAGAACAGTAAAGTTCTGTTTAAGCAACTCAATGTGTGGCACTGTGTTATGGCAGCCTCAGGAAAATAATAGACTATTTCAAATGAGGTCCTATTTTGAAGTATTTCTGAGTAGACACGAATTTGGGGGAAACACTATCCAAACCAGTGCATCCACTTAACCATTTAAAGAAGAATTAACACCAGTCCTTTACAAACTCTTTCACAAAAGAGGAGGAATATCTCAATTCATTCTATGGTGCCAGTACCAAAGCCAAAGATAGCACAAGAAAAAAAATAAAGATGAATATCCCTGATTATTATAGATGCAAATATCTTTGACAAAATACTAGTAAACCAATTCCAGAAGTATATTAAAATAATTACAAACCATGATAAAGTTGGATTTATCTAGGAATGCAAGGTTGGTTCAACATATAAAACTCCATGTAATACACTATATTATTTGAATAAAGAACTGCATGACCATTTCAACAGATGCAATAAAGGCATTTAGACAAAACCCAACATGCTTTCCTGATTAAGCAAACTCAATAGAATGGAACTTCCTCAATTCAATAAAGGGTCTCTATGAAAAATCCGTATCTATCATCATATTTAATAAGGAAAGACTGAATGCTTTTCCCTTAAGATCAGGAAGATAACAAGGATGTCCACTCTTGCTGTGTATATTCAGCACTGTACTGGAGGCTCTGGCCAGGGCAACTTTGAGGCAACAAAAGGCATCCACATAGAAAAAGAAGAAATGAAACTATCTCTATTTGCAGATGACATCATTTCATATATTAAAAAATTCTAGGAAGTCCATCAAAAATTATTAGAGGGACGCCTAGGTGGATAAATCGGTTAAGTGTCCGACTTTGGCTCAGGTCATGATCTTGTGGTTGGTGAGTTCGAGCCCTACGTGGGGCTCTGTGCTGACAGCTCAGAGCCTGGAGCCTGCTTCAGATTCTGTGTCTCCCTCTCTCTCTGTCCCTCCCCTGTTCATGCTCTGTCTCTCAAAAATGAAAAAACATTTAAAAAAATTATTAGAATAAATGAATTCAGCAAGGTTGTAGAATACAATATCAATACAGAAAAATCAGTTGTATTTCTGTACACCAGCATAAATAATTCAAAAATAAAATTAAGAAAACATTTAAGGGTTGCTTGAGTGGCTCAGTTAAGTGTCTAACTCTTGATTTCTGCTCAAGTTATGATCTCATGGTTCATGAGATCAAGCCCTACATTCTGTGCTATCAGCTCAGAGCCTGTTTCAGATTCTCTCTCTCCCCTTCTCTCTCTCTCAAGATAAACAAACATTTTTAAAAAGAAAACATTTAAAATAGTGTCAAAAAGAATAAAATACTTAGCAACAAATTTGGCAAAAAAGTACAAGACATATGCATTGAAAACTAAAACACATCACTGAAAGAAATTTTAAAAGATCTAAATAAACAGCACAAGTTCATGAATCAAAGTAATATTGTTAAGATGGTAATTTCTCCCAAATTGAGCTACAATTTCAATGTAATGCCTACCAAAATCCCAAGTGTCTTTTTGCAGATATTGACAAACTGATCCTAAAATCCATATGGAAATTCAAGGCGCCCAGAATAGCCAAAACAATCTTGAAAAAGAAGAAAAAAGTTGGAGTACTCAAGCTTCCCAATTTCTTACTACAAGGCTGTAGTTTTCAAGATAGTGTGGTACTGGAATAAGTATAGACCCACAGATCAATAGAATTGAGAGTCCAGAAATAACCCCTATACTTATTCAACAAAAGTGTGAAGAAAATTTAACAGAATACCAATAAATGGTGGTGGGACAACTGGATACCTACATGTAAAAGAAAGGAGACCCCCTATATCATATCACACACAAAAATTAACTCGAAATGGATCAAACACATAAATATAAGAGCTAAAACTGTACCACTGTTAGAAGAAAACATATCCGCCATCTTCATGACGTGATCATTGGGCAATAATCTCTTAGATATAAAACCAAAAGTAACAGCAAAGGTAGAAAAGCAAATATATAAGTAGAACTTGGTCTATTTGTAGACCAAATATATTTATATTATATTTAGACCAAATCTAAAAGATTTGGAGTCCGGTTCAAGACAGCAATGTAGGAAGATCCTGAACTCACCCATCTCTCATGGACACACCAGATCTATAGCTGCAAATCTTGTGGAAAAAAAAGCCTAAAAACTAGTGGAGAAATGCCTTCACATCAGGCAAATGAACACACACACACACACACACACACACACACACACACACACACAATGAAGATGGTAGGAAAGGCTGAGACACAATCTTGCCATAAACCCCATGCCCAGCATTATGACCCACAAATGGGAGGGAACACAGAAGTCAGAGCTTCTCCCTGAGGAACAATGGTTTTGTACCCCGCACTGGGAACCCCAGTTTTTAATACTGGCACCTGAGATACAACCCCAAAACATCTAGCTTTGGAAACCATTGGTGTTCATGCCCATGAGACCCATGGGGCTGTGGTGAACTAAGAAATGGGTCTTAAAATGCCTTTATGTGGACTCACTCACCCCACAACCTAGAACAGAAGTAGTCTTTTGAAAGGAACCTGATTTTAAGATAATGTGATGCCTCTAGCTTTGTTCTTCTTTCTCAAAATTGCTTTAGCTATTCAGAGTCTTTTCATGGTTCCATACAAATTTTAGGATTATTCTATTTCTGAGAAAAATGGCATTGAAATTTTGATAGGGCATAGAATATTTTAATGCTTTGGGTTATATGGGCATTTTAACAATATTAATTCTTCCAGTCCATGAGCATGGAATATCTTTCCACTTATGCATGTCTTCAATTTCTTTCATCCATATCTCATAGTTTTCAGTAAACAAGTCTTTCACCTAAATTTAAGTGTCAATCTGAGGGGCAGGTGCCTGCTAGGATACTCCTTGGGGGACAGAAGCTGGTGGATGCCATCTTTGCACTCTTCCCCTCTGCCATGTTAAAGCTGGTGTGCACTGTCTTTTTTTTTTCCAGGTGGAAGCCCTCTTTGCACTCCCACTCTGCCTTGCTCTAGACAGTAGGTACCATCTTCATGCTCTCCACCTGCTGCACTCCAGAGCATCAGTATCGCTTAGAGGGGAGCTCCTACATGTACCAGTTTTTATGAATGGTGATCTGATTTTTGTAGCTGCCACCCATGGAATGCCCCTTGACTGCCTAGCTGGTGGCCAGGGGAGCTTGTGTTCCTGGGTCCCACAGGACTGTAACAATTGGAGAGACAGTTATTGGCCAACTGCCATCCTGAAGGCACTGCACAGACAACATATTGAATCACACCCACAGTCTTTCTGTAAAAGAGGCCTATGTGCTTGTATTGGAGCACATAGATTAGAGGGGCAGATTTGAGGGGCAGGCTTCTGCTTTGGAACACATCTAGGAGATACATAGGTGACAGGGAATGCAGGCTGGGGAATACTATCTTTTAGCTCTCCCTCTGCTTCACTACCGTTGACTTTTCTCAGAAAGGAGCTTATACACTCATATGGAGCCCTGATTTTTGTGGGACATCTCCAGATGGCATGGCTCTAGTGGTCAGCAGGGATTAAGCTTGCAGTCCCACAGGATTGTATGTATCTGCATTTTAAAAGCTGCTGCTGAGGGTTCTGGCTTCCAAGCAGCCTAAATTTGGGTGGTGACAGATACCTTCCCATTTGGGACACTAACAGGTCTTAGTAGATCCTCAAACACTGGGAACTATTAAAAATAAAATAGGCTTCTTGGACAATCACAGGTTTGACAGGCAACCAAGAGCAAAAACAGGGTTGAATGGTAAGTTTCATCTCCTACACAAGACTAATTCTCCAAGGCGAGGAGAGGTGGCTTATTCACTTAATTCAAAGAAACCAACAGACAGTCTAACAAAATGAGGAGACAGAGAAATATGTTTCAAACAAAGAACAAGACAAAACCTCAGATAAAGTACTAAATGAAATGAAGATAAGCAATCTACCTGATAAAGAGTCCAAAGTAATGGTCATAAAGATGCTTACTGAACTCAGGAGAAGAATGGAAGATGGTACCATGATCAAGTGGGATCTATCCCAGGGATGCAAGGATGATTAAGCATCTATAAATCAATGTGACACACCAAATTAATAAAATGAACATATTATGACCTTAATAGATGCAGAAGAGGTGACAATATTCAACAGCCATTTCTGATAAAAATCACATCAAAATCTCAACAAAGTGGATATAGAGAGAACATACCTCAACAAAAAGCTAACATCATACTCAATGGTGAAAAGCTAAAAGCTTTTCCTCTAAGATGAGGAGCAAGATAAAATACCTAGAAATCAATTCAACAAGGAGGTGAAAGTCTTGTATACTGAAAACTATGAGATATGGATGAAAAAAACTGAAGACACACCTAAATGGAAAGATATTCCATGCTCATGGACTGGAAGAATTATTATTGTTAAAATGCTCATATTACTCAAAACATTCAAATATTCCATGCAACCCCTATCAAGATCCCAATGCCAATGTTCTCAGAATAATCTTCAAATTTGTATGAAACCACAAAAAGACTTTGAATAGCTAAAGCAATTTTGAGAAAGAACAACAAAGCTAGAGGCATCAATCTATCTTATTTCAAATTATACAAAAGGTGCAAACAGAAATTCTAGAGCTGAAAAATATAAATACTAAACTAAAAAATTCAGTAGAGGGATTCAATAGCAGACTTGATCAGGCAAACAAACTTGACAGGTCATTTTAAATTATCAAGTCAAAGAACAAAAAGAAAAAAGAATGAAGAAAAGTAAAGAGAGCCTAAGGGACTTAAGGGATGCCGTCAAAGGGACCAATATTCACATTATGGGAATCCCAGAAGAAAAGAGAGAAATTGGGTCAGAGAATTTATTTGGAGGAATTAGAGCCAAAAACTTCCTAAATCCAAGGAAAGAAACAGGCATACAGATTCCAAAAGCTCAAAGAACTCCAACTAGAATAAGTTCAAAGAGAACTACATCAAGACACATGATAATAAAATTGTCTAGGGGTGCCTGGGTGGCTCAGTCGGTTAAACATCTGACTTCAACTCAGATCATGATCTCAAGGTTCATGAGTTCAAGCCCTGCATCAGGCTCTGTGCTGACAGCTCAGAGTCTGGAGCCCACTTCGGATTCTGTCTCTCTCTCTCTCTCTCTCTCTCTCTCTCTCTCTGCCTCTCCCCCATTCATGCTTGTGCTCTCTCTCTCTCTTATAAATAAACATTAAAAAAATTATCTAAAGTCAAAGACAAAATCTTGAAAGCATCAAGAGAAAAAGTAATTCATCATATACAAAGGATATCAGAGTTTTCAGCAGAAACTTTGAAAGCAAGAAGTGGGATGATATATTCAAAATGCTCAGAGCCTGGAGCAGAAAAAAGTCAACCAAGAATACTTTATCTGGTAACACTGTCCTCCAAAAATGAGGGAGAAATTAAGAGCTTCCAAGATAAACTGCTGAGGGAGTTCATTACCATTAGACCTGCTCTACAAGAAATGATAAAAGGAGTCCTTCGAGTTGAAATGAAAATGGTAAAGAGCAACACCAATCTGTATGAAAAGATAAGGCTGTTCAATAAACGTAAATAAATGAAAAAAACATAGTAACTTCTACAATTGTAATTTTGGTGCATATACTTATTTATTTTTAAATATTTTATTTTGAAGTAATCGCTGCAACAAACATGGAGCTTCAATTCATGACTCCGAGATCAATGGTTGCATGCTCAAGGACTGAACCAACCAGGCACCCATTGGTGCAAAAATTTAATTAACAAAAATAAAAACAGCAATAAATCTATAGCAACAGGTATGCAGTAATGATCAGGTTATGATCTCACAGTTTGTGGGTTCCAGCCCTGCACAAGTCTTTCATGCTGACAGCTTAGAGCCTGCTTGAGATTCTCTCTCTCCCTCTCTCTCTGCCCCTCCCCTGCTTGTGTGCTCTTTCAAAACAAACTTTAAGATAAATAAACTTTAAAACAAACAAACCTTAAAAAATAGGCATACAGTATTTAAAGATGTAATGGTGACATCAATATCATCAAGTAATGGGGTAGAGCTGCAAAGGAGTAGAGTTTTTATATACAATTGAAGTTATTAGTTTAAAACAGACTACAACTCCAGGATATTTAATTGCAATGATAAACCACGAAGAAAATATGTATAGCATATATATATATAGCAGAAAAAAAAAGAAAATACGTATAGCATATATATATGGATATATGGTATATATATATATATGTATATATGTAAGAAAATACGTATAGCATATATATGTGTTTATATGGATATATGGTGTGTGTGTGTATATATATATATGTGATATATATATATATATATATATAATATATGTATATATGGAAAGGAGAAAGGAATCAAAACATACCACTACAAAAAAAAAATCAAACAAAAGAAGGCAGTGAGAGAAGAAAGGAGGGACAATAAAGCTACAGACATACAGAAAACAAAGTGTCAATATTAAGTCCTTCCCTATCAGTTATTAATTTAAATATAAATGTATTGGGGTGCCTGGGTGGCTCAGTCAGTTGAGCGTCCGACTTCAGCTCAGGTCAGGATCTCATGGTTCATGGGTTCAAGCCCCGTATAGGGCTCTGTGCTGACAGCTCAGAGCCTGGAACCTGCTTTGGATTCTGTGTCTGTCTGTCTGTCTGTCTGTCTCTCTCTCTCTCTCTCTAAAAAATAAATAAATGTAAAAAAAATTAATATGAATGTATTAAACTCCTCAAACAAAACACACAGATTGAGTGAATGGATTTTAAAAATATATGATCCATCTATATGCTATCTATAGGAGACTTTAGACCTAAGGATACACATAGGCTAAGAGTGAAAAGGTGGAAAAAGATATTCTGTATGAATTAACCAAAAATAGAATAAGAGTGGCTATACTAAAGTCAGACAATGTTTAAATAAAAAACTGTTATAAAGGACAAAGAAGGAGAGGCGTCTGGGTGTCTCAGTTGATTGCACATCTGACTCTTGATTTCAGCTCAGGTCATGATCCCAGGATTGTGAGATTGAGCCCTGAGTTGGGCTCCACACTGAGCAGAGAACCTGATTCTCGCTCTCACTCTGCCCCTCTCCCTGCTCTAAGAATAAAAAGACAAAAAAAAAAAAAAAAAGATACAATATAATGAAAAAAAGGGATCAATTTTACCAAGAAGCTCTATCAGTTATAAATATCTATGCACCACAGCTCCGGGCGCCTAAATACATGAGGCAAACTTTGATACAATAGGAGGGAGAAGGTTCCAGGGAAGATGGAAAAGTAGGAGAACCTTAGGCTCACCTCCTCCCACAGATACACCTAGATAATACCCACATCACTGCAAATAACCCCCAAAACAACCCAGAACAGACTCCACAGCTAAATATAGAGAAGAGTCCACAATTGAAGAGGGGAAGAAGGGTTAAGATATGATTAGGAACCAAAATGACCAGTGAGATTGTCCATGAGAGGAAGGACACCACAGGCATGGAAAAGGGAGAGGAACAGACCCCACACCAGGGACCCCAGGTATGGGGACCCACACTGGGAAAAGCAATCCCCCCAACATTTCCCTTTCAAAGCCAGAGCAGCTTAATTACCTGAATTTTTACTATCAGTGGGGCTTAACACTTGTAACTTTAAAAATCATCAGCTTTGCTCTGAGAGAGCAGGAGGGAGAGACAAAACAGTCCTCACCCTTAAAGAGACAGCATAACAAATGGCCCACTGAGATACAGCATAGAAGCAGCAGTTTGAAAAATGTCTTGGGTATACCAAGAGATTTATTTCCCAATCTCAGAACAGGCAGGGATCCTTAGATTTCTCCAAGAACAGAAAAGCTGGCCAGTGCCATTTCCCCCTCTGCCCTCCAGTCTAGACACACTGACACCTGTGGGAAAGAACAGGAACACTCTCCAGCTAGATTGCTAACAGCATGCCACTTCCCCATATTCTTCCATGGACTTGCCCCATCCAATCTGCCCTCAGAAGAAATCTGTCTAAAGCAGTGCCACAAATATGGCATTGTGCAAGCAAACCCAACAGTGGCCAGTACCACTCCAAAGTGACTCCTGCCCTAGGCAGAGGGGAAGATAACCACATACAACAGTTCAAGTCAGTCCCAGGAGTGGGCTCTGGCCAGACATATGGTCTGACTGTAGGCCCCACCCACCAACATATCCTCTTAGGAGACAATGCAGGGAGAACACCCTGAGTTTGGAGTGACCACAGCTCTGGCAAACACCTGGTCTGACCCAACTCAAGCCCCAATCAGCCCCAGACTGACCCCTTAAAAATGGAGGGACCAAATCCTGCCAACAATAGACAAAGAGAGCCACTGCAAATGACTGAAATTAAGGCAAAAGTGGCTCAGCCACAACAATAGGGCACATTCAACACACACAGCAGACACTCTTGAAGTGCCAGGTTCTGGTGAACAGGGTACACTACACTGAAGGGCACTACAGGACCTCTTCTTCATAAGGGCACTATTTTCAAAATCAGGAGATGTAGCTAACTTTCCTAACACATAGAAACGGACACAGGGAGTTAGATAAAATGGTGAGACAGAGGAAAATGTCCCAAATGAAAAAACAGGACAAAATCACAGCAAGAAAGCTAAACAAAATGGAGATAAGTAGTATGCCTGATAGAGAATTTAAAGCAATGGTCACAAAGATACTCACTAGACTTGGAAAAAGAGTGGAAGACCTCAGTGAGATCCTCGACACTGAGACTGAAAAGAAAAAAGAACCAGAGATGGAGAAATCAACAACCAAAATTAAACATACACTAGATGGAATACATAGTAAACTACAGGAAGCAGAAGAATGGATCAGTGACCTCAAGGACACAGTAATGGAAAGCAATCAAGCTGAACAGGAGAGAGAGAAAAAAATAAAAAATGAAAATAGACTTAGGTAACTCAGTGATACCACCAAGCATAATAATATTTACATTATAAAGATCCCAGAAGGAGAAGAAAAAGGGGGGCAGAAAATTTATTTGAAGAAATAATAGCTGCTAACTTTCTGAATCTTGGGAAGGAAACAGAAATTCAGATCTAGGAGACACAGAGAGTCCCCCAAAATCAACCCAAGGAGGTCCACACCAAGACATATAGTAATTAAAATGGCAAAAAGTAGTGATAAAGACAGAATTTTAAAAGCAACAAGAGAAAAGAAGCCAGTTACACACAAGGGAAATCTCATAAGTGTATCAGCTGATATTTCAGCAGAAATTTTGGAGACCAGAAGGGAGTGGCATGGTATTTTCAATGCACTGAAAGGAAAAAAAACCTGCAACCAAAAGTACTCTATCCAGCAAGGCTATCATTCAGACTAGAAGAGAGATAAAGAATTTCCTAAACAGGGGCACCTGTGTAGCTCATCCCGTTGAGTGTCTGACTCTTGATTTCGGCTCAGGTCATGATCTCATAGTCATGGGATCAAGCCCCTCATTCACCTTTGTGCCAAGTATGGGGCCTGCTTATGATTCTCTCTCTCTCCTGCTCTCTCTGCTCGTCCCCTCCCCATCCCCCACTGTCTCTCAAAATAAATAAATAACATAAAAAATAATTTCCTAAACAAAAGTTAAAGGAATTCATCACTAAGAAACCAGCCTTACAAGAAATGTTAAAGGGGGATTCTTTGAGTGAAAAGTAAAAACCATAAGCATAAGAAAAGTAGGCAAGGAAAAATTTCACAGGTACATATAAACATAATAAAAGTAGTAGATTAATTATGTATAAAACCAGTACACAGATTAAAGCACAAAAGCAGTAAATCAAGTATAATATAAAAATCAGTCAAGGATCACCTGGGTGGCTCAGGTGGTTAAGCATCCAACACTTGGGATCAAACCCCACATGAGGCTCTGCACTGAGCTGTTTAAAATTCTCTCTCCTCTCTCTGTTCCTATCTCTGGTTTGTGTGCTCAAAAAAAAAAAAAAGTCAAGGGATTCACAAAATAAAAGTATTTAAAGTATGAGACCATATACCTAAAATGTGGAGCTAGCAGGGAAGTTAAAATTTAGTACTTTTAGAATGGGTTCAAACTTAAGTGACCATTAGCTTAATATAGACTGCTATATGCATAAGATGTTATATATAAACCTAATGGTAATCAAAAATCAAAAACCAGTAATATATATGCAAAAAATAAAGACCTAGGAATCCAAGCATATCAGTAAAAAAAGCCACCGAACCACAAGAGAAGACAGCAAGACAAGAAGTATAAAACAACCATGAAACAAGTAATAAAATGGCAGTAAATAGATACCTATCAACAATTACTTTGAATGTAAATGAACTAAATGCTATAGTCAAAAGACATTGGGTAAATGAATGAAGAAAAAGGCAGGACCCATCTATATGCTGCCAACAAGAGACTCATTTCAGACCTAAAGACACATGCAGATTGAAAGTCAAGGGATGGAAAACATTGATCATGCAAATCGAAGTAAATAAGTCAATGTGGCAATATTTGCATCAGACAAAATATACTGTAAAGCAAAGACAAGAGACAAAGAAGGACACTACATAATCATAAAGGGAACAATTCAACAAGAATATAAAACAATTGGGGCACCTGGGTGGCTCAGTCGGTTAAGTGTCCGACTTCAGCTCAGGTCATGATCTCATGGTCCGTGAGTTCGAGCCCCGCGTTGGGGTCTGTGCTGACAGCTCAGAGCCTGGAACCTGCTTCAGATTCTGTGTCTCCCTCTCTCTCTGACCCTCTCCCATTCATGTTCTGCCTCTCTCTGTCTCTCAAAAATGAATAAACATTTAAAAAAAATTTTAAAAAAAGAATATAAAACAATTGTAAATATTTATGCACCTAACATAAGAGCACCCAAATACATAAAGCAGCTATTAACAAACATAAAGGAAGAAACTGATAGTAATAGAATAATAGTAGGGGACTTTAACACCTTACTTACATCAATGGATAGATCATCTGAACAGAAAATCAACAATGAAACAGTGGCTTTGAGTGACACATTGGACCAGATGGATCTAACAGATATATTCTGAACATTCCATCTAAAACAGCAGAATACACTTTTCTTTGAGGAGTACATGGGACATTCTGCAGAATAGATCATGTTAGGCCACAAAACAAGTCTCAATAAATTCAAAAAGACTGAAGTCATATCATTGCATCTTTTCTGACCACAACACTATGAAACTAGAAATCAACTTCAAGCAAAAATCTGGAAAGAACACAAATATATGGTGATTAAATAACATGCTACTAAACAATGAATGGGTCAATCAAGAAATCAAAGAGGAAAGTAAAAAAATACATGAAGACAAATGAAAACACAACAGTTCAAAATCTTTGGGATGTAGCAAAAGCTGTTCTAAGACGATAAATTATACCAATACAAGCCTACCTCAAGAAGCAAGAAAAAGCTCCAAAAAATAACCTAACCTTACACCTAAAAGAGCTAGAAAAGGAAAAACAAACAAACCCCAAACCCATTGGAAAGAAATAAATATTAGAGCAGAAATAAGTGAAATAGAAATGAAAAAACATTAAACAATAGAACAGATCAATGAAACCAGTAGCTAGTTTTTCGAAAAGATCAACAAAATTGATCAACCATTAGCCAGACTCATCCCTCCCACCAAGAGAGAGAACTCACATAAAATCAGAAATAAAAGAGCAAGAACAACCAACACCACAGAAATACAAATGATTATAATATTATGAAAAACTATATGCCAATAAATTGGATAACCTAAAAAAATGTATAAATTCCTAGAAACATATAACCTCCCAAAAGTGAATCAGGAAAAAATAGAAATTTTGAACAGACTGATTACCAGCAATGAAATGGAATCAGTAATGAAAAATTCCCAACAAACAGAAGTCTAGGACCAGATGCCTTCACAGGAGAATTCTACACAAATATTTAAAGAAGAGTTAATAACTATTCTTTTCAAATTGTCCCAAAAAATAGAAGAGGAAGGAAAGATTTCAAATTCATTCTATGAGGCCAGCATTACCCTAATACCAAGACCAGATAACAGCACTACAAAACAAGAAAACTACTAGCCAAAATCTCTGATAAGCATAAATGCAAAGATCCTCAACAAAATATTAACAAACTGAATCCAAAACTACATTAAAGAAAATTATTCACCATGATCAAGTGGGATTTATTCCCGGGATGCTAGTGTAGTTCAATATTTGCAAATCAATGTGATACATCACATCAACAAAAGAAAGGCTAAAAACCATATGATCATTTCAATAGATGCAGAAAAAACATTTGACAAAGTACATCTATTCATGATAAAAACTCTCAACAGAGTAAGTTTAGAGGTAACATTCCTCAACAAAATAAAGGCCATATGTGAAAAACTCATAGCTAATATCATACTCAATGGTTAAAAATGGAGAGCTTTTCCCCTAAGATCAAGAACGAGACAAGGATGTCCATTATCACTACTTTTATTCAACAGACCACTGGAAATCCCAGCTATAGCAATCAGACAACAAAAAGAAATAAAAGACACTTAAGTTGGTAAGGAAGACACAAAATGTTCACTACTTGCAGATGACATGATACTATATATAGAAAACCCTAAAGACTACACAAAAACTACTAGAACTGATAAATTCAGTAAAGTCACAGGATACAAAATTAATATACGGAAATCTGTTGCATTTATATACACTAATAATAAAGTAGCAGAAAGAGAAATTAAGAAAACAACCTCATTTATAATTGCACTAAAAATAATAAAATATCTAGGAATAAACTTAACCAAGGGGGTGAAAAACCTGTATTCTGAAAACTGTAAGACATTGATGAAAGAAATTGAAGATGACACAAACAAATGGAAAGATATTTCCATTGCTCATGGATTGGAAGAACAAAAATTGTGAAAATGTCCATTCTACCCAAAGAAATCTACAGATTTAATGCAATCTCTATCAAAATACCAACAGCATTTTTCACAGAACTAGAACAAATAATCCTAAAATTTGTGTGGAACCACAAAAAACTCCAAATAGCCAAAGCAATCTTCAGAAAGAACAAAGCTGGAGGTATCACAATCAGTGATTTCAAGATATACTACAAAGCTGTAGTGATCAAAACAATATGGTACTAGCATAAAAACAGACACATAGGTTAATGAAACAGAATAGAGAGCCCAATAATAAACCCACAATTATGTGGTCAATTAACCTATGACAAAAGAGGCAAGAATATACAATGGAAAAAAGACAGTCTTCAACAAATGGTGCTGGGAAAACTGGACAACTACATGCAAAAGAATGAAACTGGACCACTCCTTTATACATACACAAAAGTAAACTCAAAATGTATTAAATTCCTAATTGTGAGACCTGAAACCATAAAAATCCTAGAAGAGAACATAGATAAATCCTAGAAGAGAACACAGGCAGAAATTTCTCTGACATTGGCTGCAGTGTTCTATATAGAAGTTGTTTGTGACTTGTCAAACATTTCTGCCCAGAGCTGCACATACATGGGTTTATTTGGCTTGTATTCCATTTCTGGACTCAGGGTCAGAACTGGCCCTTCTGTCCTGACACTAAGAGGGATTACTCTGCCTCACCACCTTGAGTCAGACCAGTCTGGCTCCATGGACTGGATTGGAGAGGGAAGAGAAATATGCAGGTTCCCAGGCTCCTAACACTGTGTGATACCATATGAGAAACAGAGAAAAAACAGCTTGCTCAGCACTGCAGTTAGGCAAACTTAATGAACAACCATAAATCATACATGGGTAATGTGTGTGTGTGTGTGTGTGTGTGTGTGTGTGTGTGTGTGTGTGTGTATGGCGCTGGTGGAAATACTGAGTTGGAAGTGTCTCACCTGAGGGGAGGATGCTCTTCCCAGGACCCTCAACTGGGACTCAAACCCACTGCTCACCATGAGGCTTCCCCAGGCAGGAGGCTGGATGCTGTGAGTACCCAATTTGATGTATTAAGACTTCTTTGTTCTCTACACTCTTTCCCTCTTTATGTTAACTATAATTGTTTAATTCCTTATATTCCCTTTCCCTTATAATTAATAAAGCTTTTCTCCACAAAACTAAGTGCGGCTATCATGAATTACTATTATTCAAAACAAGTAGCAACATTTTTCTAGATATGTCTCCTGAGGCAAGAGAAACAAGACCAAAAATAAACCACTGGAACTACATCAAAATAAAAAGATTTTGTAAGCAAAGGAAACAGCAAAACAAAAGACAACCTACTGAATGGAGAAAATATTTGCAAATGATATATCTGATAAGGGGTTAGTATGCAAAATATATAAAGAATGTATACAACTCAAAACTGGAAGAAAAACAGTTTAAAAATGGGCAGAAGACACGAACAGACATTTCTCCAAAGAAGACATACAAATGGCCAACAGACATGAAAAGATATTCAATATCACTCATCATCAGGGAAATGCGAATCAAAACTACAATGAGATATCACCACACACATGCCATAAAGGCTAAAAATCAAAAACACAAGAAACAACAAGGGTTGGCAAGGATGTAGAGAAAAAGGAACCCTCTTACACTGTAGTAGTAATGCAAACTGATATAGCCACTGTGGAAAACAGTATGGCAGTTCCTCAAAAATTAAAAATAGAATTACCATATGATCCAGTAATTCCACTACTAAGTATTTACCCAAACAATATGAGAACACTAATTTGAAAAGATCTATGCACCCCTATGTTTACAATAACCAAGATATGGAAGCAGCCCAAGTGCCTATCAATAGATGAATGGGTAAAGATGTGGCATATATGTATATATACATGCATGCATACAAATACACATACATACATGGAACATTACTCAGCATAAAAAAAAATGAAATCTTGCCATTTGCCACAACACGGATGGATCTAGAGGGTATAATGTCAAGTGAAATAAGCCAGAGAAGGACAAAAACCATATGATTTCACTCATATGTGGAATTTAAGAAATAAACTAAATCAGAAAAAAAAAAACTTAAATATAGAGAACACACTGGTAGTTTCCAGAAGGGAGGTGGTGGGGAAATGTGTGAAACAGGTGGAGATGATTAAGAGTACACTTGTGATGAGCACTGAGTTATGGATAGAATTATTAAGTCACTATATTGTACTCCTGAAACTAATATAACACTGTACATTAATTACACTGGAATTTTTATTTTATTTTTTTAAGTTTATTTATTTTTAGAGAGAGAGACACGGTAGGGGCAGAGAGAGAGAGAGAGAGAGAGAGAGAGAGAGAGAATCCCAAGGAGGCCCTGCACTGTCAGCACAGAGCCTGATGCGGGGCTCAAACTCACAAACCAAGAGATCATGACCTGAGCTGAGGACAGACCCTTAACCAAATGAGCCATCCAGGCCCCCCTATACTAGAATTTTTAAAAAAGGAATAGGAGAGAGAAATACACATCAACACAGCACTAAAGACTTCAATTCCACTCTTCCAACAATGCATAGAACAACCAGACAGAAGATCAATAGGCAAATGGAAGAATTGAATAACACTATAGAACAATTGGACCTACCAAAGATATAGAACACTCCACCCAACACGAGCAGAATGTGCATTCTTCTCAAGTACACATGGTACGTTCTCCATGATAGACCACACGTTAGGTCAGAAAACAAGATATGAAGTTACCTTTGCCTATCACAATGGAATGAAACTAGAAATCTATAGCACAAAACCAGAAAATCCAGAAATATGTGAAAATTAAATGATACGCTCTTAAACAATCAGTGCATCAAATAATTAACAAAAAAAATAGAGAATACCTTGAGACAAATGAAAAATAAAACACAATATACCAAAACATATGGGATATAGTGAAAGTAGTGCTAATAGGGAAGCATATCACTGTAAATGAGGACTATAAAAAAGCAGAAAGATCTCAAATTAACGTAAGGTAATACCTCAAGAAACTAGAAAAAGAAGAACCCAAACATGGAAGGAAGGAAATAAAAATTAGAGCAGAGATAAACTAAATAAAGAGAAAAACACTTAAAAAAAAAAATCAATGAAACTAAGAGATTTTTTTTTTATATTTATTTTTGAGAGAGAGAGACAGACAGAGTGCAAGCAGGGGAGGGCAGGGAGAGAGGGAGATGCAGAATCTGAAGCAGGCTCCAGGCTCTGAGCTGTCAGCACAGAGCCTGATGCGGGGCTTGAACTCACAAACCAGGATATCATGACCTGAGCTGAAGTCAGATGCTTGACTGACTGAACCACCCAGGTGCCCTGAAACTAAGTGACTGAAAACAATTTTTTTTAATGCTTATTTTTGAGAGAGAAACAAAGTGTGAGTGGGGGAGGGGCAGAGAGAGAGAGAGAGAGAGAGAGAGAGAGAGAGAGAGAGAGCAAGACAAAGAACCTGAAGCAGGCTCCAGGTTCCAAGCTGTCAGCACAGAGCCCAATGCGGGGCTCGAACTCACGAACCTTGAGACCATGCATGACTTGAGCCAAAGTAGGATGCATAACCGACTGAGCCACCGAGGCGTCCCTTGAAACTAAGATTTTTCAAAGAGCAATATAATTGACAGACCCTTGTCTAGATTAATTTTTTAAAAAGATTCAAAACTAAAATCATAAATAAAAGAGAAGAATTTATCACCAATACCACAGAAATAAAAGGCATTATAGAAAAATACTAGGGACAGTTATCCGCCAACAAATTGAATAACCTAGAATGGATAAAATCCTAGAAACATTCTTCTGCCAAGACTGAGTCATGAGGTAACAGAAAATCCGAACAAACTAGTGATGAGCAAGAAGATTGAATCTGCTATCAAAACTCACCAAGAGCAAAGGCTCACCAAGAAGGGAAGAGCCCTAGCCCATTAGGAGGCGTTGGTCTAGCTACAAAGGCCAGGGGAGCTGCCAAGCAGACGACCCAACCATTTCTGAAGGCCTGTCTGAAATGCTGTCGGTTTGAGCTAAAGGTTTCACAGCAAACCAAAGCGCGTGTGAAGATAAGTGGTTGAGGGTCTATTTCCCCAAATGCCTGTTGACTCCAGGATTTCCATTTCCTCCACTCAGGTGGGGGCGGGGTGTCAGTCAACCAACAGTGTGGAACCCAGTTATTGTGAAGCCTTAACCTGAAATGGTTCCGCTTGTCCCTGTAACTGTGCCCCCGCCATCTTTTGGCGGTCTCCCTCATTTGGGAGCAGTTCCCTTAAGAATGCCTTGGTCCAGTTTCACAGCTTTCTAGCCACCTTCATTTGTTTCATTCTGATATCCCATCTTGAGCTGAGTTCTCCTTTCTCTTCTCTTCCTTCCCAGAGTGTGTTTGGTAGAGGTGGGGGGGGGGGGGGAATCTTCCAGTCCACTGTGCCCTAGTTCTTCCCCAAGTCCCCTCTAGTGTGGGGTGGGAACTGCTCTCTGAGACCAACTCCTAGGCGGGCAGGCCTTTGCCATCTTGCTTCTTGACTTTTAGGAACTAGGGCCCCCTCCCCAGGCAGCTGTCACCGGACATTCTCTCTCTGCTGTTTAGGTGGCAGAGGGAACCCCAGCAAGCCTGCTGACTGATCATATGGGCAGCGTGTGCGGTGCCAATGCCAGGCTCCCTCCAGGCAGGCACCCCGCTCTGCTGAGTGGGGACACACCCAGGAAGGGACGAGTTTCTTCAGAAGGACTGGCTGCCGCTCCTCCCCAGCTCAGTGTTCAGACGCAGGCTCGGGAGCTGAACATGGGACAGGTCTGAAGGCAGAACGGGCTGGGTCAGAAACTACTGCTTCCCTATAAGCCTGTGTGCAGGGGCTGGACCACCTCAGCCCCTGCCTCAAAGGCGGGGGAGAATCTTCGCCTTCTGTCTTCAGCTTTGGGCCTTTGTCACTTTTCAGGACAGCAGGAGACATTGCACTCCCTGTCCTGTGGGAGGACAGGAGAGGGACATTGCTCCTAACTATGGCATTTGAATGGCCAAAGTAAGGGTGCCGACCGTGAAAGGAGACACAGGCACTATGGAAAGAGCACAGGCTTCAAGTCAGTCACTGGTTCAAACCCCAGGTGGGCCATGTATCAGTCGGGGGATCTTTAGCAAGTGACTTGTCTGTGCCTCAGTCTGGTCATCTCTAAAATGCCTTCCTCAGGGCACCCGGTTAAGTGGCTCAGTCGGTTAAGTGTCCAACTTCCCACTTCCGCTCAGGTCACGATCTCAGGGTTGGGTTCCAGAGTTCAAGCCACACATCAGGCACCCTGTTGTCAGTGCAGAGCCCGCTTCAGATCCTCAGTTCCCTCTTTCTGCCCCTTCCCCCACTAAATGCATGCATGCATGCATGCATGCATACATACATACATACATACATAAAATGGCTTCCTCACTGGGGAGTTATAACATCTTGCCAGCATTAACAAATGACCTTTCCCTTCCTCGGTTAGCATTTGCTTCTGCTGGGACAGGGGCCAGTGGTGGGAGCAGCTGCACCTGGCTGTGTGCCAGACCAGACCAAGGATCCCCTGCAGCTGGACAGCCCACAGAGGATCCCGTTCAGAAAAGTGCCAATCTGGTCCTCCTTAACCAACGCATGGCTTGATTCAACTCCAGCCAAGAAACACATACAACTGCAAAAAGTGTAAAGAAACCTGTTAGTGTTTACTCTTCCGCACTCCCATTTTTACTCAGCTCAGCCCGCCCCTCAGTGTGCAACCTTCCAGGGGAGACTGTTTCACGGGCCGCTTTAGGGATAAAAAGAGGACTTGAAACAGAGAACTGAAAGAGAGAAAAGTCTCAGTCAATCTTTCTCATGATTGCAGGCTCAACACTCCTACACACAACATTAACAAAGAGAATTCAACATTAGATTAAAAGGACAATTACTTCAACAAGTTGGGATTGTCTCAAAATGTAACTAAGGTCTAACAAAATATCTATGCATAAATTCTATCAGTAAATGTTTGCTAAAACACTACTAGTAAGACTTGTTGCAAAAACATGTGTTTAACATGTTATTTTTAAAGTACTCTTGTACTGGGGTGCCTGGGTGGCTCAGTAGGTTAAGCGTCCAACTCTTGATTTTGGCTCAAGTCATGAGATCAAGTCCTGTGCTCTGCACTGAGTATGGAGCCTGCTTGGGATTGTCTGTCCCTCTTTCTGGGTCCCTCTCTCTCTGCCCCTCCCCTGCTAGTGTGCTCTCTCCCTCTCAAAATAAATAAGTAAACATTAAAAAATGGCCTTAAAAAAACAAAGTACTCTTGTACTTTAACTTATGTTATTCTAAACCAAAAGCCAATATTATATTTGATGATAAAATTCTAGAGACTCTGTTATTTAAATCGAACAAAACAAGGATGCCTGTTATCACCATTAGCACTATACTAGTGTTCCGGAAGCTCTGGGCAATGCATCAGGACATGAAACAGAAAGGAGGCAAAAAAAATATCATCAAGAACAACAATTTGTTCTCATTATTTGCAGATGATTGTCATTTACTCGTTCATTAATTCACCAAATATACATTAAGAGCCTCCTCCACATCCACTCCATTAAGGACTCAGAATGCCAAACTTCCTGTCCCCACATAGCTGACAGGAGGAGGAGGAGTGGAGAGACCGCTCCAAACAAACAATGCGCCTTGAAGAAAACTCATGCAGCTAATGAAATAACAGAGGGGAGGGAGCCATTCTGTCTCAGGTCAGCCTACCAGAGGAAGGACTATTTGACCACAGCCTGAAAGGTAAAAAAGAGTAAGCTGTGGGGCAATTGGTCTGTTTTCCAGGTCAGGGAGCAGCGAGGGCAAGGCTCTGGCATAGGGACAAGGTTAGAAAGCTGGAAGATTAGACAGCAATGTGCTCAAGCAATAGCTAGGAGAAGGGAAAGGGCTCAAGACAGGGCCAAGTAGCAGGCAACCAGAGGACTAATTGTTGTAGGCAGCATAATGGCCCCCAAAGATGGCCATGTCCTAAACCTCGGAATTTGTGATTATGTTAGGTTACTTGGCAAAGGAGAATCAAGTTTGCAGATGGAAATAAGGTTGCTAATCAACTGACTTGGAGATGGGGAAGTTATCCTGGATTATCTGAGTGGTCCCAGTGCAATCACAAGTGTCCCTAAATGTTAAAAAGGGAGGCAGAAGAGTCAGTGCCAGAGTCATGTGTGATATAACAAAGACTCAACTGGCCATTGCTGACTTTGAAGATGGAAGGGGGCCATGAGCCAAGGAATGCAAGAAGTCCCTAGAAGTTAGTGTGAAAACACGGATTATTTCCTAAAATCTCCAGGAAGGAACATAGCCCTACTTCAATTACCTTAAAAATTTTTTTTATTATCTTGATTTTAGGCCAATGAAACTCATCTTGGACTTCTGATCTCCAGCATTGTATTATCATACTTGTGTTTTTAAGCTACTAGTTTGTGTTCATTTGTAACAGCAATAATAAGAAACCAATGCAGTGGTGGATTACATTGATTTATTTTCAAATAATGAAATACCATTGCATCCCTGGAATAAACCCATTTGGTATATAATTCTTTTATAGTGCATCTATATTTATGAGGGATTCTTTTTTGTGCTATCACTGTGCAGTCCGATAGGTTAATTCTGAAGTGTTCCCTAGAAGAGATTTATACAATTTAGAAGTCTTCGGATGTTTAGAATTCTCCAGCTAAGCCATTTGACCTGGAAATTTCTTTTACAGGATTTTAAACTGCAGCTTCAGTATCTCGAAGGTTATAGGGCTAAATTATTTTAGATTAGATGAATTTGATAGTTTGTACTTTTCAAGGAATTGGTTCACTTCATCTAAGATGTTGAATTATTGTGCATTGAGTCGTGTGTAGTACTCCTTTATTATCCTTGTGCAGGGTCTGTCGTGATATCCCCCGTTTCACTCCTGATACCGATCATTTCTCTTCTCCATTTAAAAAATTTGTCAGTCCTGCTAGAAGTTTGTCAATATTATTGATCTTTTCAAAGAATCTCTTTTGGTTTCGTTGATTATTTTCTATTATTTTTCTGCTTTGAATTCCTTAGATTTCTGCCCTGATTTTGATTATTTCCTTTATTCTGCTTGCTTTCTGCTTATTTTGATCCAGTTTTTCAAGATGGGAGCTTGTGCTTTTGGTTTAAAACATTGTTTCTTTGTTATGAAAGTATTTAGTGCTATAAATCTCCCTCTAAGCACTTCCTCAGCTGTATCTCACATTTTGATATGTTGTATTTTCACTGTCATTCAGTTCATTCAGTTAACATTCATGTTCATCTTTTTAATTGCCCTTGAGACTTCCTCTTTGACATGTGTATTATTTAGAAGTGTTGTTCAGTTTCCAAGTGTTTAGAAATTGTCCTCTTTTTTTCTATTTATTTCTAATTTGAATTAATTATAGTTAAAGAACACCATCTGTATTATTTACATTTTTAAAAATTTGTTGAGATTTACTTCATGACATTTGGTAAATGTTCCATGGACACTTGAAAAAAAACGTGTAATCTGCTCTTGTTGGGTAGAATGTTTTGTAAATTCAATTAGATTCCATTGGTTGAGAATTAGGATGATGAATTCTTCTATATCCTTGTTAATTTTCTAATTGTTCTATCAGTGTTGAGAAAGGGATGTTGAAGTTTCCAAATTTATTTGTGGATCTATTTCTCCTTTCAGTTCTATCAGTCTTTCCTTCAGATTTTGCAGTGCTGGTGTTTAGAGCATCCATACACATGTAAGATTGCTATATCTTCATGGGGCGCCTGGGTGGCGCAGTCGGTTAAGCGTCGGACTTCAGCCAGGTCACGATCTCGCGGTCCGGGAGTTCGAGCCCCGCGTCGGGCTCTGGGCTAATGGCTCGGAGTCTGGAGCCTGTTTCCAATTCTGTGTCTCCCTCTCTCTCTGCCCCTCCCCCGTTCATGCTCTGTCTCTCTTTGTCCCAAAAATAAATAAACGTTGAAAAAAAAAATTAAAAAAAAAAAAGATTGCTATATCTTCTTAAGGGATTGACCTTTTTATCATTAGTAATGTTCCTTTCCATCTCTTTTCATTTTCTTTGCCCTGAAGTCTTCTTTGTCTGAGAATATAACCACACCTGCTTTGGTTTTTGCATTATGTCTTTCCCCATCTTTTAATTTTCAACCTACCTAAATTGTCATATTAGAAGTGAGTTTCTTATAGATAGTGTACAGTTGAGACATTTTAAAATTCAGCTTGCCAATCTTTTAATTGGTATACTTAGACCACTTACATTTAATGTGATTATTGATGTGAGGATCAAGTCTACCACTTTTTTAAATGTTTGTTTTGCTTTTAACTTCTTAGTTCTCATTTTCTTACTTTCCTGTGGGTATTATTTATTATTTTATTGCTTTAGGATAAGACTTTAGAGCAATTTTAGGTTCACAAAACATATATATAAAGTACAGAGATTTCCCATATACTTTTCACACCCACACATGCATAGCCTCCCCCATTATTAACATCATTCACCAAAGTGGTACATTTGTTACCAAGGATGAAACTACATTGCCAAATTATAATCACTCAATGTCCATAGGCTACCTTAGGGTTCACTCTTGGTCTTGTACATTCTATCGGCTTGGAGATATGTATAATGACATATATCCATCATAATGTCATACAGAGTATTTTCATTGTCCTAAAAATCCTCTGTGCTCTGCCTATTTATCCCACCTCTAACTCCTGGCAACTACTAATCTTTTTATTATCTCTATAGTTTTTATTTTCCAGAAAGTCATATAGTTGAAATCAGGTCATATGTAGGTTTTTCATATTGGCTTTTTTTCCCACTTAGTAATATACATTTAAGGTTACCCCATGTCTTTTCATAGCTTGATAATGCATTTATTTTTAATGCTAAATAATATTCCATTGTCTGTGTGTACCACAGTTTATGTATCCATTCAAATGGACATCTTAGGAAAAAAAAATAAATGGATGTCTTAGTTGCTTAGTTGCTTCTAAGTCTAGGTGTTACAAATAAGTCTTCTATAAACTTTCATGTGTGGGCTTTTGTGTGGACATAAGTTTTCTACATTTTTGGGTGAACACCAAGGAGTACAATTACTGTATTCTGTGTAAAAGGAGGTTTAATTTTGTAAGAAATTGCCAACTGTCTTCCAAAGTAAGGATACCATTTTGCATCCCCACCAGCAATATATGAGAACTCCTGTTGTTCCAAATTCTTGTCAGCATTTGGTGTTGCTGGTGTTCCAAATTTTGGCCATTCTAATAGGTATGTAGTGGTATCTCATTTTAACTTGCATTTCCATAATGACATATGATGTGCAACATGTTTTCATATGTTTATTTGCCATCTGTTTATCTTCTTTGGTGAGGTGTCAAAGTCTTTGGTCCATTTTTTTAATTGGTTGTTTTTTATTGTTGAGTTTTAAGAGTTCTTTGTATATTTTGGGTAACAGTCCTTCATCAGGTATGTCTTTTGCAAATATTTTCTCCCAGTCTGGTCTTGTCCTCTCATTCTCTCAATAGTCTTTTACAAAGCAGAAGCTTTTTAACTTTAATAAAGTTCAGCGTATCAGTTATTTCTTTCATGGATTGAGCCTTTGTTTTTATTCTATTCATTTATTTATTTACTTATTTATGTGACAGGAAGAAAGAGAGATTGAGTAGGGGAGAGTGAGAGAAAGAATTTTAAGCAGGCTCCACTCTCAGCACAGAGCCCAGTGCAGAGCTCTATCCCATGAACCCAGGATCATGACCTGAGCTGAAATCAAGAGTCGGACACTCAACTGACTGAGCCAGCCAGGTGCCCCAAAGCCTTTGTTGTTCTATCTAAAAAAGCAGCACTATACCCAAGGTCATATAGGTATTCTCTTATATAGTTGTCTAGGATTTACAGTTTTGCATTTTACATTTAGATCTATCATCCATTTTGAGTTAATTTTTGTGAGGGGGTATAAGGCTCTTTTTTTTTTTGTTTGTTTGTTTGTTTGGTATGGAGAGGTGTTGTTCCAGCACCATTTGTTAAAGAGACTATCTTTGCACCACTGTATTGCCTTTGCTCCTTTGTCAAGACTATATTTGTGGGTGTCTTTTGGGGACCTTTTGATTCTGTTCTATTGATCTACAGATGTCTATCTTTTCACCAATACCACACTGTCTTTATTTCTGTAGTTTTATTAAGTCTTCAAGTCAGATACCATCAGTCTTCCAATATTGTCTTTCTTCAATACTGTATTGACTATTTTTGGTCCTTTGCCTCTCCATACAAACTTTAGAGTCAGTCTATTGAGATCTATAAAGTAGCTTGCTAATTTACCCTGAGGATATGCCCTGTTAAGAAGAACAGAGTGCTCTGGCATATTTCAAAATTGTTCCTTTTCCTTACCCCATGCCTGATGCCCTGTGGTGGTGTTTTTTCCTTGATATTTAATTGTGAGAATCTGGTCAAGCTCCTGGAGGTAAATCTCACTATCTTGTGGAGGCTCTCCTATAACTGGGTCCCCCTTTGAGTTTTTCTCTCAGACTTGTCCACACTGAGCCTCTAGCAATTACAGCTCAGATTTTTTGAGCTGGCACCTGGCACTGGTTTCTAATCATGAGTCTCTGCTCCTCTGGTGAGCTGCGACTCTATTTGCCTGTTTGACTCTCCAATCTCAGGGCAGTAGTTTGCTCTATGTCCTCCCCTTTCTTATGGATCCAAGAAGAGTTGTAGGTTTTTTAGTCTGTTCGGCTTTTTACTTGTTGTTAGAATGGAGTAGTGACTTCCAAACTCCATACATGTGGAACTGGAAATCAGAAGTCCTTCCTATAGATTTTAGACTTCCATTTGGATTTTCCTTATAGTTTTTATTTTATTTTACTTTTTTTTTTTAAAGCTTATTTATTTATTTTGAGAGAGAGAACATGAGCAAGGGAGGGAGAGAATCCCAAGCAGGCTCCAAGCTGTCAGCACAGAGCCTGACACGGGGCTCGATCTCACTAACTGTGAGATCATGACCTGAGCTCATATCAAGAGTGGGACACTGGGGTGCCCGGGTGGCTGAGTTGGTTGGGTGTCTGACTCTTGATTTCGGCTCAGGTCATGATCTCATGGTTTGTGAGCTGGAACCCTGCATCAGGCTCTGCACTGGCAGCATGGAGCCTGTTTGGGATTCTCTCTCCTCCTCTCTCTCTGCCCCTCCCCCCACTCATGTTGTCTCTGTCTCTCAAAACAGACAATACACACGTGTCCTCAATATACTCATGAGATTTTTGTATCAGAAGTAGTTGTCATATTACAGTTGACCCTTGAACAATGCAACCTCTTGTGGGGTGCCAACCCCTTGTACAGTTGAAAAGTCTGCATAAAACTTTTGACTCCCCCAAAACTGAACTGCTAATAGCCTACTGCTGACTGGAAGCCTTACTAATAACCAGGAGCTTTACTGACAACATCAAAAGTCAATTAACACATATTTTGTATGTTACATGTATTCCTATAATAAAGCATACTAGAGAAAAGAAAATATTGAGAAAATCACATGGAAGAGAAAATAGATTTACAGTACTGTATGTATACTTATGAAAAGAAATGATGTTTAGGGAGCCAGGACAGGAGCTGCGGGCCTGGCGCAGGGATGGGGATGTTCAGCAGCCTGGTGGCCACAGCTTAGGAGCAGCAGCAGCTGCCAGGCAGGACTTTGGAGGTCAAGAGCAGCCTGCAAGTACCATACAGCTGCCCCATTTGCCTGGGGGTGTACCACCAGCCCATGGCCATCAGCAGCTGTGACCACATGTGAGCATGCCAGCCTCCAGGAGGTGACAGGGCCCCATCAGGGGGGAGAACCACCACCAAGAGTCTATTCCTGGCAGGAGGGTCCCAGGCCCTCCAGCTATCCCTGCACAGCCCGAAAGCTGGGGGCAGAGGACCGGGAGCCTGGGTGCTGGGGCCACCAGCTGTCCTTGCTTTCTGGATATGTTCCTATACTTTATTTTTTTTTTTTTTTAATTTTTTTTTCAACGTTTATTTATTTTTGGGACAGAGAGAGACAGAGCATGAACGGGGGAGGGGCAGAGAGGGAGACACAGAATCGGAAACAGGCTCCAGGCTCTGAGCCATCAGCCCAGAGCCCGACGCGGGGCTCGAACTCCCGGACCGCGAGATCGTGACCTGGCTGAAGTCGGACGCTTAACCGACTGCGCCACCCAGGCGCCCCTGGATATGTTCCTATACTTTAGCCCCAACTTCTGCCTGCCAGCCCTGCTTGGATACTCAGAGGGCAGCAGGTAAGACTTCTGTGCTTGTTGCCTTAGATTCATTCTTGTGGAGACTGGGCTGGGCAGTTGTAAATCAATGCCATGTGGCTTTTACTGTCAACTCAAGAAAAATAAAAAAGGTAATAGTCCACCTGTAAATGGACCCACGCAGTTCAATCCCATCTAGTACCTGTATTTACCTTACTTACATGCTTCTCCTGTGTCCCTGAAATGATGCAATGAAAGCTAGGTCAAATGCAAAGACACAGTCTATATTTTAAGCGATGAACACAGAACTTAGGCCATTTATGTACAAGAGAAAGAGGCCCCCTTCTCCCTTTTTCAGAGAGTCTCTTTGGAAATGTCTTACTCTAACCCTTTGAAATAAAACCTCCAGGGTCCAAATAAAGCTCAACGGTCAGCTTTTAAAATGTACAAATGTCTGTGTGTCCTTCGTTTCATTCCTTTTGAAATTTCAAAAGCCGTTACCTAGGAAGATAATGTTGTAACCTAGGTGTCCATCCTAGAACATAATCTTTTTTTTCTCTTGGAGAGATAAGAAAAGGCTACTGGATGGAAATAGTTAGCTCTGCCATCAGGAAACAAATGATTGCAGATCTAATCCTAATGATATGTGCAAAGTAACATGTTTTGGGAGGTGGGGAGTGAAAAAAAAATCCTCTGTTGAATATTAATTTCTAATCTCTGGAGTCTGAGGCTCTGATAGGAACAGTGAGAAATCAAGGGAAGACTTATTTTCCCTTATTTCTCTTTCTTCCCTTTTCCCCTTCCCCATTTACATTACAATTATCTTAGCTGGTCCACAACGAGGACCACATCAGAAAATGCAGTAATTTTTGTTTCAACCAAACATAATTTAGAAAAGTCAAGGGAAAAAAAAAGAAGATCTATTATATATTTACTCCTTTTCTGTCCTTCTTGCTGAGGTTCTAAGATTCTTTCGTGTTTTGGTAATGGCTCACCTACATCCAATTCACGCATTTCAAGTGTACGACTCAGTATTTTTCACATATTCGCAGAGGTGTGCCACCATCACAGTCATTAGTTTTAGAACATTTTCATCACCCCAAAAAGAAAACCCATACTCTTTAGCTCTCACCCTCCACGTCGTGGGCAACCACAAAACTACTTTCTCTCTGGGCAGATTTGCCTATTTTGGAGATTTCATATAAATGGAATCTTGAAATATATAATGTTTTCTGACTGGCTTCTTTCGCTTAGCATAATATTTTCTAGGTTCATCCCTGTTGTAGCACGTGTCAGTACTTCATTCCTTTACATTCCCAGGCAATATTAATAATATTCCATCGGGTGGATATACCATATTCGATTTACCTATTCATCAGTTAATGGATATTTGGGTTGTTTCCACTTTTCGGCTATTACGAGCAACGCTGCCAGCAACATTTACGTACAAATTTCTGTGGGAAGTAGGCTTTCATTTTTCTTGGGGACAGGACTACGTGTGAAACTGCTGGCTCACACGGTAACTCGAGGTTTAAATCTTTAAGGACGTGCCTAAAGGTCTTCCAAAGCAGCAGTACCATTCTACATTCCCACCAGCACTATGAGGGCTCCCATTTCCGCACATCCTCACCAACACCTGTTATTGTCCGTCTTTTCCATAATAACCATCCTAGTGAGTGTGGAGTAGATCTCATTGTGGCTTGGCTTTGCATTTTTCTGGTGACCAATGGTGCGCGCATTCTTTAGCTCTGGTTGTTGGTCATTGTTTTATCTTCTTTGGAGAAATATCTATGCAGATACTCTGCCCATTCTTAACTTTTTTTTCCCCCAACTGATTGACTTGGTAGAGTTCTTTATTATAGATGCAAGACCCTTATCATATGCGTGACTTGAGAAACCTTCTCCATTATGTGGGCTATCTTTTCACTTTATGGTATTTTTTGAAGTACAAATGTTTAAAATTTTTACGATATCCAAATTATCCATTTTTTCTTTGGTTCTTGTGCTTAGGGTGTTCTATTTAAGGAAGCACTGCCAAATCCAAGGTCACAAAGATGTGCTCCCATGTTTTCTTCTAAGAGTTTTATAGTTTCAGCTGTCACATTTAGGTCTTCTATCTTTCTTAATGTTTGTGTATAATATGTTAGGGGTTAAGATTCCTTCTTTTATCATTTCCTTTGTTAAGAATTTCCTTTAGCCATTCTTTCAAAATAGCTCTACTGGCAATGACTGTTTTAGTTTTACTTTTTTTTTTTTTAAGTTTATATGTAGTTTAAGTATATATAGAGAGAACAAGAACCAGCAGGGGAGGGGCAGAGAGAGATGGGGACAGAGGATCCAGAGCAGGCTCTGTGCTGACAGCAGAGTGCCCAATGCGGGGGCTCGAACTCACTGTGAGATCATGAACTGAGCCAAAGACGGACCCTTAACCAACTGAGCCACCCAGGTGCCTCTGTTTTAGTTTTTCTTCAGTTGAGAAGGTCTTGATTTGCCCTCCATTCCTCAAGGACGTTTTCATGGAATATAAAATTGTGCATTGACAGACCTTTTCTTTCAGCTCTTGAAAAATGTTGTGCCACTTCCTCTGGCTTTTATAATTTCTTATGAGGAATCTACCATAATTTGGATTATTTTCCCTTTACAGGTAAGATGTCATTTTTCTTATTGCTAAGATATTTTTTGTCTTTCCTTTGCAGAATTTTTATTCTGTATCTCAGAATACAGATCCTGTATTCTGAGGCTTTCTTGGGCTGATCCTGTTGGGGATTTGTTCAGCTTCTTGAGTCTGTTGGCTTGTAACTTTTGTCAAATTTGGGACATTTTCAGCCATTATTTTTTTTAACACTTTCTCAGCCACACACTTTTCTTCTCATCTCCTTCTGAGGCTTCAGTAATGCAAATATTAAATCCCACTACTCCCTGTGGCTCTGTTTTTTTTTTTTTAAAACTGTTTCTTCTCTATAGCTCAGATTGGGTAATTTTCTATTTTTTTATTGCTTATATGGTTTTTACTTTTTTATATGGATATATAATTTATGATGATCTAGGTTTTATATTTAAGGTTATATAACTTATATGTATATTATAGTAATTATTATTATTTGCCTATAAACCTCGGGACCCCCTCCATCCCACTCAAATAATAAATGTGAGCATTAGACACCCACTGCCCATTCAGGCCACTTGTATCACCTCTAAAAAGCTTCACCCTCCCACCTGCTCCCACACCTGCTCAAACTCGGAAACCACGCCAAAGCAATTTTGCCACAACCATGTTAACGAGATGACCCCCTTAACCTGGCATCTCAGAGCAAGAAGCTATGTACAGGACAGCACCAAGGGACAACTGGTCAACCAGACATTTTGACACCTCTATCCAAACCCTTCAGAACGGAGTGTGGTTCATGGCACCTACCAAGCAAGCAAAAATCTTCAAAACTGCTCCTGACCCAACAGAGTCACATGGGACTGCAGCTGTCCCGGGGACCCAGCAAGGACTGAGGGACAGGTTCTGTACCAACAGAAGTGCAAGGGTAGTAACATCCAAAGCCCCACTTGAGGAGAGAATCTCACCTGTGGGTCCTGGGGGTCTCTTTCGCCTTCCAGGATGCCTAGGGCCCCCGGAGGCCAAAGCCCCAGGATACCAGCACAAGCTCCAGGGGCTCCAGGGGCTCCAGGGGCTCCAGGCTTACATCGGCAAGGTCAAAAGCAGGAGCAAACTGAACGCGCAGAGGAACCAAAGGCCAGTCCACTTGATAATATCCGGTGCTGCCAGATTTGGCCACCTCCCACCAGCCAACCGTAGCCAATCTCCTTCTCTACAGAACAAGCTGGTTCCCGAGGGGAAAAAACAGCCCTTAACTCCCAGAACCCAATCCATACTAATGCATACACCAGTAACAGCTGGTCCTCAGATGCCTTGGGATATCTGTCCCGAGCACTGCTATCCAGAAAGAGCTAGGGTTTAGTCACTGTAGTGCACTTTACGAAGGTTTTAGAAAAAAAAAACATGACCTGGGCTGAAGTCTGACGCTCAACTGACTGAGCCACCCAGGCACCCTGTAATATTTTAGCTTTAAAGTTTCCATTTGGGTCTTCTTTAAGTCTTCGATGTCTTTGGTGGGACTTTCTATTTATTTGCTGAGAATTTTTAGATCGTTTGTTTCAAGCATGTTCATAATTGCCATTGTAGTAACAGCTGCTCTAACGTGCTCGTCAGATCCTTCCAAAATCTGCGTTGTGGAAGGGCTGCTATCTGTTAATTATCTTTTCTCATTCAAGGTATGAGTGGTTTTCATTTCAGCCATTTTGGGTTATGAGCCTCTGGATCTTAATGAAATTTTCTGTTTCACACGCGGCCTCTGTCCGTGTGCGAGGGGTGGGGAGAGGAGGCGAGCGCCATCTGCTGCCGACAGAGAAGGATAGAAGTTTCCTCCTTCTGCTTCCCTTGACGCGGGGGGAGGGGGGAAGGGCACAGGTGTGGGCGGGGTGGAAGTGTAGGCTCCTCACTAGGGTTTCCTTAACCTGGGGGTTGGGGCCCCTTGTTACCGTGGGGCAAGGATAGAAATCTGGACTCTAGACTCCCCATTTGGACACACGGGCTGGTGGCAGCCAGTTTTCCTGTGGTGTTTGCCTGGAGTAGAAGAGGTTGTTGTTGTTTGAGAGAGAGAAGACAGAGAAAGCATGAGCAGGGGAGGGGCGGAGAGTGAGGGGGACAGAGGATACGAAGCGGGCTCTGCGCTGACAGCAGCGAGCCCCATGCAGGCCTCGAACTCACACCACCAGAGCCGAAGTCAAACGCTTAACTGACCCAGGTGCCCCAACAGTTGTTTGTTTTCTGTTTTGCAGGCTGCCTCTTTCCTGGTCCTTCAGCTGGAGGGAGCAGCCTTTCCTTGAGGCTTTTTTTGGTCCGCGCCCGCTGGCCTATGTGCGACTCCGGGTTTTAGGCTTCTCTCACACCCGTTCTAGAGGCGTATAAAGCAAAAACAGTAACAAAAAGAAAAAGCAGAATTCAACGTCATCCCCCTCCTGAGATCCTGAGTCTCTAGCTGCCCTGCCTTCTCTCCCCCTTTTAGTGGTTTCTCATTTGAGTTTTATGTTTAATGCCCGATGTTCTTAGGGTGTACTTAGCAGGCCACATGGGGAGACGTGTGTTTATTCTGTTTCGTCTGGAACCAGAAACCCCATTTTCCGTTAACATTTTTAAACGTTTTGCTGCTCCTGAAGGTGGGACGTGTGAACACATAATACCGAGCCTCCTTCTACGAACCACAACAGCACACGTATTGCTGTGCTTGGTTTACAAAGGGGCTTTACCGTTACCCTCTGTAGCGGTTTTCTAAGGCTGCTGTGACAGATTACCAAAACCTTGGTGGTTTAAAACAACACAGATGTGGGGCGCCTGGGTGACTCAGTCGGTTGGGCGGCCGACTTTGGCTCAGGTCATGATCTCGAGGTCCGTGAGTTTGAGCCCCGCGTCCGGCTCTATGCTGACAGCTCGGAGCCAGGAGCCTGTTTCAGATTCTGTGTCTCCCTCTCTCTGACCCTCCCCCATTCATGCTCTGTCTCTCCATGTCTCAAAAATAAATAAAACGTTAAAAAAAAATTTAAAAAAAAACAACAACACAGATGTATTATCCTGCAGTTCCATTAGCTGGAAGTCTGACATGCGCTAAAATTAGTGTGTTCCTTTCTGTAGTATTTAGGAGAGAATCTGTCCCCGGCCTTTCTCCACCTTCCAGAGGCAGCCCACATTCCCTGGCTCACGGCCTCCTTCCTCTGTCTTCAAAGCCATAGCAGGTCAATTTCTCATAGTTGATGATTCTGACTCCTCTTCTGCCTCCCTTTTACTTAAGGATTCTTGTGACTGTAGTGGGTCCACCTGGATAATACAGGGTAAGCTACCTATGTGAATGTCAGCTGATTAGCAACCCTAATTCCGTCCGAAACAATCTTAATTCCGATTTACCACGAAACCTAACGTACTCACGGGTTCCTGGGATTAGCATAGGGACATCATGGAGGGCCATGATTCTGCCTCCCCCACCATCTGACTTCATGCAGGCGACGAGCACCCTGACCCCAGGGCTGCCACTTCTAGTGAGAATAACAAGGAGTCCCCACCAGAACTCTGGAAAGCCAGCAGCACTACTGTTGTAACCCTTTACAGAGAGAAAAATTGAGGTCCCAGAAGATTAGGTATTTTGTCCTGGGTCACAAGACTCTTGCTTATGGGGTGTCTCAGAGCAGGATCAAGACTGCAAGGTCAGATGTCAAAAGCAGGCATATTTCCAGTCAGAGGAGCCCCCTGTGTGTCGACAGCCTCTTCTGTGCCAGAAAAAGCCCATTTTTAGAGCCAGACAGGGCTAGATTGAAATGTGGCCATGAAAAATCAAAAAGACCCCTGCCTTCTGGAACCTGTGGGGATAGTCTAGCCATGCCTAAGACAGCTCACAGCTAGGGTCACAGTCTCAGGTCTCCCTGTCCTCTGCATCCCAGAAAGAGGGTGGTCATGGTGGGGGATGGTAGTAGGATGGGGTGCCGCAGCGACCCCTCCCCGCCTCTCCCAGGGTCCCAGGTCCTAGAGACTAGCCCAGGATGTGATGTGCCCCTTGCTCGAGGCAGGGCTGCATGCAGGCTGGCTCTGTGCTCAGTAAGAGAAAGGGCACCCAGGGGAGGCAACTCTAACTCAGCCACCCTTCCGGGGTCACATGCCCACCTCAGATCACGCCAGCTTTTAGGGGCCCAAGTGGTAACTGCACATGGATGAAAGCCCACAGCCCGGGACAACTTGTGTAGCAGGCACCGGCCAGGCACCTTGGCTCCATGATCCCTCTTCCTTTCATCTGGGCTCCCCTCTGCTGGTCTCTGCAAAGCAGAGTCTCCATGGGGGTCCGGGAGGTACCCGGTGGGTCCCAGGGGCTTAGACACCCCAGGAGAACCTCCCCTTGCAATGGAGCCCTTGTCACGCCCCCCCCCCCCCCGAGTTGTCTTTGGAGGAAGCCTAATGCAGACTTCCCAAAGTGTGCCCCATGGACGTGTTAGAAATCACGTGCTCAGGCCCTACCCCAGGCCTGATGGAACACAAACTCTGCGGTTGACTCTGGTGGACCACTTCCAGCAAAAAATAAACCTATGACGTTAATAGATATAAAATGAGCATGTGTTAAACATTGTATTTAACTCAATATTAATGAAGAAACCTGGAGGATGTTACAATCAATTCAAAAGAGAATCCAAAGAACAGACACATTTGTATACGTCAGGAATATCAGGGGCGCCTGGGTGGCTGGGTCAGTTAAGGCATCCGACTTCAGCTCAGGTCATGATCTCGTGGTTTGTGGGTTCGAGCCCCACGTTGGGCTCTGTGCTGACAGCTCAGAGCCTGGAGCCTGCTTTGGATTCTGTGTCTCCCTCTCTCTTCCTCTCCCCCACTCGACTCTGTCTCTCTCTCTCAAAAATAAATAAACATTAAAAAAAAATTTTAAATACATCAGGAACTTGGATCCAAAACTGGCTTTTCCACAGGGGAGAAGGATTGTCTTTACAGCAGAGAGAATTCATTTGCATGGCTGTGGACAAAAATTATTTTGCACTGTCAGTCATGCACAACTTATAATTATGTTTTCAATTTATTTATTTACTTACTTATTTATTATTTGTTTATTTTGAGAGAGAGCAAGAGAACAAGTGGGTGAAGTGCAGGGAGAATGGGAAGGAGAGAATCCCAAGCAGGCTTATGCTGTCAGCAGAGGACCTGATGTAAGGCTCCATCTTATGAACCGCAAGATCATGACCTGAGCCGAAATCAAGAGTCAGATGCTTAACTGACTCAGCCACCCAGGCACTTCTACAATTTATAACTATAAAACAGCACTTTGGCAATAAAAGGCCAGAATCAGATAACCCCAAGGGTGTGATCTAAACAATTCATAATTTCCATTAAAACATATGTTTCCCCCTACATTTGAGAACCCCCAGCTGAAAGGACCCAAAAGAATTTGGCCACACCACAGCCTGGCCTGCTGGGGACATCTCAGGGAGGCCCAGGGCTCCTAGTTAACCCTGGACACCCCAGCCCCATCACTCTTCCCGAGGACTGGAAGAGGTCCAGGCAGCCCCTGCCGTCACCAACCCCTCCCCCCCCCCCCCCAAGAGTACTGCATGTTGCTTGTTACTTTGACAAAAACCTTGGATTTCTGTGCTTGGATTATTTTGGCTCATAGTAACCCACCTATGAATGTTTCTGAACCCACTGGGAATACACGATTTACGTGATGGGAGTCTGAAATAATTTGCCTCTAAAAGGAATGAATTTGCCAGGGAATACCAGCTTTCATTACGGACAGATATTGCCAGACATTGGATTCTAGTCACTTCTTTAGAGCTAATATCTACTGAAATGACTAGAATGGCTTCTAAAATGTCAAGAAGTGACGGTTTTACGGGTCTGCACTTATTTTTAGCAGCGGAAAGCGAGGCACCTGTGCTGCCGGGGGAGGAGCTGTGCAGCCCACAGGAGCCGCAGCCACCTGTGACCTCTGCCCCCAAGTTCCAGCCCACGGTGTGATATTGTGTTCGCCTTTTCTCAGTCTGACCTGACGCCCCTCGGCACTGACTGAGGTGGGCAGGTGCTGGGGTATGAGGGCCCGGGTACGGTCCGTGTGCAGAAATAGTCATCTGTGAGCCAGAGGAGGGCAAGCAGATGGGACAGGTCATTCCAGGATCAAACAATGTACCCCCAAGAGCAGCGAGAACTTCTCAGAGCAGAAAGCGTGTCCAAAAAGCAACCACGAAGTGTCTGCTACACAGTCATTCCTCAAGAATTGTGTTTAGGGGCACCCAGGTGGCTCAGTTGGTTAAGAATCGGACTCTTGATTTTGGCTCAGGTCATGATCTCACCGTTTGTGAGATCAAGCCCCACCTCGGAGTCTGCTTGGGAGTCTCTCTCTCCCTCTCTCTCTCTCTGCCCCTCCCCAGCTCGAGAGTGTGCATGTGTTCTCTCTCTCTCCTTCTCTCACTCTCAAAATAAAGAAATAAACATTAAAAAAAAGAGAAATGTGTTTAATCAATCCTGATGGCATTTTCTATGCTCTTTTTTTTTTTAATGTTTGTTTATTTTTGAGAGAGACAGAGACAGAGAGAGACAAAGAGAGACAGAGTGTGAGCAGGAGAGGGGCAGAGAGAGAGAGGGAGACACAGTACTTGAAGTGGGTTCCAGGCTCCACACTATGAGCACAGAGCCCAACATGGGGCTCTGACTCACGAATCTCCAGATCATGACCTGAGCCGAAGTTGGACACTTAACCTTAACCGACTGAGCTACCCCAGCGCCCCACTATTCTCTGCTTTAATGAAAGTTGGACTCCCCACCTCCCTAGGGGAGGAGGTTTCATCTGGGCTTAAAAATGAGTAGCTGATCCAGGCTCCTGGGGAGGTCTGGATGGATCAGGCCCCGTGCAGCCTGTGCACAGGCCCCCTGGGAGCATGCACTTAGGGCCAGAGGAGTCAGATCTGGAGCGCAGAGGAGGATGGGCAGAAAAGACGGTGCCCCTGGAGAAGCCAAGAAAGTGAAGGCAAGGAGGCACAACCCCTTCAAGCATTCATTTGTTTAGGAAGCATACACTGAGCGCCTACTACATGCTAGGCTAAAATGGAAACCGTTTATCCAGGAGTTTCCCAGTCGGGGTTGTCTGCAATCTTAAAAGGTGTTCTGTGGGAAATGGATACTGATCACACAGTTGTGTGAAGCTCTGGGTTAGACAAATTTAGACAAATTTAGACAATTCTCTCTCGTTTCCCTGTGTTCTCACCGGAGGTGACTCTGCCAGGGATGTAAGAGAAAAGTGGCAGAGCCTGTGAGCAGAGCCCTCTGCGGGAAATACTGATGGACGCAATGGGCAAGCTTGTCCCGGCCAGCCTCCTCCTCGGAAAACAAGGACTCTGAGCCTCCAGGGAGGTTGAGAGGCAGGAGGCTGTTTGGAGAGCAGAAAATCGAGGCTGATGAAGGAGCTGGCCAAAGCAGCCTCCCCATCCAGGTCCCTCTTCTTCGAGGTGCTCCCTGAGGAGCACAGGGGATTTCCAAGCAGACAGGCTGGCCCCGTCACTTCCCCAAGTCAGTGGCCCCAGAGTGAGTCTCAAGGCTCACTCTGGCGTAGGAGGCCACAGTGTTGGAAAGAATGACATAGAGCCTTAGCTCTGGGCCTCTTCCTCCCGCCAGCCCTGATGGTCCTCTGGAGCTTGCTAGGAGAGCACCGGGCAGCCTGGCTCACTACAGCCTGCATGAGGGTGGCAAACACCAGCAGGTCCCATGTTGGGACTCCCTGATCCTTAGGGTCTCCAAAGGATGTGGGCAATGTCTACTTCCACTTTTGAGTCCAGCTCTGACCGTCAGGCCCTGGTTCCAGCCTGGTTGTGACCTCCTTTCTGCCACTTGCCCCTTGTCTCCACTTTGCACACACCCTCTGACAGGTAGACCCACCTCCTGGCCGGCAGCCAGTTACCACTGGGCCCCAGCACTTGTGGAGACAACGAGCAAAGAACAGCAGGCAAGGGCCACACCTCATCCTTAGGAATGTTGGAGCCCAACGCCATGGTGGGCACAGAGCACATTCTCCCTGCAAGTCTGCTGACTCACTGGCTGACCTTAGCAATGAGCAGATGTATGTGGATGCTGCCCTCATATTCTCATTGTCTAAAAGGGGAAACTGGTATGGATTAAACAACTGCAAACGATTAAGTTAACAAATACATCGAAGGACCAAGAGAAGAAAATACCAAATTCTGTGGAGGCCACCATCCAAGCTCAGCAGGTAGGGAGCAGTCAGACAGGCTTCCTGCGGGAAGTGAGATTTAAGCTGAGACCCGAAGAATGAGAATGAGTTGGCAAGGTGAAGAGCAGAAGAGAGAACCTTCCAGGTGGAGGGAACAGCATGAACGGGGCCCTGAAGCCCAGCTCTGGCCCGAAACCTGCATGTGGACCAGTGAAGGCGGTGGTGTGGGCCGTGAAGGCCTGATCAGCAATGTGACGCCAGCTGGTTTCACCAGAGAATCCTTACTGAGAGCATCTGCATCAGTGACACAACTGTCCCACCAGCAGCAGCGATTTGTTCCCACAGTTTGCTGCCCCACAGAGGGTTCCTGTAATCTGCCAACCCAGAGTCTTCCCGCAGCAGACCAGATGGCCAGCCCGTCGGCGACAGCTCAGTCAGTAAACAAGTGACAAGGTTCATCAAGGGGAGTCTCGACCAGGGAGATAAGGACTGTCATGAGTTCTGCTCCGAGTGATAGACCCTGGTCACTTTCTGTTCTATGGAGGTGGTGCATTGGTATATAGATGCCATCAATTTAGCTAAACTGCCAGAGAACAGGCCCAGGAATTTAGGGGAATCTTCATGAATCGAGGACCCCATTAAGTCAGCAGCTTGCTTTAGGGTCTGTGGTGGGGGCCCTGTTTCCCAAAAGACGCGTTGCTGTCACTTCCTTATATATACTAGACATTCGGTAAGGCCAGGCCCACTGGCTTTTGAGTTGCTGTTCCTATGGAACAGAGAGGTCTGTTGGGCTCTTCTCACCTTGCTAGTCATTGAGTCTGAGCTGACCAACCCCAAAATGGGGATGTCAGGTCAAAGTGTTACAAGGCACCCAGGGGTCAAGCATGCGGTTTCAACAAGAGCTTGCTCCTAACCTCCTCAAATAAAACAAGCAAACAGTATACTGGGGGGCTTGTCCACCAGGTGGCACTGTTACACTAGGAAATGCCCTTGGGTAATCGGGCAGCCATTAAACCTGATGAACACAGATTTCTCTTTCTATTGCTGGAATTCTGTATTGTTTCTGCTGGAGCACCAGGGATGGTTTAGGGAGGAAAGAGGAAAGAGGAAAGTTGCAGTCTACATGACCACTCGTATGTTTGTACATGCTGCAGTTCCGGATGGGAGAATCCCTTCTGGCACTTAGGGGAGGGAAAGTGCAGGCACAGAACACATGGATTCTTACTATCCTTCAGCAGGGGAAGCCACAAGGGTACAGCCAATGGCCCACAGGGCCCCACCCACAAGGCCACTTAGGCTTTCCTTCCCTACCTTTCCTTCACCAAAACTCCATCAATTGAATTTAGGAGTCTTTGCATGAGAACATGGATCAAGGAGTCTAACATGCATACGAGTCAGGGACTGCAAAGTCCTTAATACCAGGAGACCAGGCTATCCTCTGGCTAGGAGCTCAGGAAGCACAGGGAGTGGTGGAGGCTAGCCCAGGAAGACAGTGGAAGCAAAGCAAAGGAAACAAGTCAGCTTCTTTTCTCCCTTCCTTTAGGGTCTATACCTGAGCATGGGCACTTCTTCCTCCCAGTTTCTGGTGCCTGTGCCCTGGGGCTTCTCCCCCTCACTGGCCACCACATTCCAACCTGCAGCTGTTGGTGCTTTGGGCACCCATGCCAAGTGCTGAGAAGTGGCCAGGTAAAAAAGTAGTCAGGGTTTACAGTTTGGGCACACACAGTAGGAGATGTAGGAGAACAGATGCTCAAGCAGGACCGTCTTCCCCAACACTTAAGATAATGTCAAAACTAAGGGCACCTGAGTGGCTCGGTCCATTAAGCAACTGACATTGGCTCAGGTCATGATCTCATGGTTGGTGAGTTCACGCCCTGTGGGGGCTCTGTGCTGACAGCTCAGAGCCTGGAGCCTGCTTCAGATTCTGTGTCTCCCTCTCTCTCTGCCCTTCCCATGCTCACACTCTGTCTCTCTCTCTCTCAAAAATAAATAAACATTTTTTAAAAATGTCAAATATATATTAGATAACTTAAAATGGAATACTAAAAACACACACAAAAAGTTTAACCCAAAGATAGGAAAGGAGAAACAAAAATGAAAAATAGAGGGAATAAGTAGAAAAAAATAATAAAATAGGAGGTCTAGATCCAAATATATTGGTAATTACATTAAATGTAAATGAAGTAAACACACGAATAAAAAAGATTGACAGCATGGAGTTTTTAAAAAGTGATCCGGGGCGTCTGGGTGGCGCAGTCGGTTAGGCGTCTGACTTCAGCCAGGTCACGATCTCGCGGTCCGTGAGTTCGAGCCCCGCGTCGGGCTCTGGGCTGATGGCTCAGAGCCTGGAGCCTGTTTCCGATTCTGTGTCTCCCTCTCTCTCTGCCCCTCCCCCGTTCATGCTCTGTCTCTCTCTGTCCCAAAAATAAATAAAAAACGTTGAAAAATAAAAAAAATAAAAAAAATAAAAAGTGATCCAAGTACAGCCTGTGTAAAGAAACTCTTTAAATATTATGACATAGGTAGGATAAAAGAAAAAGTATTAAAAAAAAAAAACAACTATAACATGGAAGTCCCAAACAAAACAAAGCAAGGGGCAACCATATGAATATCAAAGTAAACTTCAGAGCAAAGAAAATTACAAGTTAAAGACAGACGTTACTTAGTGATAGAAGAACCAATTCACCAAGAAGACATAACAATTCTAAATGTATGATACCCAAAAATAGCGTTTTAAAATATAAGAAGCAAAAATTGTCAGAGCAGAAAAGGAGTAGATGTATCCACCATTATACTTGGAAACTGCAACTGTCTTCTGTATGTCATATATAGAAATAAAAGACAGAAAATTAGCAAAGATAGAACAGAACAACACCACCAACTACCTTGAATTAATTGATATTTATAGAACACTCCACACAACAGCAGACTACACATTCTTTTCAAGTGCACATGGAACGTTTAACGAGACAGACCATACTGTGAGTCATAAATCAAACTTTAACAAATTTAAAAGGATTCAAATCATAGAAAATATGCTTTCTGACTACAATGGAATTAAACTATAAGTCAATAACAGGAGGATAACTGAAAATTCTCCAAACACTAGGAAAGAAATGACGTTTTTTCCGAAAGAAATCTCAAAGGAAATTAGAAAATATATTAAACTGAAAGAAAATTAATATATAACATATCAAAATTTGTGGGATGTAGCTAAAGTGGGAGATGAGTTTCCTGCATTAAGTGTTTATATTACAAAACAAGGAATGTCTCGAAGCAAACACCTGTGCTTCCCTACAAGAAACTGATGGGAGGAGGGGGCAAAATAAACCCAAAGCAAGTAGGAGGAAGAAAATAATGAAGAATGGTTATTAATAAAATTGGAAACAAAAAAAAAACAGAAAATCGATGAAACCAAAAAGTGGTTCTTTGAAAGACCGGTAAAATTGGTTTTCTCTAGTCAGACTAATAAACAGAAAAGGAAAGAAGACAGAAATTACCAAATCAGGAATGGAAAAGGAAAGGCAACTACAGATCTCATAGACATTAAAACAATAACATCTCTATGCAAATGAATGTGGCAAACTACATGAAATGGACCAAACTGTCCAAACCCACAAACTATCAAAACTCACACATCATAAAACAGGTAACTCTCAATTTTAAAACATTCTTGGGACACCTGGGTGGCTTAGTCGTTTAAGTGTCCAACTTCGGCTCAGGTCATGATGGCGTCCTTCATGAGTTAGAGCCCGGCATGGGGCTCTGTGCTGACAGCTCCCGAGCCGAGCCGGGAGCCTGCTTTGGATTCTGTGTCTCCCTCTCTCTGCCCCTCCCCTACTCACGCTCTCTGTCTCTCAAAAATAAATAAACATTAAAAAAATTTCTTAAACATTCTCATTGCCCCAAAAAGAAACCCTGTGTCCATTAGCAATCACTTCCTATTGCTCCCCAAAAGGCCAGCCTAAGGCCACCGTTAATTTATTTTCTGTCTCTATGGATTTGTCTATTCTGGACATTTCATATGAATGGAATCATATAACGTGTAGTCTTTGTGACTGGTTTCTTTCTCTTACCATAATATATTCAAGGTTCATCTATGTTGTAGCGTGGGTCAGTACTTCAGTTCTTTGTATGGCCAAATAATATTCTATTATATAGATATAGCATATTTGATGGATTAGTTATAGACATTTGGGTTATTTCCACTTTTTTTGGTTATTATGAATAACATACCTACAAACATTTGTATATAAGTTTTTGTGTGGACGTTTTCATTTCTCTTGGGCATATTAGTGAAATTGCTGGGTCATATGGTAACTGTGTGTTTATATTTTTAAACATATTTGTTTATTTTTGAGGGAGAGAGCAAGGGAGGGGCAGAGACAGAGGGAGACACGGAATCCAAAGCAGGCTCCAGGCTCTGAGGGCTCAGAACAGAGCCTGCCATGGGGCTCGAACTCACGGACCTCAAGATCATGACTTGAGCTGAAGTCAGACACTCAACTGACTGAGCCACCCAGGTGCCCCACATGTTTATTTTTTTTAGGAACTTCCAGACTTTTCCAAAGTAGCTGTACCATTGGCACTCCCACCAACAGTTGTTATTTTCTGTCTTTTTAAAAATTCTAGTCATCCTAATGAATGTGAAATAGCAGCTCATGATTTATATGTGCAGTTCCCTGATGGCTAATGATGTTAAGGCCTCTTTTCAACCGTTTATTGGCCATGTGTAATCTTCTTTGGGGAACTGTCTATTCAGATCCTTTGCCTATTTTAAAATTAGGTTGCCTTTTTATTATTGAATTGTAAGTGTTCCCTATATATTCTAGATTCGAGTCCTTTATCATATATGATTTGCAAAAATGTTCTTCTCTTCTGTAAGTTGTCTTTTTACTTTCTTGGTGGTGTCCTTTGAAGCACAAAACTAATTTTTACGAAGTTTGTTTTATCTTTTTTTTTTCTTTCATTGCTTGTGCTTTTGGTGTCGTATCTAAGAATGCTTGTTCTGATCAAGGTCATGCGTGTTTACATCTATATTTTTTCCTAAGACTTTTTTTTTTTTCACATAAAAGTTCTTAGTTTATTAACTCTCTCCTGAAAAATTGGCACAGTCACTGCAGAGCCACTGCAGAATCTTTATTCCTTCTGTTGTCCAGTCTCCGGCTCACTTGTTCCCGGCATCAACCCTGTCTTCTGCAGTCCCCCTGACTTTCTTCATTCTGTTCTTGTGTTCCTTTTGCTGTTTTCTTGAGGTCTGTTTCTTCTCACACAGGCCATGTCTTGCAAGTCTATGTTTGGGTTCATTTTTCTTTGCATCATCCAAGGAATCATAAATCATGCCAAAGCCAGTTGTCTTGCCACCCCCAAAATGGGTTGTGAATCCAAATACAAAGATGGCATCTGGTGTGGTCTTGTACATCTTGGCTAGTTTTTCCCCCAAATATGTCTTAGGTGCTGCTGCCTTTCCAGGGTGAAGAACATCAATGACCACTTGTTTCCACTGAAGTAGTCAGTTGGTTATGAACTTCCTGGTCTAGAGAGTTACTGTGTCATTCATGATGGCAGCTGAGCTTCAAGCAGCCGGACAGGAAAAGAGAGCTTTCTAAGAGTTTTGTAGTTTGAGCTCTAACATTTAGGTCTAGGATACATTTGAGTTAACTTTTACATATGTATGTTTGAGGAAGTGTTCTTTCGTATATGAATATCAAGTTGCTGAAAAGACTTCTTTCCCCATTAAATTGTCTTGGCACCCTTGTTGAAAATCTATTGACTATAAATGTGAATACGAGTTTATTTTTGGACTCTCAATTCTGTTTCACTGGTCTGTATGTCTATTCTTATGCCAGTAGCATATTTTCCTGATACTGTAGCCTTTTTAAAAATTATTTATTTATTTATTTATTTATTTATTTATTTATTTATTTATTTATTTATTTTGAGAGAGAGAGAGAGAGACAGAGACAGAGAGCGCGTGCACGCACGAGCAAAGGAGGGGCAGAGAGAGAGGGAGAGAGAGAATCCCAAGCAGGAACCCAATGCGGGACTTGATCTCACAACGATGAGATCATGACCTGAGCCAATATCAAGACTCACATGTGTAACCAATTGAGCCACCCAAGTGCCCTGATACAGTAGCCTTGTAGGAAATTTGAAATGGGCAAGTGTGAATCCTCCACTTTCTTCTTTGTTTGGGCTATTGTAGGTCCCTTGCATTTTCATATGAATCTCAAGATCGGTTTATCAATTTTAGCCAAAAAGGCACTTGAAATTATACAGAGATTGTGCTGAACCTGTAGGTTACTTAGGGAGTATTGTCATCTTAAACATATTAAATCTTCTCCATTTATTTAGGTTTTCTTTAATTTCTTTCTATAATGTTTATAGTTTTCAGTGTTCAAGGCTTGTACTTCTTAAATTTATTCCTGTTTTATTTTTTTGATGCTATTGTAAATGTAATTATTTTCTTAATTTCACTTTTGGATTATTCATTCCAAGTATACACAAGTACCATTTTTTTCATATCTTGTATGCACAGTTTATATTTTGGTGTATTGATCTTGTATTCTGTAATTTTGCTGACCTCATTAATTAGTTCTGGATTTTAGTGCATTCCTAAATATTTCGTCTATTCAAGATTATGCTGTCTGCAAACAGAGATGGCTGGAGGGACGATCACATAAAATAGTGCACGTGTCTGGTACCGGGCAAGGTCTCCTTAGGTGACAGTTTCTCTCATGCTTTCTTGGTTAGGCACTATTCCCCTCCTGCTACCACAGCTGGGGGTCCCTTCCTCTGCAATCAGTCCTCTGAAGGCCACCGCTGCTTGGCTGAATTCCCAAGAGTTGAACTACATGTATGATCCCTGCCTGAACCAATTTATTCTAAGCCCTGAGCACCACTTTTAGCCCCCTCGTTGGCCCTGGCTCTGGCGCCTTCTTCCAGGCAGAAAAGCAATCCCAGACCCAAATTGTGCCTCCCCCCATGGTGTCCCCCAAACAGAGGAAGAACAGAAGTGGAGGTTTTCAACAGCCCTGCATTCCTTCTTCCCAAGGCCATCCACGCATGAGTCCTGAAGGGAGCGGGTCCTTTGGGGGGTGGGGGTAGGGTACTTAGAGAACAACCCATCTTAGCATAGGGTCCCTCAAACCAAATTCTGAATGGCTCCAAATAAACCAAAGTAAAAAGAGCGACATAAATGCTAATTTTATATTAAAATTATAATATCTATAAATTCTGCCCCATATCTATATTACATGCCCGAGCAGCAGTTTTCAAACACTCGACACATTTTTATTGCTTGCACACACGGGCTGGGCCATGGTCCTACCTTGAGGTACCCACGGGTTCAGTGATGGAGATGAGGTGAGCTGCGCGAGGTGGGCTTTGCCTGCTCCCTGACAGAGTCTACCTTAAACAAGGTAGTTCTTACATTGTTCTGGGAGTTTGAGGGGCTTTCAGGTACACAGTCCCCTCTTAGCTGAGGAGACAGGGCCGAGGGTAACCATGGGCTTTTGGATACACCTTGGGATCCCTGGCTGCTCCCAGGGTGGGCCCCCAGCCTTGATGGGGAGAAGCAGATGGTTTCACCCAGCACCAGGCCAGGCTCATCACCAAGCTCTGCCATAGCTGCCTGGTGCCCTAGTTACTCCTCTCCACACGCAGGGCGGGGGCTGGGCCAGTCCTCTCACAGAAGCCCGATGTCAACGACCACCCACTGCCTGTGCCCCCTGTTCCCAACCTCTGTCAAGTCAGGGCAATAAGGCCTCCTCCAGAGGGCCATCATGAGGATGAGGCTGGCACCTGGCACAGCGCAGGGTCTCCGTGAGGGTCTGTCAGCTCCCTGCCTCCTTCCTGTGTGGGGCAGAGGGTTTAGTGGTCAACACTGGCAGTTTACTCCCTCTGGGTCAGGTGCTGTGCTTGCCTCCTTCGGAGGAGTGTCTCAATTCAGTCCTTGGGTCAGGGCACCACACTGCTCCCTGGTCTGTGAGCAACCCCAGCTTCGGCTGCTCTGGAGCACGGTAATCAGCAGGGCCAGCGGGGGACAATTCTAGGCACAAGCCCTAAGCCCTGCCTGATGGCCACCAAGCCGGGCTTCTGTGCTGCACAACCAGTCCCGGAGGGCGCAGGGGCATGAGTGCAGATTCCGCCCCAGCGGGAGCCCTGATCCCTCCTCCCACGCATCTCCCACCCCCAGGTAATCACACAGCTGCACTCCACCAACACAGGATTTCTCGGAGATATTATTCCCCAAGTTGGGGGAAAAAAAAAAAAAACCAACGCTATTATGAGCAGAGTCTGCTGAAAGAAGGGCTGAGAGCATTTCAGAGATGCATTGCCGTTAGTCGGTTTTATGGCACATTTGCATTTAAATAGATTCTTTAACTCTTTTTCTGAACTTAGCAATAATACAGCCTTAAAACGCTGACTAATAGGGTGACGTGTGCTTAATTTTCACTTTAATTTTAACACTGATACATTGTCTTGTAGCCGTTCCAGCTCAGATGACACTTGCAAATGCAAGTTTTAAACTCTTTTGTTGTTGTTGTTGTTGTTGTTGTTGTTCTTTTTGGTTAAAAATCAGACAGTTCCTGGACCTGTGTTACAGAAAAGGTGCTCGTCTTGTAGGCTGGTCCAGCTGTCCCAGGTCTGAGCTCTTCTTAGAAGTCAGCCTGTCGTTTTCTCCCAGCTCCTGACCTTGGAAAGCTGCGGCTTCCTGCAGGAGAGCTCTGCCAGACAAGGATCCCCATTCCCACAGCCAGACCTGCCCTCGCATCAGCCAGCAGCGCTGGGACCGGCTCGTACCCCCTCTCAAGAGCTGACGATTTAGTTTTTAGGAAATTTGCAAACCAGTTCCTCAACAATCATTATTAAAAACTAAATTATGTAAACTTACAAGCAAACAAAACATATTAAAATGAAGATAAAATATACTCAGAACTCGTTACTTCATTATTGTTTTATTACTGTGTCCTTGAGCTCATTCACAGCCGTGGTGGGAGGACTATGTAATGGGATGCAGTCAGGTTATGCTGGTGGCTTAAAATTGGCCCCAGTGGGAGCACTTACAAATCAGTCCCCCTTCTTTCCAAAGAGGCAGTTGCTAACCGTGTACCAGCACCCCACGGAGAGCACCTGATCCAGCCCTGAGTAACTGTGGGACTTCTTTCTGTCTTGTTTGTCAGCCTTGGGCTGGACGTCACCGGTGGCCTCCTCCTACAAAGGCCTCCGTGATTTCTCTTGATGTAGCCCAAAGTAGCAAACAAAAGCAGCTGAATGAGACTGCTAAGCGGTCTGTCCTGTTCCTTGCACACTCCCTCCCTCTCTCGACTCTGAGAAAACTCCCCACAGGGATCTCTACCCACTCCTCTACTTCAGCCTTGGACCCACATCTCCTAGGAGATATCTGGGGCCTCAGGCCCAGCAGCTGCTCTGATCCTGAGGGCATCCCAAGGTTCCAGCCTCCCACCCAGATGGCAGGAGGAGCATTTGTCTGATTTCTCTTCCCAGGTTTGCACCTCACCGGGCTCTTGCACCTCACCCCTCCTCTCTGCTAGGACCCATACTGGCTCCCTGCTGCCTGCCACAATCTTGACAACTTCCCTCTCTGGGTTTTAGAGATCCACCCCACCCAGAAGTCCAGTCACTATGCTTAGAATGGAGGCTCCAAGAGAGAGCATGAAGAACCGTTTTATATCTTAGTTGGTTAAAAAAAGGAACACTTGCCCATTCTGCCATGACTGAGGCAGAGCATTCTTTTTGTCAAAAAGAGAAGCAGTGAAATGGCCCCAGATGCCAATTCCCATAGTTTTCTACTCCATGGCCTCCTATCCTCCACTTTTGCTCTCCTCTCCTCCTCTCTTCCCTTTTTTTTTCATTGAAATTTTTTTCAATGTTTATTTATTTTGAGAGACAGAGAGAGAGCACTCTCTCAGTGGAGGGAGGGCCAGAGAGAAAGATGGGGGAGGGTAGAGGCGTGGGGGGAGGGGCAGAGAGAGAGGAAGAGAGAGACAGAATCCCAAGCAGGCTCCATGTAGTCAGCTCGGAGCCCACTGTGGGCCTTGATCCCACAAACCACAAGATCATGACCTGAGCTGAAACCCAGAGTCAGATGCTTAACTGACTGAACCACCCATTGTCCCTTTTTTAAAAAATGTTAAATGTCCCTCCCTTTCTAAATCCTGCCCCTGCCCCAGGGCCCATACGAAGGCCACCACCACCTCCCAATCCCTTCCCGCCTTAGAAACAAAGCGTGGTAAGCAGGGATATTTAAAAGACAGTTAGGGCAGAGGCACCATATTGCTGCCATGGTTGAGAGTGGGAAGCCCATGATGCAGGACTTGCCCAAAAGCCATGTGACTTTCATCCACACCTTCATCCAGGGCATAAAAGTTCTGAAAATTGGGATAGGGGGTTCCCCTTCACCTCAAATACAGAGAGGGGCTTAGCGGGGCACTTGAAGAGCTTGATTTGCATTCTCTGTGGTTTGGGGGGCACCATGGATGTATGTGCAATGCCTGCTTGGAAAATGTGTGAGAGGCAGGTTAGCTCTGGTTTTCAGCACAGAGCTGAGCAGAGGTGGGGGATGAGATGCTTGCCCCCAGGGGGACATCAAGGAAGAGTGAGCTGGGTCTTAAAAGGATGGCCAGAATTAAGAAAAGCCTAGATCAGGGAGGGCATTGGAGGCAGGAGGAGCAGAGCATAAGTGCAGAGGCTTTAGCAGAAATGGTGTGTTCCAGACTCAGAAGTCCCAGGAGGTTGGCTGAAGTGCAGAGGGTCTTGTCAGCAAGAGCGAGAGGCATTGGATAAGGCACATGGGGCCAAGTCAGAGCCCTGCCTTCTCAGCCTCTGTCCCTCCTGCTCTGTCTCCTGTGCCAGCTTCCCCACGGCCACTTTGTGTGTCCCCTAACCTCTCTAGATTTTAATCCCCGCTGTGCTGTGACAGCTGCCAGTTCAAATTCTACCTCTGGACTCCTTCTCCTTATAGTGATGCCTTCTTCACATCTCCACTTGGGCATCCAATCAACTTTTCAAACACAATACATCTAACTCTGAACTTGTAACTTTTCCCTCAAAACCTGTTCTGTTTTCCTCACCTCTGTGAGGAAATGAGACACCATCCTTCCAGCCAGAAGCCAGGGGTTTTCTCTGTCCACATCCAATTTATCTCCACACCTGGTTGGCAGTCTCTCCAAAGGTCACTTATATCCAGCCATTTCTCACTACCTCCAATTCATCCTCCCTATCCAAACAGCCATCTCCATCTCTTATACAGACAACTGGCCTCCTATATTCTCTACTCCCTATGGTTTATTCTTTACATAGTATCCAGAGTGATTTTTCTGAACATGTAAGTCAAATCATATTACTCCATTGCTTAAACCTTCCAAATGCTTCCCATAGTACTCCGAATTAAAGCAGAGGGTCTTTACCCTGGTCTAAAAGGCCCTGTGTCTAGGTCCTTTCCATGCTCCAGGTTCACCATGTGCCCTCCCAAGGCCCCAGTCACCCTGTCCTCCTCTGCCACCATGGCACAACTCTCCTGACTTGGGGTTTATGCACATGCTGGTCTTCCCATCCGAAATGCTCTTCCCAGGTCTCATTCTTCAGAACTTAGCTTAAATTTCTCCTCCCTGGGGACACCTTCCATGGTCTCCCTGCCACCTTCCACAGAGATTTACTCCCTCTGCCCCACTCTTTAGCCACCATCTCTGCACTTGGTTTTCTTCAGAGTGTTGTATTTTGCTTTCTTCTCATTCATCCCTACAAGGATCCAAGGGCGGTACTGAGAGCTGTCCTAGGTGCTGAAGACATAGCAAGGAAAACCCCCAAACTCCAGCGTCTTGCCCCCAGGAGGCAAATCCTGCCCAACCCTTCATTCTGCCAACAACGCAGGTACCACAGATGGAGTTATCCTCTTCTTCCCAATGCCCACCTCTCACTTGTCACCCAGATCAGTGGAGGGCATTTCCGTCCCCTCCCTCGCATCAAAAGCAAGCTACCTCCTTGTCCCCACCCACAGCTAAATCTGATATCATGGCCATCGACTGCATTTTGCCCTCCAGAACACCCAGGCAAGATGCCCAGCAAGGTGATTTCTGGGCTATGGAAGGAGCCTTGTCTGCAGATACCACAGGCTCACTAAAGAGTGGGGGCATAGAAGCAGGAGGACGACAGACAGCAGTGTACAACTGTGTTTGGGGCTGTCCTCTTACCTTCCTGCTTTACCTTCCTTGCTAAATTAGGTTTATGCCATTTTTAAAGAGCTTTCTAAAGCCTTGTTTAAAAAATTAAAAAATAAATAAAAAAAATAAAGCCTTGTTTTCTGTATCTGCAGACTTTGAGAATGGACTACCCTGGCATCTTCCTGGCTTGAGGTCTGGGACAGGTCTGGATAAATGGAGGCATTTTTGTGAGGTTAAAGAAAGTTACCTTGGAGCACTTGGATCCAAGTCCAGGGGGGCAGCAGTTCCCTCTGAACTGGGCTCAGTCAGTAGAATATGTGACGCTTGATCTTGGAGTCGGAGTTGTGAGTTCAAGCCGCACATTTGGTGTAGACATTACTTAAAAATAAAATCTTCAAAATAAAAAAAATAAAGAAAGTTAACCTTTAGTAGTTTTTTTTCTTGTTTTTGCTCATTTTCTATTGTGGAAAATTTCAAACATATACAAAAGTAGAGCTAATTAAATGATAAACCTTAAACCTCTATACACCTCCCTTTGTGCCAGTCCGGGTTCATCTTTACCCATCCCCCAGAAGAATATTTTAAAGCAATTTCCAGAATTCAAAACATTTCACCTGTACTTATTCTCATAGTACCTCTGAAAGATAAGGAATTTTTTATGTAAATATAATCCAAATAATCATATCTAAACCTTTTTGACAATTTCCTCATATCATCAAAATGCAGTCAATATTCATCTTTGCCTGGTTGTTTCATAAATGGTTTTATTTTTGTGGTGTGTTTAAGCTAGAATTCAAGTAAGGTCCACACTTTGCTATTGGTTGATAAAGCTCATAAATCTCTTTTAATGTATAACTTCCCTTCCAACTATTATTTTGTTCTTGTAAAGTATTGGTTAAAGAATATGCTTCAGCTTTAGACATTCTTGCCATGGTCTCTGCTTCTGGTGAGATTCTCAGTTCCTCTTTGCTTTGTCTTTTCTGAGAGCCAGGTAGGGGAGAGGCTGGGAGTCTGGCTGTGATGTCATCATGCATTTAATGTCCCTGTTTTGGAGAATACACCTCTTCCTCAGCAGGGCCTGGTGCTCCTGCAACCACAGTGCCCATTGGCCAATCTCTCAGAGGTTTCCTGCCACCCCTGACTGCTGGCACTGGGGTGGGGCAGTGGGTGAGGCCCGGGACCTGTTGGTGTTCATCAGAGACCACTGGGAACACACTTGGGTTTACCATCTTATTGCATTGAGAGGGGCCGACCATGGAGAACTGTAGGTGTCTCAGTGAGTGTTAGGAAGGACTTAGGGTCTGGTTTAGACTTGAGTTGGGTGATACGAAGGAGAGCCCAGGGGGGCAGCAGTTCCCTCTGGACTGGGAGCACTGTGGCAAGGAGGAATAGTCCTGTGATGAGTTAATGCATTTCATCTAGGAGTTGCAGGGCATGAAGTAGGCTAATGCTGTCATCAGAAGCCTCTGTCACTTGCCTTGGGAAGGGGGGGTGGTCCCTGGGCCATTCTTCAGGTTGGGGCAGTGTTCCGGTTGCTGTCACTGTTCAGGTATGGTCAGGGACTGTCCTGTTGTTATCTTCATCTATTACATCACAGAGTGGCCTTGTCTGATGGAGGCGTTCTGTGCAACTGCTTCTGTTGAACAGGAGAACATCATGGCCTGGTTGCGAGTTCCAGGCTAGCTCCCAGCTCTCAGGGTGTGTTTTCATCTTTCTGAGGCCCCAACTGCACCTGTGGTTTTGGTCCCTGAAGCCCCACTGCAAGCCTTCTGCACTCAGGGCCTGCGTGGCTGGCTTCTCAGCTTCCTGAGTTTGCTAGGCCGTTGATCACGCAGAGATCTGTCTCTCAATGCTCGTGGCCTTCTCTCTCTGCAGCAGTCTTCTGGCCTAGTCTCTTTACCTTTGGGGACTTATGCCTTAAAAAACAAAACAAAACAAAAAACCCAAAACTGTTTTTGTCCCTTGACAATCATTGAGAGGACTTTCAGGAGAGAGCAGAGGCAGGTGACTACATCCCACAGCATACGTGACTGGCAGTCCTTAGAGCTGTCATGTGGACCTGCCTCGTCAGAGAGCTGCTCCTCGGTGAAGCCCTGGGCTCGATGAGGGGATGCCCGGAACTTATGTCCAATACATCCCTTCCTTGAGAAACTGAGGGGAATGCATGGACCAGAGGCTGCTATTGGAATCAAGAAGGTTCCAGTTCCCTTATTTAATGAGAACTGCACTTTTTCTGATGGCACTCCACTTCATCATCTGATTTTGCACTGAGGGCTGTATCATCACAGGGGAGTCTCGTGGATTCATTTGTTTTCCAAAGTGGATTCCCATGGCTGAGTAACTCTGTTTCTTCATATCTGGAGCAGTAGAAATATTTGCTTCTTAGAAACTGTCAAGGTAGCAAATGGACACTTTAACAAGAACCACACTTCTCATCTGTGAGACCTAGCATTTTTAATTAGCTAGCTGGGCAGCTACTTGTCTTCTTTAAGGTATAAATTATTAAACACCACAGTGGGGGAAACGTCCGTTTAATGCAATGACATGCTTATACCATTTATGTCTCAGTAACTTGGCTTCGCTCATTTGTACTCTGTGGAGAAATAATGGCAATTGTATAAAAGAATCATCACTAGGAAGTGATCCCAGGGAGCCAAGAATGTTCTGCCACTGTCATAATTACACATCCCTGGTAATGTGTTAAAGGTGCAGGAAACATCTTTGGTGCTATCAAGAAGCAAGTCAGCTTTGAGGATGGAAAGTCTGATTCCAATTCTGCAAATCCCCAAATATTTAATGGGGCTCATGGAGAGGAAAGTGGGAGGCTGCCAGTGCCAGAGCTGTACAAAATGGTCCGAGATTAAATCAATTTATAACCCCTTTTAAAAAGCTTGTTCTTCTCTATACAATCATATTTTTAAAGAGCCATATTTGCGTGCTTTGCTACTGGAAGTGAATGTAACCTCTGAGTATAACATGAGGAGGGCACATCATTAGAAAGCAACCATTATTATTAATGGTGGGTCAATATTCACAATGGCACCACCTGCAGTGATTTATAGGGCAACCCTTGGGTGCCACGTGTGGTGCACATTTCATTTTCACAACAGCCCTATTTAGCCAGTGAGGAAAGAAAGCCAGAGAGGCCGATGATGTTACACAGTTAGGGAGCGATGACGCTCTGGCTCAAACCTGGGTCTGACTCAGCTCAGGGTCTCCTCCTCCCGGTAGCCTTCCCTGACCTCCACATACCCTCCATGTGGCACTTGAATCACACCCTGGGACCCAGGGCCTATGCGTCTGCCTCCCATGCTAGACTACAAGACCAGGTGGGGAACTTCTTCCTCATTTATTCCCAGCCCCGACCCAAAGCAGCCTCTGAATAAACTCCTCCAAAATGAACCCTATGTCAAGTCGTGCCCCTCTTTCCTTTGTGGCCAGGCATTGCCACCTCTCTGTCCCTGTGTGGTCTTCTGACTCATGCTCATGGGGACCTGGGGTGTGGACTCTGTGAAAGGGGCCATCTCTTACAGATATAAATAAAGCATGAAGTAATCAGCATTGGGGATGAGTCTTTTCTAAAAACGGAACACAACAAGGGAGAAGGGGCAAATGTTGAGAGATGGCCAGCAGACCATGAGGACAAACCTCCGCACAGAGATACGTTTTGTAACTGAAGTCTTGCTGGCAGCTCCCTGCAAGTAAGCAAAGGCAGAAAGGGGCCGGGAAGTTCATGGTGAAGGTCAAAGGTCTGTGCAGTTGGAAGACTGGAGACAGTCCAGGGTAAGGGGCCACAGCTCGATGACTCAGGAGGCACAGAAGCCTCATTTTAAACTTAGACCCATATTCATATCCATATTTGAGGAAGAAAAACCATTCACAAGCAGCAGGCTCTGGAAGGGAATGCCAGGTGGACTAAATGATGGGTAATTATATCAGACATTATAGTAAAGTATGAGCTCCAAGCTGAGACTGCCTGAATTTGAATTCAGTTGTACCACTTTCCTGTGTGGGACCTTGGACTAGTTAACCCGTCTGCCCCAGTTAAACCCTCTGTAAAACGGGGATGAGATAATATGCATTTAACTGCTTGTTCTGAAGATTAAGAAGGTTAATACCTGTGAAGCGCTCGGGTCAATCAACATGGCCAACATGGGCCAGGCACCTGCTAAATGTCAGCACTGTCGTAAGTGCCAAACACGTGCTAAGTCACAAGATCCCCTTACAACATGCCCCCTGAGGGTGGTACTTTTATTAGCATCGTCCCCATTTTATAGATGCAGAAACTCAAGTACAGTACTCAAGTACTACCACCTTCCCCAAGATCACACAGCTAAGAAGCAGCAAAGCCACGGGTTCAATCTGGATACTCTGGTACCACTTCTCTAACCACTGTGCGACGCTGTGTCTCAAAAATGCTTTTTTTGTTAGTATCAAGGTACCTGTTGTAGGTTAAATTGAATTGTTTCCCCAAGAAAGATCCATTGAAATCCTAACACCTGGTATCTGTTTGTTCTCATTTGGGTAGACTTTTCTTTCCCCTACATGTGTCTAAATTTGTTAGGAGTATTTCACATATACAAGGGCTCAGGTAACTGGTGATGGGGCTCACCAAATGAGTAGGTTCTCTGTCATAATATCACACCTGGCCTCAGGTGATGAAAGCAAATCAGTAAACGAAAATTCCATTTTACATGAAAATAAATTATTTCCTTCCAAGAAGAATTGATTAAATTCTGGCTCCACTGTTACCTTTGAAATACTGCTTAACTCCTCTCCTCTGTCCTTCATCCCCCTCTACCATGATCTCTCTCTCTCTCTCTCTCTCTCTCTCTCTCTCGGTAGGAAAGAGAAATGGTGAGGGGGGAGGAAACACTCTCCTTGTCACTTCTCTCTGACCAAGAAGCAAGAACTGATTGGTGATATGGAAATGGCAGGACCCAGAGGCATGGGCCCTGGTCCAGGGCACACCCTGGGTCTGAAGGGACATTTCAAGCCAGCAGGTGTAAGCCATAGCTCAGCAAGGAACTCCTGCTCTGACAAAGAAGTATTGAGCAGATATAAGCCAGAAATCTCTATAGCCACTGAAGACTGTGTCGGAAAGTGGGAGGCAGAAGGTAGTACTCACAGCAGGACAACATTCTTGTAAAAGAATAGAAGGACATCGACTGCCAAATTACAGAGGTTATTGGGGGGGGGGGAGACAACAGGTGGCTTCTGTTTTGTTCTCATTTTACTTTGTTCTGTGTTATTTTTTTTGTGCTTTCCGTGTATTATTCAATAAACACCTATGACTTCTGGAATTAGAAAAGTCATTTTTAAGAATATAGCATGGGGTGGAGAGAAGATGGTATATTTTGCAAGGTATCATGAGTGATGACGTAAAAGTCACCAATTGAAAGATCACTATTGAGGGGCATCTGGGTGGCTCAGTTGGTTAAGTGTCCAACTTTGGCTCAGGTCATGATCTCACATTCATAAGTTTGAGCCCTGTGTCAGGCTCTGTGCTGACAGTGTGGAGCCTGGATCCTGCTTCAGATTCTGTGCCTCCCTCTCTCTCTGCCCCTTTCCCACTCATGCTGTCTCTGTCTCTCAAAAATAAATATTAAAAAAAATTGTTTTCATAAATTCTAAAAAAAAATAAAAAATAAAAGATCACTATTGAAAAGCAAGCTGTAGGGGTGCCTGGGTGGCTCAGTAGGTTGAGTGTCTGATTCCTGATTTGGGTTCAGGTCATGATCCCAGGGTCGTGGGATCTAGCTCTGTGTCAGGCTCCATACTGAGTGTGGGAGCCTGCTTGAGATTCTCTCTCTCTCTCTCTCTCTCCCTCTGTGCCTTTCCCCCACTCTCTCTGTCTCAAGTAAATTAAAAAAAGAAAAAGGCAAGCTGTAAACTTTATTATTTTTTAAAAATATTTTTTAACGTTTACTTTTGAGAGACAGAGAAAGAGACAGATTGCAAGCAGGGCAGGGGCAGAGAGAGGAGGAGACACAGAATCCGAAGCAGGCTCCAGGCTCTGAGCCGTCAGCACAGAGCCTGACCCGGGGCTCAAACTCATGAGCCAAAAGATCATGACCTGAGCTGAAGTGGGACACTTAACCAACTGAACCACCCACGCGCCCCAGCAAATTGTAAACTCTAAAATTTTACTGTGAAAAAATATTTTGCAACTGATAAGAAATGCTGAAAACTTGGATAGCGAAGAATTTGTCAGTGTCTGCAGTATTAGGAATCAGTGAGCACATTCCTGACTCCGGGCTCTTACACTGGCCAACTCCTTCTGGCCCAGCAATTTCCCCCAGACTTCTGCCTAGCATCCTTCCTCACTTCCTCCAGGTCTCTGCTCCAACGTTTATCAGACTACCCTGAATAGAAAGCCCTTCCCACACCCCATCACATGTGTGTCTATTGTCTTCTTCCCCTCCCTGGAAAGCCATCTCCATGGTAGCAGGGACTTTACTGTTTGTCTACCACTACATCCCTGAGACCTGAAACAATAGATACAATAGGTACTCATTAAGTATTTGTTGAGTGAATGAATGAATGAATGAATGAGGGAATGAATGAATAAATGAGTGAATGCATGCATGAAATCAGTTAAATGTTTCAGGGGGTGTTACAAGTGTCATTTTCTGGCACTGGGTCAGGAGACCAGGTTGCCTCCTCATAGGGCACCTGACGATGACACATATACACAACATAAAGCAATGGCCTTGGCCCCAAACTCCAATGTGTTCAGTCCCTGGGGAGTTTTTCCAGTCCATGAGAAAAGAGTAGAGAAATCAGACATGCAGAATGCAGACTGAAGTCCCTAAATGCTAACTCCCACTGAATGGAACCAGGATAACTTAGAGAAATGGCTGATTCCAGACCTAAGGCCCAAAGTATATAACATAAACCTGGCATACTTTGTCATGCCTGAAAACAAGGAGCTTTTGGGGCACCTGGGTGGCCGGGGCACCTGGGTGTCTCAGTTGGTTAAGCTTCTGACTTCAGCTTAGGTCATGATCTCACAGCTCGTGGGTTCGAACCCCACGTTGGGCTCTGTGCTGACAGCTCAAAGCCTGGAGCCTGCTTTGGATTCTGTGTCTCCCTCTCTCTGCCCTTCCTCTGCTCACGCTCTGTCTCTATCTCTCTCAAAAATAAAAAAAATTAAAAAACAAAACAAAACAAGGAGCTCTCAACTACTGCCAGACTGATAACAAAAATCCACGAGCCAACTTGAGGGGACTCCCATTGCCCAAAAAGGAGACCATTTGAATAATGATAACAATGTCTTGAAACACATCAAATATATTGCAATCTATGAGTTCATATTGATACTCAAGAAAACCTCCCCAGATTAATTGATCATCTTGGGAAGTTGCTAAAGCACAAATTTCTTATTCTGAAAATTGATAAAAGGAAAAAATCAAGCATTTATTGAGCTTTCCTCTACAGACTATATTTCAAAATAATCAAAGAAGGGATGATTCTTTCTCTAGAAAGCCATTCTAGCTAATAAATGAAGAAGCAATGAGATAATTAGAAAACCACCATTTTGTGAATTCCTAATGCAAACCAGATCCAGGTAGTAATAATTAATGGCTGCAAACCACTCACTAAAAGTCAGTGGAGTATATTATGATGAATGGATCAGGGTGAAAACCTAAACCCACTGATCAATGTTAGTTAGCATCTCCAAAGGTAGGCAACCTTTGGTGAAACCTAAACCCACTGAATGTTAGTTAGCCTCTCCAAAGGTAGGCAACGAGACTTAGACTTACGTGCTCGTTGGGGTGATGCAAGAGGAAGCGCACAGCACTTCCTAGAGGTCATTTTGGAAAAAGGTAAGTAAAGTCTGAATCTAATCGAGGTTTTGACTCTAACTTCCAGGAGAAGGAGCTATCAAGGATAGAGTAACAGGCTAACAGACAATCCCAGGAAGCAATAAGCCAAATGCAGAAATGTTAGAAGTTCTACTAGACAAATACTTCAGGCTTTTCAATAAGCTATGGTTTAGGGGCACCTGGGTGGCTCAGTCAGTTCAGTGTCGGACTCTTGATTTCTGCTCAGGTCATGATCTTACAGTTCATGGGATCTAACCATGCAGCAAACTCCATGCTGACTGACAACATGGAGCCTGCCTGGGATTCTCCCTCTCCCACTCTCTCTCTGCCCCTCCCCTGCCTGTGTGCTCTCTCTCAAAATAAATAAACTTAAAAAATATATATGGTTTAAAAAAAGAGAGGACGGTTTTGTTAGATCAAAGGAGATTGGAGACATCACAACCAAATACAGCGTGTGGCCCTTATTTGCATTCTGATTTGAACAAGCCAACTACAACAATACATTTTTTAGATAATTAGGGAAAAGTGAATATAAGCCAGATATTAGGTACGATTAGAAATTACTTATTTTGTTGAATATGATAACATTGTGGTTCGAGTTTTTAAGTTATTACTTTTTAATTTTTTTTTTCAACGTTTATTTATTTTGGGGACAGAGAGAGACAGAGCATGAACGGGGGAGGGGCAGAGAGTGAGGGAGACACAGAATCGGAAACAGGCTCCAGGCTCTGAGCCATCAGCCCAGAGCCTGACGCGGGGCTCGAACTCACGGACCGCGAGATCGTGACCTGGCTGAAGTTGGACGCTTAACCGACTGCGCCACCCAGGCGTCCCTTAAGTTATTACTTTTTAAAGATACATACTGAAGTATTTGCATGTAAAATTATATATTATTTGGGGTTTGCTTTAAAATACTCTGGCAAAATACGTAAGGGAGAGAAGAGCTGAGACAAGAATGCTGACAGGTGGGTGGGTCTTTGGGGGCAGCTGTTGGCTTCTGCAGCTTTACACCATGTAGCTTCTCATCCACCTGGGAGAAGACTGCTTTGCCTTTTTAAGTTTATTATTTATTTATTTGTTAAATGCTTATTTAATTTTTGAGAGAGTGAGAGAGAACAAGCATGAAGGGGTGAGACGCAGAGAGAGAGGGAGACAGAGAATCTGAAACAGTCTTGTTGTCAGTGCAGAGCCAACACAGGGCTCAAACTCCTGAACCACGAGATCATGACCTAAGCCAAAATCAAGAGTCAGGTATTTAACTGACTGAGCCACCCAGGTGCCCCAAGTTTATTTATATTTTGAGAGTGGGGGAGGGGCAGAGAGACAGAAGGAGACACAGAATCTGAAGCAGGCTCCAGGCTCTGAACTGTCAGCCCAGAGCCTGAAGTGGAGCTCGAACCCTCCAACCATGAGATCGTGTCCTGAGCTGAAGTGGGACACTTCACTGACTGAGCCACCCAGGCACCCCAGAGAAAAGAGTTGTTAAAACTATACATGTTTTCCATTGAACGTGTGTATATAAGGGAATATGGAGAATTGCTATTTTACGTTCATAACTTTTTGTAATTTCCCAGTCATAACTCAGAGAATTACGAATAAGATAGAGATTCCCCATATTAAATGCCTCTGCACACAGTTTGAACAAAAATCATGTTCATCAATATTTAAAATTATTAATGTGATAAATGAGCTTACTTCTTGCTTGTTAATTTATCTAACCTAGTTTGGACTGCTGACAATACTACTCACAGAGGATAATGTACATCTAAACTTTTCTGTGTTTTGTTGTCATGGCACTTCTGGTAGAGAAATCAGCCTCACAGAGGCGTGTTGACTAGAATGGCAGAAGAGAGTTTACAGTAATTTCAGCAAGCTCAGGATATCCATTTTTAGCTTCAATCAAAAATGAAACAAATAATGTTGTATTTTAAGAATTCATCTTCAGTCTTTGATCAGTAACTGGGGCCATCAATTTATCCTGTAAAGTTGTAGTTCAATTTAAATTACCCATATCCTTTGATTTTAAAAAATAGATTCCAGAGCCACAGATTCCTTACATGTGCAGTATCTTTTGATGGAAAATAAAATTCAAATTCATAGGTGTGCAAGTGTGCAGGAATAGGCTACCATCTACATTTCTGATTGTTGTTGAGATCTGCCGTGAAAATCTACAGAAATTCCAAATTTTGCCTTTATCTTTTGATCTTTTCTTGCATTCCTTTGTTATTTTTAAGGAAGTTTTAAGGTCATTAAAAATATCTAAGCTATCAGAAAAATCAGCAAGTCTGGATGTCCAATTCACATCTCTAAATATTGGATCAAACTGATTCCTTATCTCACAGAAACATAATGAATTTGTTCTGTATTTTATTCTGACAGAATTCTCCCCCGCGACAAGTACTATACCTCAGCATGCAGTAAGAAATTATACTCCACTTCTATCCGTCACATAAAAGTAGGATGGCCTTGAATTTAATGCATTTGCCTTTATGTAATTCACAAATTCTTAATCACTAAATACACTATTTAGTTCACCTAATGTTTTGGTTTGTTGGTTTGTTCATTTGTTTGGTAGCAAGACTTTCTCAATGAAGGAAGCAGTGCTTAGATTCATGAGCTCCTTAATCCCGATGACTGTTCCAGAACATTCTCCTGTGCTCCTGTGTATTCAGCTGGCTAGCAAAACACACTCTTACAGAAAACTTTAGCTCCAAACCACATTTGTTGACAATGTATTCTTTCGCAGTTTTATATAGTTGTATTTTATTTGGTTGTATAGAGCTAGTTGTATTAATTGGCAATGAGGTTAAAAAGAACTGTTCACAGGGCACCTGGGTGGCTCAGTCAGTTAAGTGTCCAACTTCAGCTCAGGTCATGATCCCATGGTACAGTGAGTTCAAGCCCCGTGTCAGGCTCTATGCTGGCAGTGTGAAGTCTGCTTTGGATCCTCAGTCTCCCTCTCTCTGCTCCTCTCTGCTTGCACTCTCCCTCTTTCAATAATAAATAAACTTAAAAAAAGAGAAAAGAACTGTTCACATTACCATCCTGTTCAAGTTGCACATGTACTAGAATTGCCACATTAACAAATCTATGCATTCTTTAAGCTACAGTGAAAAATTCTTCACTGGTTTATTTGCTCTGTAGGTTGGATTTCTGTACTCAGAAGTTCCTGACTATGTCAAGCTATGGTCATTGAAACATGGGATCAAAATAAGTGAGCCTGGCTGGCTCAGGGTTGTGAGTCTAAGCCTCACGTTGGGCCTAGAGCTTACTTTAAAACACACACACACACACACACACACACACACACACACACACACTAAAATAAAAAATAAAATAAACCACTGGATTGTTACTTTCCTAATACAGCTAACAATTTGCTAAATTAAAAACAAGCTTGATTTTTAAAAAGTTATACAAATAAATGCTTACATTTCTCATGTTTTTGTACACTTTCAGATTTTGATTGACAAACTAAATTTAAAATTATACATGTTGTAATATGTATCTGGTACACAGGTCACACCATACACGATTTATCATGTAAGCTTAACAAATCCAAACTGGTCTACATCCTGCTCCTTGAGATGAGTCCAATGACACACACTTTGAGGTCACAGCAAACTCAAACTGCCATGAAAGTTTCTCAGTGTTGACTCCCAATTTCTGTACTTAACTTCTCGTGAATCAGAAACAAACAGGCTGTGGACACCAAGGTTCACAGACTACAGTTTGAGTAGCACTTCATTGTACTATTCTCTCTACTTTTATGTGTTTATCTGTTTTCTATCACTGCATAACAAATCGCCACAAGCTCAGTGGCTTAAAACAACACACGTTTATTATCTCACCATTTCCATGGGTTACGAGTCCGAGAATGCTTAGCGGGGTCCTCTGCTCAGGGTCTCACAAGGCAACAGTAAAGTATCAACTGGGCAGGATTCTACTGGCCCGGCCTGGGAAGAATGTGCTTCCAAGCTCACTCAGGTTGCTGGCAAGTTCAGTTCCTTGCAGTTGTAGAACTGAGGTCTGTGCTCCTATGAGCTGCCGCTCTCCATAGGCAGTTCCAGCATGGCTGTTGGCTTTATCAGGGCCGGCAGGAGAGAGGCCTTATTGCTTTGAGTTTCTTTTAACAAGCTTGCCTGATTAGGTCATGCCCATTCAGGTAAATCTCTTTTCATTAACTTAAGGTCAATTCATTAGGGACCTTAACTACATTTGCAAAATCTCTTCACCTTTACCATATAATGAAACCTAATAATGGCCATAACATTAGGAGGTGGTGATCATGCAACTGCCTTAGAATCTTGTTTAAAGGGTGTGTTTTAAAATTTCTTTAATAATAATAAAATAAATTATAGGGGAGCCTGGGTGGCTCAGTCGTTGAGTGTCTTCTTGATCTCGGCTCACATCGTGATCTCATGGTTCATGGGATTAAGCCCCACATTGGGCTCTGTGCTGATAGTGCAGAGCCTGCTTGGGTTTCTCTCCCTCCCTCTGTCTCTGCCCCTCCCCCACTCATGCTTTCTCAAAATAAATAAATAAATAAATTATAAATAAATTATATAAAGAATATATAATATAGAGATAAAATATAATAATTTATGTATAGAAAAGCAAAAATCTATTAGAATAAATGAATTCAGTAAAGTTGCAGGATACAAAATCAATTTATAAAGATCAGTTACATTTCTATACAGTAATAACAAATTATCAGAAAGGGAAATTAAGAAAACATTCCCATTTATAATTGCATCAAAAACAATAAAATACCTAGAAATACATTTAACCAAGGAGGTGAAAGACTTTTACACTGAAAACCATAAGACATTGATGAAATAAATTAAAGAAGACACAAATTAATGGAAAGATATTATGTGCTCATGGATTAGAAGAATTAATATTGTTAAAATGCCCATACTAAAACAATCTACAGATTCACTACAGTTCCTACCAAAATTCCAATGGTATTTTTCATAGAAATAGAACATCCTAAAATTTTTATGGAACCACAGAAGACCCCAAACAGCCAAGGCAATCTTAAGAACAAGGCTAAAGCATCACATTTCCTAATTTCAAACTATATTATGACGTTATAGTAATCAAAACAATATGATATTGGCCAAAAAAACCCAACACATAGTTCAGTCGAAAACAGTAGAGAGCCAAAAGATAAACCCAAGTATGTATAATCAATTAATTTACAACATAGGAGCCAAGAATATACAATGGAGAAAGGATAGTCTCTTCAATAAATGGTGTTGTGAAACTGGGCAATCAGTCATATGCAAAAAAGAAGTAACTGGATCACTATCTTACACCATACACACAAATCAACTCAAAAGGGTCTAAAGACTTGAACATAATACCAGGAACCATAACACTCCTACAAGAAAACATAGGGGGTAAACTTCTTGACATTGGTTTTGGCAATGATTTTTTGGATTGGACACCAAAGCAAAGCCAACAAAAGCAAAAATTAATAATTGGACCACATCAAACTAAAATGCTTCTGCACAGCAAAGGAAACCATCAACAGAATGAAAAGGCAACGTTCTCCCAACAGAATGGGAGAAAAGACTTGGAAATCATTTATATAAAAGGTTAGCATCTAAAATATATAAAGAACTCACACAACTTGGTAGCAATTAAAATAAAACAAAACAATTTGATTAAGAAATGGGCAGATGAACTGAATAGACAGTTTTCCCAAAAAAAGGCATACAAATGACCAACAGGTACGGGGGGGGGGGGGGGGGGGGGGAAGCATTCAACATCACTCCTCACTAGGGAGATGCTAATCAAAACCAAATGAAATACCACCTCACACCTGTTAGAGTGGGCTATCATCAAAAAGACAAGCTATAACAAATGTTGGTGAGGATGTGGAGAAGAGAGAACTCTTATGCACTGTTGGTGGGAATGTTAATTTTTGCAGCTATTGTGGAAAACGATGATCCAGCAATCCCACCTCTTGTATTTGTATAAGAAAAATGAACATATCTTTAAAATAGGGGCACTTGGCTGGCTCAGTCGGTGAAGCATGCGACTCTTAATCTCAGGGTTGTAAGTTCGAGCTCCACCTTGGGTGTAGCAATTACTTTTTTTAAAAAATCTTTAAAATAAAATTAAGAAAAAGCAGCCTTTGCAGAAGTAACAGAATGACAGTGTCACATGGACTTCTCTCTCATCACACTGGCACTAGAGAGTCTGATGGTCAAGGGGACACACCGTCTTTGATGACTCAGGTTTCTATGGAATGAAATGATGAATGCTGAGGGGCACAATGAGGTTGATGGTGGATTTGCCTCCAGGGAAGCAAGGCTCCTGCAGTCTGTTGGTCAACGGCTCCAGTGCTATTAGTGGGGCTTTCAATTAGAGCTCCAGGAAGCTGTCTTTGCCCTTATCTTGTCAACACTGTCAGCAAAACTTTGATGGTTGTTCAATTTTCCAACAAAATAGAGCTGGGAAGAAGAGACAACGTGATAGACAACAGAGTGAAGATTTAGAATTATCTTGGGAGCTGGGAATGTCAAATTAACACTAAAAAGATTAATTTGCAAAAGGATGAAGGTCACATCTCCAAATCATTAATTTGACACAGACATTCTCCAAATCACTAATAAATTGTGGGTGAGGACACCTGGAAGAAATCCTGTGAAAAAAAGACTTGGTGATCTCAGTCAATACCAGGCCCGGCGTCAACCAAAAGTTTGATGTAGCAGTGAAAATGATGAGTCCATCAACCCTCCCCAGAGAGCAGGGAGTTGAGGCTGCACTGCCCGCCCCAAGGACCACCTTGTATGGGTGTTATGCTTGAGTGTCTCCTCCCTGGCCTCGCAGTGGCCAGTCTTTTCCCTCCTCCCTCCCTATCTGCCAGCTCCGTCATCATATGTGCAGGACCACTTTCATACCCATACACCCAACCTTCAGCAGCTCCTGACTGCCTATCAAATCATGTGCAAACTTTGGCCTGACAGTCAGAGCTCTCTGTATCTGGGCCAGCTCCTCTTTCCAGTATTCTTCTCCCTACATTCTCCTATATGTTTCAACCAAATTTGAGATCTCTCCATTCCCTGAATATATTTCTCCCATCCCCTCACAGGGTGCCATCTTTCTCCATAGTCTTCCAGCTGCACCTGCTGAAAATTCCAGTCCTTCCTGCCCCTTGCCTTATCACCCCCACCTCTATCTCCAATTTCCTACCCACAAAACTCCATGTTTTTATTCTTCTCTTATGGATATATGTATTTTTTAAATCATGTCTAATTTGTGAGTGTTGGGATTTCTGGGTGAAGTTATGGTGTTCATCTGGTGGAATTAGGCTTAGGGAGGGTCCCAGAAATGCCTGTATCATGCTTCTCCTCCTCACTTCTCCTCATGGGGCCCCAAAATGAGGAATCTGTGTATAAAGAACATTAGTGGAATGAGAATAAAATGCCATGACTAAATTTGAACCAATGCCCTTGATCCACAAAGTAGAACCCACTAGGGCAATTAAATTGGAATAGGCAGCTTTGGCTTGAAGTAAAAGTGAGACTCTTACTCTTTCCACCTCCACCACCAGTGTAGACAGAGAGGCAGAGAGGTCCCAAGTGGGCACTGAGTCCACTCACCAGAGTAGACACTGAAAGTACAAACAGCAGGTAGCTAGCCAAATAGTAGGCTCCAAGCCTTACCATGGTATAAAACAGAGAAGTGAGGAGTGCACCACAAATGGGTGGTGATCTTTTATTTTTTTAAGATTTTATTTTTAAATAATCTCTACACCCAACATAGGGCTCAAGCTCACAACCTCAATATCACGAGTCATACCTCTACTGACTGAGCCAGCCAGGCACCCCTGGAAGGTGATCTTTTAAGGCTCAGCCACCTAGTTATCCAGTAAAATAGGGCCCATTGACTACTCAGGAACCTACCCAACCACAGGTGCAACTTCCCATATAGAGGGTGACTGGGGCAGAAAGAGAGGCATGGAGAGAGGTACAGGATTATTCTACTCCCTACTAGAAACTGCTGGAGAACAGGGCTATTGTGCACATGTATAAATTATCTTTTTATAATGTCTAGTTCCTAGTGGATACCTGCTACATGGTACTCAATAAATTCTGTACCACTGAATTTGCGATTTTCATCTTTAAAACTAGTTTTCACAAGTTTGAGTCAGCAAGAGACATGGTATCCAGAACGGAGAGAAGTCTAAGAAGTGTATAATATGAGCAATAGTTGCAGAATTTGGGTCATTTCTAGGGCCGAGGGAGGCTTTTTCTATATTACAGAAACAAGGTCGAATAAGGACTAATGACTGCGGAAACTACAGGGACGTGGCTTAAGTCTCTGATAACGTCAGGAAGATGCTTCCAGCAATCAGTCCTTCAAACAGAGGGAAGGCCTGCCTTGAGAGGCTGCCTGAGCTTAGAGCAACACAAAGGAGATTCTGGCGTTGAGTCGGGAATTAGACTCAAGAGCTTCCAAATCTGAGTCTATGAAAATGGACTTCATGTGGGATTTGAAAGAGAGATAAGAGAACGATTTAGCCAAACATTTTAAAACCAGATTTACATTCTTAAAATCCCATTTTTAAAAAAAGGAATCCTATTTCTTTTCTCTTTATCCACCCTGCAGATAATGTATTTCAAAGACACTTGTGCCCCACGTGTTTAATTATGTTGTATTATCACTGGGTCTATGGAGTCAAATATAATCAGTCTCTGAGAATATTGGGTTTTTGCACCATTATGTCCTGAAATCATTTATATCCAGGCTTAAATGGATTAAAATCAACATCCTTTTTCTCTGAAAGTTCAAGGTTATCTATTACTTTGAAGTTGGTAACTAGCTTTATTTATAGGGACACAGCTGGCATTTGACTGAAACATTGCTGCACCAGGGTTGACTGTGGGCTTCAGACAAAGGCCAGATTTTACTTAAATTGCTACTTTTTTCTAACAAAGGATTTGTTACAAAATTAACAAATCTGAAAAAAAATTAACAAATCTGAAACTGTTCAGGGCAAACAATAGCCTGAATATGTTTATATATGAACTAATAAAAGCTACCATCTGAAGCCCAAGAGAAAGTCAGCTATTTGCAATTTTACAACTGGGTGACTGCTCTTTTAATTAATGCGATGAACTTGTGAATTTAGCCCATTTAATTATAGAGGAAAAGCTGCATTTTGTTTATTGCATATTTGGTGTGATTAAAAATTTACTGAGAAAAATCATCCATGAAAGGTATTTTAACATTTTTCTAAATGCCTTAATGACATTCGGTGAAAAAAAAAAACACAACAAAGAGCTATATTTTGTAACTAATGTTGAGTGATTTTTCTAAATCACTAGCTGAGCTAGATTCGGTCAGAATCAGCCTGTTGTAAATCAGCAGTTACTGCCACAATTCACCAAAATAAAACAAATGATAGAAAGGTTGTTTATTCACTTGAGCCCCTTCTATTAGTCATTTGCTACAATTTTATTTTATTTCATTCTACAGCTTTCTCTGTCAATTAAAGGTCAGTAATTTCTCTTAGTATTTCATATTAAATTGTTAAACCAAGCTTATACAATGCCATTAACTTGTTCTGCCAGAGATTTGATGGGGGCTGGGGAAGGCAACTCAACATAACCAGTATCATGGATCAAGTATCAAGTTCATTTTTTTTATTATTTTGTTAGAGAGAGAGAGATTGAGAGACAGCATGCACAAGCTGGGGAGAGGAGCAAAGGGAGAGAGACACAGAGAGAGAGAGAGAGAGAGAGAGAGAGAGAGAGAGAGAATCTCAAGCAGGCTCCAGGCTCAGAGCAGAGCCCAAAGCAGGGCTTGATCCCTCAACACTCGGAACATGACCGGAGCCAAAATCCAAAGTTGGACACTCAACTGGCTGAGCCACCCAGGCACCGCTAAAGTTTAATTTTTTTTTTTTTTAAGTTTATTGTGCACCTTCTATGTGGCAGGCACCATCTCAGGCTGACGGTACTGGATAAGCAGTATAGACCAGATATCAGGCTCTGGGAACTCACAGCCTGATAGTCAAGACGTATGTGTCAACAGCCACTGGGGCGCCTGGGTGGTTCAGTCGGTTAAGCGTCCGACTTCGGCTCAGGTCATGATCTTGAGGTCTGTGAGTTCGAGCTCCGTGTCGGGCTCTGTGCTGACAGCTCAGAGCCTGGAGCCTGTTTCAGATTCTGTGTCTCCCTCTCTCTGACCCTCCCCTGTTCATGCTCTTTCTCTGTCTCAAAAATAAATAAACGTGAAAAAAAAATTTTTTAATAAATAAAAAAAAGCCACTGTGTTAACGATACAGAGTAGAGATGGTGAAATGAAGGGCACTAAACCAGCAAACACAAGAAAAAAAAGTGAATGAGGTATCTTTTTAGAAACCATTTGACTTTGGGGTCCTTCACCAAGTTTAATGAAGAGTAATATAATGTGTTTAGATTCCTGTTTGAAAATAAATTTTTTTGAATGTTTATTTATTTTTGAAGGAGAGAGAGAGAGACAGAGCGTGAGCAGGGGAGGAGCAGGGGAGGAGCAGAGAGAGAAAGGGAGACACAGAATCCAAAGCGGGCTTCAGGCTCTGAGCTGTAAGCACCCATCGTAAGAGCCCATCATCTTGGGGCTCCAACCCACAAACCATGAGATCATGACTTGAGCCGAAGTCATGCTTAACCAACTGAGGCCGCCCAGGTGCTCCTGGTTCCCTTTTTATTTTTAAATGTGAAAAAACATATGTATTGGTTAATTTTATGTGTCAATTTAACTAGGCTATGGAATGCCCAGATATTCTGTTAAAAATTATTCTGGGTGTGTCGCTGAGGGTATTTCTGGATGAGCGTTTGAATTAGTAGGCTGAGTAATCCCACTTGCCCACCCCAATATGGGTAGGTCTCATCTAATTCCATTAAGGCCTGAATGGAGCAAAAAGGCAGAGTAATGGAGAATTCACTCTCTCTCCAAGCATCTGAGTTGGGACATGGACTTCTCCTGTCTTTGGATTCAGACTTGGACTAGAAGTTACATGGTACACCATCGTCTCTCCTGCTTCAGACTCAGATGCAGCCTCCATAATCACATTAGCCAATTCCTTATAATAAATTTCTTTACATAATACCTTGTTGGTTCTATAGAGGAACTCTGACTAATACAACAAAACCTGGTCAACCTGTGAATATCCATTAGTTTCCAGTAGAAATGAGTAGAAACTCCCTGGAAAGTTTCTCAACTCAAACAAGTTGAACTGATACTAAAGTATTCCTTTCATCCACCTAAAGGAGCACGGGCATTATGTAGAATATGCTGGTCAATTACATTTTCCAGTTAGGTGCAGACTAATCCATTTCTCTCCCAAAGACTCCAGAGCACTCTCCTTTCTCCTGTGACTTCCACCTTCAGAAATGAACACTGTAACCTAAAGAAGAGAAAACAAAGTGGCATCTGGGACATTGTTTCTGAAAATGGGGTGCTCAGATCACTCAGGGCTCTGAGAAGAGGGTAGATTTCTGGGTCCCCTCAGATGCCCCTGGGAACCCTGTGGGGGCAGATGGACTCCAGGGACCCCTATGCAGCCAGAGCAGGTCACACAACATGGCCTGACAACCATTTTCATTGCAGCCTTTTACAGTTAGTTCTGGCAACACGTTTCAAAATGCACAATTGTTTTGTTTTGTGTGGTCTTCGACTAAGAACCAAATCCAGTTTCTGCAGCCCTGTCAGTTGTCACAGGCACCCAACACTTCCTGCTGCCTGCCATGGAGTAGCTTTGGAGAAAGAAATCATTTTTTCTCCTCTTTTTCAACCTTTACTCTAGGCCTTTTCTATTAAAAAAAAATCAGAGATTGGTCAAATCTGTATTTTTAGGGAATCTTTTTCTAGCTGTGTTAGGGCAATAGTTGGTGACCTGGTGAGCGAAGAAATCCCTGATTGATGAAATAACCTGTATCCAAATGTTTCTGCAATAAAATTGTGCCCTGCCATAAGAGCCCTACCCCAGACAAGGTCCTGTGAGGAACCCCTCAACATGGTAGCAAGACTGCTCAGATGGGAGAGGCTCCATGCACTGGGGCTCAAGGATGGGCCCATTCCATCCTTGTAACCTGGGGCATGTGTCTTCTCTTCCTCAAACTGAAGAAGAGAAGGTAGTTTGTAATATTTATGCCTCACTACTCAATTGCCCCAGTAAAATGCATAAATGGGTTGGCATGAATTTCGTATATAAAGTTCATAATTTAAACTTGCTGATCTTTTTCCTTCTAGGGGAAGGAATTTCAACCCAAATGCCCATCACATAATGAATAAATAAACAAAATATGGTATATCTATATAACGAAATATTATTTGGCCATAACAAGGATTGGATGAACCTGAAAACATTATGCTAAATTAAAGCAGTCACAAAACATACTTGAAGGGCCCCATGGAACTAAAGTGACAATACATCTGTACCCAAATGGCAAATCCACAGTGAGGGTCTGGGGAAAGAAACTTTGAAGTATGACTCAGTGATCTCGTCTTGCACTTTGGCCGCCCTGACATTTACTAGCTTTATGGCTTTAGTAAAGACTCAAACTTCTCTAAACATGAAATTTTTTCATCAGCAAAATTACGATAACAGTGTCTTCATTTGTGAGGATTGAATGAAACCATGTGTTCAACACTATAGTAATTTGTTATAGAAGTAGGACTCCAATCACTTCTTGTATCTACACCCTTGGTGGTCCCCTCCCACACTGATTCTGGAATTAGCCATGTGACTTTCTTTGACTGATGGCACATTAGCAAACATAATTTGAGCAGAAGCTTAAAACATACTGTGCATTGGGACTGCCTTCTAATACCACTCAAGTTTGGTATTAGATGCTTGGACTAGCCTGCTGGAGATATGTAGGTTATAGGTCAGCCAGTCCAGCCACCAGCCATGTGAGTGAGGCCATCTTAGACCACCCTATCCTGATTAAGCTGACAGGTGACCACAGCCATATAAGAGACTCCAGGTGCAGAAGAACCAACCAGCTGAGCTCAGCCCAAATTACTAACCTACATATCAAAGACCACTAGAAACACACTTGCAGTCAAACAAAATTAGCTTTACTTAATGTGCTGTAGAAAGGGAGAAAATATACCAAAAGAACCAGGAAGGGAAAATTGGGAGGGTCTTATTATAGGATTTGGGTGTCTGCTGGGTGATTTCATGAAGGGTTTAGAGAAAGCAGAGGCAGAGTTTTTCATCAGGTGCTGTCAGAAAGTAGGGGCAACTTGGTGACTGGATCTCTTGGTAATTTTTATCTATAAAGCAGGAGGATTAAAGTGGGATGAAAGCTGTCAGTAGCAATTTATATTAGCTGGAAGAGGGAGATGTTTCGTTATTTTTCAGTTGCAGGATGTCCTTGCCTCTGTATAGTTGCAGGCATGATCATAAGATAGTCTTGTCTCTGTCTTATTCCATCATGGTCAAAGGATGGTCTTGTCTGAATATTGTTTATATGCCATGAAAATTGCTTAAGTACATTTAGGACTACCTACCAGCTGGACTACCATTAGGACTACCAGCTGTTGGCTCTTGGTGCCATTTTTCATGTTCTTATACACAGCATCATTGGCAAGTAACATGGTTGTTTGAAGCTTCTAAGTTTGGGAGTGATTTTTAATGCAGCAATAGACAATTCACATGAACTCTTTGTAACAGATAAGTGCTGAGCAGGCTTTCTGATTCCTTTGAAGGTATATATATAGAAAGCCCCAACTTCACTGAAGTCCACCTGGAGGAGATAAGCATAATGTGAGGAGTTGACCAGGACCTGCTGAGAACAAGGGACAGGTAGGGACCACAGAGGCCTGTGCCAGGAGGCCACATACATGCGGCAGACAGGGCCTGTCTACCCCTTTCTTGAGTCTGGCTCTGCCTCTTTCAGGTGTTGCTTTCCAGGACCAGACCATGATGCTCTATCTTCCTTTCCCAGCCCTTCCCAATCCAGGGCCCACTCCTGGCCCAAAGGGTCAAGTGTAGGTTCCCCAGGACCTCTTCTCTGTTAACATCTTTGACAGGCATATGACAACCTGTGATGATTTGTGTATGAATAATCTATTCTTTCACACAGGCTCCTGTGGTTTCAGCCATCATAAATAATAGAAAAGCCCATTTGATTTTTGGTAGAAGGATATACCTGCCCTTGCTCTGGGTACAGGAGGTGCTGACCCATTTCAAGCAGATGTGATTGGGGAGTAATAATTCTTGGTTATAGTTTCACCCTTTGAATGACCAATAACCCAAGAGTGAACTCTTACGCTTTTCAACCAGGTGCTTTTAGCTTAAATCACTGTGGGCCAGACCCTGGCAATAAATCTCCTGAGGATAGGTCATGCATCTTGCAGTTATTTCTTCTCTAGCCAAAACCTTCAGTGATGTTCAGGGAAGAGAGAAGGATGGTAAATCTTATTTTCCTCTTACAAATACTCTATGGGCTGTTCCTTACTGACAGTTTAAAAATTGACTCAAACCTGACCAACTTCTGGGAGGTATTCTTTCATTCAACCACAACAATATGTTTTTCCATTCACCCTCAAAGCCAAAAGCAATCCCTTTATCAGAGTCTGTCAAAGTCAGGTGCAGAAAGATCTACATGACTGAAAAGTAAGCACTCATACTGGTTTCATGAAAAGGAAGAAAGTAAATCCTAGTGGGAACAATGGGACATTTGTCTTGATTCAATAGGTTCTTGAGAGAAAATGAGAAGCACTTGATTCATTTGAGGGTTTGAATTAATTGTACTTTATATGAAAATTTATTATTCCCACCACAGGGAACTCTTGAATTTCAATAGACCTCTATTTCCTTCCTACTTTATCAAACCAGCCAAAAGCCCAACACTGGCTAATTGCAGAGTCAGAGTATCACCTGAACCACAATAAACTGGATCATCTACTCCTGGCTGTACAGTTTGTCAGACAATGTCAATGTTAAGATAGGAATGGAATCCATACTTTGAAACCACAATCACTTAGCAAAGTGTTTCCACCCTTGGTGAAAAATCCACTGGCCAGATTCCTGGCTCTGCCCCCCTCTGGCTATCACATAAGCATTTTGTATCTCAGTGTCATTGTTTGTTTGTCGAATTGCAATGAGGAATAAGCAAAATAATACAAAATTTCTTTCAAAAATATGAAATGATAAACCTATTCTTTGATAAATTTTATAATTTATTTAATTTGTTATTCCATGACATCTCACTAGCATCACAATGGCAGCAGCTAAAACACATCCTTTCCACAAGTAACAAGAATAACTTGTGAGCTCCCTAGGGATAGGAGCCATTCCAATTAATCTGTATATTCACTGCAACACATATCCCCCAAGGAAACATCCCCAGGATATGTTTGTTGAATAGCTAGATGGAATACTGAGTGTATAGGTGAATGGATGAGTGGGTAGGTGGATGGATGGGTGGATGGATGGATGGATGGATGGATGGATGGATGGATGCAGGGCTAAGATGGTATGCAACAGTATGGGTATTCAAGTCATCAAAATATTAAAGTAATTTCACATCAATTGGTAAAAAGCCCTTTCCCTGAGCTCCTCAAGTGTCTCCTATTGTCCTGGCTGTTTTGAATCCTCCTGTTCATCCCAGAAATCCACCAGCCCTTTCCACAACCGGCAACTGAAGAGTTGTCATCTGGCACAGCATTCCGTGCTGACAGGTAATCTAAGCGGTTGATGCCAGTGTCCCACTCAATTGTGAAGTATTCTGAATTCTATCTTGCTTGGATGGGTGACAACCATTTCATTATTGGGCTACTTTTAAGCTATTAGCCCTTGGATAAGGTTCTTAATAAATCCTATGAATGAGATTTAAAATTGTCAGTATTTCCTAGCTCAAAGCATAAAACTACTTCACAATACTACATCATAACCTGAAGTCTTTTTTTTTAAATAACTTGAGGTCTTTTAAGGCTTTAATTTTGTTATTGAGTTTCTTTACTTCACCACACTCCAAAATTTCCAAATAATGATTTACCATATGTGGGTTGGGGCTTTTCCCTCAATAAATTACTTATTATATTAATTCACTTTTTTTAATAGCATGGGTTTTGGGGGGAAATGCCTGCTGACCAATCATAAAATCATAACCAATGGGTACATCTAGAACAACCCTTCATTAAATATTGGGAGAATTTGTAACAACAGTATATTGGCCTCACCAACCAGAGCTCCTAGTCCATCTTGTTTTGAAAGAGGAGGTGTTGGTCTCACATAGGCCCTGCTCCAGCTACATTGCTGATGTCCACTTTCCCTCAGTTCCCTGTGACAGTTTTTGAGCAATAATGCCCCCACACCCAACACAGACACACTTACCAATGATAAATAATAATTTCCAGGGGGTGCCTGGGAGGTTTAGTCAGTTAAGTGTCCGACTCGTGACTTCAGCTCAGGTCATGATCTCAAGGGTCGTGAGTTCGAGCTCCATGTTGGGCTCTGCACTGACAACTCAGAGCCTGCTTGGGATCCTCTCTCTCCCTCTCTCTCTCTGTCCCTCCCCCAGTCACACTCACACACATATGTGAGCATGCGCACACACATGCACACTCTCTCTCAAAATAGATAAACATTTAATAATGACAATAATAACTTCCAGAAACAAAACAGTGTAACATTAGGAAGGGAATACATGTTTTCTGTGGGCCTTTTCATTATTGTGTCAGGTACTAGCTGACCCTTTGGTCCATCTTCCTCTTTCCAGACCATGCCCAGGGTACAAAGGAAGAGGCTTTTTCTCACACCTTATCAAATAACTGAGAACATCAGTTTACGAACTGTGGGGCACGGTCTTCCCTTGAGCCAGACTAGAGTTTTGGGGAAGGTGGTCCCCCCCACCTCAAAGTCTCAAAGGCAGAAGAACTACCCCTGAGCATTTAGTCTCAGGGTTGGAGGGCAGGAAGCAGACTCTTTTTGCCCCAGTTTATCTCTTTCTGCTGTGTGTCACATTCTTAAAACCATAGAATGCATCATCTACTATTTGGAAAAGTTCTATCAAAGGGAAGTTTCTCTGAGAAACATAACAGTTAGCATTCAGAATGTGTACCATAAGAAAGACTTTACACAGGCAGGCCAGGCAATGAAATGGATCAGTCGCTTCTGCATTTTGAGAAGGGGAAAACATAGTGGCTGTCACTCTTCAACAGGGAGTATATTGAATGATATTTTATAATTAGCTCCCACTTCTTTGACACAAAGAATAAAAGAACTGGAATATCTCAATTTCCTCCATCAAAGCATCAGAAAGAAGCATTGGAGTAATATCGGGACAGCCACCTTCAACAGCACCTGCCAAATTTCAAGTGGAGATTTTCTTCTGCCAACATCGTTTTCCATTCCCCTTCCACTAGAGAACTGTTGAATTCCCCCTTCAAATGTAATATTCCTTTTTTTTTGACAAAGCATAATAATAGTGTCAAATAGTAACACATTAGAAGAAATAAATCTAACATAGAAGAGAGAAGTCTTCAGTGTTTGCTGAATGTACCAACCACATGGGTCTCCAGGGTTACAGGGCTGATTTGCATCAGACTCCTACTCTTCCCCATCCCCCATCCCCTTCTGGGCTCCCTGGAGACCCTGGCAGACAAAGTTCCCATCCCAGAAAATGGCATTTGAAGTTCTCATGCAGGATTCCCCTCACACTCACATCCCCTGCTGTCAGGGCCTGATTGAATGCATCCATGTGTTTCCAGGTACAGCTCCTGCTTGGTGAACTGAAGCCTTGAGCCATGACCTCACCAGGAAGGATTTGCAGCCTGGCTCCCGGTGGGTGGTTGTGGGCATCTGGGAACAAGAACTATTGGCTATAGATGTTTATCTGATTCCCCTTGACAGAGCTGACAATCTGGGGGAAGGAGGCACTAGGCCCACAGTCTGAGTGGAGGGTCTCATGGCTGCTGCGCAGGGCTTTCCTCACTAACACATAACTTCTATAATCATAACAAATTTAGAATTTTTAAAAGAAAGAAATGAGCTCTGGCTTCCTCACTTCTGAGATGGGAACAGAGGAATGGAGGAACAAAAGTCTCTTTCCTTTGTCTAGGAGAGATGGTTCAAAAAGCACACAGTGAGGGGCACCTGGGTGGCTAAGTCGGTTGAGCGTCTGACTCCTGATTTCGGTTCAGGGCATGATCCCAGGGTCCTGGGAATAAGCCCCGTGTCGGACTCCATGCTGAGCATGGAGCCTTCTTAAGATATTCATTCTCTCTCTCTCTCTCTCTCTCTCTCTCTCTCTCTCTCTCTCTCTCCCCTCTGCCTCTCTTCCCCACTCAAGTGCGCTCTCTCTAAACAAAATAAATTAAAAAAAAAATAAACATTAAAAAAAAGCATAGTGAGAGTGGGGCTCTGCCCAGGAAAACAGAAATCTCTCTAGGTCTCTGAATAGAGAAATGTAATACAAGGAATTTGTTGATCGAGTGACAGGAGCACAGGGGAATTCAACAGGAGACAGTGGACAAAGTTGAAATTAGGCATAGCAGGAAGCTACCAACACACCAGGGGTTGTGGCCACGGCCAAAGCCAGGTCTTCCTGTAGGTGCTGAGACTGTGGTGAGATGGTCCAGTGGGAGCTGGGACCACAGGGAGGGGCCACGTGGCAGAAGTGGGCCATGAAGAAATGCAGCCACCATTGAGACGCAAGAGCAGAGAGAGTGAGGAAAGCACCAGGGAGTGCTCCCTCCAGTGTCTGCCAGTCCTCCTGTTACTGACCATGCTTATCAAAGGCCACTGGTAAAGGAGCCGGGAAATTGTAGGTCTCCGTGATCAGAGGAGCAGAGGAAGGGCTGGGATGGATCTGAGGGACCACTGGGACCTCGCCTTTTGTTTTTTGTTGTTGTTGTTGGGGTTTTTTTTGCCCTGGTTTACAGACCAAGAAGACTAAGACCAAGACTAAGAGGTTAGATGGCCATCCCATAATAAACAGCAGCTGAGCTCTTCTGGCAGCATGGCACCCTTGTGAGAAGGAACAAGAATGTGCTCTGATGTGGGGATGAAAGAAGATCTCAGAAAGACTCTGGAGGACCTGAGGGCAAGGCTGAGAAAACCATAATAAGAGTTTGCTCAGGATGGATTCCTAAGCATGGGTGGGTTCTGAGGTCTGAGGGTTGGGGTGGGTGTCTTGGACAAAAGCAGAATCTAAACCCCCAAATCCATTATGGGGCCTAGGGTAGAGTTGGTCTGTGTTACGGCAGAGGAAGAGAAATTAGGTCAGGGCTTCCAGTCATATACAGGTGATTTTGTAACCATATCATGTGCTTGCAGTGGACAACCTGTTTGTTATTTGAACCACTAATGCTTTGCACTATAATAATATTTTCCTCAAACTTTTTAACGCTGTAGGTGTGCTGTTGTGAACTGAGATAGCTTAATGATTAGTTGTCCAGCAGGCTGGGGCCAGAAGTCCAATGTTGCAGCTTACTGTCATGGCCAGAGACACCTTATCTAACCTTTTAGTTTCCTTCTCTGGAAAATGGGGTTGCTAACACCTACCTCACAGAGCTGTTATGAGGATTACAGGAGATCATAAACTTAGCAACGAAGCACATAGCACAGACTCTGGCTCCCAGAAAAGGCTCAGATAATGGCAGGATAGGTCTGCAGGAGAGAGAATCATCTCACAGCTTTGGACAGGACCACCCACCTGCCAGGACCCCTGGCTGCTCCAGTCCCAGGCCAGACCAATGAGAACACACAGAAAAGAATAGCCTTCTTCCCTCAAAAAATTAAAAACAGAACTACTATATGATCCTGTAACTTCACTTCTGGGTGTTGATCCAAATAAAAGGAAAACAAACACCAATTTGAAGAGATATATGCACCCCTACGTTCATTGCAGCATTACTTATAATAGCCAAAGTATGGAAGCAGGCTGTGTCCATCGATAGACAAATGGATAAAGAAGTTGTGGCACACACACACACACACACACACACACACACACACACACACTGGAATATCACTCAACCATAAAAAAGAATGAAATTTGGCCATTTGAGACAACATGGATGGACCTAGAGGGTATTAAGCTGAGTGAAATAAGTCAGACATACAAAGACAAATACCATATGATTTGACTTATATGTGGAATCTAAAAAACAAAACAAAACAAAACAAACAAACAAAACAGAAACAGTCATAGATAAAGGAAATAAACTGTTGGTTACCAGAGTGGAGAGAATTGGGGGATAAGCAAAATAGGTGAAGAGGATAAAGAGATACTAACTTCTAGTTATTAAATATTAAGGCATGGAAATGTAATGCACAGCATAGGGAATAGAGTCAATACTATCATAATAACTTTGTATGGTGACAGGTGGTAACTAGACTTATTGGGGGAGGTTTTGAAATGTATAAAAATATTAAATCACTATGATGTACATCTGAAACTAATAGAATATTCTATATCAATTATACTTCAATTAAAAAAAAAGAGCTTCCTTGCCACCTGTCTTTACAGGATAAAGAATTAGATGGTCACCTGGATGGCTCGGTCAGTTAAGCATCTGACTTCGGCTCAGGTCATGATTTCACAGTCCATGAGTTAAAGCCCTGTGCTGGGCTCTGTGCTGACAGCTCAGAGCCTGAAGCCTGCTTTGGATTCTGTTTCTCCCTCTCTCTACCCTTCCCCTACTCATGCTCTGTCTCTCTCTCTCTCTCAAAAATAAACATTACTAAAAAAAAAAAAAAAAAAAAAAGAGTTGGAGGTAGCAAACTGCTTTCCCAGCCTGTGGCTCTTTAGTCACAAAAATACCCCAAATCACAGCCTGTGGAAATAGTCCCAGAAGCAACCTCGATCAGAAGAATATACATTTGCTGGCAAGATACACAGTCATCAAATGCTCATGAAAGTACAATCATGTTGAAAAAAAGAAAGTTAGAAACACCCTGGTGGAGACGGGAAAACCTGATGATGCAGCCTCCCACTGGCAAGGAGGCTGGTTGTAGTCCCGGGGTTGGGTACTCTGAAGGAGGGTAACTGCTAGGTGGGGGTGAAGGGGCAGTCAGTGGGCTTGTGAAAATGGACAGACATCTCTGAACATCATGGGTTCCCCATCTATCTTCTGTAGACAGCAAAGGAGCAAGGAAGACCTCAATGGGCTGAGTGACCACAGTGAGGGCAGAGGCAGAGGGCAGAGGCGGCTGATGGAATGGCTTACCTACTCATTATCAAGGGCATGGGGAAACCAGCACACAGAAATGAAGGAGGCAGGGGGGTGGGCGGAGCCAGTGAGAGGAAACAGAACTCCACAGTGACAGTCAACAGATGAGTCAAACAAATAACAATGGGAGTAACAGGTAACTCACTTAACTCACAAGAGTGGATGCCCACAGTAGCTAGTAAAATACACAGTTTCCTGGAACCTTCCTGAAAACATGAATCACTCCTTGAGGAACTTGGTCAGCTTCATCTGGGCTTCTCAGCCAAGATTCTAGGACAGTTTTATTTCCTTAGAGTTGAGGAATACAACCCCTCACTACACTCCCCACCATTGTCAGGGTGCAATCACAATAACTCTGAAGTTCTGTCTAATGTCAAGATAATGATCATTAAAAAAAGAGAAACTACAGTTCCTGCAGGGATGAAGAAAGAGAAGACAAAGGAGAGAAGGCTCTGGAAACTCTTAGGAGGGCCACGGTCTCTGAGGTCCATGATGCAGAGGGTAGTATCTATTTACAAACTTTCCTTGGGCACCACCAGGTGAGCGGCTCTGGGCAAGGCTGCTGAGCTCTGCCCCACACTGTGTGGGATTGCAAAGAGATAGGAAGTGGATGACGCCCAGATGGGATGTGTGTTCTAATGGAGGTAGAAAGGAGGGTGTGCCTTTGTGCCTGGGTAATTCAGGTAAAGATTGACAGGGTCATTCTGATGAGAGTCTGGTGAGCATCTTGGTCAGGGAGGGGTTTGAGGATGGGCACGGTGGGCAGAGATGGAAGTATGGATGAAGACATTCCAGGGAGGGACAGCTTCGGCAAAGGGGCAGGGGTGGGACGACGGGGCATGCTTTGAGGACAGTTAAGTCTTTTTATGTGTCTTGAGTGGTGTGCTGAGGAGGTATGTTCCCCCAGCAGACATATATTAGTTTAATGTTAACATGTAACACAGAAATCCATGCTTTATCAGTATTCATTTTATTGAATTTGGGGGGCTGGAGGGAAGAATCCAAGCTTCATCTGACTGAATCAGCTGTCAAATGGTGGGTGATTCTAGGCATTCTCAGTGATGTGGGACCACAGTAGCTTAGCAGTAGGGTCCCTGGAGGACAATCCCTTATGACAGGCTCAGAGGGGGTGACAGGCCTCATGGGCCAGCCTGGTTCTGTAAAGACTAACAAAGATTCTCTGCTTGACCAAACTTTACTCAGGCTCCCAAACCTTCTCCTAGGACCATCTCTGCACATCCTTATAAAATCCAGTTTTAACAAGAACCCTCCCCTCGATATCTGATCACCCTCACATCTGATCAGGCTCCTCATCCCCTTCCCCTCCCCCCCAAGTGATGTCGGATCACGCTCACTGTCTTCAGCAGAATCCTGTTGGGTTGGGTTAGCCAGAACCCCTCTTACCTCTAATGCTCCCTCTTAGTAACATTCCATGGACTGACCCCTACTCTGCTCCTGGGCCATAAATTCCCACTTGTCCATGTTGTATTTGTTGTTCAGGGCAAGGTCTCTCCCTGCTGCAAAATCTCACTGCGGCTATCCCTACACGTATCACAATGGTCCTGAATAAAGTCTGCCTAACCATCTTTAACAAGTATCACAAATAAGTTTTTCTTTAACAGGACCACCAGCCTCCCCACTCCTCCCCCACCTGCCACCACCCACATACTCATTTCCCTCCTTTCCTGCCCATACTGCCCACAGTGAGGCCGCACCTTTCCTGTCCATGTCACCCATGGTGGGGGTCCAGCGGGAGCCCCCCAGCTTGGGGCTGCCCTTGCAAAGGTAGGCACTTCTCCACCTCTGCCCCTGGCACGTGAGAGCTGCCACGGCAGCCCGTGTCCACAGATACAAGGCTGCGAATCGCTCTGTCCCTGAAATATATCCTATTTATATTAAATTGGTCACAAAAGTACATTAAAATAAAACACGAGCATATGCTTTCACAAACATGTGTTAAGCAAAATTAAATGTTTAATATACAAGCTGCCATGGATATTCCCTTAGGCAGATTTTTTGCTTAGACCAAACTGGCTGACACCATTCTTCTTTTTTTTATTTAAAGGAAATACAGAAAAGCTTTTCTCCTTCATTTTCTGCCTCTCAATTCAGCCTTAAAACCATCAGGTAGTGCAGAGCAAGGTGGAGGAAAGCCCTGGTGGCTCCAGGCAGTATGCATATAAAAGTATGTATATATATTCCCTAGTTCCGGCCACGTCTGGAAGCAGTGAACCCTACCCCAAAAACAATGCGCTAGGCTCCCAGAACTCCTAAAAAAAATTTTTTTGAGAGGGAGAGAGAAAGGGTGCAAGTGAGTGAGGGGCAGAGAGGGAGAAGGAGACGGAGAGAGAGTGGGAGGGAGGGAGGGAGGGAGGGAGGGAGGAAGGGAGAGAGAGAGAGGGAGAGAGAGGGGGAGAGAGAGAGAGAGAGAGAGAGAGAGAGAGAGAGAGAAGCAGGACTCACCTGAACCAGGGCTCAAACTCACAAACCCTGAGATCAAATGTCAGATGTTTAACCAACTGGGCCACCCAGGTGCTCTTAGCTCCCAGAACTTTTAAATATCACTCCAAACTAAAAGAAACCATGACTCCTTAGAAAAATGACTAATACCAGACCTGGAGCAGGGAACCTACAAAATAAGCCTGGGACATCTTGTTGTTCCACAAAGTGGGAAAGTGCTCAAAGAACAATGGGAATATGTCAAAAGGACTTTGGCCTACAGGCAAAATCTGAGACAATTTTATTATCAAAATAGATGATAGACTCATTGTCTGTAGTTGAACCAGTTGGGTTGATGACTCATTACAGTAAGAGTGAACACACAGAACAGGGAACCATGGGGAGTTCTCATGAGAGGGTGTCAGAAAACCTATTGTAGGATTGGGCTTTGATTTGGAAGGGTTTGAGGAGAGCCCAACAACGTAGGGTTCACTCTGGATTGCACACTGTCAGAAAGTGGGGACATTTCTGTGATTGGGTGCCTCAATACTCAATAAATTGTATGTCTATATAGCAGACCAGATCAGGAATACAGCCATAATGGTAAAGAAGCAGTAAAGAGAGGGCTGTTTGGCATTTTGTGGGTTGTATCCTGTCTTCCTTGTGCCAAGACAAAATTATGAAGTGGCCTTGTTTTGTCTCAATTTACCACGGTCTCAGAGTGACCTTGTCTGATGTTGGTGCTCTAGAGATGATTTGTGTCCAACAGAAGAATATAACGTGGGCTGGCTGCAAACACCAGGCAAGCTTCAAACACGACACCTGGCTGTAAGCATCAGACTGGCTCGCATGTCTCAGGGACTGCCTTTTCCTTTCTCAGTAATAATGGACTAGAATCCATGGGACAAAATCAGAATCTACAAATCCTTACAGATGTAAAGAAATCCCAGTTAAATTGAGCTAATGATGAGAAATGACATTTCAAAAATTAATAGACTTTATGTTTTAGAGTTACAGAAAAATGATACAGAGTTCCCATATATTCCCCACCATACACACACACACACACACACACACACACACACACACAGAGTTTTCCCATTAACATCTTGCATCAGTGTGGTACATTTGCTACCACTTATGAGGCAATACTGATATATTCTTATTAACTAACTCCATAGTTTACACTAGGGTTCACTTTTTGTGTTGTACCTTCCATGGGTTTTGATTAGCGTATAATAACATGTATCTACCATTACAGTATCCTAAAGAATAGTTTTACTACCATGAACATACCTATTCATGCCTTCTTCCCTCCCTCCAACCCTGGCAACCAGCGGTCTTTTTATTGAGTCCCAAGTTTTCCCTTTTCCAGAACATCATATAGCTGCAATCATATAGTATGTAGCCTTTGCAGATTGCCTTCTTTCACTTGGCAATGTGTATTTAAGTTTCCTCCATGTCTTTTCATGCCTTAATATCTCATTTCTTTTTATTGCCAAATAATACTCCATTGTATGGATGTACTAGTTTCTCCACTCACTTATTCCAGGATATTTTGGTTGCTTCCAATTTTTGGCAATTATGAATATTGCTATAAACATTTATGTGCAGATTTTTGTATGGATATAATTTTCAGCTCATTTGGGTAAATACCAAGGAGCATACTTTCTGCATCATATAGGAAGCCTATGTTTAACTCTATAAGAAACTGCCGAACTATCTTCCAAGGTGGTTGTACCATTCTGCATTCCTACTAGCAATGAAAGAGATGTGATCATTACATGTATTGTGGTATTGTGGATGGGATCTTAGAACAGAAAAAAGAATTAGGCACAAACTAAGGGGATATGAATAAAGTATGCAGCTTAATAAGGTATCGATATTGGTTCATCGGTTGTGACAAATGTATCATAGCAGCATAAGATGTTAATAACAGGGAAAACTGGGTACAGGGTACACTGAATTCTCTGCACCATCTCTGCAAATTTTTTGTAAATGTACAACTATTCTAAAATAAAAAGTTCACTATTTAATATTTTATTTATGTATTTTTAAATGTTTATTTATTTTGAGATAGAGAGTGCTAGCAGGGGAGGGGCAGAGAGAGAGGGAGAGAGAAAATCCCAAGCAGGCTCTAAGCCGTTGGCACAGAGCGCAATGGAGCGGGGTGGGGTGGGGATGGGGTGGGGGGAAATTCCATGAACCGCAAGACCATGAGCTGAGCCAAAATCAAGAGTCAGCCACTCAACCAACTGAGCCACCAGGCACCCCCAAACTTTATTTAATATTTTAAAAAGGAATGTCAGAATATCACCATTTTCCAGTCTCCCCAATGAATTAATATGATAGGAAGCAACAATGACTACTGTAATTACAAAAAGAGAAACAACCAGACATTATGTGCCTCCTATAGTCTTGCCAAAAGAATTAAACTTGAGACTGGTCCAGTTTCTGGCTTCAGCTGACAATCTGCAGGAAATACAGAAGCCAGGGGAACATGTTTTTCTGCATCATAACCAACAGAACCCAACATCACCTATCAATAATGAAAGAAAACTCCAAAATGAAAAACTAGGAAAGAGAATGTAGCAACACACTAATAATAATAATAATAATACTCTACCATTTATTTTTAAAGAATAGAATGAAAGGTTAAAAATTTTAAAAAGAAAAGGTGAGGGGCACCTGGGTGGCGCAGTCGGTTAAGCGTCCGACTTCAGCCAGGTCATGATCTCGCGGTCCGTGAGTTCGAGCCCCGCGTCAGTCTCTGGGCTGATGGCTCAGAGCCTGGAGCCTGTTTCCGATTCTGTGTCTCCCTCTCTCTCTGCCCCTCCCCCGTTCGTGCTCTGTCTCTCTGTCCCAAAAATAAATAAACGTTGAAAAAAAAAATTTTAAAAAGAAGAGGTGAAATTAACTTCATTTGGAGATGATATGGATGTATACCCAGAAAAAAAAAAAAACAAGACAATCAATGGAAAACTATTAGAAATAAGAGAATCGGTGAAACTTGTGTAAAAGTAAAATCAGTAGCTTTCCTATATGCAACAATAACTAGCTAGCAATCTTCTTCACAAAAGAAGATTACACTTCAAAATAACACAAAAACAAAGTAAAAATTGCTAGGAATAAGATTATTAAAAATGCCAAATATGATAAAAATAGTTTTAAACTCTTGACAAAACTGCAAGGATAAATGGATAAATGGAAAGATATATCATGTTCAAGGTAAGAAAATCTACCAGATAAGAAGTGTTAATTCTTCCTAAGGTTATCTACAAATTTAATGTGATCCCAGGAAAATAACATCAGTTCAATACTCAAATGATAGGAATTTCAGCAAGAACAAAGACGATGGTAGGAAAAAATTATCAAAGAAAAATATGATTTCTCAAGCAAAACAGTCTAGATTCAAAGGGCCCTTTGAATTCTCAGTACAATAAATGAAGAGGAGAAAAAAGATGCATGCCAAGGAATTTGATTTAAAAAATTACAGAACTAAAGTAATCAAAACAAAGCTCTTAGAAACTTATGTAAAGGGAGAAAACTAAGCTATGACTAAAGACCAAGACTCAGAAAAGCATTGGATCTCCCAGAAACTAACTTTACTGTGAATTAGAAGACATTAGTGAAGAAACTCCTTTAAAATGGAGTTTTTGCAATTTATATCCACAAAAAAATATTTTTTTAGTAAATAAATAAAGAGGCACCTGGCTGGTTCAGTCAGTAGAGCACGTGACTCTTGATCTCAGGGTTGTGAGCTCAAGCTCTACATTGGGTGTGGAGCTTACTTAAAAACAAACTCACATCCAGTTGAGGTATCACCTAAGTATGGGGATAAAACAGTGACTTTCTGTTGTTCTATTTTCAAAAAAAAAAAAGCTATTTATGGTGGAAAAGTCAAATGTGTATAAAATTAGACAACAGTATAATAAACTGCCAAGTACTAGGTTTAACCATGATCTGATCAACAATAATCAGGTTATGGCCAATACTGCTTTATCTATATTCTAACCACATTTCCCCTTCTTGTCCTAGTGGTGGGTCTCTCTAAAAGATAAGAACTTAAAAATATAAGAATAATGCTACTATTCCATCTAAAATAGAATTGAACATCATCAGATTCCAGTATTCAAAATTCCAATTATTTCATAAATGTCACATAACTTTAAAAAATATAGTTTGGTGGGGAGCCTGGCTGTCTCAGTCAATAAAGCATGTGACACTTGATCTTGGGGTTGTTAAGTTTAGGCCCCACACTGGGTGTAAAAGTTACTTACAAATAAAATCTTTAAAAAGAAAATATATATATAGTTTGTTTTTAATCAGCATCTATTTAAGGTCCCAACATTGTTAATAGTTTGCTTTCTAAAATATTTTAATCTATAATTTCCTTCTCCATCTATTTACCTTGTAAATTATTTTCTTGCAGGTGCTTTTTTTTCCCCTCTTGAGATTTATTTGTTGAAGAAACTGGGCTGTGTGACCTGTAATGTTCCCTATGTTCTAGATTATTTTGCTGACTGTGTCCCCATGGTATCAATATTCTCCTTTGTTCTATTTCCTGAATATTGGTATTTGGAATTAGAAGAGAATGAGAACTTCCCTTGGCACACTTTCTCAGGAAGTTAAGGAGGATGTGTTCCATTAAAACCATGAGGTAGACCAAAGACCTGCAGTCCAGCTCAGGAGAGTGGCAAAGATGTTCTCCCAGATGTTGTGGGGATGAGTCTTAGATGACAGCTCTGTAGCATATCGAGGGGGCAAAGTCCAGATTGGAGCAGGAGAATGGTGAGAGCCCCACAGAGAATGTCTCCAAGAAAAAACTGAAATTATTATTATACCTGACATGTTTAATCATGCTGAGAGTAGATTTCCAATTCTATAACAGAATTTAGGACTGACTTGGTGATAACAATGTAGAAGACTAAGAAATAGAAAAAAATAGGGGCACCTGGTTGGTTCAGTTGATTGAGCATCCAACTTCGGCTCAGGTCATGATCTCACAGTTCGTGAGTTCAATCCCTGCATCGGGCTCTGTGTTGACAGCTCAGAGCCTGGAGCCTGCTTCCGGATTCTGCATCTCCCTCCTCTCTGCCTCCCCCCTGCTCATGATCTCTCTGTCTCTCTCTCTCTCAAAAATAAACATCAAAAAATTAAAAAAAATATATAATTGTATAGGAAAGGAAATAAAAGTATAGTCCACTGCTAGTTCACCCATTACCCAGTCATAATAATGCAAATACTGAATACTGATTTCATCTTAAAGGGCAATATAACTCTGTTGAGAGAAGGGGATAATGGGAACAGGTTTCAAGGAGAATCTGATCTTACCCCTTATTCCCTGCCAGGAATGTCCACCAGAAGTCAGCTCCAACCAGTTTTTTCTATTATTTTTTAATTAGTTCATCTATTCGCACGTGGATAGTACTTATTACTAGACTGAGACAGAGTTCAGTAAAGGTTCGATCTGAAATTTTCATTTTCATTGATGTAAGAACTGAATACCCTTATCCATATAAATAAGTAGATGGGAGTGGGGGAAGATTTGTCAAACAATCCACCTAATTCTTGGAATTCCTTCCAATTTTATGCTGAAACTCACAAGGAATATATCATCAGATAACTGAAATTTAAAACTTAAAAAAACTTTCCTGTGATGGTAGCTGGGGAGGAAAACTTTTCCCCCAACTCTTCTATGTTCTTTGACTGGTAAATCAATATAAAACAGATTAATGGGAGAAAACAAATTTAATTACATACACATGGGAGCCCCTTAAGACTATGAGACCCTCAGGCATACAGGCAACTGGGGCTCATATGTCACCTTAAGCTAAGGAGAAGGGGTAGGGCTCTCTTTAGGGACTTCAAAGGAAAGGAAGACAATTTACAGGAAGATAGGCAGAGAAGATGTCTAGTAAATAAATGTTTGGGGTGCCTGAGTGGCTCAGTTGGTCAAGCATCTTGATTTCAGCTCTGGTCATGGTCTCACAGTTCACGAGTTCAAGTTCCTCATCGGGCTCCACACTGACAGCCTGCTTAGAATTCTCTCTCTCTCTCTCAAAATAAATAAATAAACTTAAAAAAACAAAAACAAAAACAAAAAACAAATGTTTGCCATGTCAATGCAGAGACAATGGAACACAGAGAGGAATTTGATCTCCAGGCCCTGCTGAGCTTCCCCCCAGCTCAACACACCTAGCCCATATTCTTTATATCTCTGGAGATAGTTCTCTTCCTGGGCCAGGCCCTTTATCTTAATTCTTTTAGGCAGCTAATGGGTAGACAAAAGCTCTTCCTGAGTCTTTTGGGCCCTGACTGACTTCAGCTCAAAGTAATCCACATGCCAAAGTGGTACATTGGGGAGGCTCATTCTGGACCCCTTCACAGTATTAAAATATTTCTTGGGACACCTGGGTGGCTCAGTTGGTTAAGCATCCAACTCTTGATTTTGGCTAAGCATCTGACTCATGATTTTAGCTCAGGTCATGATCCCAGAGTTATGGGATCCAGCCCCGCACTGGGCTCTGAGCTGAGGGTGGAGTCTGCTTAGGAGTTTTTTTTTCTCTCTCTCTCCCCACCCCTCTGCCCCTCTTCCCTGCTCCTGCACTCTCTCTCTCTAAAATAAAATTCTAAAATTAAAATATTTCTTAATCTGCAACTTTTCTGTATTGAATAAAGATTATAATTATAGCAGTATATGTCTTATCAAAATGGTACATCAGGAGTGCCTGGCTGGCTCATAAGAGCATGTGACTCTTGATCTCAGGGTTGTGAGTTTGAGCCCCACATTAGGTGTAGAAGTCACTTAAAAATGAATTAATAAAGGGGTGCCTGGGTGGCTCAATCAGTTATGCGTCTGACTTTGGCTCAAGTCATGATCTCACAGTTCAAGTCCCACATCGGGCTCTGTGCTGAGTTCAGAGCCTGAATTCTGCTTGGGATTCTGTCTCCCTCTCTCTCTGCCCCTCCCCTGCTTCTGTCTCTCAAAAATAAATAAACGTTAAAATTTTTTTTAAAAAAGAGATGTACTTCTAAAATGTTACTTTCCATTATTTGCTTTCAAAAAAATTTAAGAAGGCATTATGGTCATAGGAAAATTCTTAAAGTTTTTCATTTCAATTATCATACATATTCTTTAGTACAAAGAAGTATGTTTGGTAATGAATAAAACTTAGGTATTCTCTAACGGGATAAAGTTATTGGAAAAATAGAACGGAATAGGGTTGCTTGGTGCTGGGGGGCTGGGAAACCGGAGGCAGGAGGTGGAGGATTCAAGGCTGGGGACCCAGGGCCCTAGAGTAATCTCTCTCTCTGCACCCTGCTTCCCTACCCAGGACCCCAGGCCTCAGTTTCTTCTCAGTATGTATTTAAAAATATATATATTTCTGGAAAATAGATATTGTTCTGCTTTGCTATTATTTCACATTATTTTTTCATATATTTCTATTTTTCCATTATCTATTCCAAATTCTGAGAATTTAATTAGCACAAATGTGATTAGGGCAGCCTCCCCTGGGAAGGGGACATTCACACCTGCCTGCCTAGGACCAAACCCCAGAGAAGCAGGTGTTTTAAGGGCCCAGGGCCATGGGCCTCATGGGCAGGACTCCTCCATTCTCTCTTTTTTTTTTTTATTTCTTTTGTTTAATTTTTTTTTCAACTTTTTTTAAATTTATTTTTGGGACAGAGAGAGACAGAGCATGAACGGGGGAGGGGCAGAGAGAGAGGGAGACACAGAATCGGAGAGAGGCTCCGGGCTCTGAGCCTTCAGCCCAGAGCCTGACGTGGGGCTCAAACTCCCGGACCGCGAGATCGTGACCTGGCTGAAGTCGGACACTTAACCGACTGCGCCACCCAGGCGCCCCGTCCTCCATTATCAAGACAAGGGACCTGAACAGAGACACCAAAAGCATCTCAGAACCCAGGGTTTCCAAACCAGGCTCTCAGAACATCAAGGAGAAACTTATAAGTTGTCCCCCATCTTAGACCCAGAAGTACGTGCCTCCTTTTGGGAGATCATTAGGAAACAAAAATGTTAGGATGTTGAGAAACAGTAATTGGCCCAAGGGCTTCTCCCACCATTTATTCCCCATCAAAATTCATAACTAACTAAATAGACAAGATTTTTTCTTTTTTCTTTTTTTTTTTTAATATTTATTTAGAGAGAGAGCACAGGCAGGAGAGGAGCAGAGAGAGGGAGACACAGAATCTGAAGCAGGCTCCAAGCTCTGAACTATCAGCACAGAGCTTGACGCGGGGCTCGAACCCACGAGCCGTTGGGACCATGACCTGAGCCGAAGTCAGACGCTTAACTGACTGAGCTACCCAGGAGTCCCAATAGACAAGATTTTCTAATAATAAACTCAATGTCAGCAATATGGCTTTTGCAAAATATGTCCTTAAATTATTGTTTTTAATTTGAGTTTTGTTGGTTTTATAGTTGAAAATTTATTTTGGTTTTATATAGCCATGGGCATATGTTATATGTTTGCACTTAGTATAAAAATAATTTAAATTCACACAGGGGGTCTAATTTTTTTTCTTTGAATAGGATCTGTTCTTTGCTCAAATTTGAAAAACACTGCCTTAATGTATTGTCATGACAGACTTCAGAGAAAAGCTGGAAAGAGAAAAGGAAAGCCACACCCAGCTCAGACATGCTCAGTATGTCATGTCAGAGAGGGCCTGAGAACTGACAGGGAAGGTGCTCCTGGAGCCTTGTGGGTCAGGTGAGGGAGGGTTGTTCTGGGACTGTATTAGGGGGTAACCGAACCATGGCCCTGTAATACTTGGGGCTCTCAGCTGCTATTGACAAAAATCTTAACTCAGACCCAAAGGGAATGTCCTGGCTTTGGGAGTGACCGGGACCAGTTGGAATATCTGGAATATCCTCAGAACCCTTCCCCATTATGCCCTACTGCTCTATGCATCTTAGCTTCATTCTGGCCAATTTTAAGAGGGATTCCCCCACTGAGGGACAGGGGCAAAGCCCCAGTTTAACATCTTCCAAGCTTGGCAACCTCAACAGAAAAGACCTTATTTCTACCACTGTGTATCAGACCCAGGGCATGTGGACCAGACCATGTCCAGGGAGTGGCCCAGGCAGGAATCCTGTGCCCACATGTGGTCAAAGAGAGGGGCTGGTACTACCAAAAGGAGATAAAGGGGACACTGTGCTGGCCAAAGCAGTAGCTCCATTATTCTCCACCCTAGTGTACCTGCTGAGCACTGTTGCTATAAGCCCCAGACCTCAGCAGTACTAAGCCTGGCAGAAAGAGTGGTATTAAAGAAAAAATTACTCTGACGCTTGTTAAAGCAGTAAGGAAGACTTCATTCAAGACTACTGCAACGAGGGAGAGAGATCGGCCTCAACTCTAAATCCAGCAAAGACAGTGGGGATTTATAGTCAAGGAGCAGTGTGAAAGGCCAGTGAATAGAACATTACTAAGAGGGAATATCAAGGGTAAGGGATTCTTGCTAAACTGACTTAATAAGATTCTTGCTCTAGGCAGGCCAAGGACTTGGACATCAAAGGTGGAAGATGAAGAACTTGATCAAATATCAAGGGTGGGTATTCTTTCTAAACTGACTTAATGGAAACTCAGCAAGAATGGGCACAGAAGGCCAAGGTCAAGGCCTAGTCAAGAAGAAGGCTCACAGGGGCCTCACTGACATTTGGTAAAGGAGAGAGTCTTTGTCATAAGAGCTACCCAAACCGGGCTTAGGGACAGGAAGGGCCACCAGAGAGGAGCTTCTGCTCAATACTGCTGCAGTCATAAACTGCAGGGATATGTTCCCGGAAGAGACCACTCACATGGAGTCTTGGGTCTGTCCTGTAAATGTGGGCATATAGGGAGGAAAAATCATTTTCTCTCTACCTTTCTAGGTCGTGTGGAAGAGCCCCCTGTACTAAAAGACAGACTATCCAGAGGAAACAAACAGAAGTTTAATAACATGTGTACCTTAATGGGGCTTTAGGGTGATGGTGGGGTGATCCAGAGCTGATGGCCAAGAGAGAATTCTTGAAGACGTCTTAGGTGCAAAAAGGTGATTTTATTAAAACATGGGGACAGAACCTGTGGGCAGAAAAGGCTGCACTGGGGTTGTGATGGGTAACTGATTATATACCCTCAGGTTGGGAGGGGGTCAGGGACAGCATAAGTCTCTAAGGAATTGTGGAAGCAAGGTTTCTAGGACCTTGAGGGGCTAGCCGCTGTTAGGAAAAAGACATTTATTACCATTTAGTAAAACCTCAGTCATGAGACCCTTCAGATGTATATCAGGGGCCATAAGCTTGGAGTATGATTGCCAGCATATATCTTGGGGGAGGCGAGATAAAGGAAGTTTCCAAAGGAATTTTTATATGTTAAAGTAGACTTAAAGGTTCCCGGGGGTCAGGACAATGTTAAGCCAAGATCCCCTTTTGCTAGCAAAGTGTCATCATGGAGGCAGTTGAGCTCCTAGAGGGAGGTCACTCTGCCAGTTTCAAGGGCTTGTCAACGGGCTGTAGGCAGTAAGGGAATTTAAGTTTTCATTTGCCTTAGTTTCCCACATCACCATGGCAAGGAGTTAAACACCTTTCTTTTGTTCTTGGGTAGCCAGGAGTGTCTGAGGAATACCACACATATTCCAGGTGGAGGCGGGGGAGGGTACTAGCTTATACTTTGCCCTCAGCTTGTGTTCTGCTCCCTCATCTTGCATATACAGAAGACACCCAGGAAAACTGAGGAAAACGCCCTGAAATACCCACATCATCACTTTAAATACCATCTTCAGCTAAAGACAAAAGAAGGATGTTGGTGGGAAGGGAGGCAAGCTATGGGAGGTTAGCAGGAAAAATCCTGGCTGTTATGGATTTTTGGACAAGGCTGTTATGCAGCTTTGAGTCAGGTGCAGTGACAGGGGCTTCCTGTGATTTAGTCATCCTTCTCTTTCTGGTACAAAGAGGGAGACAGTGTTCCAAACAGAGATTTCCCTGATAAATGTAAATTTCCTTTTACAAAAGAGTAAATTCTACTCTATTTTTAGAGCTTCTCCTGTGTCTGCTTTTTCTCAGAAATAATCAGTTCAAAATAATCCTTATGCCAAAAAGGCACATTTTGGACTGGCATATTCTGCAACCCCTTCAGGGACAACCTCTGAAAGCGTGGAGTATTTAAAACAAAGGCCAATGATGACTGCATGCCCCTTTAAACACATATGAGATTATTGACAAGCTGAAGGGTCATTTGCTGCTCTAGAGAAATGCAACCTGGGTTGACATACTATTAACATACTGTCAACCACCGATCAGACTGTGACATTAGATATTGACTTGCAGAGATCAATACTTTATAAATGGGTTTTGTCCCGTGGTCATGGTTTTCTTGCTTGGGTGGGTATCAGCCAGTTCCCTACCGAATCCAGCAATCTCCTCTCTGCATTCTTTCTTTCGCTGGATGTGCACACTGGTTTCATTTTAAACCGACTCACTGCTTCAACGACAGACTTGACCAAATGTTTGTCAACAGTGTTTATGCAAATCATTGAACAAAGCTCTAACTATAGTCACTTCCAAACTGATCTGAGCACTCCACCTGCAGAAGGGTTAAGACATTGTCAACCTGTGGGGTGCTGTGGGGATTTTCCGGGTCCCCACAGGTACCCATCTCGGCAAGGGCAGTGGGAGCACTCTATTTGCACAGCTCACACTTCCTTGGTTTAGAAACTTATTGATTCAAATATGCAAAAAAGCCTGGGGCAGGGACTGAGTAGGTGTGAAAGACAGCCTGATGGCTCTGCTTAGCATCAATTAGCATTTCAAAAAGTGTCAAGTTGCTGGAAGACTTTTTTTTAATTGCTACTAATAGGAGGTTCTGGAGGGAGCTAGGAGCTATCCCGCAAAAAGAAAGGAGTACAAAGAGAAAAATGAGGGGTGGGGGGAAATGAGGGACAGGGTGGGGCTTCACCTATAACCACAAAAGGCACTTACTGGGGAAAGGGGGACAGACTTCAGAATCTTGAAAGCTTGCTTCTCTAGCAGAACTTCTTGAGTTTTCCATTCAGTGGAGCTTCAGCCCCAGGGAAGCCACTTTCCTTTAACATCCATGGTGGTAATGCAGAGACAATGCTAAACACTAAGGAAAAAAAAAATGCTTTTCTGTTCCTCTGCTGTCACTTTATTGTATTTTTTTTTTTTTAAGGAAATAGAGCCATCACCATAACATCACTCCCTTCCCATTACTGAGGATATTTTCCCTTTGAGCAGTTGAGGGTGGGAGGGGGCCGGAGCTCCAGAGCTGTTATGATTTACCCAGTGTGGAGATAAACAAAGCCTTCCTGAATGAGAACAGGCAGAGGCTATTTGCTCAGAACTTGCAATGGCAAGGGAGTCCGTCACCATCCCTTGTGCTTGGCGGGGACTCAACAGCAGGCAAGGGAGTAGGAAAGCTTATAGTGGAAGATAGTGGAAGGCTTCAGGAATGCTCTAATTGGAGGCTGCTGGCATGGGGAAGCTGGAGGAGGGAGGGCTAATCAGAAATGGGGCATCCTGTGGGATTGGTTTGGGGAGCTCATTTGGCATTCTCTGGTTGGTCCTGATTTAGCGGGGTGGTTATTAAAAAGAGAGAGAGAGAGAGAGAGGGGAAGCTGCAATCACAGCTCAAGCACTGACCCTTCGGGGACTAGTTGCTGCAGAGGCTTGAGTCAGAGTTCCATTGTCATGTATGGTCTGACCATTGTCTGTACATTCAGTCTCTCACCAGAGTTATGTTTATCATCCCAAGATCAGGCAGAGGAATTGACTTGTTCTTGGATCAAAGTAAGAGCCGCTACAAATCTAAGGCACAAACGGCAACCAGTTTAAAAACACCTATCATTGCACCTGAAACGGCACTCAGAGGAACCCTGGTCTCCCAGTCCTGATGTCACCAGGAAAATGGGTCCCCCCTCCGGGCTGGCTGTCAGTGGCAGTTGGATGGGCTGGATTGCCGTACAATACAGTCCAAGTGTCTGAGTATGCATGGCTTCCTCGGCCCCTCTCCAAGACTTCTATATCAACAGGCTTCCTAACGCTTCACTGGGGGGCATCTTAATCAAGTAGCACGTCTGGAGGCAATGCAGGTGCCATGGTGAGAGCCGGGAACGGGCAAAACGCCTGCACAGTGGGTCAGGGACCCAGAGTGGGCACCCACGGGGGCCAGAAAGCCGCCCTTCTCTGGAGGGTCCAAACACTTGGCTAAGAGAGAGACCGACCTGGAGGAAGGTCCAGGGATGAAGGACAGATCAATCAACGGAAGAAATGAACCACGGAGAGCTAGACAGCCAGAATAACTGATGTCACCACAGTTCACTAAGTTGGAACGGAATCCGTTTTTGTGCTTGGCTCAGGCTGCCCAGAGCAACATGACAGCTAATGGAAGAAGTGCCCTGAGCTGTGGCGGTCACGGCTGTCCAGAGACACACTCCCGAAAGGAACCTCGGGTCTGTTCTTATTCTCTTCTCTAAGCCAAGAAATCCTATTGCTTACGTCGTGCTCAAAGTCGGTATGTTTGGCAGAAATATCCTCGTCACTTACCTCCTTCCCCAGAGCCCCTGAAGCTGTGGGCCCCAGCTCAAGCAGAAGTACGAGGTCAGAAACCCTGCCCTGGGTGGCATCTGTCAGCTGTTCTCTTGAAGGAAACCTGGCCCTTGACACTAAGTGGGTTTAGAACGTTGGGTTTAGAGTCAGGAGGTAACCTGGGTATTGAGTGACCCTGGCATAAGCACTTAAACACTTGGTGCTTATTTTAGGACCTGTCAAAATTAGGGATGCCGTCCCTGTCTGAGTCAGGTCATACTCAAATTCTTTTTATCACAATTCGATAGAAAGCCAGGACTCTGAGGGACAGACAGCAGACAAAGGATTTCCACCTCTTATTCGCTTATGCCTATTCCCTTGCCTTATGAAAGGCAAGTCCCATAAAATCCACAAATACCTGGCTGCAACTGCCTCTGAGTTGGGATTCTACACATGACCAAATGCCCTGGATCTGGTTTGGTTGACTTGTCTTTGGGAGCAAAAGAACATAGAGGGCTACAACTGAGGCTGTATCTTTGCAAGGCACAAGGGATCCTAACTTATTTCTTCCACCTCTTTCTTGAGGACAGAAATTCTGGGTTAAAGGCGACATCTAATCACAAGGCTCTTCCCTCATGTGGGTCACAGTGAGACACCCTTCCCCCACCCCCCTCACCCCAGTCTTGACTACAAATGTTTTTCAACAAGCAAGCATAATTTTAAACAAGAAGAGAAAATTAACAAGAAATTTGCAAAATTACATGTACTTTTCCTCATTGCAGATATGCCGTACTTGTCCCGGAAAGGAATGTATCAATTATTGCATCATTGCTTAAGAAAAAGACACTTTTTCTATTCATTTTATCTGCTGCCAATGAGAAAGAAAAATCTCCAGCACCAAAAAGCTTTTCCCCCAAGATTTCCCAAAATAGTATCAGAGTTTCTCTACCAGTCAAATGTTACACCAGCTTGGTCTGTGTTTGCATTCCAGAGACAGGCATGACTGGTAAAAATATATCCTTGTGATGAAAAGAATTCTATTTCTTGCAGACAGGGCATGTGTGTTGACTGAGAAAAGATAAGGTTCTTGCTTAGGTTTGGGGGTGAGAGGAAAGAACGCTAGGAATAAAAGATCCAACATTTTCTTCTTACCAGAAGTGAGCTTTTGATCTTACCAAAGAAGAAAAAGTGGCTCACAGAGCCTGCTGGGGACAGGATGGTGGAGTGATGTGTAAGCAAGCTTCTCAGCATCACTGCACCCCTGCACAAGAGCTCACAGGGTCTGCTTGAAGCTGACCCCACTGGTCACAGCCAGCCAGTTAGGGGACTTGCTCAGGGTCACTCTCTGACCCAGAGACTGTGGTCATGGTTCGTCGTGGTTGACACCACAGATGGTTATTCCAGGAAAGAATACTATGTGACTCATCTCTAAAACAGTTGTGGAGATGGAAGTATATAAAACTTGTCCTGATGTCCTATATTTCCAGTGGCCATGCAAGGACCCTGCCAGCCAATGTGGGCTGCTGCATGTGACCAGTGACTTGGAATAAGGCCAAAAAGATTGCGACACCAGCGTGGATGTGTTGCTGCTGAGTAGGGTGGGGGCAGCGATGTGGCTGCATGCAAAAATACTAGTCCCAGAAGCTCTCATCGCTCCAACAAATCCGATAAGCCAAAATTCAATAGGGACAAATGTGCCATTCTGTGTGTGAGCTCAAGTGCAAGCAGAATCCTTAGGAAAGAGAATCAAAACTTTAACTTCTTTTCTACAGTTCCATTAGTGTCTTAGTGGATTTATGCAGATTCTTGGCGCTGAGTGAAACAAAAGAAATTCTCTAGCCCAATGAGTCACCATACTGATAAGGACACGGCCCAGAAAGACTATGACCTAAATGCAGTTCAGTGCCCTTCCCAGTGGAAGTGATGCTGGTGTATGCATACGTGTTTGGTGCCATGTCAGGAATCAATGTAGAGCAGTGGTTCAGAGTACAAGCTTGGAGCACCAGGTTCTGACAGTCACATGCTGTGAAATTTTGCACAAGCTATTTAACTTCTCCATTTGCTCATTTGAAAGTAGAGTAGGGGCACCTGAGTGGCTCTGTTGGTTAAGCGGCCAACTCTTGATTTCAGCTCAGGTCATGATCTCATGGTTTGTTAGACCAAGCCTCATGTCAAGATCTGTGCTATCAGCACAGAGCCTGCTTGGGATTCTCTCTGTCTCCCTCTCTCTTTGCCCCTCCCCCACCCTCTCAAAATAAATAAACACTTAAAAAAAAGAAAATAGGGTAAAAAGTCAGTAATGGCTTACAGCAAATTTTCAATAAATGTTAAATATTATTTGCATGCTGTGTTTAATACTTTCTGGAACTCTTTACATAAATGAATATAGACACAAGTTTAGAAATACATATATGTAGGGGTGCCTGGGTGGCTCAGTCAGTTGAGCGTCCGACTTCGGTTAAGGTCATGATCTTGGAGTTCACGGGTTCGAGCCCCGCATTGGGTTCTGTGCTGACAGCTCAGAGCCTAGAACCTGTTTCAGATTCTGTGTTTCCCACTCTCTCTCTGTCCCTCCCCCACTTGCACTCTGTCTCTCTCTGTCTCAAAAATAAATAAACATTAAAAATTAAAAAAAAAAGAAATACATATATGTATGTGCGTGTGTGTATGTATGTATATACACATATAGTTTTAAACTGTATATACAACTGTAGGATAAAGAGAACAAAAGACCTGACTCTGAAAAAAGTCCATTTGAAAAATTCTGCAGGTCTCAGCTGAATGCAAGTTCAACAGGAACTAAGGATATGACTAGGCAACTAAACAAACTAATGACACTCCTGGCTCCATTACAATTATCAAGAGAGGAAATTGCCTCAAGTTTTTGAGTTAATCAAACCACATTTAGACCATTGGTCCCAGCTGCAAATCATAGTGCTGTCACCAAGCTGATATCTTGGTGGGGTATCTTGGATGGTGGGGAATCTTGGAAACCTGGTCCCACAAGGAAAAACTGAGGCAATGGGAAGTATTTAGCCAGGAGAATACTTAGTGCTAGGGGTAGGAGGTGATGTAGTATCTAAAGTCTATCATTACAATGACAATAATTCAAACAATAAAACCAGGACAATAGTTGGAAGTTAAAGGGATGAATATTTCACCTCAATAGAAAGATGAAATTTTAGCAATCACAGATAGTTACAAACACATGGTTTTCCATGATGCATAGTTAGTCCCTAAGCCCTTTGTGTTGGAGCAGTAACTAGCTGTTGTAAAATGGTTTCTGCATTTAGTGGTTGGAAATGATAACAGCTACCATTATGATCTCTAGTTCTTATAACAACTCTATAAGTGAAGGCCTATTATCTTCATTTTACAGTTGAGAAAACTGAGACTCAAAGTGGTAATTTTGTAGATCCAAGGTCATACATCCAGTAATCAGATGGACCAAAATTAGCATTCAGATCTGATTCCAAATTGCAGGTTCAATCCATTATGCCCTAATGTTGACCTTTCCAGTTTAATTTCTCCCATTTCCACCAGTCCACCCTATGTCCACCCGACTGGTCAAAATTAAATGCAGAGTAGCAAATTCCCTTATTGCTTTATCTACCTCTGATCAAAGTTGCTTAAAAGTTTTTGAAAGAACTCCCCAGATCCCTAGAAAGGAAAATGCAAATAAACAAATATCCATAAGTCAAATTTCCTGAATATAATTATAGACTATACCTTAAGTAGAAGACAAAATATACTCCTTAAAAACCAAAATGGGGACGCCTGGGTGGCTTACTCAGTTAAGTGTCTGATTCTTGATCTTGGCTCAGGTCATGATCTCACGGTTCATGGTATTGAGCCCCCTTTCGGGTTCTGCACTGACAGCATGGAGCCTGCTCGAGATTCTCTCTCTTCCCCTCCTCAACTCGTGCATGTGTGCACATGTGCTCTCTCTCTCTCAAAATAAATAAATAAACTTAAAAAAAAAATGAACATAGGTCCAGATTAGCAATAGCCTCCAGAGAGTGAAATGAACATACACTCTGTCTTTTCTCTTTGCATAGGTACCTTTCAGGTACCTGTTGTTGACTGTATGGGGCTCTAATTCCTGCTTGGGAAGAGATGCCAATACTGTGTCAACGTCACAGAGCTTGCCTGGAATAGCACACCAAGGGAAAGCTCTAAGTCTTTAAAGGATGTGAGGGGAGAAGGTTCTTAGTGATCACACAGACTCTTTCCCTCTGATTTTACAGGGAAAGAAACTGAAGCCCAGAGAGGTAGAGGGATTCTCCTCAGGGCCCAGATTAAGTTGGTATCAGAATCTGGGACTAGGACCATGGACTTCACACTACATCAGTGGGAGCTATATTAAATCTGTGGAGGCAAGGTCCCACTCCAGCATTAGTGAACATTTATGGACATTTTTAATGCTCCACAGAATAATTTGCTGCGCATACATGATTAAATAATTACACTACTATTGCTTTTTTAATCTGCATTTTTGTCAATTCCTGTTTATACTTATTTTCATATTTATTTTTATAACAACTTCATTAAAATATAATTCACATACCACAATTCACTCATTTTTTTTTTTAATTTTTTTTTTCAACGTTTATTTTTTTTGGGACAGAGAGAGACAGAGCATGAACGGGGGAGGGGCAGAGAGAGAGGGAGACACAGAATCGGAAACAGGCTCCAGGCTCTGAGCCACAGCCCAGAGCCTGACGTGGGGCTCAAACTCACGGACCGCGAGATCGTGACCTGGCTGAAGTCGGACGCTTAACCGACTGCGCCACCCAGGCGCCCCCACAATTCACTCATTTAAAGTGTACATTTCAGTGGCTTTTAGTATATTCATAGAGTTGTGCAACTATAACCACAATTTTGAATATTTTTATCATCCCAAAACCCATACCCATTATCAGTCATTCTCCACTTCCCTTCAACCCCTACAGACCTAGGCAACCACTAATCTACTTTTTTGTCCCTATGGGTTTGCCCATTCTGGATATTTCATATAAATGGAATCATACAATATGTGGTCTTTTGTGACTGACTTCTTTCACTTAGTGTAATATTTTCAAGGTTTATCCATGTTGTAGCATGGATTAGTATTTCCTGTTTATTGCTATTCTCCTGCTTTATTGTTGATTCTGTGGTTACAACATTTTTGTTTATCCTTGCATCAGTTGATGGATATTTGGGTTGTTTCCACTTCTTGATTATTATGAATAATGCCACTATGAACATTCATGTAAAATGTTTGTGCAGATGTTTTCATTTCACTTGGATATATACTCAAGAGTAAAACCACTGGTCAGATGATCACCTGTGATGTTTAACTTTATGAGGAACTACCAGACTGTTTTCCAAAGCACCGGCACCATTTTACATTCTCACACCAAACAGTATCTGAGGGTTCCAATTCTTCTACACCCTCACCAACACTTGTAATTGTCTTTTAGATTATAATTATCCTACTGGGAATGAAGTGGTAGTTCATTATAGTTTTTATTTGCATTTTTTAATCTATTGGGGTTTTTTCTGTATTTTGAAACTACTCATAAACATACAATGTTATGTGACTATTATATATTTTTATTGGAATATAACTTTTATCAATATGAAATAACACCTCTATCCCAAAACATGTTTGCCTTAAATTGTATTTTGCCTGATATTAACACTGCTATATGTATGTTTTGTTAATGCTTTCCTGGCATATATTTTCCTATGTCATTCTGTCTTAGAAAATCTCATGTACAACAGAGCTGATTTATTTACTTATTTATTGTAACCACTCTGAATTTTAATAAAATATAGCCCATTTATATTTATTGTGATTAAAGTTTTAATTTATGCTTTCAAATTTTCTATGATTTTTTAGTGTTTCTTTCTTTCTCTACTACCTTTTTAAAGATTAACTGAATTTTGCTTATTTTCTTTTAGTGGTTTTCCTTAAATATTTAAAACATATTTATTTCTTAACTTTATTAACTTAAGAAACTTAACAAGCTTTTCTTTCCCCCTTACTCACCCCTGCCACCTCTCACACTACAATTATCTGGAATTTCAGTTTCAATAACAAGAATACTGTTGATGTCTGGGTGACCCAGTCAGTTAAGCATACAACTCAATTTTGGCCCAGGTCATGATCTCAAGATCATGAGATCGAGCCCTGCATTAGGCTCTGCACTGGGTGTGGAGCCTGCTTAAGATTCTCTCTCACTCTCTTCCTCTGTCCCTCTACTGATCGTGTTCACTTTTTCTCTCTCAAGAAAAAAAAAAATACTGTTCATAATAAAAATGGCAACTAATATTTATAGGGCAGCTTACTCTATTCCACAACTTGTCTTAAATGACTTAGAACTATTAATTCATCAATTCTTACCAATATGTCTATGAGGTATATATAAGGTTATGTTACCTGCCAAAAGTAACGCAATTAACAGCACAGTTTATATTAATGCTATTCATTAACTTAACTCTAAGTTTCACTGTTTCTTCTGATTGGGCAAAGTGGGTGAAGGGGGTGGGGTTATGGAATAAGTAATAGAAATAAAAGGCACAGCACAGGGAATATAGTCAATGACATTGTAATAGTGTTGTATGATGACAGATGGTAGCTACACTTATGGTGAGCATAGCATAATGTACAGAGATGTTGAACACTATGTTGCACATCTGAAACTAATGTAACATTTTGTGTCAACTATACTCAAAAATTTTTAATAAAATCTTTACTAATTCATTATGTGAGGAACCAGTATTTCAGAATAATTTTGACTTGCACTTCTCTAATTTTGAGTAATTTTGGATATCTTTTGTGTGTGTGTGAATTGTCTTCTCATATTTTTTTATCCACTTTTCTATTGAGTTCTTCGGTTACTTTCCTGCAATTAACTCTATCTGTAACACATGTTTCAAATATTTTCTCCTATTTTTTCATTCATTGTTTAATTTTGCTTATGGGTTTTTTTGTTTGTTTTTACCATGTAAAGGTTGAGGTTTTTAAAATATAGTTAAATTAACTATTCAATAAAATTGCCCCATACTTTGAGTGATAACTAGAAAACTTTGCCTATATCTAGGTTATAGAGGAATTCACCAATACTTTCTTCTCAAAAATGTGTGGTTTTGTTTTTATCTTCGATCTCTGATCACTTTGTAGCTTATTCTTGGGTAGCTGATTCTTAAGAGTTCACTGAATGCAGTACTTGCTGAGTTCTTGTATATTTTAAACTGTTTTTCTACAGCCTTGATACTTGAAGGACAGCTTGGCTGGATATACAGTTTGGGGGTCACACTTTTCTTTCCTTGAATTCCTTGTAATGCCTTCCATTTTGCTTTTGCTTTGTATGTTTCTTCTGAGCAGTCTGATGTTAGCCTAATTCTCTTGCCATTTGGTCTTTTTGCCTGGAGGCCCTGAGGATTTTTTTTTTAATCTTTGAAGTCTAATAGTTTCATTAAGATACTTCTTGGAATCAACTGCTCTTGGTGAATTTTCCAGGGTGCCCAGTCAGACTTACCACTATGTAGATTCAATTTTTTTTTTAATTCCAAAGTATTTTCTTGGGCTATAGTTTTAAACATTAGTTCTATTCCATTGTTTATTTTTCTGCTTCAGGGAAGCAGAAATTATGTTGACTTTGCTTTGTCTGTCTTCTATCTCAACCACTTTCTCCACAATCCCTTTCACATCCTCTGTATTTTGTTTTCATTTTCTTGGCTGTTTCCTGCCTTTCTTCAATGACCCATGATTAAATGTTCATTAGAATCTATCCTCTCTTAGTCATCTTGTAAATTAGTCTTCATTCCTGAGATGATTTTCCTTTTCTTCCATTTCCTTCTTGAGTCTGATTAACTTTTATTTTATTTCCTCTGTCTTTATCTATTCTATTCCTTTTTTTCTTCTTACGAAAAGGTAGTTTTTCATATCAAGTGTTTGTTGATATTCAGTTTGAAGTACCATGTTTGTTTTCTTTTGCTTTATGGTTGGTTTAGGTGGGAACGTTGATTCTTTGTTGTGCTCTTCTAATAAAAGCTTTACATAGGTAATGACTGCATTCATGTATTCTTGGGGAGGAGCAGGTTTCTCAAGATTTCTATATTGAGAGCACCCTCTTCTGTCAGTGTAGTGAAGTGCATTTTCTTTAATGGATTGCTTTTTTGTAATGGGTTGAGAAGAGTTTGCTTTCCTTTGAGTTTGTATTCTTTTCTATCTCACAGGATTCTAAAACTCCTCCTCTTGCGTCTTTTTTCCCCCTCATCACTCAGGTTACAAAGGACATCACCCTTTTTTTTTTTTAATTTACATCCAAGTTAGTTAACATATAGTGCAACAATGATTTCAGGAGTAGATTCCTTAATGCCCCCTACCCATTTAGCCCATCCCCCCTCCCACAACCCCTCCAGCAACCCTCTGTTTGTTCTCCATATTTAAGAGTCTCTTATGTTTTGTCGCCCTCCCTGTTTTTATATTATTTTTGCCTCCCTTCCCTTGTGTTCATCTGTTCTGTGTCTTAAAGTCCTCATATGTGTGAAGTCATACGATATTTGTCTTTCTCTGACTAATTTTGCTTAGCATAATACCTTCTAGTTCCATCCACGTAGTTGCAAATGGCAAGATTTCATTCTTTTTGATTGCCGAGAACATCACTCTTTTACTTTCTTCTTCCCCAGAAGCCTTTCCAAGAATGCCACTTCAAATTCCACACAATTTTAAGTCTCTTTCCTGTAGTCAGTGCTTTGATTTAGCAAAACTCATTTTCAGTACTTTCCTATTTAGGATGAAATTTCTCTTCCTGAGTGTGATTTCAGCATGAGCTTAGATCCATGATCTTCCACACAGTTTTTCCAAGTCTCCCCCTCCCACAACCACTCTCCACAAAGGATTATAGTGGAAGCTAGAGAGACAGCTCTGCTGGGATTTAGTGTTTATATTAATACTAATAAGTTATTTGGAGCTTGTTATGTTTTTCTATCTTCTAGTTATCCTAAAGGCATCTGTTTTATGTGGTTTATTTGTTCCTCGTGTTGATCTGTATACTTTTTGGAGGATATGTGGACTGATCAGGATTTATGCAGCTGCCATTTTTCTTGGGCTACTGGAATTCTCAATATCATCTTTTAACTCCTTGAATATATTTGGCATTGTTATTTTAAATCCCATATCTGATACCTCAACTATCTGAATCTCCTGTGGGCCTGTTTCTATTGTCTATTGCCTCTCTTATTTTTGGTCAGATAGTCTTGATTCCTTGTATCCTGGCACTATTTTTTTTTTTTAAGTACTAGACAGGGCATATAAAAATTATAGATAAAATTTGAGGCCTGGATGTTAGTATCTTTTTCCAGAAAGGATTTACTTTTGTTTCTGGTAGGCAGCCACAGACACTCTCAATCCCAGACCATCTTAATCCAATAAGGGATTAAGAGAATTTGAAATGGCTTCATCTCATATACTGACTGATTATTTCTGGTTCATGCTTACTCCTACGAGGTAGCCTGAGCCAGAGCCTTGGAGTTTAGCAGCATCTTCTTCTAGTAGAATCTTGAACTCCCATTTTCATTCCTTTAAGTCATTGAGTCTACTGAACTTTAGCTTCTTAGTCTCTATACTTTCAGAATCAGCAAACACTTTGAGTTTAAACTGACCCTACACTCACCCCTCTGGGCCTTTTTCCACTCCCAGATCTTGGTCCTGCAATTTCTCACTCTCTTGTTAGTTTTCTGATGCCTTCAAATATATTTTTTTCTATTTTGTTCTGTTATTGTAAATTGTAACCCTCAGTAGGAAGGATTGGGTCAATTGACCTACTCTGCTATTGCCAAAATACTTCCCACGGCATTGTCCCTGTTTTGTAAAGAATCAAAGTAAGACAAACTTCCAGTTACAAGATAGTAATATGAGGGATATAAATATAGCATGCTAACTATAGTTAACATTACTGTATGATATATATGAAAGTTGTTAGAGTAAATCTTGAGTTTTTATCACAAGTAAAAATCCCCTCAACTTTTTAATTGTATCTATATGAGATGATGAACAGTAACTAACTTACTGTGATACTCACTTCACAATATCTGTAAGTCAAACCATTACGCTATCCATCTTAAACCTATATAGTGATATATGTCAATTATATCTTAATAAAACTGAAAAAAGAAATCATAGTAAGACCACTTTTGTGGATTTATCTCTCCTGTCTGCTCATCCTTCTCTTGCAAGTGTACATAGAACATAAAATACTCGAGAGACTGTTTCCAGGGGCATCTGAACATTACCCTTATCCTTCCTCAGTCACTGTGAACATAGATCTCTCTTAAAGTGTCAAGAGAAAACATACTGATTGTGTGTTTTCCTAGGGCTGCTATAACAAATTACCACAAACCCAATGGCTTAAAACAACAAAAATTTGTTCTCTTATTAGTTTTGCAGGATATAGATCCAAAATCAAGGTGCCAATAGAGCCATGCTCTCTCAGAGGCTCTAGGAGAGAATCTGCCTTTGTCTCCTCCAGCTTCTGATGGCTCCTGGCATAGCCTGGCTTGTGGCAGCCTTAGTCCAATCTCTGCCTTCTTCCCCACAAGACCTTCTCTACCCTGTGTCTCTATGACTGTATCTCAAAGTATCCCTTTCCTTTCTCTTTAAGGACACTGCTCACTGGATTCAGAATCCACCCTAAATTCAGGATGATCTCATATCAAGATCCATCACATTTGCAAAGACCTTGTTTCCAAATAAGGTCACATTCATAGGCACTGTATATATCAAAGATATACACATATGTCTTTTTGGGGGACACAATTCACCCCACTACACTAATCACTCACTATATGTCAGCAACTGTGCTGAACCATTTACAAGGACTGCTCTAGTTAGCACTCATAACAGGACTATGAATAGATACTATTAATTTACCCATTTACAAATGAGGAAATTGAAGTTAAACTAGAGGCTAAGTAACTTGTCCAAGATTTCACATTTGGTAGTTTAACGATTTGGAACCCAGACCCAGGCAGGCAGACTCCAGAGCCATCACCCTAAATCATGACATTGTACCACATCCTTTAAGCATCAGACTTTATGGAACTGCTACACCAAGGGAAAAAGGGACAGAGGACAGCCAAGTCTCCTTTTGGAAACCATGGAAAAGAGCATGTAAAACAGGTAAGGAAGGCGCTGGGGAACCTCTTCCCTCCCTACTCCGCCTCCACTTCTTCCATTATCTCTCCAGACGTGTTATGCCTGCCATTGGTCTCCAGGTTCCAAGCAAGGTGTGCTGTCAACTTTGGAGGCCCACACAGATTTCAGATAGGCTTATTTTTATTGTGAAGAGCAGAGGCCTACACTGATATTGATCTGTTAAAGGGCCCTAGCTCTTAGAGTATGGTTGGCACATAAGGGAAAACCATGATCACATGGTAACTTAACAGCAAATAGTGTGGTGCAGCTGGGTATCACAGGGATTAGAAGTGGGAGCCATCAGGTTCTGAGACAGCTGGGGAACTGGTTGTTTCTAGCCCTCCCTGGTGAGCTACTTAGCCTCTGTCTCTTCTCCTTGTTCCATTTATTACTAACCACCCCCCCCCAGCTCCCTTGTGGTTTTACCTCCCTCTTTGGCTTGCACATTGCTTTAGCTGGTCATGGCCTCACGGCCCTGACTGGAACCTGAGCCTGGCAGCAAAAAGGGCAGCTACACAATGGCACAGGTGACAACACATCAGTGGTACCTGATGCTGGCCTTCACCACTTCTGCAGAAAGGACCTAAGTTGCTGCATGTATCAGTTAGGGTCCCAGAAGGTGACAGATGGCTGCTCAAAAGGGACACTAAAGAGAGTTTAAAACATAGATTGTTTACAGAGGGGTGAGTTAGGGTCAAGGGAACTGAAAAGCATGGAGAAGCATCAAGAGATATAAAGGGAGCTCATTAAACCCCTAAGCTGTTAGAGCAATCCAGTGAGAGCTATAACCACATGAGAGGGTCTGCTTGATGGGAACTGAGCAGTCAGGCTGGACCAGGAGCAGAGAACAAACACTTCCACTCTTTTCCTCTCCCATCGTCTGATCTGCTGCTGCTGCCTCCCACTGGCTGATCTAATCAGAAGCCAGAGGCCAAAAACACCCAGTCGCTGCACTCCACAGAAGTCAGTCTTTGGGGGAACAGAATGGGAGGGAAGCGTAGGGGAAACAAAATTCCCAGCCTCTACCCACCTCTGGTGTACTCCTATTTCCAGTAGTTCTAGAAATAACTGGATTTGGTGAAGCTCTTCGCAGGGAAGGCAGCCACAGAAAGTTTCCAGGACCCAGGGTCCTGAGAGCAAAGGCAGGAAGGTCCAAGAGAAAAGGGGGGGCGGGGAGGACAACACAAGGGGAGAAAAGGCCGGGCAGGGCGGTAACCGAGGGACAAAGTGGAGAAAGCTCCCTGCTGTCAAACTATCACATGCTAATCTCTGAGCCTTTGTTTAAAAATGGCCTCGCTGAGTTGTTTACCCACCTTGAGCACTTTCAACAGCCCCACATCTGTCGTTATTTTGGATGAGCTCTTGGAGCCTCCTTCCACGTTGCTCCGGGGCCCATTCTCTCTTATATTAAAGTACTTTTTAATTGCCACATTTTCCGAGGCAGAGAAAGTCTAATCGGAATGCAGCTTTAAAACTAACAGCAATCAGCAGAGATCCATCAATTAGCATTCGGCATTAAGCAACGCGGAATATTTTCCAAGGCTCCAAGGGCCTCTCTACACCTGAACATTCTACAGGGTTCATTCTCTCCTGTTTGAATAATATTCAGGCTCTTGACTGACAGACCATTTCTCCCAGCTGCCAAAAGAATAACCCATTTTCTACTGTAGCTCTTTTCTAACTCAAAGAGTACAGCTCCAACAAAGCTCTTTACTCTGATACACACACTTTTTTAAAGGAAAAGAACCATCTGCTTCAATCCGCTAATTACAATGTATTATAAGAATACTGCCCAGGAAGGTCATTGGGCATCCTGGACTAAGATTTTCTTCAAAGTGAAGTAAGAGAATTGACTCCTGGTCATCTCTGGTATAAATTCATGAGACTGCTTACAAAGTTCAGAGAATTCCTGGCAGGAAAGTTACTTCATAATGATCTATTTCACCTACAGCCCTTGGGCTGTCACTTCTGGCAGCTCAGAAAGTTGGCATATAGGGTTTGAATTTGGTGACATCTAACAATATTAGAATGACAGCACACACACATTTCTGATGCATCTCATCTTTGCAGATTTTTTTCCAGTTTCATTCCTGTTTATGATGATAAAAGCAATATGCAGTTATTGCACAACACTAAAAACAAGAAAAGTATTGTACAGTAAAGAGTTAACTCAGCAGGCTTGGGCTGCTCAAACCTGCACCGTCAATGTCTTCAGGACCTGCTCTTGGCCTAGTCCTTCCAGGTGATCTCTGAGCATTTGGAGCATTCCACCTGATGAAAGTGTCTTTGTATGCCTGAAGACTTGGGCCACACCAGATAGTTATGCTAACATTGTGATTTATGGTGAACAACTGTTTTTGTGTTTTGGTTCAAAACAGTTTTTTTGAAGTTTTATTTATTTTGAGAGAGAGCATGCGCGAGCAGGGGAGGGGCAGAGAGAAATGGAGAGAGACAGAGTCCCAAGCAGACTCTCAGCGCAGAGCTCCATGCAGGGCTCCAATCCATGAACCGTAAGATCATGACCTGAGCTCACATTAAGAGAAAGATGCTTAGTTGACTGAGCCACCCAAGTGCCCCCGAACAACTATTTTCGTATGCTTGAGGCTTTGGCCGTGCTGTATATCTGTTTGACCTCTGGGATGTGGAGTGTGCCTGCCTACATGACTGACCCCTGGATACCAAGGCTTAGTGAGCATCCCCAGTTATGAACCTCCCCGGCCAGCAACACTTCACACATGTTGTCACACACTGTTGCCGGGCAGACTGAGCACTGTCTGTGTGACTCCACAGAGTGAGGACAACTGGAAGCTTGTCCTGGTTTTTCCTGGACTCTGTCCTATGTACCTTTTCCCCTTGCTGATTTTAATATGAGCTTAGAATCTTTTCTGAGTCCTGTGAGTCCTACTAGTGAATCATCGAACATAATGGATGGTCTTGGGATCCTCAATGCAAATCTAAAAATTAAAATAAAAATTATTGTCCTACTTCTAAAGATAATGTTTTCCTTAAAAATATATGTATATTTCTCCTGGGTGGCTCAGTCAGTTAAGTGTCAGACTTTGGTCAGGTCATGATCTCATAGTTTGTGGGTTTGAGCCCTACATTGGGCTCCCCACTGATAGTGGGATGCCTGTTTGGGATTCTCTCTCTGCCCCTCCCCTGCTTTCTCTCTCTCTCAAAATAAATAATAAACAAACTTTAAAACAAATAAATCATTTTTAAATTGATAAAAAAAATTTTAAATAAAAATATATGTATATCTGTATGTATGTATATATATACCTACATATATATGTATATATACACACACATACTTAGAGATTTTGTTCTATACACTCCAACATTTTTTGTTAATGGGAAATGGATATTATATTCTGTTTAGTAACCTTTTCCAGTTAATATAAAATGAACACATTTTCCTATGCCCTTAAATATACATATGTTACTTGTACAGCATTCTGTCGTATCAAACTTATGGGTGCATTTGTTTAATCAATCATCTACGATAGACATTTGGATTGTCTCTTTCTCTCTCTCTTTCCTACTCTCTCTCTCTCAGTATTATAAACAATGCTGCAATAAACATCCTTGTAGATAACCTCTCTGTAAATTTGTCTCATTACTTGTGATACTGGGACCTATGATACAAAGATTTAAGAATTATGACAATCACTTGATTAATGATTTTAGGTTTCAGACCTCTACCTAGAAGATTCTTGATATTAAAATGATTGTAATTAGACTACAGTCTGGAGAAATTTTCATCCAATAAACTCCTAAAAACCTATTATCTGCAGTTAATCTGGAGTTAATTTTCAATTATACTCACATCATGGGCTTTTAGGTCCTGAAATATGTATTTTTCATTGGTCCTAAGCACTTAGCCTACTGTTTTCCAATGATACTTATTATAATTCATTACATAGATACATACACATACACATCTGGCCTAAAACCAAGCAGCTACATGATCAAAAATATTTGCCAGTAATTTCATTACCTGAAAGAACAAACCTTAACAATCTTTTGTAAAAACAACATAGCCCAGCACCTATACAATTTATCACTTACAATATCCAGCATTCAGGAAAAATTTAGTAGAAAATGTGATCTATGATCAAAAGAGATAATACAAAATTAAGCAGATGCATAGATGACTCAGATATTGGTATTATCAGACAAGGATTTGTAAAATAACCACTATAAATATGTTTTAAAGTTAGAGGAAAAGTTGTGAGATAAGTGAATAAATGGGAATTTCCACAAGAGAAAGAGAAACTCTTAAAAAGAACCATATGGTTCTTTATAAAACTGAAAATCCAATATCTGAATAAGTTATTCATTGGAGGGCTTAACTGAAGACTTGACACAGAAGAAATGATCAGTGAAATTAAAGCTAGGTCAACAGAAAGTATCCAAAATGAACTACTTAAGATGGGGATCATTTCGGGGGCGCCTGGGTGGCGCAGTCGGTTAAGCGTCCGACTTCAGCCAGGTCATGATCTCGCGGTCCGTGAGTTCGAGCCCCGAGTCAGGCTCTGGGCTGATGGCTCAGAGCCTGGAGCCTGTTTCCGATTCTGTGTCTCCCTCTCTCTCTGCCCCTCCCCCATTCATGCTCTGTCTCTCTCTGTCCCAAAAATAAATAAACGTTGGAAAAAAAAATTAAAAAAAAAAAAAGATGGGGATCATTTCATAATGTATAAAAATATTGGATCACTATGATGCACACCTGAAACTAACAGGATATTGTATGTCAACTATAATCAAAATTTTTGAATGAACCATATAGAGAAAATAATTACAATAATAAGCAAGAGCATCTGAGACTTGTGGGACATTCACAGCCTAACATATATGTATGGAGTCTCAGAAGAAGATGGAAAGAAGCATTTTTAGAGATAATGAATGAAACTGTTCAAAGACTGATGAAATACATTAATCTACAGATTCAAGAATCAAGGTTAACCCCAGCAAGATGAATACAAAGAAAACTATACCTAGACACATCATAGTAAATTCAGAAAATGAAAGGGAAAGAGAAAAATCTTAAAAGCAGCCAATAGGGGGAGGGGATACATTGCATTCAGAGGAACAACAATATCCATAATGTCTGACTTCTCACCAGAAACTATGGAAATCTGACAGTAGAATGACATTTTCAAAGCATTATAAGAAAATATTAGTTGGGGGCACGTGGGTGGCTCAGTCAGCTGAGTGTCTGACTTCAGCTCAGGTCATGATCTCAAGGTTTGTGGGTTCGAGTCCCACATGGGGCTCTCTGCTGTCAGCCTGGAGCCTGCTTCGTATCCTCTGTCCCACCCTCTCTCTGCACCTCCCATGCTCACCCTCTCTCTTAAACAATAAACGTTAAAAAAAAAAAGAAAGAAAAGATTAGTTGACTTAGAATTCTATACCCAGTAAAGGTATCCTTCAAAAATGAAGACAAAGTATAGGCATTTTGAGACAAAAATAGAATTTATTACTAATTGAAATACACTGCAAAAAAAAAAAAAATCCTAAAGCAAAATAATCTTAGATAACGACCTAGACTGCAGCAGCTGGGTGGCTCAGTCGGTTGAGTAGCTGACTTTGGCTCAGGTCATGATCTCAAAGTTTGTGGGTTTGAGCCCCACACTGAGCTCACTGCTGTCAGTGAGGAGCCCACTTTGAATCCTCTGTTCCCCTCTTTCTCTGCCCCTCCCCCACTCACACTCTCTCTCAAAAATAAATAAAACATTAAAAAAAAAAAAAAAGACCTAGATCTGTAGGAAAAAGTAAGGAGCCCTGGCTTTGGTAAAGATGTGGGTAAACAAAAAAGACTATTTTTTTAATGTTTATTTTTGAGAAAAAGCACTAGTTGGGGAGGGGCAGAGAAAGAGGGGGACAGAGGATGAAAGCAGGCCCTGTGCTGGCAGCAGCAAGCCTGATGTGAGGATCGAACTCACGGAACTGTGAGATCACGACCTGAGCCAACATTGAGGCTCAACTGACTGAGCCACCCAGGCGCCCCAAAAGACTATTTAAAACTTTCTCTTTTAAAAGACAATCGAAAGCAAGCTTATATGTTTTTATTATAAAATTTTTGTAATGTTTATTTTTGAAAGAGAGAGACAGAGCCCAAAGCAGGCTCCAGGCTCTGAGCTGTCAGCACAAAGCCTGATGCAGGGTTTGAACCCATGAACCGTGAGATCATGACCTGAGCAGAAGTCAGATGCTTAACTGACTGAGCCACCCAGGCACCCCAAAACCAAGCTTATTCTAAAACGCACATGGAGGGGCATCTGGGTGGTTCAGTCAGCTAAGCATTGGGCTCTTGATTTTGGCTCAGGTCATAATCTCACAGTTTTTGAGTTCAAGTCCCACACTGGGCTCTGTGCTGACAGCACGGAGCCTGCTTGGCATTCAGTCTCTCTCTCTCTCTCTCTCTCTCTCTCTCTCTCTGCCCCTCCTTCATGTGAGCTCTCTCTAAAAAAAATAATAATAATAAGTAAAATGCATATGGAAAGGCAAAGGACCTAGAATGGCCAGAGGAGCTTTGAAAAGCATAAATTGGGAAAATTTTTAGACTTACTACACATCTACAGAATTCAAGACAGGGTGATATCAGTGGAAGATAAACACAGAGATCAACAAAGCAGAATGGAGAATCCACACAAATATGCCAAACCAATTTCTGACAAAGGTACAAAAGCCCTTCAAAGGAGGAACAGTCTAGTCAGAAAACAGTGCTGGAGCGATTGGCAGAAACCAAACCAAAGGAAAACAAAGAGCCTCTATCTAAACCTCACACCTTATATAAAAAATTACTCACAATGAGCCACCGACTTAAATTTAAAACTGCAAGACTTTTAGAAGAAAACATAGAAGAACGTCTTTGGAACCTAGGGGCAAGCTCAACATCATTAATTCGTTGTTAGCATGACACCAAAAGTAGGATCCCTAAAAGAACATATTGCTAAATTAAATTAGTTCATATTACTAAATTAAATTAATTCATCAAAATTAAAACAAAGGCCATCAGAGAATAAAAAGACAAGCCACAGACTGGGAAAAAATGTTTGCAAACTATACATATCACAAAGGACTTGTATCTCAAATAACTCACAAACTCAAAGTAAAAAAAAAAGCAAGTAATCCAATCAGAAAATGAATAAAAGACATTAACAGACATTTCACCAAAGAGGATATGCGGATGGCAAATAAACATAAGACAAGTTGCCAATATCACTAGCCATTAGAGAGACGCAAATTAAGAACAATGAAACGTTACAAATCACTGGAAAGAGTAAAGTAAAGATGATAATAATGTGGATGAGGCTGGAGAAGCTGGGTCTCTCATACATTGCCAATGGGAATGTAAAGCGGGGCGATCAAGCTGGAAAATAGTTTGGCAGTTTCCTATAAAACTAAATACATACTTACCATTTGGCCCAGCACTTACATGCTTGGGCATTTAGCCCAGAGAAACTGCAACTTATGCTTACACAAAAACCTGTACATGAACCTTGACCACAGCTTTAGTCACAATAGCCAAAATATGGAAAAAGCCCAAATGTCCTTCAATGGGTGAATGGATAAACAGACTATGATATAACGGAATACTACTCAGCAGTAAAAAGGAGCAAACTATCGATACATGATACACATTGCATGGATCTCAGAGGCATTATCCTGAGTGAAAAAAAGCCAGTCTAAAAGATTACATACTATATAACTGCACATGTAAAACATTCTGAAAATGGCAGAATTCTAGAGATCAAGGACAAATTAATGGCTGCCAAGGGATAAGAATCTGCGTGTGGGGTCGGAGGGGGTGACTGTGACGGAGTGAGTAGCACAAGAGAACTTCTCAGTAGTGACGGACAGGTATGTATTTTGCTTGTGGTGTAGTTATATAAATCTGTATTGCATGGAACTACGTACACACTTATCTGTGAAAACTGGTGAAATAGGCATAAGGCGTAGTTAACAGCATGACACCAATGTCAATTTCCTGGCTTTGCTATTGTATTCCAGGTACATAAAATGTTACCACTGGGGGAAGATGGGTGAAACATACATGTGATTCTCTGTACCAATCTGGCAACTTCCTGTGCGTCTATAACTGAATATTTCAAAAGCAAAAGATTTTGAAAAACTGTTGACTGTTTAATTGAAAAGCAGTAACAATGTGTGGAGGGCTTTATGACAAATATAATAGTAAAATACACAACAAAAATAGCACAAAGCAAGAAATGGAGTTAAATACTGTTGTAAGATTCTTATAATTTTTTTGTAGTGGTATAATATTAATTCATGGTTGAGTGTGATAATTTGAGGATGCATATCTTAAGCAGCCACCAAGTTATCTTACCTATCTATCTATCCATGTAGCTAAAAAGCAAATAGAAGAGATAAGATAGCATACTAAAAAGTATTTGTTTACTCTAAAAGAAAGCATGAAACACGGAACAAAGAACAGATGGGACAAATATAAAATGAGAAAACAATGGCAGATTTAACCCAACTGTATCAGTAATTATGATAAATGGAAATGGACTAGACACTCTAATAAAAGATATGGATTATCATTTGGATTTTTAAAATACAACTATATATTATTTATAAGAGGTACACATGAATATAAGGACAAAGGTTGGAAATAAAAGAGTCAAAAGTTATACGTTACGTAAATACAAATCATAACAACTGGTGTGGCTTTGTTAATAACAGAGAAAGTACATTCAAGACAAGAATTGTTACTAGTAAAAGAGTAATGTTTCATAATGATACAAGGTTTAATTCAATGGGACATGACAATCCTAAATATATGCACCCCATAACATGCCTTCCTGTTACAAATACATGAAGCGAAAATTGATAGAACCAAACAAATCCTTCATGTTAGTCGGATGTTTTAACCCTCTTCTCTCAGTAATTTGTAGAGTAAGTTGACAGAAATATTAGTAAATATATAGAAAATTTGAGGGGCGCCTGGGTGGCTCAGTTGGTTAAGCATCCGACTTGGGCTCAGGTCGTAGTCTCATGGTTCATGAGTTCGAGCCACACAGCAGGCTCTGTGCTGACAGCTCACAGCCTGGAGCCTGCTTCAGATTCTGGGTCTCCCTCTCTCTGCCCCTCCCCCCCTCTCAAAATAAATAAACATGAAAAAAAATAATAGGAAAAAAAAGAAAATTTGAACACTGCTATCTACCAACTTTACCTAGTTGACATTATAGAACTTCCCATCCAACAACAGTAGAATGCACATTCTTTTCAATGTGCACCTGGAATAGTCACTGATATAAACCATATATTGAAGCCATTAAATAAGTCAATAAATCCCAAGAATTGCAATCATACAGAATATGTTCTCTGACCATAATGGAATTAAACTAGAAATTGATTTTTTAAAAAAAAACAAAATAAGTCTTCACCTATATATCAGGAGTCTCCTTGACTCAAATGATATAGCTAAGATGGTCTCAACCCCTCATACTTCATGGAAATCTGATAGCCCCTCCTGTATTATCAGGGTTCTTCAGAGAAACAGAACCCACAGGATATGTAAATGTATGGATATGGATATGTAGAGAGAGAGAGAGAGAGAGAGAGAGGAAAAAAAGAGAGAGAGAAACTGAAAGACTGGTCTGGTTTATGAGATTCTAGAGGCTCGATAAATGCAAGCTCTGCAGGGCAAGCCAGCAAACCAGAGACTAGGAAAGAGGTGCAGTTCCAGACCAAAGGCAGTCAGCTGGCAGAACTCTTTACTCAGAGGAGGTCAGTCTTTGCTCTCTTAAGGCCTTCAAGTAACACGTGAGTCCCTCTCACGCTGTGGACAGTAATCGGCTTTACTCAAATTCTACCCATTTGAACGTTAATATCATCCAGAATAATACTTTCACAGAAACATCCAGAATAATGTTTGACCAAATATTGACACAGAAAATCAACCATTATCTCTCCCTACCATGATTTCTTAACTTTCTTGAAGGTTGATCATTCCTATGGTTTCCAAATGAGTATTTCTCCTAAATTAGTCAGTTTATGAATCATCAGGCCTCCGCACATGTGCTGTGAATGTGAAACTCAGCCTCCTCCATCAAATTCCCCCAAAACCAACAAGCCAATAGAAGCCCATTCACATGAGGCCTTTGTGGGTGTAACATTAGTGAATACAGGATAGGTTCTTTCTCAGCAACACAAACAACTTCAAACTGCGCAGTAAAACCCCAAGATTCTGACTTTCTCTCTTCTCTCACCTTCCTTTTCTTTTCTTTTCTTTTTTTTATTTGCTAGAGAGAGAGAGAGAGAGAGAGAGAGCACGTGAGGGGCAGAAGGAGAGAGACTCGTAAGCAGGCTCCATGCTAAGCGTGTAGCCAGACACAGGCCTCCATCCCAGGCTCTGTGATAATGACCTGAGCCAAAACCAAGAGCCAGACGACTGAGCCACCCAGGTGCCCCTCTCCCTCTTCCTTTTCTGTTCTCTTCTACCCCCCAATTATTTTTCATTTCTTATTTATTATTTTGAGGAGAGAGAGAGGGAGGAAGGGGAGGGGCAGAGAGAGGGAGAGAGAGAAAATCCCAAACAGGCTTGCAGAGTCCAATGTGGGGCTTGAACTCATGAACCTCGAGATAATGACCTGAGTCAAAACCAAGATTCCGACGTTTAACCAACTGAGCCACGCAGGTGCCCCTTTCATTTCTAATGTAAAGCAATCTGTTTGTTTTTACTGATTCCTCGAGGTCTGCCAAACCACATTTCCAAGGTCTTCCCGTCCCCAGGTATTTTCCTAAATAAAGACAAGTGCCTAAGAATTCCACCAGCAGCTGTAGGCCATTTCTTCATCTCAACCCCTTAACAATCTGGTTGCCCCAGCAGTGCTGGTTTAAGTACAGTCTCTCATTTTATTCTACTCCCCTCCAAACCTTTCAAAGAAGGAAACAGTTTAGCCTATTACATTTAAAAACTAGTAGGTTTCTTCTAAAAGAGGGGGCCCTGTGAACACCTTGAGGCCGGTGGGAAGTGAGGGAATAAACATGCTTTCTACTTAGGACTCAGGGCAGGTGTGAAGGAGGCACGCGCGGATAGCCGCAGGGCCACGGGTGGAGCCTGCTCTGGCTGGAGGAATCCTGTTGTGCGGAAATACGACCCGCAGACTCCAGCTGTGAAGGCAGGGGTCACTCGCTGGGCCTTGTGTCCCCAGCCCCCCACCCAAGGTGGAGCCCGACCTAATGGTGAAGGGAGCTTGCCCTTGACACCCGTAGGGCGCTGTGTTGGAGCTTCTTCCCTATTGAAATTCACAATCTGGTTTCACTTCCTGTCTCAAGTCTTTGTTACGCTGGAAGACACCGTAATCAAATAAAAGCCAGGTGATGCCCATAGTGGCATCATTCAATCTAGGACTTTGCAGAAAATACTCATTCTTAAAAAAAATTTTTAATGTTTATTTATTTTTGAGAGGGGTGGGGCAGAGAGAGAGGGAGATACAGAATCAGAAGCAGGCTCCAGGCTCTGAGCTGTGAGCACAGAACCCAGATGCGGGGCTCGAACCCACCAATGGTGAGATCATGACCTGAGCCAAAGTCCGTATGCTTAACCAACTAAGCCATCCAGGTGCCGGGAAAATAACTCCCCTTGTAATAGACAACTAAAAATGCCAGTGCTTTTTGGCACAAGCTACCGAAGCGCACTGGGGGTGAGGCGAAGCCCTGCACGGAGAATGATGGCGCACCAAGAAGGGGTGAGTCGGCGGGCTGCCCCACGGGCCACCCCGCCCCGCACCACACCTACCTTCGCCCCAGCTGGGCCTTCTGCCGTCCGCCTCGAGTCCAGGGGGCGGGGGACGGCGTTGCGGGCTCCGCTGCGGACCTGCGTCCCTCCGGCTGCAACACAAGACACGAGGGGTCGGAGCAGCGCCCGGGTCCCGTGTTGTAGCCCGAGGTCTCACACCGTGTTGTGGCGAGCCCGGCCGGTGGGCACCTGCCCCGCTTCCTCTTCCAGGTAGGCCACCTGGCTTCTGCTTGGCGAATCCGACTTGCTGTGCACAGGGACGGGCAAGCTGGAAAACAGAGGGTGGCATGGGGACTAGGTGCTGCGGCTGGGGCTGGACCCTTGGCAGCGGGGGGACGCCAACGGCCTCGGCGAGGGGCGGCCTGGAGCCTCCAGCACTGAGCCCCGCTTGGGGCAGCGTGCGCGCCACGCTCTCCCCGTGAGCCCCCGGGCCTGACGCAAATGCTCAGAGAGCCTATTTGCACCCAGGTACTTAAATGCCCACACGTCTTTTCCTTCAAGAAATGAATTATGGCTGTTTACAAGCCACTAATTACAGTTTATTACCACAATACTTCCTAGGAAATGGGTTCTTCCTCTAATACTATGATGAGAATTTTATAAATGCCCGACTAGTACAATGAATTGCTCTGAATTATAATAAATATCTGCCCTTTGGGAGTAAGGCGGTAAACACGGGGTTATTGCTCTCCATTTCCAATGGTCCTGCGGAGGATTTATTACTTACTTATGACTTATTTTTATTCAAAAACCCCTACATATCATTTTTATGTGGATTCTTTTTTTCGCGAACCATTTCTGTTTTTCCTTACAAAATAAAAGGAGGTGGGTCCAGAATCAAAAGAATGCTCCACGTCAGTTCCTCCAAAGGTGACCTATTGAAATGTCTCCTCCAGACTCCCCTTCGGCTAAATTCCACTGAAGTCACCGGCTTTGGGACTGATGGAGTCATCAGAAGCAATGCTCACCCTACTGCTGTCTCCCATCTTTCAAAAAGGACTTAGAGGCCAGATTAGACAGTAAATAAAGTATAGAAATATCACATGATTTTCCGCCAATAAGAGAAGACACGAATCCCTGAGGCTCACAGAGTAACCTTGTGCCCACATTTATACAGACTGAGCAGATTAAAAATGAACAACTTTGAAGGAAAATAATCCCTTCTCCTGCCTAAACGGTATAAAAGGGTTCTTCCCAGGGCACCTGAATTCTCACCATTGGATCTAAGTGTGTGCAGTGTCTTGGAGGTACACGTTCCCCAAGTAAGTTATTTTTCCCCCAAATTCCTTGCACAAACCAGGCAATTCTCACCCAAGACCACATGAGGTCCTGGGGAAGCAGCACAGGACACATGGCCGTTCAGGTACAGCTGGCTACCATCCCGTTTCCTTTCCCTGCTGCTTCCTCCCCAGCAGAACCACTGATGGGTTCCCAGGGGCCATGTCCCAGCGTTCCTTACAGCTGATGGCCTGATGGCCTGTGAATTAGTTCTAATCATGAAGGATGTAAGCTGTTCTTTTTCTGCTGTCATGAGGGCACACAAGAGGAGGCATCTGCTTTTTGGCCTTCAGCTTTCATCATCTTCTTGCCAGAAAGGTGGCTGTGCCGCCTGGCAGTCATCTTGTGAGCGTGAGGAAGAAAGAGCCCATGTCCTCAACGGGCCACACACCAGCCCTATCCTCTACCTCCAGGCTTCTTTTTTTTTTTTTTTTTAATTTTTTTTTTTAACGTTTATTTATTTTTGAGACAGAGAGAGACAGAGCATGAACGGGGGAGGGGCAGAGAGAGAGGGAGACACAGAATCGGAAGCAGGCTCCAGGCTCTGAGCCATCAGCCCAGAGCCCGACGCGGGGCTCGAACCCATGGACCGCGAGATCATGACCTGAGCTGAAGTCGGACGCTTAACCGACTGAGCCACCCAGGCGCCCCTACCTCCAGGCTTCTTGTTATATCCATGCATTCATTCAAGGAATATAGTTGGAATATATTGGATAGTTGGAATTCTAGAGAGTTGGAATTCTAGAGAGTTGGAATTCTAGATAGATCTGACAGTTGGAATTCTAGACATTGAGGACACAGCAGGTACAAAGCAAAGACCCCATCCTTATAAAGGTAACGTTCTAGGGGGAGACAAATAATGTACAAATAAAGAAGCAAATACACGATGGAAGGGGAACAGTGCTTGGGAGAAAAATAAAGCAGGGCAAGGGGACTAGGAGGGCAGGGCAGGAGATGTGCTGCAGTAAACATCACAAAAAGGTGACCTGAGAAGGTATGAAGGAAGACAGTGCACGGGCCACATGACATGGGCCACAAGGAGGGAGAGAGGGAGGCAGAAAGAGCAGACTGCATCAACATTGCAGGCTTGAGGGAAAATATCAACGGATGGCAGTAGAGAGAGAAAAGGGTTAGTGTCTTGTTCTGTCCCTTGTGTGTTAAATAGAATTGCATTCCACTTCAAGGAACAGAAAACTGACCCCCATGGCTTAAACAGGCATGGGGCCCCTGTCCTCATGCCCATGCCTGCCATGGGAGTCTCACTCCCTCTGCTCACCTCCACCAAGAAGCTCCCACTCCCTGGATCCTGCCCTCCACAAGTGCCTGGAGCTTTTATGTCTGTCTCTTCTGGGCATCCCCCACTTTTTAAGACTTTGTTGTGTTCTCAGGGTCCAGGACAGGACCTCTGAGAAAGGAGAACCTGTCACGGAGCCACCAGGTGGTGTCCTGCTGCTGGCTGTTGGGAGAAGCTCCCCGCTCACCAGGACCTCTGCTTAGAAAGTCCTTAGACACCAGATGGTATTCGCGTCCCCAGGCAGCCACGCTCAGGGGGCTGGCTCATTCTGACTAAACTCAGAAGAAACTGAAATTCAGTACACGATGACCTTGCCTTTGAAAAGCAGCATAAGTGGGTTTGCGTGATTGAGTTCCATTTTAGGAAAATGAAGTTATCCCCGTGTTTATCAGCACTTCTGACTGTGAACATATGTGGCACCCTGTGGTGTATTTTGAGAAACTAAGGGACACAGAGGGAGCCAGGACACTGAAGAGAAAGCCCCATGGTGATGCAAAAGTAGGGACACTCAAACCCCAGCCCTGGCCAGGCAGCAAGAGAGGGTGAGGCCGTGATGAGCAGATCCCACAAACAGATCCATGATGAGCAAACACACGCCCTGCCCATTTGCCCGACGCTAGGAGAGCTGGTCTCTAGGAACCAGCAACCGAAGCGTGGGCCAGCAAGGGCCAAGCCTCAGACCACTGGAGTCCTTTTGCACCTGCCCCATGGCACATCCCCTGGGTGCTGTGGGTGGGGTCTTCTACCCTAGTCGGAGGCCCGGCCCACATGGGGGCTCAGCTGCAACAGCAGAGGGGCAGGGGCAGTTGTGGGTGCTCTGCCCTACCCTGGGCCGAGGGGAGCAGCCAGAAAACCCTGGCCCCAGCCAAGCCGGAAGGTGAGCCCAAGGCTGGTGGGAAGCAGAGGAGGCCTGAACAGTGGAAGGTGACATTGTTGCAGGAAGGTGAGAACAACACAAGTCTCCTGCCCCAACTGGCTGGCTGGGCCCTTCCCCATCCCCCAACCCCTCATGGTCCTGGAGGGAACCAATGGTACCCTACATGCCCACGCTTAGCCAGAGCTGCCTGGCTTGTGTGTGCCAGTGAGAGGGCAGTGTGAAGACAGAATAGGAATCAAAAAGAAAAGCTTAGAGCAGAAACCCCAGCTCACAGAACCGCACCTGCCACATGGTGGAACAAGGAAACCAGTACAGGGAGGGCAGCAGGTTGAGGACAGAGGAGAAAAGATGCTTTGGGTGAGTCAGCATCTGCAGCAAGTGCAGATCATGTGGTGGAGGGTCGGGGCCTCCCCAAGAACAGTGATGGGGGGAGACTTGGGGGAAACAAGAGGCGGATTTTCTTCCTCAAAGGCCAGTGGCCTTGGTGAAGCACAGTTGGATTTCAGGGCAGGACTGGACTGCACAGAGTGTCCTGGCAGCTTCCCCATTCGGCAGGGCTGCGATGGTGCAAGCTGGACAGACTGAGGCCTGCAGGTGGAGGGCTGGGAGCAGAACCCCACCCTGGACCATGCATCTGGGGCGCAGGCCCCTGGGTGTCCTGCTATAGGGGACCCTGCCCGGAGTTTGGAAGGGAAAAGGCTGCGGCAGAGACCACAGCCTGTGAAGGACCCTGGCATGTGAATGTCAGCAAAGGCCTGGCTTCCCTGGTTGACAGGCCCCCTGACCCTCATGGGGGCAGCCCACAGAGGGCCCTGAGCCGGGCACGCTGACTCGCCTGGCCTGGCGAACTCGGCAGCCCTGGCCACCGCCATCTCCGCCATGCCTGGCCCAGGGCCCAAACCTGGAGGGAGGTGGTGAGGGCAAGGCATGGGAGGGAAAGGCGGGGCCAAAGCCGCCCCTCATTCACTGGGAGCTCTAGAACATCTCGAAGACTGGCAAATAAGCGAGAGACTGCAGAGCTACTTCTAAATGACAAAGTAGGAAATGTTTAAAAATGGCCATCACTAAGCAGGGAGGCGGGCTGGGGCAGGGGCACCCACGAAACAGGCCCATTTGCCTTTCATTGGCCACGGGTTCTCTTTGGTCTCTATTTTCTCCTGTTTATTTTTACACCCTAAAAAAAAAGCGCTTCTACATTAAATAATTACCTTTCATCCATTTATAATTCTCTCCCTCTGGGGCACCATAAATTTCTTTTATATTATGATCATGTTAGAGAACCTAATACATTTTCTTCCCTTGCCTGCCAAACATGAGACTCACAGATGCTTCCCTAAGCAAGACAGGAGCCCACACGGTGAAGGAAAGGCTGCGGGCTACTGGATTACGGTATTTAATACAACAGGCCCACTGGTAAAACCTCTACACCTAGTTTGGAGGGAATGCTAACAAAAGAAAGTCCATGCACCTTGGCTTCTACCATGTTATTTAGAGGAAAAAGCAAGTGATGAAAAAGGAATACTGACCTCAGTTAAATAGATAGATAGATAGATAGATAGATAGATAGATAGATAGGTAGATAGATAGACAGACAGACAGACAAATTGCTAGTTAGCTTTGGAATTCTACGCCACGATGCCCTTACTCTGGGACTTCAGATAAGTCACTTAAAGTTTCTAAGCCCCAGTTTCTCCCTCTGCAAAACGGAGATATTAAAACCTGTCCAGGGGCACCTAGGTGGCTCAGTCGGTTAAGTGCCCGACCTTGGCCCAGGTCATGATCTCACCGTTCATGAGTTCGAGCCCCGCGTCAGGCTCTGTGCTGACAGCTCAGAGCCTGGAGCTGACAGCTCAGAGCCTGGAGCCTGCTTCGGATTCTGTGTCTCCCTCTCTCTCTGCCCCTGCCTGGCTTGCGCTCTGTCTCTCTCTCTCTCTCTCTGAAAAATAAGAATCCACATTAAAAAACAAAAACAAAAACAAAGACAACCTGTCCTGGCCTCTGCCCAGAGTTGTTTCCACAGGTAGAGCAGCCGAGGGTTTTCTCTGTCACCCACGAAGCGGGAGTGAACACTAACAATACAATGTTTTGTTGATGGAAGGTAGGAGAAGAATTACTATCAAAGGAAATTATTCACTCTTCATTCATTTAGCAAACATTTACGGAGGCTTGACTGTGTGCCTGGTTCTGTGCTAAGCACTGGAAATAAAATAGCGAACGCTATACCAGTTCAGGCCGTAGTGGCCAGCATCTGTTACCTGCAGCCAATGCAATCCTATCTTCTACCCAAAGAGACAGTAAGAAGGTTCAGTGTCTAGGGGGAGCCAGGAGCCAGGGCCTAAGCTTTGGAGCCAGAATGTTCAAATCTGGGTTCAAATGTGACTCACGAGCTGTATAACTCGGGAAACATTACATGATCCTTGTGAAAACACACTTGTTTCTCCATCTTTATTTGTTTTGTTATTTTTTTTAAGTTTATTTATTTTTGAGAGAGAGACAGAGCATGAGCAAGGAAGGGGCAGAGAGAGAGGGAGGCACAGAATCCGAAGCAGGCTCCAGGCTCTGAACTGTCAGCACACAGCCTGACACGGGACTCAAACCCACGAGCTGTGAGATCATGACCTGAGCTAAAGTTGGGCGCTTAACCCACTGAGCCCCCCAGGTGCTCCGTGTTTCTCCATCTTTAAAATGGGGGTATAGTGCTGCGCTTACAGCACTGAGGGGATGAGGCACCATGGCATGGGATGAGGGCCAAAGAATGTGGCCCACACTGCCTGGCACAGATGAAGCACCCACAGGCAGCAGCCGCTCTAGCTGCCGTATGCACCACAATGCGGTTCCTTCCTGGTGACACGTTCAGAGGTGATATGATATGTTACTCTCCAGGCTCCCCACAGAGGTGACCCTCAATCCACTCCTCACTGGAGGTCAGTGTAGATCCCGCCCAGCAGATAACCCTCTACTCCCACCACCTCCAGAGGGAAGAACTGGCCTGTGAGACAAACCACCAATGTGCCCCACACACTCCGGAAAGCAGGATTTCAGAGCAGCTCACCGTGGCTGACATCCATGCAGGTAGCCAGCTGCTGGCTACACCACAGGGCTCAGAGTACCCAGCTGAATGGGGCGCCTGGGTGGCTCCCTTGGTTAAGCGTCTGACTTTGGCTCAGGTCATGATCTCGCAGTCCGTGGGTTCAAGCTCCACGTCGGGCTCTGTGCTGACAGCCTGGAGCCTAGAGCCTCCTTTGGATTCTGTGTCTCCCTCTCTCTCTGTCCCTCCCTGCTCACATTTTGTCTCTCTCTCTCAAAAATAAAGAAACAGTAAAAGAGATTTTTTTAATGTTTAAAAAAAAGAATACTCAGCTGAATGAACAAACCAATAAATGAAGATCTGAGCGAGACCTTTCCTAGAAACCACGGTTATGAATTGTGCCATCGGCTGTGCACATCCTGGGTGCCAGGCACGCTCCGCAGGGAGAAGGCTCTGAACCAATTCCAGCAGGTTTGGGACTCACTGCCAGGTGTGGGTTACCTTCTGGGGAGATTCAAGGCACCCCGCGTGAAACCACGTGACTGTGGGATCAGCTCAAAACTGCAAGATGGCAACCTGCAGATGAGATAGATTTAGTAGGTTAATTTCAGATCATTGAAGTTGGGGAAGAGAATGTCTCGGAGGCTGGGTCCCCTCCCTGCTGTACCCCACTCAGCCTTATCAAACCCGGTGCTAGCTTCTGACAAAAAGCGAATCTCACCCTCCTTCAGACTTCACTTGACACAGGCTTCCCAGACTCTCTGAAACTACTGAACTAGTTCCCCTTCCCCTCTCCGGGCCTTCTTCATGGAAACTGCCAACGGCTGTCTAGCATTTAAAAATGGTTTACGGCCAGATCTCTGTCCATCTCCAGCCTCTCCTCCATCAGCATCTCACAGTCAATGCCATGACTTTGCTCACAGCGTCCCTCCACGGCGAGCCCTTCCCCAGTCCCACCTGTCACTGCACTGCCCACCCTCCCAGGGGTAGCTCTGATGCTCCTTCTTTTTTTTTTTTTGAGATAGAGAGAGAGGGGGCGCAAGTGAGCAAGGGGAAGAGAGAGAGAGAGAGAGAAGTAGGGCTCACCTGGGGCTTGTGTTTCACCAAAGTGGGGCTCATGTTCACCCAAAGTGGGGCTTGAGCTCCCCCGATGCAGGACTCAAACTCACAAACTGTGAGATCATGACCTGAGCCATCCAAGCACCCATGAGTGCCCCTTCTCATTAGACACCCCCAGTTCTCATCTCCTCAAGTGCTATTACTGAGCCACATTTTTTTTGAACTACATTTTTGACACATCTTTATAGTGTAGGACTTTGAAAATATAAATCTTTTCTAAAGTCCTGGGTTGTAAACTCCATTAGATCAGGAACTCAATCACGTATGGCTTTGTGTACCCTGTGGCCCCTAATAAGATATCTTGAATATTGAGGATGTGTAATAAATATTTGTTGCATAAATTAATATTTAATTACTTCATAAATGTGCCCCTATTTATCCTGGAAATGGACTCTTTTTCTTCCACAGTCACAATACAACAATCCAATATCTTAGAAGCTTTTGCCGATATCATTTTTTCAAGCACAGTTATTAATAATTTGTCTTAAAATGCTCATTTAAGTGCCCAACAGGAAGATAAGAGGGCTGCTTTCCTGTTGATGCTCATACTCAGCCATAATTATCTGTCACAAGAGGCATGAAGAGGTGTAAAGATAAAAGCTCAGAAGGTCAGATGTGCTGCCTCAAACTCCTGAAACAGGGGGCAATTATCAGCAGCCTTGAGCGTGGGGCGGGGGTTGGGGCACAGATTAATCATGCAGGAGGCATTTGTTCCGTGAGTCACAGAACTCAGTCTCCCCTCCCCCATCCCACCCCCAAACACAACACACAGACAAACCACACACACACACACACACACACACACCAGACATACACCACATAACACACACACACACACACACACACACAGCCTCCCCTCCCCCACTCTAACCCCAAACACACACACACACACACACACACACACACACACACACCACACACACATGCACACACATACAGCACCCCACACATATACCACACACATACCTACACACACATGTGCACACACACACCCACAGAGCCACCTCCTCCCTGCTGGGAGGGAGAGCCACAGATGCGCAGGTCTGAAGGTAACTGAAGCATGCTCATTTGAGGACCAGAGCTGAAAAACATGTAAGGGTCCCGATGGAACTGCCCAGTCTTCCTAAACATGAGATTCTTAACCTAATTCAACCTTTCATTTATTGCTCAGTTATTACCATGAACGTTATTTATTGTGTAATATAGTCATACAGTAATTTCCTCAGAAGCTCTGTGCCTTTTCCTCTCAAGTGCTAAAATATTTAGTTTCTGTGCCTGCTTTTCATAATTTTTTTAAATCTCATCATGATTGTTGGATTCTCTGTGGTCATTTCATAAGCGGACAGCCTACAAAAGCAATCCCCTTGACAAAGCAATCCCCTGTTGACAAAGGCCAGGGAACTAGCTAACCAAGCTCGTCATGGCTGTGTCTCAGCAAGATGTGTCTTGTGAAGGTAGAGAACTAGTGGTCCTTGCTGCATTTATTCTAGAAAGTCTAAGGCCTTTTCCTACTTGCTCCCTAGCTCCCTAGAAAGTTCAAGATGTAAGTAAAGAAATCCCATCTTCTGATGAAGATGGTAGGTGAGCTCTGTAGTAATGTGAATATAGTCCTTACCTCGTGATCAGCGAATTGCCTTCAGCACATCAGCATCAATCATTGCATTAAATTAATACTATAATTTCAATTTTATTGGCTTTGTAGTTTTTCTTACATTCAGTTAGAGTTTGTTTTGGCTTTATAGCTGTAGATGAGCTTATATGTATATATGTATGTATGTATGTATGTATTTATTTTTCATTTTATTTTTTACTTTTTAAAATTTACATCCAAATTAGTTAGCATATAGTGCATATAGCTATATAGCATATAGTGATTGGCAATAAACAATGATTTCAGGAGTAGATTCCTTAGTGCCCCTTCCCCATTTAGCCCATCCCCCCTCCCACAACCCCTCCAGTAACCCTCAGTTTGTTCTCCATATTTATGAGTCTCATGCTTTGTCCCCCCCACCCTGTTTTTATATTACTTGTGTTTCCCTTCCCTTATGTTTGTCTGTTTTGTCTCCTAGAGTCCTCATATGAGTGCAGTCATATGATTTTTGTCTTTCTCTGACTGACTAATTTCACTTAGCGTAATACCCTCTAGTTCCATCCACGTAGTTGCAAATGGCAAGATTTCATTCTTTTTGATGGCCGAGTAATACTCCAATGTACGTATGTACATGTATATATATATACATATATATATATTCTTTATATATAAAGTGCTGCTAGAAACATTGGGGTGCATGTGTCCCTTCGAAACAGCACGCTTGTATCCCGTGGATAAATGCCTAGTGGTGCAATTGCTGGGTCATAGGGTAGTTCTATTTTTAGTTTTCTGAGAAACCTCCATACTGTTTTCCAGAGTGGCTGCGCCAGCTTGCATTCCCAGAGCTTATATGTATTTAAGTAGCATTACAATAATAAAACCAACCCTGGGAATCAGTAAGAATTTTTCTCAGTCCTGCCTTACAAAATCTTCCTTGGTTTGTACCATGTGCCTGACACTTGGCCTGCTCACTGGGGAGGCCTGTCCTTGACTCTTTTCTTGCCTAATGGTTGTTACTGGTGCAAAGTGATTGGCCATAAACAGTCATGCCAAAGAAAGTACTGATATCCTCCAAGGAACTAGATTACAAGGCTAGAAAGAGGTTATGTGTATCATCCAGAATACACTGATAATCATCCTTTTATTACCATGAAAATATCCATGTAGCTTTTTTTAAGTTAAACTTATTTTGAGATAATTGTAGATTCACACGCAGTTCTAAGAAATAATACAGAGAGATTCCATGTATCTGTCACCCAGTTTCTACAGTGGTAATTTCTTGTAAAACTATAGGCATATCATATCCAGGATGTTGACATTGACATCAGTGACAATGCACCAATCTTCATCAGAATTCACTGGCTTAACATACACCGACTGATTTGTGTTTATTTTTGTGTGTATTCCATTTTTTTAAAATGTTTACTTATTTTCGAGAAACAGTACGTGCTTGTGAGTGGGGAAGGGGCAGAGAGAGAGGGAGACAGAGGATCTGAAGTGGGCTCTGCTCTGATAGCATAGAGCCCAATGTGGGACTCGAACCCACAAACTGTGAGATGGTGACCTGAGCCAAAGTCGGACCCTTAACCAACTGAGCCACCCAGGCATCCTTGTGTGTATTTAGTTCTATGCGATGTTACCCCATGTGTAGTCTCCACCATCACAGTCATGATCAGGACCAGTTCTGTCACCACAGGGATCCCTAGAGCTACCCTCTTATAACCACACACATCTCCCTTCTGTGCCGCACCCGTCCTCAAGTCCCTGGCAACCACGAATCTATTCTCTTTTTGGTCATTTCAAGAATGTTACAGGGGCGCCTGGGTGGCTCAGTCAGTTAAGCATCCGACTTCAGCTCAGGTCACGATCTCCCTGTCTGTGAGTTCGAGCCCTGCGTCAGGCTCTGGGCTGATGGCTCAGAGCCTGGAGCCTGCTTCCGGTTCTGTGTCTCCCTCTCTCTCTGCCCCTCCCCCGTTCATGCTCTGTCTCTCTCTGTCTCAAATAAATAAACGTTAAAAAAAAAATTAAAAAAAAAGAAGAATGTTACATAAATGGAATCGTACAGGATGCAACCTTTCAGGACCAGCTGCTGTACTCAGCAGAATTCCCTTAAGATCCATCCAAAGGGTAGCGTGCCTCCATGGTATGTTCCTTTTTATTGTTGAGTAGTGTTCCACAGTACAGGCACAGCAGCTTGTTTAACCACTTGCCTGTTGAAGGACATCGGGGGGATATCAAGTTTGTGGCTATTACAAATAAAGTCGCTATGAACTCATGTACAGGTTGCTGTGTGAACATAAATTTTCATTGCTCTGGGATGAAACCCTAGGAAGGAGAGTGCTGGACTGTATGGTAATTGTATATTTAGTTTTATTAAAAAAAAATCTGCCCAACTTTTCCAGAGCACCTGTACCATTTTACTCAATATAACATTTAAAAATTCTCATTAGGGGGGCGCCTGGGTGGCTCAGTTGGTTGAGCGTCCGACTTCGGCTCAGGTCATGATCTCGCGGTCCATGAGTTCGAGCCCCGCGTGGGGCTCTGTGCTGACCGCTCGGAGCCTGGAGCCTGTTTCAGATTCTGTGTCTCCCTCTCTGACCCTCCCCCATTCTTGCTTTGTCTCTCTCTGTCTCAAAAATAAATAAACGTTTAAAAAAATAATAAAAAAAATTAAATTCTCATGTTTGGCTCAGGTCACGATCCCCGGATCATGGGATAGAGCCCTGTGTCATGCTCCACGCCGAGCGTGGGCCCTGCATGAGGTTCTCTGTTTCTCCCCTTCTCCCCCTCTCACCCACTCGTGTGCGCACTCTCTAAAATTAAAAAAAAAAAAATTCTCATCAAGAATTTGTGCACTCCGGTTTGCAAAACACTAATATAGTGACAGACACCAGATGACTAAAACATCAGCAAGGTGTCCTTGAAGATATAAAAAAGCAAGTAGATAATTCTGGATTGGAAAAAAAAAAACGACCTGTTAATAAACAGATGCTGGAAAACTTTAAATTAAAATTTCAAGTAGAGGGCACCTGGATGGCTTAGTTGGTTAAGTGATGGACTCTTGATTTCAGCTAGGGTCATGATCTCACGGTTCATGAGATCAAGCCCCATGTGGGGCTCTGTGCTGAAAGCATGGAACCTGCTTGGGATTCTCCCCTCCCTCTCTGTCTGCCCCTCTCCATCGTGTGCAATGTGCACACTTGGGTTCTTGCTCTCTTTCTCTCTCAAAACAAATAAATACAATAATAATAAAATAAAATAAAATCCAAGCAGTTTTTTTGCCTTCCAAATGGTGGAGTCTTGAGTTTTGAGGCAGTGTCTCTTGTAAGAAAAACATTCTAATGCCTTTTTGTTATTCATATGAAAACAGGCCCAACTTCCTCAGGTCTGGAGGTCCACTTCACTTTGCAGGCCATGGAAACATCATCATATATTTCTGTAAATTTCTAAAATTAAGGTCTTTTAACCACCAACAAATGAGACTACTGCGTAGGTCTACTCCAAACTCCCTATGTCACACTCTTCTTTTTTTTTTTTTTTAATTTATTTTTGAGAGAGAGAAAGCATGAGCAGAGGAGGGGCAGAGAGAGAGGGAGACAAGACACAGAATCTGATGCAGGCTCCAGGCTCCGAGCTGTCAGCACAGAGCCCGACGCAGGGCTCGAACTCACCGACTGTGAGATCATGACCTGAGCCAAAGTCAGACGCTTAACCAACTGAGCCACCCAGGTGCCCCATGTCACACTCTTCTTTAGGCCAGGTGACTGTGGATGGCCATGGCATTTGGGGGATCAGGTTGGGCATACATTTAGTTTGGATTTAGCAGATCCATTTATGTGGTCTGCATGTGTAGGTCAGTTATTGCTGACTGTCCTGGATTCTTATTCCTCCAGGAACGGGGCTACCACCCCCTGGGCAGGGTCCCCCAGCCTGGCCATGAAAGTTGAGGGCTCATGGCTGTACTGTAACCTGAGCATGTCTTGGGGCATCCAGCCACAGAAACATGTGGGCAGGAGGAGAAACAAAGTTTGAAATGCACAGAGCCAGTAGTAGCTGGTCTACAGGAAGTTGCTTGAATCACCAGGTACAGAAAAGTGTAAACAGAGGATTCAGTCCTCCTCAACCCTCGTCAGAATGGACATTCTCTCTTGTAGGAACAGCCTAGATAATGAAGCTTATATGATTATAAATATACCATGCTCTTTTCTTGGTAGACGTTTTCAGAATCTCCGTTTGTGAGATATAAACCTGAAAAATACTACCAACACTGACTACATCACTATGGAGTTGCATGTTTTATGTATCCCAACATGTCAGATTCCATTTTAACAAATCTGACACATCTTGTCCTGATGAAATCTAGGGTTCCAGCTGAAGTAAATTTTCACCAGTCATGCTAAAGGAAATTATGCTAATCTGAAAGTATGCCAGATAGAAACTATTCTCTTTCTCTTCTTTCTGGAGAATGTGGTAAGTGATCAAGGAGTTTGCAGTCAAAAGAATAGGGACAAACATAAAGGCGTGTCAGGCTGTTCATTAAAATGTCAGGTTTTTTTCCTGGATTTTGTGCTACTTAAGGCATTTTTAACATTCTAAAATTTGAAGTTGGTTGTGTTTTTTTTTCTCATTTCATGTAAATATTCATTTTTGTAACTAACTTGTGTTTATAACTCTGTAATCTGACCACCCTCTAACACTGTTTCTTTGGGAGACACATGGCCATTGTCTGAATGGACCCTGGCTGTGAACTCCCACCTATTATTGTCTGGCTTACTTGGGTGGTGGTTTTCTGGGGCCCACAGTGAGGGTTCAGATTCTACCCTCCACCCGCCACCGGAGGAGGCTGTTCTACAGGCCACGGGCTGCTCAGACAGTTCCCCTGAAAGGGTGAACATTGTACATTTATATTCTAATGTCTTTGGAAGCCATAAGGGGGAGGGCAGGTTTCCCCTTTCGAGAATGGACCTTCTCACTGTCAGTCATCCTGGGGCTGGAAGTGGGGCTCAGACCAGACCTTAATACTGGGTGAGAGAAGGGGGCAGCCACCTGGGGCAGCGGGATCTGCTCTCTGAGTGGTGGTGATGTCCAGAGCATGCCTGGCAGTGAGTGGTCCTGTGAGTGTCCCTGAGGACAGGCCTGGCTCTGCAGGCCCCATAAGCCACCTTATCTTTAGGGCTTGTCAGCTGCTCTCTGGTGTGCTTCCCCTTTACTACCTGGAGCCTCAGGAAGGCCTGGGGTGCACTGCCCAACCTCAGCTGCCCTGTGGGGACTCACAAGAGGGCCTGTCTTCTACTTGGAGGCTGTAACTGTAGGGAGAGCAGCCTCTCTTGAGGCCAGAGGTTTCCAGAAGAGGAGGCAGTGGCACAGCACAGCCAAGAGGCTGTGCCGGAGACCATGGAGGGGCCCTGCCCTAAGCCCCAGTGAGCATATATCTGGGGAATCCTTGGGGACAGCTGTGGGATACTTGGAGAGATCCAATTTACATACAGTAAGCTGGAGGAATTTACACTCGCAGTGGCCCTCAAGGGCTTCCTCAAATCCTAGTGCTCAGACTGCCTCCCCACATGTCAAGCCAGGGAGAGGACCCCTGTTGGGGGTGCACCAGGCCCTAGAATTTTTCAAAGCTCCCCAGTTCATTCCAGTATCCAACCAAGATTAAGTGCCACTGAGCTATTAGAATTTGGGCATTTAAAAGGAAATGTAACCTTATATTACAGCTATAGTCCGGTGCTAGTAGGACTTTGCATCATCTCCAAATTGTTGTGACTCTATTAAATTGTCTACTAGAATGGTGGGAAACCTTAGCCTTCATATCATCTCAACTGCTCCCACCTTCTTCAGCTTCTGGAAGCTGCCTTCATTGATGTCCTCTCCCTCCAAACTTACCAATCCCACCTCAGTCCTTAAAGTGGTTACATTTGGAGGGGTAAGTGATTTGGTCACCCAGCCTCCCCACCAGCCCCAAGCTGAGTGGCCTAGGCTCAGCACTTTATTCCCCAGTCTCATTCGCTATGCCTTTAACACCAGTGACCACCATGGCGTTCTCATGCATGCCTGAAGGTCCGGCCCTCCCCACCCATGCACACCACTTGTCTCTGCTCTGGTTCCAAGCCAGGAGTGCTGTTCAGTGGCTGAGGTCCCACTGCTCCACTCCAGTAGGCCTCCTGATCCCAAGTCCAAGGTCCCATTAGCACTTAGGCAGAGAGCACTAAGTGGCCTCCCTAACTCTTAAGCACTGACCACCCTGGATTCTAGGTCTCAAAACTCTGGCAACTGTCCTTGTCTGAATCACACCTGAGCTAGCCCTACCTTTTGGAATGAGGCTCCCCACCTTCCATCACCTACCACACCTCTGTGACAGCACAGGGCTCGTGCCAGGGCCTGGGGCTTTTCAACCTGCTCAAGGAATCACTGTGCTTCATCAGCAGGTCAGAGCTATGGAAGGAAGGCCATCAGCACAGGAGTCAGGAGATGGGCACCTTGATGTCAGCTTTACCCCCTGGATTAACTTCCTGTTGCTGACGTTAACAAAATATCATAAACTCAATGACACAAAACAACACAGATTTACTATCCTTCAGTTCTGGAAGTCAGAATTTCGATACAAGTCTTATAGGGCTAAAAACAAGGCGTTGGCAGAAATGTGTTCCCTCTGGAGGTTATAGGGGCAAATTTGTTTCCCTACTCTTTCAGGGTCTAGAAGTGACCTTTATTCCTTGGCTCATGGCTGCATAACTTTGACCTCTGCTTCTGTTGCCACATCTCCCTTTTTAACTCTGACCCTCATTTCCAGCGTCTCCATGAGCAATTCTCTTGAATTCCCATAGTTTTAGGATGGGATGGGTTGGAGATGCAAATCTGGAAGTCAGCAGAGATAGTATTTAATGTACCCAGTAGTCTGTATGAAATCACATGGAGGGTGTCGCAGGCAGAGGAGAGACGAGGTGGAGAAGCAAGAAATGGGGCTCCCCAACATTTAGACACGTTCGAGAATGATGAGCAGTGGCCAGCATGGCAGACTGGATAGAGGAGCAGTGAGACAGAAGAGCAAGAGACAGTGCTGCTCTAGGGGTGCCTGGGTGGCTCGGTCGGCTGAGGATCCGACTCTTGATTTTGGCTCTTGATTTTGTGATCCCAGGGTCATGGGATCAAGCCCTGTGACAGACTCTGTGCTGAGCATGGAGCCTGCTTGAGATTCTCTCTCTTTCTCTTTCTCCCTCTCTCTCTCTCTGTCTCTCTCAGTCTCTCTCTTCCCCTCTCTCCCTCTGCCTCTCTCCCCCCACTCCCCATTGCCAAAAAAAAAAAAAAAAGAAAGGAAAAGAAAGACTTTGCTGCTCTAGAGGCCGGGAGAAGAAAGTGTTTCAGGAAGGTAAGAATAGTCAATGTGTAAATGCAACCAATAAGCTACGAGAGGCTGAGGGTCAACTGTTGGGTTGGCCACATGGAGGTCACTGGCAGCAACACTGTGGGTGGTTTTGGTGGAGTGGCAGGTACAAAGCCCTGCCCAGAGTGAATTCTAGGGAGAACCAAAGACAAGGTAGGGACAGCTACCTTAGACAATTCCATCAGAGAAGTTTCTAAAAAGAGAATCAGGGATGATGGACAGTCTCCAAAGGGGAAACCAGGTCAAAGAGAGGGTTTTTGTAAATGCAAGAAATTACAACAAGGGTGAATCCAGATGGTCCAGTGGAGGAAAATCCATAGGAGCAAAGAGTCTACCAGAGAAAGGCGAGGGAGCCATCCACACTCAGCCATCTAATACAACAGGCAAGATTCAAATACATGTGTGACGTTCTGAGTCTAGCATGGGACCAATTTCCTCATGAAGGCTGCTTTGTAAAAGCAGCTCATATTCTGAGGAGAACCCAAGGGTACACGTTACATCAGTGACATGGAATTCCAGAGGAAAAGAAAATGGAAAACAACCCAAAAAACCTAGACACTTGCCCTACTTTCTCAAGAGCAGCTCTACAGTCAGCTGGCAATCTAAAAGCTCAGACCTTCAAGTCAGCCAATCATTCTGAACTGGTCTATCACAGACTATATTCTAAGGTGGTAAGCAATAGGTAATTGCATTATTTTAACACATTAACTTGGTCAAGTTACCAAATTTTTTAGTTTGTGGGACTGAATATTGGCTCACACAAAAATGGTCAACTTGTCTGTTTTGCCTCACCCCAGGTGTGGGGCAGATGCTGTGCTTGCACAACATATCATATTATCAGCATATAAAACTGTTCAGACAGAAAGTAGGTTAGTGGTTGCCTCGTCCTGGGGGTAAGAATGGGGTGTGAATACAAATGGGGAAGAGATTTCTTTTTTGGGGTGATGGAAATGTCCTATAATTGGATTGTGTCATGTATGTACAACTCTTTAAACATACTGAAAACCATTGAATTGGACACTTTAAACAGGTGAATTTTATGGTATATAAATTCTATCTCCTAAAACTTTTTTAAAAAGAGAGAGGGGGCATCTGGCTGGCTCAGTCAGTGGCACATGCGACTCTTGAACTCGGGGTTGTAAGTTTGAGACCCATGCTGGGTGTAGAGATTACTTAAAAATAAAATCTTAGGGCACCTGGGTGGCTCAGTCAGTTAAGTGATCAACTCCTGATTTTGGCTCAGGTACATACATCTCATGGTTTGTGGGATGGAGCCCTGCATTGGGTTCTGTGTGAATAGCGTGGATCCTGCTTGGGATTCTCTCTCTCCCTCTCTCTTTGCCCCTTCCCTGCTTGCATGCTCTCTTTCTCTCTCTCAAAATAAATAAATAAACCTAAAAAAAATTTTTTTAATAAAAAAACAGGGGCACCTGGTAGATCAGTCATTTAAGTGCCAGACTTCAGTTCAGGTCATGATCTCACTGTTTGTGGGTTCAAGCCCTGCGTCAGACTCCATGCTGACAGCTCAGAGCCTGGAGCCTGCTTTGGTTTCTGTGTCTCCCTCTCTCTCTGCCTCTCCCCTGCTCATGTTCTCTCTGTCTCTCTCAAAAATAAATGTTAAAAAAATTAACAATAAATAAGTAAATAAATAAATAAATAATCTTGATATTACCTACAATTCTCTTTTCTTTTCTCTCTCCTCTAGCCATCCAAGATGCTGAAAGGAAAGAAGACCAAGGGGAAGAAGGTGGCCCTGGCCTCTGCTGTTGTGAAGAAGCAAGAGGCCAAGAAGCTGGTCACTCCCCTGTTTGAGAGAAGGCCCAAGAATTTTGGCATCAGACAGGACATCCAGCCCAAAAGGGCCTCACCAGCTCTGTCAAATGCCACGGGCTGCAGTGGCAAAGGACTATTCTCTATAAATGTCGAAAAGTGCCTTCAGTAATTAACCAGTTCACCCAGGCTTTGGACCACCAAACAGCTACTCAACTGCTTAAGCTGGCCCACAGATACAGACCAGAGAGAGAGCGAGAGAAGCAGAGATTGTTGGCCCGGGCTGAGATGAAAGCTGCCAGCAAAGGGGATGTCCCCACTAAAAGGCTGCCTGTCCCTCAAGCTGGAGTTAATACTGTCACCACCTTGGTGGGAAATACGAAGGCTCAGCTGGTAATGATTGTATATGATGTGGATCCCATTGAACTGGTTGTCTTCCTGCCTGCCCTGTGTTGTAAGATGGAGGTTCCCTTGGGGCAGCTGGGTGGCTCAGTCAGTTGAGCATCTGACTTCAACTCAGGTCATGGTCTCACGAACTGTGAGTTTGAGCCCTGCGTCGGGCTCCCACTGTCAGTGCGGAGCCCGTTTTGGATCCTCTGTCCCCCTCTCTCTCTGCTCCTCCCCTGCTGGTGTTCTCTCTCTCAAAAATAAAGAAACGTTAAAAAAAAAAAAAAAAAACGGTGGCGGTTCCCTGTGGCATCATCAAGGGGAAGGCCAGGCTGGGGCATCTGGTCCACAGGAAGCCCTGCACCGTTGTCACACAGATTAACTTGGAAGACAAAGGAATTCTGGCTAAACTGGTGGAAGCCATCAGAACCAATTACAGTGACAAATATGATGAGATCTACCACCACCAGCCACCAGAGAGACAACGTCCTGGGTCCTAAGTCAGTGGCTTGCATTGCCAAGCGGGAAAAGGCAAAAAGAACTGGCCACCACACTGGGCTAAGTGGATGCTGTTGAATTTTCTGTACATAAAAATAATAAAAAGTTCTCTTTCCAAAAAAAAATCTTTAAAAATAAGTAAGTTACAAAAATAAAATAAACAGAGAGAGCAAACTTTTCTGTGAAGACCTGGGTCCTGTAGGAGGAGGTGGCTCGGAGGGGAGGCCACTGAACTCCAGCTCACTTCCTCCAGAGCCAGAGCTTATCTTCAGTGTTACTGAAAACACCAGAGTCACTTGGCAGAAGTCAGGGCTCTGTCTAAAACGAGCCACAAGAGCTCCTCAAACAAAACAAGGTCTAGCCCCTGGCGTGTTTGTGTGGTGGTTTAATCTATAATTACTTGACCAGTAATCCACAAAGATTTTTCTCAGCTAGTAATGACGCAGAGAAACTGAAGGACTCCATAAATATCTGCCTTTTGCTCCTTTTCTTGCTACGACCTGCACCACCCCCCCCCAACTTTACACATGCCTTGCAACGTAAATAGTGTATGTCCTCCTTGTAAGTGGGATGAGGAGTTAATGATTTCTCTAGGATAGATAACATGGAAGGAAGGACCAGGTGAGAATGACCAAAGTTATCATAGGCATATTCCAGACCACTGGAGCTAGACGTCTCCACGCCAAGGCACCCTGACTCCAGGGAATGACACATGGGCCCCTGTCTTTGTTCTAACCGGTTAGAGGTTAGAACGTGCCTGAGAGGACATGTACACCAGGCACCATCCTCAGTAAAAACCCAAGACCCTGAACAAAGACAAGACTCACGCTCCTTTCCTGAGTCTCCCTGAAGCCCCATCTGTAGCTGCTCCATATCTTCCATAAACTCTGCTCTCACTTCCTGCTGGCTCATGTTTGATTTCCATTCTTTGTGAAGCTAAGGACCCTCCTGGCTGGTCCTGTGACCCCCTCTGGGTCCTTGGACCTGGCCTGCCGGCATCAGAAAGAGCATGGTGTCCGGTGCTCTTTGATAAGGGTAGTGGTCTTCAGGGATAAATAGATGGCGTTCAGGAGGAGGAACAAGGCTGTGCTCATCCGACCACTTTGTGGTGCTCACTCCATTCCAATTACATGGAGATTCCCATGTTCTCCCTTAAGGTTCAGCTCAGTTTTGGGTTTGCTCCTGACTATCTCAGGAGCTTTGAATCTCTGTCCCAATGCCCTGCCCAGCAGGGTCCCCTGTGTGATGACAGTCCACCCCGTGGATTATAGGTCACTACTCCCGACATGCAGCTAGCTCAGCATGGTCCCCTCTAGAAACTGCCTGGGCTCTCTCTCTCTCAACACCGAACTACTAAAGGGAAGACAGCAAGCCTTGGCTGGCCCTTTCACTAACTGCCCCAAAACCTCAAAGGCCACACCTCTGGCGGCCTTTAACAGCACGAGGGCTCAGAGATGGCCTCAGGATATGGTGCTATTTGGCCAGGGGATAGCAAATCGTCTAGGTTTGGGAGGTAGGTTTTGTCTCCCTCTGGTTCCGGCTGTAGACCTCCTGAACTGTGCCATCTCAGCCCCACCCCTCGATCTACCATTGGCCTGTCTCGTTTACCGTTCTCAGGCTCCTCACGTCCTCACTCTTCACCATGCCCTGCACACTGCCATCTCAGACCACCACCATCCACATCCTTCTTTGTTCGATCTGGGCAGTTGAGAGCACAGACTCAAATCCTGGCTCCTCCTCTTATTCACGGAGCATCTCAGGCAGGGACTTCACCCATCTGTGCATCAGTTTCTTTGTCCATTGTGGGCGCTGAATGGGTTAATAGGAGGGAAGAGTTTTTTAGTGCAGGCCTGCGCCTGGCAGTAAAAGCGCAGTCTTTGCTAGCTCTTCCACGGTCAATGAACCTGCTCATTGCAATGCCTTTGGGGGATCTTCAGGTTTGGGGCACTTTCCAGCAGCCTTTGGTGTGGTTGTTTGTGGCCCAGGAGTTACAATTTTACTGCCAGAGAATTTTTTTTCCTCTTCTCTTTCGTGCTGTTGCCGAAGTTTGCAATTGCTGAGCTGCCAACTCTGGATAACAAACATGCTTTCTGTAGCTATTTGCGCTTATTCCAAGGGAAGCCCCTGCCAGGAGTCACTGTAGCTATCCTTGTCCCTGTGCTGTCCCCATTCCTCCTTGCCTCTCTATCACAGGACAGAGCAGAAAGTGTTGTGTGTCAGGCATCCACATTTGTCACCGCAAAACTCTCGTCTTCTGTAGGGAGTCATTTTCCCCTCCCTGTCCTAATTCTCTGCCCTTTTAAACCAGAGCTATTATTACTTCTAATTTGCATTGAATGGTCCCTTAGCAACCATCACACATTGAATGGGATATCAACTTGCTTCTAATACTGCTAGATTTACCAAAATCTTAGCTCCACCAGGGTATAACTTAAAATGTGATAAACAGAAACGTAAACAGCTTTCAGCACATCCACATACATAAAGATCCTCCTTTTTAGAACAGCTGCATGATAGCCAAGTTGACTAGAAGGCACATTTTGGATGAATCCCATTTCTCCCTTGCCATCAATCAAAAGCAATCTCATAAATTTATTTATACTTGAAACATTTTTGGACCCCAAAACAGGGCCACTGTTCCTAAGATTTAAGGGGGGAGGGGGCGGGCACCTGGGTGGTCCAGTTAGTTAAGCAGCTGACTGTTGATTTCAGCTCAGGTCATGATCTCGCATTGGTGAGTCTGAGCCCTGCGTTGGGCTCTTATTGGGCTCTGCGCTGATAGCATGACAGTTTGGAGCCTGCTTGGAATTCTCTCTTTCTCCTCTCTCTCTCTCTCTCTCTCTCTCTCTCTCTCTCTCTCTCTGCCCCCCTGCATGTGTGTGTGTGTGTGTGTGTGTGTGTGTGTGTGTGCATGCACACACATGCACTCCCTTCTTTCTTCAGAATAAATAAAAACTTTGAAAAATAAAAATAAAAAAATAGAAACACATATAATGGGTGCCTCACTGGCTTAGACCATAGGGCATATGACTCTTGATTTGGGGTTGTGAGCTCCAGCCCCACATTAGGAGTAGAGTTTACTTAAAACACACACACACACACACACACACACACACACACACACACACACAAAATATTTAAATAACATAGCTATTTCATAATACTTTTAGAACTAGTACTTTTAAAAACATATTTATTAAGACTCTACCTTTTCTAGATAAGAGAGACACAGTGATATGCTGGTAAACTAGTTTTCTGTAAGAAAAAAAAGAAACTATTTTGTAGTGTCTGCCTATGTCTGTGGTGTAAATACTCCCACCATGGTTGATTTCAAGCCCTCAACTGTTTAACCAGGGGCTCATAAAATTCCTGAATAGAGTGTTTAACAACCTCAAAGGCTCTAGCACACCCCTGGAAGGGGAATAAAAGGATGCATAACATGCAAGAGGGCAACTTAAGCAAAAAGCAGGTCAAAAGGAAAGAATGAAGTAAGGATAAAAATATAGAATGGAGCCAGGAATTAGTAAATATGAAAATGCTTACTTTAAAGCCCTATAAACAGGTTTAATATTCTCACCTGACTTTAAGAAACTTCCAGCACTGAGAGAAGCTTCCTTGGTTCACAGTGTCCTTAAGATAAAAATAAGTCTCATGCTGAGAAGTGCCAGTTCTTCAAGTAGGTCACATTTCTCCTGAGGGTGCCCATAAAGCAAAGACTGTGTCACATAGGGAATGTCCTCATCCACATCAGGGTGATGGCCCGACATTGAGACTGCAATTAAGTGAAAGCAATTCTGGAGGCTGCTGGGCCCAGCCAGGGTTCAGGGACCAGTATTCCCACATTCCCAGTTTAATCCCTGCCAGGTGGAGCTGGGGATGTCTTCCAGAGCCCTTGAGTTATCTTCCAGACTTTTTGCTAAAGAAGCTTGTGGTAAGTTTGAACTTGTTCTCCCAGACCCTACCTGAGGGTCTCTCCAGAAATCCCAGTCTTTACAACATTCACATGACGGGGCCTCTGCCTCCAGGCCCTGATCAGCAGGCTGAGCCCCAAGAACAGGAACTTCCACGTAGACTCAGTTCATGTCCCTGCCAGATCCATCCAGAGCTACCCACAATCTTTGGAACCTTGTAGTTTGAATGGCTAACCACTCCCTTGAGGGTGAGCCCTCTAGCTGGTCTGGGTCTCCGGCTCCGACCTATCTTCCCTCTGTCCTCCTTGGCACCCCTATGGCCACCCGCACACACCTCCACCATTGGCTCCAGTCTGGTGGGGATTCACATTCATTGGTGTGGGCGGATAGCAATGTTTCCCAGAGCAAGGATCAGTCCTGGTTCACTAGGTTGTCTTGTACCATCACCAAAGACACAGTGGATTCAACATACGGTCTTTTAGATTTCTTCATTCCTGCCTTTTTAGGTAGAAGTGAAGGCAAGTAGGGAAAGGTGTTCAGCAGTTGACCCTAATTACCAAAACGACAGCAACAACACCTGGAATACACAGCCTCTTTCCTGTTATGAAGAAAACCTCAGGGAACCTTGGCCTGGTTTTCCTCACTGAGGACAGAGCCACCAAGGTTTGTATTTCACTCCAAGCCCTGGTGAGATGCAGGCACCCTGGCCTCACTCAGCAGAGGACAAGCTCTCGGGACATCCGAGTCAGGGTTCAGACATGGCCAACATTACTTGGGGTGCCTGGGACGCTCAGTGGGTTAGGTGTCTAACTTCAGTTCAGGTCATGATCTCGCAGTCTGTGAGTTCAAGCACCACGTTGGTTCTCTGTGCTTTCAGCTCGGAGCCTGCTTTGGCTTCTGTGTCTCACTCTCTCTCTCTCTGCCCCTTCCCCGCTCGTGCACTGTCTCTGTCTCTGTCTCTCTCAAAAATAAATACACATTAAAAAAAAAGAAGAAGAAATGGCAAAGATTGTCTCCTGAGGCATGTTACAGCCCCATCCAGCAAATATACCATTCTTCCACCCTGGGTCATTCACTCACAAGCCTGACGCTGCCTAGGCTGTGGAATACAGCCAAGCCACAGCTCTGCAAAGGAACCTGTGCCAAACAACAGTGCTCCTCTAAGAAAAGGCATCTGACAGAGGCCTTTCCTAGGACTAGTCCATCAGTGAAAAATGTGCCAGAGGTAAAGAAAGCAGTCGATGTGTGTGCGGGTATATGTGTGTGCACTCACACGTGCAGGTACACTTACAGGGCTTCTTCTTTTCCATCAATTCTGAGAGCCCTCTATTAAATTCTTCCTGCAGGGCGCCTGGGTGGCTCAATCGGTTGAGCATCTGGCTCTTGATTTAGGCTCAGGTCATGATCTCACAGTTTGTGGGATTGAGCCCCACGTTGGGCTATGCACTGATGGCGCAGAGTCTGCTTGGGATTCTCTCTCTCTCTCTCTCTCTCTCTCTCTCTCTCTCTCTCTCCCTCCCAGGTCATGCTCTCTCAAAATAAATTAATTAACTTAAAAAACATAAATGATTCCTGCAGACATAAATTATAACTAGATATAGGAAAATATAGGAACTGGGGGGGGAAAGGGTTCTTTTCTTTTTTTTTTTAAGTTCATTTATTTATTTTAAGGCAGAGACAGCATGAGTTGGGGAAGGGCAGAGAGATAGGGAGAGAGAGAGAATCCCTGAAGCAGGGCTTGAACTCATGAAACCATGAGATCAGGACCTGAGCTGAAACCAAGAGTCAGAGACTTAACTGACTGAGCCATCCAGGCCCCACCCCCGACTTTGTTTTTAAGTTTATTTAAGAAAAAGATTCTTTTTTTTCTTTTTAAATTTACATCCAAGTTATTTAGCATATAGTGCAATAATGATTTCAGGAGTAGATCCCAGTGATTCATCCCCTATATATAACACCCAGTGCTCATCCCAACAAGTGTCTTCCTTAATGCCCCTTATGCGATTAGCCCATCCCCCCAACCACAACCCCTCCAGCAACCCTCAGTTTGCTCTCTGTATTTAAGAATCTCTTATGTTTTGTCCCCCTCCCTGTTTTTATATTATTTTTGCTTCCCTTCCCTTATGCATCTGTTTTGTATCTTAAATTCCAAATATGAGTGAAGTTATATGATATCTGTCTTTCTCTGACTAATTTCGCTTAGCATAATACTCTCTAGTTCCATCTATGGTGTTGCAAATGGCAAGATTTCATTCTTTTTTTGTTGCCGAGTAATATTCCATTGTATATATATACCACATCTTCTTTATCCATTCATCCATCGATGGACATTTGGGCTCTTTCCATACTTTGGCTATTGTTGATAGTGCTGCTAGAAACATTGGGGCGCATGTGTCCCTTCGAAATAGCACCCTTGTATCCCTTGGATAAATGCCTAGTAGTGCAATTGCTGGGTCATAGGGTAGTTCTATTTTTAACTTTTTGAGGAAGCTCGATACTGTTTTCCAGAGTGGCTGCAAGGGGTTATTTTCTTAAAAGAATTGGAACATTCCTTGGGTAAGTAATAGGACAAAAAAGTGTCTAGAGCACTCTTTCTGAGTGCTTTTTGCAGAAGTATATTCATCTCCTTTAAGGATTTTTCTGGTGTAAAGCATTTAGTGGAAACACTGAGCCAAGCACAAGTGTGCCTCCTGGGCATGGGAGTCCACTCCTCCTTCTCTGATGTACTAAAACTCAAATCTCAGATCAGTTGCCCATTGGTTGATGGTCTCTAAAAAATTGCAAATGTTTGGTGGGAAAATGTGACAGATAAGGAATATAGCTGCAGGAAGCTTTCCACCTGCCCCATTCAAGAGGCATCACAAGGCAAATTCTTTCTGGAGACCAACAAAAAAGTGAATGTTTTGATAGGACTTACAAGGCCTCTCAAGACACAATCTGGCACTGTCCATGGCAAATAAATGCAAATACACACAGTTTTATAGTAGGTCTCCTCGTGGTGGGTCAAAGTCCTTCCATGTTCTCTTTTCATTTGCCCTATTAGATGGAGATGGCATTTCAATGCACCGCAGTCCCCCCAGCCACCTGGGGACTGTGCGGCACCTGGGGTCTGCATGGCACCTGGGGACTGCGTGGCACCTAGGGGCAGTGCGGCACCTGGGGACTGTGCGGAGTCACAGAGGCAGCCAGCACCTGATGAGTCCAGCTCAGACAAAGCACTCCCGTTCCTCTGGCTGTGGCGTCTGGTTCAGGGATGGGCTCCCACAGAGTATGGCTCCCACTGAGTGAAGCACTTCATCGAGTGAAGGGCCTTCATTGGAGGGAGCTGGTAGTGCCCACCTTGCCAGGAGGAAGTCAGTCTCAAGAAAAGCCAACACAGAGGAGAGCTCAGCTAGGAGAAACCAAGAGAAATAAAGCCAGATGCAGAACCCTGATCAAACCACTCTTGGAGCTCATCGGGCACTTGGGTGACAAATCCCAATGAATCTCCTCTAATTCAACTCTGTGCACTATTTTTTTAAATAATTTTTAAAATGTTTATTTATTTATTTATTTTGACAGAGAGAGAGAGAGAGAGAGAGAGAGTCAGACAGACAGCACAAGTGGGGGGAGGGGGAGAGAGAGAGAGAGAGGAAGACACAGAATCCAAAGCAGGCTCCAGACTTTGAGTTGTCAGCACAGAGCGTGATGTGGGGCTTGAACTCACGAACTGTAAGATCATGACCTGAGCCAAAGTTGGACCAACTGAGCCACCCAGGACTTCCAAGTCTGTGCATTAAATTGGATTTTCAGTAAACACCATGTCTTCTGAATTACTAAACAATTTAATAAAATGGAGACTGCCAACATCTTGTGTAACAGGCTTTAGGAATTATGGCTTTGAAAGGCACTATGCTCAGAAAGACCTAACAACCAACCGACCGTAACTATATTTTCATGGATCAATGACACATCCAGTAATCCATGCACTGTTTTCCACTTAAACACTGCTTCTACGAGGATTTGAGTAAGCTTATAATTTAAAAAAAAATCTATATATTAGGACAATTAAAAGAAGAATTAAATATCCAGGGGGAAAATGGGTATATCAGAAAACAGCAATGAAGTACAACCATTATATAGAAACATACAATTTAGTTCAGAGCATCCTGGCAGCCAAGGTAAAACAAACAAACAAACAAACGCCACAACACAACAGCTTAATTTTACATAATTCTTATTATCTGAGAAAGAAAAGCACCCCTTTTTGCCAGAAGATAGACATTTTTTCCAGCAGTAAGTAAGTTCTGCAGTGGTTGTTGGCAATTTAGAAAGTTTAGGCCCCTGAACACTGACATTAGCCAAACCACTTCAGCTTATCCGTATTAGAGGGTCAAAGTGTCAACATTAATCTAAGTACTGGCAGCATTAAAATGTTTATATTAGCACTTACAAGAAAATACAGTAAGATACAGTGAATTTTTTTTTTAAAGAAAGCACAATATGATACCAGCCCCAAAGGGTTCCAGCCAGAAACAGGAAGGCGCAATGAGGGCCTCTGCACCCAGAGGACGGACAGGTCAGGAAGGCAGAGAAGCAGAGAGATGTCAAAGGAGAAGGGAGTCCATGTGGCAGTTCTCGGAGGGGCGCTAATCTGCAAGACCCTGATGTATGTGGCAGGAGAGAGAAGGCGTACTTTATATGCTGACACAAGGCTCCACGTTTTCCTGGAGAATTATGGAAGCACAGAGAATTGTGCTTGAGCTCTGGACACAATTTGGACTAGGAGACTGTGGCTGGATAACCATATCTAACTTTTACTGAGCACAATACTCCATGAGGTAAAGGACTATTATCCCTATTAAAATGATAATATCACACGAGGAAACTGATGTTTGGTTTTTTGAGCAAAATTTCATGGCTAATCAGTGATGGAGCTAAAGCTCTGATGTGAGATGGTCTGGCTACAAAGCCAGCTGCTCACCTCTGGTGACCACGTCCATCCCATCCATCCACTCTAATTGAAGCCGAGCTGTAGGGGACAGCTCTGTGTGAACTGTGACAGCCCCTCCAGCTTGTGCTACACTTTTCCGTGTTCCTACACTATCCCACTCTACTCATGGCCCAGAGTATAAGGCAGTGGAGAGCCCTGGGTAGCCTACAACCCACGGGCCACAGAAGCCAGAGGAGAAATGCTCCACGAGCAATGCAACAGCTCGAGGTCTGTAAGAAGCTTCTGTATGCTTTCTGCAGGTCCTGACAGAGAGACAGTCTCCACTCATATTCGCCTTCCCCCCCTACCCCCCTCACCGACTCTCCTCTCTCCTGGAATTACCTTCAAAGAACCTGCCTGAAGCAAAGTTCTTGTCTCAGGTCTGCTCAAAAGCAAGCTTAACCAAGAAAAGGCATCAGCATACAGGACATCATAGCTCAGAAAGGACAGCTCATCAAATTCTTAGCAGGTTCAGACTTTTATTGTTAAAGCCATCAACCACTGCCCTGCTCTGAAGAAACAGGTTACAGAGGAGAAAGAGGGGTTCAGGGAAAGAGGGATTTGGTGGCCAGCCAAAGGCAAAAGACTTCAATAACCAAATACGTCTGACTGACTGATATATTTTCTGAAGGTGGACTTGCCCATTTCAAAGTGAATCACGACAGGAATCATCAGACCATGGAGTTGTTGGACAACATGTGGAATTCTCAGATAAATGGACTTCAAAGTACTCTTTCTCTTGGGCAGTTGGACAAGGCTGATGAAATAGGTCTTATTGCTTGCCAGTTTCCTCGTAAGTGAAGCACGTGCTTCTGATTTGAAGCACTAAAAAAAAAAAAAGGACATGTTGACTCCCTTTGCATATCCTAATGCTACAGGCATGCATCAAAAAAACCAAAAAAAAAAAAACAAAAAAAAAAGAAGAAGAAGAACCTTTAGCGCCTGGAAAGAAATCTAATCTTATCCAAGCACTCAATTTTTACCAGCTGTTTGCAAAATGTGAGCCAATATGCTGAGAAAGAGACCTTTCATGATCGCATTGTATCTATGCAACTGTATCCAATGGTCACTAGAGAACCGGGGGTTTGCCTGAGGACAGCACATGAATCTACCTCTAGACAAAATGTATGGCTCCCCTTGAGCAAGGAGAGTCCAGAGATTTTTTTTCCCTACCATCATTCTTAACTCAACGGTTCAGCTTCTGACATTATTCAGAAAATAAAATGCTATTAAAGAATTTCATTTCATGGGGCACCTGGGTGGCTCAGTCAGTTGGGCGTCCGACTCTTGGTTTCAGCTCAGGCCATGGTCTCACAGCTCGTGAGATCGAGCCCCATGTCAGGCTCATCGCTGTGGTGCAGAGCATGCCTGGGATTCTCTGTCTTCCTCTCTCTCTGCCCCTCCCCTACCTGTGTGCTCTCTCTCTCTCTCTCTCTCTCTCTCTCTCTCTCTCAAAACAAACAAATGAACTAAAAAAAAAAAAAAAGAATTTCATTTCATGGGACGATTCACAAGAAAGTTCTCCAGCAACAGAAGGCTAGTTTTCTCAGACACAGGAGGGCAAGCTCCTTCCACAGACGCTGGTGTTTCAGAGCTGGTGAGAAAGATGAGATCTAGACCTGGGACCCAGAGCCCTGAGGAGGGGGCACTGACTGGTGGGTACTGAGGTGTCTGAGCTTGGACTGAGGCCTCATGTGCCTGGAACTCAGATCACTAGGAGGGGGCACTGGGTAGCTGGTGCTACAGCCTCTCAAAGTAGTGTGAATCTGGCTTTGGAAATGTTGGAAATGTTGGAAAAACTACAAATAGGATCAAATGGGATCCATTTGCTTCCTGGGAGGAACTGTCACCACCAGGGTGGGGAACCGTTATTGGAGTGATATTCACAGGAACCCACAAGCCGGGAGAAGGTGGGCAGAGAAAGTCCCTTCCTCCTGCAGCCTCATAGCTTCTATTGAGCACTCCCTCCTGACAGAATCTAACTGAGTGTCAGTTTGGTGGGGTGGGGGTGGGGGGGTTGAGGTTTGCAAAGCCCCAGCCCAGTCGCCCAGAGCAGAGAAAGACGGGTTTGCGGCCAAGAGACAACAGCTTAATGACTGGCAAGCACTCACCAAGGCTTTTCAGCCTCGGAATACTAAAGCTCTAATTTTCAAATAGTTCCTCTGCTTGGAATTCAGTGACACAGTAAAATATCAAGGAAACTACAGAGGAGCTGTAGTGTCCTATTATGCTGGCAAAAGTGCACTCAGCTCAGAAGGTGGGCTTTGGCTAAAACCTGAAGACAGCGAGGGATGCATCTCCTGCATATTTTAGCAACATCAATATCACTGAGGTAGAAGGGTTGAAGAATTGCACTGCGCTAGAGATGCATCAACAGTAGACAACATCTGGGATACCACCGGAAAGTCAAAGAACAGGCTGATGGTAGAGAAAGAAAAAGGTAGAGCTTTTCCAGCAGTTAAGAAAGCATTGTGCATTGTGGGAAAAGACTGCTTCTGCTTATAACTCATTAATTTTGAAGAAAGCGGCCTCATTCAACCGCCTCCAGGTCTGCAGCCCCACATTGTCCTTTGCACTTCTGTGAGGAGGCCAACTGGCCAATACCGGGAACTCTTGTGAGCCCGAGTGTGCTCCCTCCCAGGGCGTTAGCCACTGGTGGTCCTAGGCTCTCTCCCTATGCTCCCCAAACAAAACAGTCTGTTCAGTTGAGTAAGGTGAGAGCATGTGTTATGTTTTTGGAATGCTTTCTTTTCAAAGACATAGGACATGTGGATATAAAGGGCTGGCATTTATTAATTCAGAATAACTCACGTTCAAAGTCCCAGGATAGTCAATGTGCCGCCTACAATTGAGAAAAGGAAATCAGCAAATCCTAGGGAAATGACCTCTGTGAGATTTGCACTCACAAGCAATGCCTGAAAGGGTGAGGACCCTTTGAAAACATCAGGATGGAAATCTGGCCCCTCCATGGAGAAGGAGACCCTCCCTCCACTTCCTGGCTTCCTTTCCAGGCCTCGCAGCACTGGTCCTGCCTTGCCCAGAGTCACATGGGGGCATCTCTGCCCCTGGCATGGCCTTTTCCTATTAAATGATGATAAAGAAAACATTTAGGTTTAGAACAGGAAAACATGACAAAATTATGCAATAAATGTATAAAAATGCCCTGAGGGTAAATGCATTATGCACCTTCTAAAAAGTCCCCACAGCTCTAAATGCCTATGATTTTGGCTCTGAACTCTGTTGTTTGTTTTTGTCGCATTTAACTTTGGCTACTTGCTTCTGTGCAGAGTGGATGTTTTTCAAGTTCAAAGTGAAAACTATGCCTTTTATCTTTCTTATGAGGCTTTTCTAATCTTCACCTGGCATTCATGCTCTTTTGGCAACAGACGTTTCTATCCCGTCTCCTTACTCGGTCCTACTCGGTCCTACTAAGTAAATTCTAATGCTTTGTGGGTGCTGTAATTAGCTTTTGGGGGGTAAAAGTAATTGTAATGTGGTAATAGTCCCTTAAGAAGTCAGCTGCCTCCAGGAGATCTGTCCTCCTCCGAGACTACCAGCAAAGAACCAACCAGCAAAGACTACTTAGAGGTCTCAGGAGGTTGCTGAAGTCTCCCCAAATTATACGCAAGACATTTGTGCATATAACCTGTGCTTTTGTGAGAGAAGATGGCAGTAGTTTTCTCCAGATACTCAGAGAACTTGTTGACCTCAAAAAGGTTGTGAATCCAGACTTGAGAGAGCAATGTGTTACTGAGACCATACAGACAGTATACCTGACTGCACCTTGTTAAGGCCTCTATGTCAACTTTTAAGATTCTTGCAGGTGGGTGTAGAGATCTACTCATCTTGTAGCCATCCAAGACAAGCCTCATGTGTATGTTCCCTTTCTTATTAAAACTGCCACCTACCTATTTATCCAAAGGATACAGGTGTCCTGTTTTTAAGGGGCACATGCACCTCCATGTTTATAGCAGCACTATTGACATTAGCCAAAGTATGGAAAGAGCCCAAATGTCCATCGATGGATGAATGGATAAAGATGTGGTATATATATATATACATATATATATATATATATATATGTATATATATATATATATATACATACACACAATGGAATATTACTCGGCAATCCAAAAGAATGAAATCCTGCCATTTGCAACACCGTGGATGGAACTGGAGGATATTATGTTAAGTGAAATTAGTCAGAGAAAGACAAATATCATATGACTTCACTCATATGTAGAATTTAAGATATAAAACAGATGAACATAGGAAAGGGAAGCAAAAATAATATAAAAATAGGGAGGAGGACAAAATGTGAAAGACTCTTTCACTGAGGGTTGCTAGAGGGATTGTGGGTGGGGGATGAGCTAAATAGGCAAGGGGTATTAGAGAGGACACTTGCTGGGATGAGCACCGGGTGTTCTATGTAGGGGATGAATCACTGGATTCTACTCCTGAAATCATTGCACTATATACTAACTAACTTCGATGTAAATTTTAAAAAATAAAATAATAAAAATAAAAATAAAAACCCTGCCACGTACCAAAAATTCTAAACTTGTGAATCCTAAACCTGTCTAAAATCTGTTATATGAATGCATGGAAGAAAACTAATAAACAAAATAGCTTTTTTTTTGTCCATTCAATTTCTTTTCTTTTCCCTATCCCCACCCCATTCACCTTGCATTTCCCTACCCTCCCTCCTCCTACACTTAGTTCCTTTAATCATTAATAGCTGGTCATGATTTTTCTGAGCTCTGTCTATGGGGTTCAGCCAGTTCCTTCCAAACCACACACGAGCCAATGGTTAGTGTGTATAATCACATTCCCTGGGAGGAATATTCTGGGAAATAATTCACTTCATCTAACATAATCTCCTTGCCCTGGTGTGGAAAGGCCCTTCAAGCTGTGGGTCGAAGGAAGTTCCCAGGAAAGGAGAAAGACTCCTAGATAAAGTTGCAGAGAGAGGGAACAGCAGAGAAGCCTCTGAGGGAAGTGGGTAAAGCAGAAAACAAGGGGCTCCCGCCTGCTGGGCACACACATCTCTCCTCCACACCCAGGCTGAGCTTCCTGACAGCAGCTCCTACCCAAGGGCCAGCCTTAATGCCTGACATTCACACACACACCACAACCACCACCACCTGAGCCCTGCCAACTCATGCAGACACTTTTATTCATTCAATGAGCCAACACTTTGGAGGCCTAATTATGCACCAAGCAGTGTACTAGGTATTAAGGATCAAAGTTGAGTAAGCTCAGAGTCCACAAAGATGGCAAACAGACACACACACAGCTTACGGTGCGACACTGGTCTTGTTTCGGCAATGCCACTTGCAGAGGGGACACACAGATGGGTGGGGGAGATGCATCACTGGTGGGCATCACCATCCTACTGTGGTGATGGCAGCTGCCCAGAGGACGGAACCCTACCCCCCGTCTGCCAGAAAGCTGGTGCCTGTCCTGACTGCTCGGTCTGCTGGGTCCTACTCCAGCCTTTAAAACGCTACCACATTTGGGGCGCCTGGGTGGCTCAGTCAGTTAAACGTCCAATTCTTGATTTTGGCTCAGGTTGTGATCCCAGGGTAATGGGATCAAGCCCCGTGGTAGGCTCCACACTGAGTGTGGATTCTCTCTCTCCCCTCCCCTGCTTGTGCTCCCTCTCCTTCTAAAATAAAAATAAAAATGAAAATAAAAATAAAAATAAAAATAAATTAAAAGGCTACCACATTTAAACCTAGTAGACACATGGGCAAAGATATAAACAACCAACCCACATGCCTACAAAAAGATGCCCAACACCACTAGACCACTAGTTGTGAAAACAAATTAAAACAATACTAATAGATGGGTAAATGTGGCTAATAGCCAGCACTGGTGAGAATGTGAGGAAATGCACACTCCATACATTGCTGGTGGGAGTATGAATCATTACAACTTTTTGGAAAATAATTTGACAATATCCACCAAAACTAGAAATACATATCAACTTTGACCCATGAGTCATACTTTAGGAGATTTCCCCTAAAGTAATTAAAGCAATATCATTGTTTATAACAGAAAAGGAAAATAAAATTGGAAACATCCTAAATATCCACAATTAAGGAGCAACTAATTAAATTATGTTATCTGTACCGGGGAATATCACACAGCCATGAAAAAGAACAGGTTACATGTATACATATTTGCCTAGAAATATACCAATGATGTATTATTTAGAGGAAGTGTATACGAGAAAATTATGGGGGCACCTGGTTGGCTCAGTTAGTAGAATATGTTATTCTTGATCTCAGGGCATGAGTTAAAGCCCTATACTGGGTGCAGAGATTTCTTTAAAAAAAAAAAAAGAAAGCTATGGATAAATATATATAAAGAAGCTTATTTTTAGACAGAAATATAAAGAAAAATGCACATACACTTACACACACACACACACACACACACACACACACACACACACATGAACGTTTGAGCAGAGAGAAAGATATAGAAGGTTACAAACCAAACTATTCAGATTGGTTGCCTCAAAGGATGGAATTGGAGAGAAAGAGAGGATTATTTCATTTTTGTTAATACATCTTTGCTTTGTTACACGTGCAACAAGGGCATGATTTTTTTGCCCAGTAATCAGAAAACATCCAGTCAAGAGAACGAGAAAATAAGAAACAAACTGGGAGAAAATATTTGCCAAAGATATATCTGATATAAGAGTTTTAAAAGGAACTCTTAAAACCCAACAATAAGAAAACTGAACCTGATTTTAAAAATAAGCAAAAAGATCTGAACAGACACCTCACAAAAGCAGATATAAAAGTGGCAAATAAGCATATGAAAAGATGCTCAACAGCATGAGTCATTAGGGAATTGAAAATTAAAACAACAATGAGATACCACTACATACTTATTAGAATGGCCAAAATCCAAAACACTGACAACACCAAACGCTGGTGAGGATGTGAAGCAACAGGAACTCTCATTCATTGCTGGTGGGAATGCAAACTGGTACAGCCACTTTGGAAGACAGTTTGGCAGCTTCTTACAAAACTAAATATACTCTTACCATATGATCTACCAATCACATTCCCTGGTATTTTCCCAAATGAGTTGAAAACTTATGCCCACACAAAAACCTGCACAGGGATGTTTATAGCAGCTTTATCCATCATTGCCTAAACTTGGAGGCAACCAAGATATCCTTCAGTAGGTGAATGGTACTTCTCCACATTGGAATATTACTCAGCACAAAAGAGAAATGAACTATTAAGCCATGAAGTGACCTAGAGGAAACTTAAATGCACATTACTGAATGAAAGAAACCAAACTGAAAAGGTTAAATACTGCATGATTCCAGCTATATAACATTCTGGAAAAGGCAAAACTAAGAAGACCGTAAAATAATCAGCGATGGGCAGGAGTGGGGGGCAGTAGGGCAGAGCACAGAGGATTTTTAGGGCAGTGAAACTACCCTGTGTATACTATAATGGTGGCTACATGGCATTACACTTGTCAAAACCCATAGAATATACAACACCAAGAATGAATTCTAATGTAAACTATAAGCTTCTGATGATAATGATGTGTCAGTGTAGGTTCATTGACAAATGAACAAATGTTCCACTCTCTGCTGGGGATATTGACAATGGGGGAGACTAGGCATGTGTGGAGGGAGGGGTTATATGGGAAATCTTTGCACTTTCTGCTCAGTTTTGCTGTAAATCTAAAACTGCTTTACAAAAATAAAGTCTACTAGAACTTGGTTTAATAATTCTGAAAAATTCTAGCGAGGTGTTTAGTTTTAGATACAGCCTATTTGGAAATGACCACATGGGATTGGTCGATCCTGGTCCTGCCATTCAAGAGGAGGCTTTAGAGCAGCTAAAAAGAATAAACTGGAGCCATAGATGCTGCAGTGGAAACACATCCCAGCCTTAGAGATGGGTAAAGAAAATACGTCATAAGAACATGTACAGTGTGACCATTTGTGTTGAAATAGAAGCAAACCATGCAAGTACATGTTTGTTGATGTACAGAAAAATTGCTAGAATGAGGATAAGACACTCTTAGCAGTGGTTGCCTACCTCTGGGGGATGGGAGGGAGGTCTCATACCCTCTTGTCCTGTCTGAACTTGATAAGAGTACATTAGCTTATAAATAAGTAAAAACTAATTGTTTTAGGAAAATCGTCTTCCCCCCTTGCCTCTTATCAACAGACTGCACAGAGATGTGAGTATACAGTCTGACCAGTGGTTATGAAGCCTGTGTCAGGCTTGAGCTCACAAAATCAATCATAATTTTCTACATGTGGTACCCCCCTGGCCCTCCAGTGTTACAAAAAGAAATGTCACAACCAAGTTAGGGTATGTCCAACTTAAAGAATTACAGGGATGCCTACATTTAGATAGTGCTTTACAATCTAGGAAGGGCAAAAAGTCCCCTTTGAGGAATTTGTCTTCATGGAAGTAATATATAATAGAAGCAGTAATTTTAAAGGTATATATTATCATAAGCAGAATGGCAAACCTGTACTCACTATAAACATTTACAAAATATATCCAATAAAGGCATCAACAAACTGTATCATCCCTGCCCGTAGCTATTAAATAAGCAATTATGAGAGAATCCACTTTACACAAAATTTTAAACCCTCCCTGCATGGAAGATCATATGTACATTGGGTTAAGGCACAGCCTAGAACAAATTGAAACTGTGTCTTTAAGGGGTGCCTGGGTGGCTCAGTTGGTTAAGCGTCCAAATCTTGATTTCAGCTCAGGTCATGATCTCACTGTTATGAGATAAAGTCTCCACACTGGGCGTGACACCTGCTTAAGATTCTTTCTCTTTCTCTCTCTCTGCCCCTCCCCCATTTGCTTGTGTGCGCACATGCATGCACACTCTCTATTTAAAAAAAAAAAAAAAGTGTGTCTTCAAAAGCGCCCAGATGTCCCTGGTTTTTCTCTTCAGTTGCCTCTGTCCCAGGGGCAGCAGTGTAAGTCCCACCCAAAAGCTGCATTGGGGGACCATGTGACATGGAATGCAGAGGAACTCCTCATGCTTTCAACCTCCCCACTCACCCCAGACAGAGTGAAACCAAGTGTATGTGATATATAAAGACTTTTGGTTATCTTTAGTATATTATCAGACAATGTACCTTTCAATTCACGATTTTGAAAAAAAGATTTGCAGTATTTTAAAAGAAGCTTTTATTTTATTAAAAAAAATTTTTTTTTAATGTACATCCAAATTAGTTAGCATATAGTGCAACAATGATTTCTGGAGTAGATTCTTTAGTGCCCCTTCCCCATTTAGCCCATACCCCCTCCCACAACCCCTCCAGTAACCCTCAGTTTGTTCTCCATATTTGTGAGTCTCTTCCGTTTTGTCCCCCTCCCTGTTTTTATATTATTTTTATTTCCCTTCCCTTATGTTCATCTGTTTTTTCTCTTAGAGTGCTCATATGAGTGCAGTCATATGATTTTTGTCTTTCTCTGACTAATTTCACTTAGTATAATACCCTCTAGTTCCACCCACGTAGTTGCAAATGGCAAGATTGCATTCTTTTTGACTGCCGAGTAGTACTCCGTTGTATGTATATACCACATCTTTATCCACTCATCTATCGATGGACATTTGGGCTCTTTCCATACCTTGGCTATTGCTGATAGTGCTGCTATAAACATAGGGGTGCATGTGTCCCTTCGAAACAGCACACCTGTATCCCTTGGATAAATGCCTAGTAGTGCAATTGCTGGGTTGTAGGGTAGTTCTATTTTTAGTTTTTTAAGGAACCTCCATACTGTTTTCCAGAGTGGCTGCACCAGCTCGCATTCCCATAAAAGAAGCTTTTAAATGTAGTAATGTAGTTGAAAATAATCTTTTCAGTGAGAAAAAAAATTCTCATTTTATGACAGACATCTATGGGAAAGTATCACTTGACTGATAGCTAACTTTTCAAGATCATCAGTTCCATAAAGGAAGCTCACAGTTGCTTGTGTAAGTTACAACAAAACAGTAATTGCCATGGCCATCATTTATTGACCACACACCGTGTGTTTACATGCACTCTATCTTTAATTTTCACAATAACCCTATGCAGTGGGTACCATTACTCCCACTTTACAGATGAGAAAACTGAGGCAAAAAGCAAGAAAGCCTGCTCAAGGTCCCACAGCCAGCAAGGGGTGTAGCTAGGACTTGATCCAGGGTCTTCAGATCTCATGGACCACGTCACTCTCCTGACTAGGAAAGGGATAAGAGGTAAGGGATGCACAGCAAATCCAGAGCACGGCAATGACCTTGCCATGGCCTGGTTGCAAAATAATCTGATCCAAGGTTTCCACTCTAAGAACAAGAGCTAGGTGACCTGACAGCAGCAGGGAGCTGCAAGCTCACAGTGTGCACAGAGACGGTTCAGGAGCTACCTGAGGGGTACGGGCACAGAAGCTTCAGAGAAAAGGGGCTGAAGCGGAACATAGGAACTCAGCTTATGTGGGTGATCCAATCTCATCAATGCCAAAGGATGTGAGTAACCATCCCAGGGGACGTGCTGGGATGTTGTACAAATTTCTACCGTGTCCAGTGCAACTGAGGACATCACTAATGAACCTCACTTCTTGGACATCCTGGCATTTGGAGGCAGGGGGCCAACTGATTGTGTTTCAGCCCAATTCAGCAATGATTTATTATCGCTGACAATTCTGTAAGTTGGCAGGGCTTACCTGGGTGGTTCTTATGTTCCATGTGGTGCCTACTGGCGCTCAGCTGGGGCTGGCGCATCCCAGATGGCTTCATGCACATGACTGAAACCTCAGCTGAGGATGCTGGAATAGCTGGGGACTGGCTACATCTCTCCTCCATGGTTCATTGTTTGGTAATCTAGTGCGATCCTCTTTACATGGCAGCTAGATCCCAAGAGGGCAAAAACAGAAGTAGCAAGGCCTAGTAATGCATTCTATTGGTCAGAGCAAGTCACAGGGCCAGCCCCCACTCCAGAAGAAATAAATTTCACTCCTTGATGGAAAAAGTGACATAAGCAAGAATTACTGGCAGCTATCTTTGCAGACAATCTACCACAAAATGTGAGTGGAAGTTGTTACATCTTATTCAGCTACCAGGCGACCTTCTGCCCTTCTCCCTTTCCTCCTCATTCCTGCCTAGAATGTGGGTGCGATGACTGGAACTTCAGCAGTCATCTTGGAAGATGGAAGCTACACACTGAGCACAGCAGAAAGAGACAAGGAGATTAGGTTCCGGGTGAGATAGAGGAGCTGCTATGCCAGCCAAGGGCTGCCCCTACTTCCAGAGCATCTACACATTTAAAAAATTAGTAAATTTGTAAATAAATAAATAAAGTACAGACCTCTACCTTACTTAGGCAATAGTTATTTGGTTCTTCCAGGGGACATAGGCTCAAATGTGAACCACTAACAGAAGGAATCACATAGCCCACACTCATTTCCTGTTCAAAAAAAAAAAAACTAATAGTACATGTTCTGTTTAATTGTTAAGTTCCATTAGAGCCATATAAAATGAGCTAAAGCAAGATTTAAGGTAATAGTTTAGTGACAAGTACCTTGCCTCCAAAGTACTAGGATGCAGTCCCTGGAAGCTTATGAGAAAGTGCTAAGAGGCTCCTCATATAAACCCTGCCTCAGAAAAATACTTTAAATGTCTTTCGGCCAAAACTAAGCAGAGTACCTATTCTGAACACCTCACCGTGGAGGAAGAAATAGTATGCAAAGCTCAAATAGTTCAAATAAGATCACCATAGCCTCCCTCCCCGCCCATTTCTCACTTTCATCCAGTCAATAAACCCTCTTCAATAACCGAGGCTTTATTGCCATATCTGATTCATGGATAAGTAACCTGCCTTTTCTTCCCCCTTTCAAATTTTTAAAAACATCACAAAAGGCAAGTTTTATAACACAATAGGATTAAGAAGAAGAAGAAGACAAACAACAACAACAACAACAACCTAGGAAGCCCCTCAGACTGGTAAGCTAAAAAGTGGCAAGGCCATTGAGGTATTACAAGCCTGATGGGCACACCGACAGGAGTCTGCAATGACAAATATCCACTCAGCCCTCAAATACAAGAGCGGAGGAAATGGCAGCATTCGCGCATAATACCTGTCTTTTGAAAAGTAGCTGAACTTGCCTGTGTTATTACTTCACTCATTTTCATGTAGGGTTTGGCAAATGTTCTCTTTGACTTTCGTATATATTTCAAAGTATTGGAATATTTTATATTCTCATCTATTTTAAACTAGTAGTTAGCTATCTAAAACAAATGAACACATTCTTGAAATACATTTAAATGTAATTAGAGTTCTGCTGCCATAGACAATATTGAGAGCTAGAATAATGAATAATTTGTTGTGCTGGTTTTTACCACTTTAATCCTGAAGCCTAATTATTTGCACTAAATACTTTTCTAGGGATTCCTCCTTGAACGTTCATCGAGGTATAGAAAAACACAGCACCTTGCAATTTATCTACTAATCCAATTACATATCTTATCTTATGATTATATCTTACCGTTTGATCATTCGTCAAAAGAAAACTTGTCGCCTATATGCTGAATCCGTTTCTATACCTGCCGTGATAACTTTTAAAATCCCAGTGATAACCAACGTATTCCTAACTAGAGGCCTCCTCTGACTCCAGGGATGGGTTCAGGGTCCTGTCCCCACACATTTCAGCCGGCACAGCTCTCCCGCGCTCTCCCGCGCGCCTCACGGAGCTGTGGGATCCACTCGGCTGTTTCCAGGTGGTTTTTGTTTTGTTTTCACTTCCCATATCTTTGCTTCTTATCTTTCTGTTCTTTGCTTTCCGTTTCCAATCTCTCTCACTGCTTCAGCATCCGCTGACTTTCAATCTTAAAGCACCCCTGAAGTGGTGGCTTCCTGCCCTTCTGCAGCTCATGATTTACCCACGCGGTTACTCAAAACTCAGGGGCACAGACCCAGGCTGTGCCACTGGTTACAAAATAAACAGTTTAGCCAAGGTCCTCAAGGGAATGATTAATGCTCAGTACTAATAAAATAACAACTCAACTGCCTCTCCCATACACATCATCTCATTTGCATGATTTGTTTTCAAGGCTAAAATACTACGGACCCGCTTGGTGGAAGAAGGTCCTTTCAGATCTCCTGACCCCAGCCCTGGGAGGCAGAACTGTGCGCAGGCCCGGACCCTGAATCACCAGCCGGTCGCGCTCTTCACTTCAACCCATTTTGCCCACGGACTGCTCGAGTCCTTGGACCCGACTCTGACCGAGGCGCTGGAGTGGCCGGACGCGGGCTCACCTGGACCCGGCGGGGAGCCGGGCGCGGGCTCACCTGCTCACTCGCGGACTCACCTGGATCACTCTCAGACCCGGGCGCGGGCTCACCTGGTCACCGCGGGCTCACCTGGTCACCGCGGAGCCGCGCGGCCGCACCTGGGTTCGCGTCCTGCCCGCGCTGCCTGCGGCGGCTCCGGAGGCGGCTCTGCGCTGCCGCAGCCCTGCCCGCGGGGTCAGCGGGGAGGTCCGGCCAACTTATCCGTGTGCCCCTTAAGAGACGGCGGCTGGAAACGCGGACACCCTATTTCGCGGGGTCTTGGCGTTCTCAGGGACCCCTGGAGGCCAGTTCCCTCCGTACACTGACACAGACCTCCCCGGCGCTCTTCCCTTTTCCTGTGGCTAGGGAATTAGCGGCGAGGCGCGGGATCCATCGAAAACAGAAAACTAATTTCCCCCTGCTGGTGACTGTGGGGAACTGCATGTGCTGGAACAAACCTGCCACCGAGGATCCTTGGCCTCCCGGCTGCTAAGGTTGGGGTCCTTCCACCCCCCCACCCCCGTCAAAAGTTAGAAAACCTTCCTTTTATTCATTTTTTTAAAGTGTCGTATTAAGAGAAGGCAACTCCGTTTTAGCCTTCAGATTAGTGAGAATGAGAAAAATTAAGACATTGCACAAACTAATTTTTTTAACAATTTATTTCCAAGGAAAATTGTGAACATAAAAGGCAGCAGAAAAGAATAATGAGGTCCTAGCTTTTGGTATCGGTGGACTAATCTTCCTGCAGATAATGATTATAAAAGCTGAGTAAAACATTTAAAAGCGGCATTTGAAGGCCTTGGAGACTGACCAAAAGACGACAGAAATTGGGCAGGAGAGCAATTTTGAAAGATGAACAGAAATTGTTGAGATTTGTGAGTTTGTGGCTTTTTTACCTGAGGGCAACCTCCAAGCCATGAGCAGCTCCCAAATGCAGACAGCCACAGCCTGACTGGCTTGAAGAGGACAGAAAACAGTGTGAGGCCATGAGGAGAACTAGAAAGGGAGGGAAGGAATTCAGAGAGGAATCAGTGGAGAGGATGAACCCCTAAATATACACTGTATTAGATTTCTATGGCTGCCATAAGAAACTACAAGCTTGGTGGCTTAAAACAATAGATTTATTATCTTAAAGTTCCGGAGGTCAGAAGTCCTGAACAGGTCTCACCAGGCCAAAGTCAACTTGTTGACAGGCTTTGTAGAGGCTGTAAGGCAGAATCTGTTTTCTGCTCACGCAGATTGGTGACAGAATTCAGTTCCTTGAGGTTGTATGACTGAGTGTCCTGCCTTCTTGCTAGCCGTCGGCGAGGCTCATTCCCAGCTCCCACAAGGCACTGCTGCATTCCACGACTCGAGGCTTCCTTACTCCATCTTCAAAGGCCACCACTTTGGGTTGAGTCTCTTTCATGCTTCAAATCTGTCCTCCTTTTTCTTCTGTCTCATCTCTCTGACCAACCAGGAAAGGTTTTCTGCTTTGAAGAATCATGTGACTAGACTGGGCCCACCCAGATTATCCAGAATAACTTCCCCATTTTAAGGTCAGTAACCTTAATCCCATGTGCAAAATGCCTCTTGCCATGTAAAACAACATATTCACAGGTCCTGGTGATTAGGTCACAAACATCTTCAGTGGGCCATTATGCTAACAGAGTCTGCCCTCTGCCCTCAAAGATCACCTCCTGGTATCAGGAAGTACCTTAAATACACTAGGCATGCCAATTAAATGACAGAGATCGTCAGAATGGATTAAAAACAAAACAGAAACTTAAAAAAAAAAAACAATTGCACACTATATACAAAAAAAAAAAAAAAAGGACCCTGAGTACAAAGACACAAGTAGATTGAAAGTAAAAGGACGGAAAGAGTTATACCAGGCAGCAAGAAAGAAGAAATCTGAAGTAACTAGCAAACATATGAAAAGATGCTCAACTTCACAAGTCATAAGAGAGATGCAAATCAAAACCACAGGGAGATATCCTCTCAGACCTACTAGATGGTCACCACTAAACAAACACACACACAAGTCAGGCAATAACAAGTGACGGTGAGGATGTGGAGAAGCTGAAGTGCTTTGTGTACTGTTGGCAGGACTATGAAGTGGGGCAGCTGCTGTGGGAGATACTTAATTTCTGGAGGTGCCTCCAAAAATTAAAAATACAACTACCATGTGACCCAGCAATCCCGATTCTGGGTATTTATCTAAAAGGAATTTTAAAAAAGAAAATAATTTAAAACAGGATCTGAAAAAAATGTCTGCATACCCACGTCCGTTGCTGCATTATCCAAAGTGGCCAAGAAGTGGAAGCAACTCAAATGTCTGTTGACAGATGAATGAATGAAGAAAATCTGGTATATACACACAAAGGAATATGCTGCTTTTCAAATACAAAATCCTGGAACGTGTGAGTGGCTCAGTCAGTTAAGCGTCCAACTCTTGATTTCAGCTCAGGTCATGATCTCACAGTTCATGGGTTGGAGCCCTGCATCAGGCTCTGCATGACAGCACCAAGCCTGCTTGGGATTTTCTCTCTCTCTCTGTCTCTGCCCTCCCCCGCCTCTCTCTTTCTCTCTCAAAATAAATAAACTTAAAAAAATTTTAAGAAGAAGCAAAAATAAATAAATAAAATGATGAAATCCTGTCACATGCTATACAACATGGAGGAACCTCAAAGACATGCTAAGTGAAATCAGCCAGTCACAAAAGGGCAAAATCGGTGTGATTCCCCTAATATGAAGTATCTACAATAGTCAAAATCATAGAAATAGAAGATAGAAAAGTGGTTTCCAAGGGCTGGAGAGGGTGAGAAGGAGGGTTTACTAGCATTTCAGGGTATAGAGTTTCAGTTTAACAATATGAAATGGTATTAAAGATCTATACCACAACAGTGTGGGTATACTTAACACTACCAAACTGTATGCTTAAAAATGGTTAAGGGGCGCCTGGGTGGTTCAGTCGATTGAGCATCCGACTCTTGATTTCAGCTGAGGTCATAGTCCCAGGGTGGTGGGATTGAGCCCCGCATCGGGCTCTGTGCTGAGCGTGGAGCCTGCTTAAGATTGTCTCTCTCTCTGCCCCTCTCCCCTGCTCAAAAAAAAAAAAAAAGATTAAATTATTAAGATGGCGAATTCTATGTTATGTGTTTTTTACCTCAATTTTTTTTTTTAAATTTTTTTTTCAACTTTTATTTATTTTTGGGACAGAGAGAAACAGAGCATGAACGGGAGAGGGGCAAAGAGAGAGGGAGACACAGAATCGGAAACAGGCTCCAGGCTCTGAGCCATCAGCCCAGAGCCCGACGCGGGGCTCGAACCCACGGACCGCGAGATCGTGACCTGGCTGAAGTCGGACGCTTAACCGACTGCGCCACCCAGGCGCCCCACCTCAATTTTAAAGAAGGAATCTGAAGTGACTGTATTAATATTTGACAAAATAGACTTTAAGGAAGAACATTATTACAGATAACGAGGGAAATATAATGGTAAATGGGTGATGCATCAGGAAAACATAACAATGAAAGTATTTATGCACCTAATATCAGAGCTTCAAAATACCTTAAGAAAAACAAACAGAACTAAGGGGAGAAATAAGCCCAAAATCACGGTGAAAGACTTTAAGACCCTGTTCTTGATAATATATAGAACAAGTAAATACACAAAAAAAAATCAATAGAATATCTAAAAAACAATACAGATCAGGAATTGGTGAACTATGGTCTATGGGGCAAATCCCATGAATAAAGATTTACTGGAAAACAGCCACACTTACTCGTTTATGGATTGTGGACAGCTGTCTGTGGCTGTTTTCACGGAGTGGAGGGGAGGCAGCAGAGACCATAGGTCTTGCCTCAAATACTTACTACCAAGCCCTTCATGAGAAAAGCTGGTTTTCAAGGGTGTGACTGTTTGGTGGAGCAGTCGTACAATAGCTGTGGACAAGTCGTTGCCAGATAATTCCAACATCTGTGTCAATTTTACTGTTGATGTCTGTTGATTGTTGTTTTCCCACGTGAGATGAGATTTTCTTGGTTTTTCATATGCCAAGAATTTTGGACTGTCTCCTGGAAATTATATTTTGTAATGAGACCCTGGGTCTTGTTTAAATCCTATGCAGTATGTACATATTTTTGTTTTAGGCAATAGACCTGCTTAGGGTCATACTACAAGCTCAACCTGCCTTTTGTGAGTTGTGGTTCACAGTGAAGTTGTTTCCAAAGCCTTTGCAGTACAATTTGGATAGACCCTGAACAAGTTACTACTCAGTGGTCATCTGGAGCCTGGTTGATGGTCTGTTAGTTCGGTTCTCCAGTACTTTTCTACAATGCCCCTTTCTGGCTCTATGACCAGAAAGCTGGAGCTGGAAAGTTACTCCATGGTCATGTGCCTCTGTGACTGCTCCCATCTTTGGCCAAATGGCAGGAGGCAGAAAGAGAAACAGAGGTCTGCAGAGCACAGCTAGGCAATTTTGTTCCAGGTGCAATGAGGAGTCTGGAGACTCTGAGCAAGGACATTCCATGTCCAAAAAAATGACTTACATTTTAAGAAGGCCACTATGCCCTGTGAAGAATGGGCTGGGAGAGAGGACGCAGGAAAAGAATGTAGGGGGCCATGCTAGGGATGCAGGCAAAAGGAGAGGGTAGCCAAGGTGTGCGGAGAAGTGAAGAGTCCCCATCTGCTCCTGGTGGGGAGCTGGCACCCCAGAGTGGATTGGCTACAAGGGGTGGGAAGAGGACGCAGCAATGGTGCTTGGTGAGGCTGACACGGAGGAAGACTGGGTGGCTGGGCAGGCTGGTGGGGGAAATCAAGAGTGCCATCTGGGCCACGATGTGTCTGAGAAGACAAGTTGCAACGCAAGCAGAGATGCTGAGGCGGCATCTGGAAGTAGGAGTGTGGTGCTCAGAGGCGAGAGAAGAACTGAAGGAAAGTGTGGTGGAGGGCAGGGGAAGTAGGTGTACGTGCACACACAGTGCATTTCTCCTCTTTTCTGCTGTATTGGTTAGTGAAGCAGATAAAGACTCTAGAAACAGATGCAACTGTGTTAAAAAAAAACAAAAACCTTATGTGATAAACTGGCATTTCACCTAATGCCACGGGGTATGAGGATTATATGAGTTACAAGTAAGATGCTTAGAAATGCCTGGCACACATTCAGTGTTCACTGCATTGTTTAAATTTCAATTCCAATAGAAAAAGAGTAATTTACCTAGTAAGAGTTATTCACGTAACTTGCTAACCATCTGGAAAAAACGTCAGTTAGATGCTCTACCCTATACTTAAGTAGAAATACATTTCATATTGATTAAAGATGTGCATGGAAGAAGTCAAACTAGAAAAGTATGAGAAAAACATTTGGATGGATAGTTGGTTGTTTAGCCTTGGCATAAATGAGGCCATTTTATTTTATTTTATTTTATTTTATTTTATTTTATTTTTAATGTTTCACAAATTTGCATATCATCCTGCATGGGCAGGGAGGGGCCATGCTAATCTCTGTATCCTTCCAATTTTAGTATATGTGCTGTAGAAGCAAGCACTAAGCGAGGCTTTTTAAAGCTACACAGGAAACCCAGATCCAGTAATGAAAAACGTTTGACCACATACAAAATCCTATATGGCAAAAATGCTATAAACCATGCCAAAGAAAAATGGTAAGCAAGAAAGTATTGCATTCTATATGACAAGCAGAGGATAATTTTCCCCAAGACACAAAGGTCTCCTAGAAGAGAAGATTTCTCTTCACAAGAGAAAATGCAAGCATCAAGGAACATATGAAAAGAGACTTTATCTCACTTGTATTTAGGAGAACCAATGGCTTTCACATTTTCACCCATACAGTCGAACCCAACTTTCTCAGATATTATGCTTAGAGTACAAATTGCTACAACCTGTTTTGGAGGTCTGACAAATACAGATGCGCACATCATTCCACTCAGTAATTTCTCTTTTAGGAATTCAGACAAAAGAAATCAAAAGTACCGGATCATACAAGATTTTTTGCTGTTGCAAAAATATATGTACTGACCTGGAAAGATGTCTGCGGTCTTTGGTTAAGGAAAAAGGCAAGTTATATAGTAAGGGACTAACTTTCTAATTTTCGCTTAGCTTTTTTTATGTATGTTTTGGTTTTTTAGTGCCTGTGTATGTGTTCGTGGTAGTGGGGACAGTGGTTAGAGGGGATGTTCATACACGCATCCATTTACTTATGTGTGGACGTAGAGGAGAAGATACCTATCTGCTAAACGTCCATCAACCAGAGAAGTAGGATGAAAAGGTGGGAAGAGCAGATGTAATAACTTTTCCTTTGAAAAATTAAAATACGTCTATACAGATGTAAATATATACTTTCTTTTTACAAACTTCTGTATCATTTTGACGTAGACAAGCCAGGTCCAGGAACACAGAGGAGGTCCCACAGGACAAGCCAAGAGGGTCCTTGGCTTTGTGCAGGAGAGAAATCAGGAAGTGGGAAGTGAAAGCAGAGTTTATTGAATAGTGTAAGTGACAGAGTATAGCAGACAGTCTCACCACTTGGGGTTAAGAGTTTATACTGAAAGGGTCCAGGGTACGTGTTCCTCCAGGAATCCAGGGTAGGGTTGGATTCGAGGGTGAGTGACAGGTGAGTAATAGCTGTTATTTCAAAAATCATCGCAGGTAGGGGATATCGATGCCAGCGGTGGGTGAGATTTGTTTGAAGCTAATGTCCTGAAACATGTTTGAAATCCAGTTCTTCTTAGATGTTATCAGGCATTTGGAGGCCTAAAACAAAACTCAAAGAATGATTAACTTTCTTGCCTCCTTCTTGGAGTGGGAACATAGGTTATTTGGTTTAGTCAGACGCAAGGTGAAATCCAGAACATGAGTAAATGGGGCCTTGCAGAAAAACAGCAGAGATGGAGCCTTTCTAAAAATGGAATCCTTTCAGTTTCCCTATCTCAATTTGAGTCCTTTCAAATATTGAAAATGAAGGATAAATAAGGGTCTAGTCTCCAGAATATATCTTTTAAAACTCTAACAACTCAACAACAAAAGGCAAACAACCCAATTTTAAAATGAGCAAGGGACTTGAATAGACATTTCTCCAAAGAAAATATACAAGTTGTCAACAAACACATGAAAGGATACTTGGCATCATTATTCACTAGGCAATGCAAATCAAAACCACAGTGAGATGCCACTTCACACTCACTAGATGGTTAGGATAAAAATACAAGAAAACAAAACAAAAACCAAAGTGGAAAATGAGGATGGTGAGGATGTAGGAAAAATTGGAATCCTTGTTAAACATGGCATTACTTTAGGATCCAGCATTTTCACTCCCATTTACCCCCCCCCAAAAAAAAATAGAAAACATACATGTTCACAGTAGCACTATCCACAGCAGCCAAAAGGAAATAATCCAACTGTCTATCATTGATGAACGAATAAAGACTACTTGGTAGACATACGACGTAAAGTCATAAAAGGGAATGAAGTTCTGATATAGGCTACAAGGCGAATGAACATCATAAACATTATACTAGGTGGAAGAATCCGGACACAAAAGATGACAGGTATGATTCCACTTACAAGAAATGGCGAGAATAAACCCACAGATTCAGAAAGCGGACTCGTGGTCGCCGGGGCCTGGCAGGGAGGGGAGAATGGGAAGCAACTGCTAAATGGGGAAGGGGTTTTCTTTAGGGTGATAGAAATGTTTCCAAACTAGGTAACAGTGGTGTTTGCGCAACACTGAGAATATACTGAATTGTCAACACTCCTATGTGTATTTCACTTCAGTTAACGGGGGTGAAGGTAAGCTCGCTTGTGCACTAAGAGAGTAGGCTGGCCCGCTGCCGCGCTTACCCCGGTGGCCTCCTTGCGGACCCAAGTCCACATCCTCGATGGAGAATCTAGAAGGCGGCGTGGGCTAGGAAACGATAACAGGGGTATCACATAGGACGCCATCAGGAGCCAAAGACAGACCGGCCGGTCACTCTTTTCCAGCGTCGAAACCACCGCCGGCTCCCGCCACTCCGCGCAGGCGTGGGTCTGAAGCGGATCCGGGGGGACGGGGCGGAGTCTAGGGGCAGGGCCAAGGGCGGGGAGGGGGTCGGCCTGCGCGCCGGGCGGGACTCGAGGGAAACCGGAACGCCTCTGCGCCGGGCGCCTGTTTCCGGGGGGAGCTTGGAGTCCGAGGTCAAAGTCCGGTGCGCTGGGAAGCCGGCTTCCGGAGTCCGCTGTCGTCTCCGGGGCTTAGCGGCGTGGGAGCAGTGGGAACGATGAGGCAGAAGCATTACCTTGAGGCTGCGGCGCGGCAACTCTACGAGAGCTGTCCGGGCCAGGCCCGGTATCTCCTGTAAGAAAGGGGCAGGAGGGGATGCGGGCGGCGGTGGTGGGTCTTCCCTCTTCGCTCACGGTTCTCCTCCTCCTTTACAGCTGGGCCTACAGTTCGTCACACGGTAGGGAGAACGTCCGACGGTTGCGGGTCAGGCCCTCGTCGCCCCGCTCCCCTCCATTCCGCACAGCGCTCAGGATGACCCAAAAGAGAAATCTCATCGACCCACTGCCCTCCTAACCGCCTCCCCCCGCAACTACCCCAGAGGCTTCTGTTTCATGAAAAGTTCCAATTTCCTTGGATCTCTTTTCGTTAACCTCACTTCTTTGTGACAGTTTTTCATCCAGTCTCATGGCTTTTAAATTCTGTATGCTGAGGACTTCCAAATTTGTACCCCCAACCAGGACTTCTCCGCATTCTAGACTTCTATCCAGAAGCCTTCTTGACAATTTCTTTTGAGTGTCTGTTAGGCCAAAACTCGAGCTTTACCTCCCAACCCAGCCTTCCTCTAGTTCTTACCAGTTCAGTTAGTGGGAATTCCATCCTTAGAGTTATCAGCGCCCAAACTCTGGGGCCATTTTTGACTCCCTAACAGCTCTCCTCCCCAAGCCAGTATGCCAGCAAATCCTGTTGGCTTTAAAATATATCCAGAATCTAGCCACTTATCACCATCACTTATCATGTTACTATCCTGGACCACGTCAACAAGCTCTCATGCATACTACAGTCCATTCTCAATTGAGCAGCCAGAGTGAGCCCAGTAGAAACCTAAGCTAGATCATGTTATTCTTTGCTACAAACTCTCAAATAACTTCCCATCTCAAAGTAAAAGTGAAAATCTTTTAAATGGACTACAAGGACCTACATCAAAGGTCAAGGTTGCCTCTCCAACCTGCTCTTCCCTTTTGTTTACTCAACTCCAACCACTGTTAGCCCTCCTTGTTCTAACGCAGCCTTTGCAGCTGTCCTTCCCTCTACCTGGAATTCTTAACCTCGTGTATCTTCATGGATTCCATTCTCACTCACTTCCTTCTGCTCTCTACAGATGTCATTCCACAAAGCTTTCCGTGGCTACCTTATTTAAGACGACAGCAGCTGTGTGGGCGCCTGGATGGCTCAGTTGATTAAGCATCTGACTCTTGATTTGGGCCCAGGTCGTGATCTCACAGTTCGTGAGCTCAAGCTGCGAGTCGGGCTCTGCACTGACAGGAACAGTTCCCCCTTTTTCTGCCCATCCCCTGCTTGCTTTCGCTCTCTCTCAAGATACATAAACTCTAACAACAAAAAAAAAAGGACTTCAGCACCTCCATTGCCACTCCCTATTCCCCTTTTTTTCCCCAGCACTTAGTATTTGGTGTTGCCATATTTACTTTCTCTCTCCATGAATTGTCCTTTATTCACTGTTTTATCTCTTGCACCCAGAACTCTTCCTGTCACTTTACAGTCACTAATAAATATGATTGAATTTAACATTTGGCAGAGCTGGGTTACAAGCATGGTCTTTAGTTGTATATGTAGAGTGCTCGCCAATAAATATTTGTTGAATACATTGATGGTGTACCCACCTTCCTTTCCAGCTGCATCACTTCCCCAACCTCACCTTTCCCTAATAGCCGTGCTTTCTTTTTCACTGTACTTCTGCCTGAAAGCCCTTTTCTAATAATAGACGCCATTCTCTAAATACAGGTATTTGACCTCTCTCAGGCCACTTCTTTTGGAGTGTTTCTGGCTGGTCTATACAGAGTTTAATAATTTCCAGGGCATTTTAATTATACTCTATTATAGTTCTTACCAGAACTGTATTTTCTTTTGCTTAGGGCTCACCTAGAATGTGAGTTCTTTAAAGATAGCAACTCTCTTACTCCATATTTATGTCTCCCTAGCCCAGTGTGGTAGATGGCTGTCTTGATTGCATAAACAGTCTGGGGCAAGTCTGTTGTCCTTTTACCTTGCACTGAGAGTTATCTGCAGAAAGCCTGGCCCACAAATCACAAAATTATGCTAATTGTTTAAAAAAGAAACAATCAGTATAATTTATTGTTTTATGATAAATATGTAAAATTGGCAAGATCGTCTTTTTTACTTAGTAACAAGTAATGAGTAACATCGCAAAGAGTGGGGACTTAACCTGTCGCTAAAAGGAATGAATGGATAGAATCAGTGTTTTGCAAAATGAATTATTGCCAGTTTATCTTCTTGTAAGTTCTATTTTGAGTTTGCTTAAGGAAAATATATATCTGCTTATATTAAACAATACACTTCTTCACATAATATTGGCTTGAGGTAACAAACTATTCTGATGGACTAAATCATGAGTTTCATCTGTATAATTTCAGATGATAACAACACTTTTGAAGGAACATGTCCATACTGTTTCCAGTTGCTGGTCTCGGATAACTCTCGAGTGCGCCTCAAACCCAAATCCAAACTGACACCCAAAATACAGAAACTTCTTAACCGAGAGGCAAGAAATTGTACACTCAATTTTAAAGAAGCAAAAATTGTGAAAAAATACAAAGACTCCAGAAGTGTATTGGTAAGATTTCAATTCTAGTATGTATAAATAAACTAGAATTTTCTTTTACTTAAATTGAAGTTGGTTAAAGATCAGACTACATATAACTCAGAAGTTTGTGATCATACATTCAGATTGTCAAAATATATACATAAGTTTTTCTTCTAGTGATGTTTCATCAAGAGTAAAGCTTATTTTTAAAAAATTTGTGATTGAAGTATATAGTTGACATACTAGTTTCAAGTTTACACATAGTGATTTGACAATTACATTATGAAATTCCTACTATTAAGTCAGCCTCTGGAGCTAATGGAGTGAAGAGGTAGGAGAATGTGAGAATTCATTTGATTGGTTTTATAAATTAACTTAGACCTATATTTGCAGAATCACTAAGAGTTTGAAGAGGTCACTTAAAATTTCAGTGATAATTTGCCGTGTTTTATTGGAAAACCACTTGGAGTTTGTCTGCAACAAATGTTAAATGTCAACTGCTGTTGTAAAGAACATCCTTCCAGATGTCAAAGGGTTTCAATGACAGTCTCCTCCATTCTCCCCAAACATGGTTTTATATTGAGAACGTAGAGGCTTTGTTATCTTTAAAAGGTGTTTTAGGGGAACCTGGCTGGCTCATTGATCTCAGGGTTGTAAGTTCAAGCCCCCACATTGGGTGTAGAGATTATTTAAAAGTAAAATCTTTAAAAATCAAATGAAAATAAAAAGGTGTTTTGAATTAAATACAAATGTTTAACCAGTAACTTTTTATCGAAGATTTTCTCATTTTAAATTTGTATCTTGTCTGATTGCTGCCGCTAGATTATAAACTCCCTCAGGGGAGCCCCTGTTACTCACCAGTATTAGCTGGTGTAGTCCCTTATGTACAAGAATTTAATGAACATGTAGTTTACTGGATTAAATTGGAAAAGAAATCAGGCCCAGTATTTCTTCTTTTTTATGACAGTTGATTACTTGTAAAACATGCAACAGAACAGTTAAACATCATGGTAAAAGTAGAAGCTTTCTATCCACACTGAAGAGCAGTCCTACCACTCCTACGACTAAACTCAGCCCGAAGACACCAGAGAGAAAGACTCCGAGTTCCACAAACCTAAATCACATGTGTGGTTCCAAAGGCAAGAGGCCAGCCTTTGTATTCAGGTATCTGAATTCATTAAGCTATTTGGATTGCTGGTGTTAACTCTTATTTCTTCTAATTTCCTTTGTTTAATATACACTCCCTAAATTTGCCACGCAGGTTAGGCCTTGGCCCCTTTTTTCCCTCCATATCCTTTTCTAATGTCCTATGCTCCCGTGTTTTTCATTCTCCTCTCTGTTTATAACTTCCAGGTATATTCCTTTACTTCAACCTCTCCTGGGCCCGTTCCCAGCTGCCTGCTAAATACATTCATTTTATCCCCCCACCATGTCCCCACAGCTGGCTACTCAGACCTCTTCCTCCTAAGTTCCTTATTCTGTCAGTGAACATGCCCTTGACATTCTGACCTGACATGGTGAGTAGAGTTGACAGCTCCTACTCCCTTGGTCCTTGTCCAGTTCGTTGCCAGTTTCCATCTGTCCTACCTCCATGGTATTTGCACCTGTTCTCCTTTTTTCCTACTGCTGTGTTCAGGTCTGTATCCACCTTTTGCTGGGATTTACTACTGTAATGGATTACTGTATTATCCAGTAAATGGATTATTTTGCTGGATTACTATAGTAATTTCTTGCTTCTAGTTTCAAACCCTTCTAGCCCGATCATTTCCCTAACGCACAGCTCTGATTAGAAGCCTTTCACACTTCACCTCCGTAGCATTTGGGTCAGATGTTCCAGCCTGGCTTCCCAGCCCTTATTACCTGGCACCAATCTGTCTGCCTGTTGTACTTTACCTTAATTCATCTTACGTATCAGCAAAACTGAACCACTCAGTTTACTTTCTTGCTCTAAACCTTTGTTTTTGGTATTTCCTCTGATTTCCTCTGTCAGAAGTTCCTATGGAAATCTCGCTGAATAGGAATTTGTCAGGTGCTACTAAATTAACTGTATGACTGAGCACATGTCTTATTTTTGTAGTTCACAGTACTATATTCACTTTGATAGTCAGTAAATTTAGTTTCATAGAAACTGGGAAAGGAATTTTTGGACGTTTTTTGCTGAAAGAGAAACAGTCTGGTAGTTTCTTGAATATAAATAACATAAGTCAGCAAGGACTGAATTATCTCTGTTTACTGAATTGAGTTTTTTATATTGGTGTTGACATTTATCAAATTGGGTAAGAATTAAAATTTCAAGTCCAGTTTTCTCCATATTTTGATTTAATTATTTTGATATCTGGCTGGTAGGAATTCATCACAGAAGTTTCTACTTTATTGGACAAATATAGATAAAAGAGGATTTGGCATATTTAAAATAATTAACTTGTATTTAGACCAGACTGCTTTTTAGATATATGCAGGAATGGGAAAGATGTTTCACATTTATCATACAGATGGGGAGTGGAAGAGGGATCAGACTGACAAACCCCAATAAGGGTTCGTGGGTGTGGAACACAACTGGAGGGCATGAAATAGAAGGAAGCTAAATACATACACAGCAGCTGGAGAACCATTTATCCAGGGAATATTTTTAGAAGACCCCTTCTGTGCCTGGCACTGCTAAGTAGCGGGGGAATACACGACTAGTGGTACACAGTCTACCCTGGGGAGCTTACGCAGGCGGGGAGATACGATGGAGTGGCACCTGCATGTGGAGGTTGAGTTCTTCAGTTTTGAGAAAGGAAGTGATCTTGAGCTGTGAAGAAACAGGTTTTTAAAGTCCTTAGAATTGTCAGGAATCCCGATGTCAGACTTAAAGGGAACTCAGACCCGATGATACTTTACCTTTAGCCTTCTTGAGGTTTGATGGAAACTTCCAGAACCACCCAGCATACCTCCTGAATATTGCCTAGAGCCTCTGTAGTCAGGGAGTTTTTAACAAAATCGGAAATGAATGCTGGGTCCAGCCACTGCTCATATGTGGCCATAATACACAAGAGTAGAAAAGGATTCTAGTAGCAATTATCTAGGCTAAGTAGGAAAAACACTTTTAAAACTTACTTATCAGTATACCTAAGTGTGGTTTTATGTTTGTTTTCAGGACACCGACATCTGGACAGTCAACACCCACCTGCTCAAAGAGTGTGAGCAAAACTAAGAAACACTTCTCTAAATTAAAATTGTTGCTTAGTCGGAGTGAATCCCAAAAGAATTCAAAGGTGGACTTCAGAAATTTCTTATTGTCTTTGTAAAAGATAGTCTGTGAAATAAATGTTTTGTTTTGTTTTTTTAACGTTTATTTACTTTTGAGAGAGAGAGAGCTCAAGAGGGGAAGGGCCAGAGAGAGAGGGAGACACAGAATCTGCAGCAGGCTCCAGGCTCTGAGATGTCAGCACAGAGCCCGACGTGGGGTTCGAACTCACGAACCGCGAGATCATGACCTGAGCCGAAGTCGGACGCTTAACTGACTGAGCCACCCAGGCGCCCCTGTGAAAATAAATGTTTAATGCAACTCTGAAACTAAAGTTAGTCACAAAAACATCTTTTCTAAAACTTTGATTATTTAAATACATGGAAACTAAGGTCCAAGAGCAAACTTCTCTGGGCTCTTTTCAGTGTTGATGGAGAAAATGCTTCATTAAAATTAATAACTGAAACCTGTCTACTTCACAGGGTGGCTGTGAGGATCAAAAATATATGAAAGGTCCTTGTCAATAGCAAAGATATTATGGACATTGAGTGATTATTATTTTCTCTTCCCTTAATTAGCAGTTTTCTTTCATAAGGAAATTGAGACCTTTATGAAAGGGCCTACTCCTTTCTAGGTGTCTATCATTGCTAATTCGGGACAAGGATCAAGTGTCCTTGTTTTCCACAATCATCTGCATAACTGTATTAGAAGAGCTGAACATGATTCTTGTTTTGCATGCAAAAGTAAATATATGGAACATTCTTGATTCTAAATCATTCATATACACAAAATTTCATTTTTACAAATTTGTTGTTCCTAGTAATATCCTAGTAATATTTTATAATGTGTGGCATTTCATTTGCTTTGGTGAAGACTTATTTCTGTGCCTAAAATTTACAGCAGAATATAACATAGTAACAGTTTAGCTATCTTAAACCTTTTCTGGAACATAGATATACCAAAATGAAAGGCTGGGGTTGTATTCAACCTGTCTTTTAAAAATTCTTTAAATAAATAATTTAGATACTTTAAACTATAAACTGTTTCCAAGCCTCTCTGCTGCTTAAAAATTTTAAACTTAAGTTTCTCCCATGAGCACTTGGCAGACTGAAAGGCCAAGGTTATTAATGAGTTGGTCTTATATGAAGTGAAATTATACTAACTAGTGCCAACGTCAGAGAGGGATGGCAAGAGTCATCATTTTGGACTTCTTTAGCCATAGGGAAGCTGGACCTTCCCTTTGTGTCCAGGGCACCTAGCACAATACTTTGGTCATGGTGCTTTACCTTTCTGGCTAACTTCTCACTGGAACATGTTTCTCTTCTTGCTCTTGCTTCCTTACCACCATTCCTGATCACCCATAGTGAGCTCTTTGTAGTTCTTAGAACATATTTTCTCGTCAGCTTTGGGCCTTGGCATGCTTTTGCAGACTGTCCTTCACTCCAACCCCACTGCATTATGAGGGGCCACTCTTATAAAAGTGGTGACCCGGTAGTTTCCTGTTTCTGATTGTGTCCTCAACTGCCTGTGAGCTCTTTGCAGGCCTGGATGATCTCATTTGATTTGCCCCTAGCACATAGCACAAGTTTTCCAAATATCCCTAAGCCACCACATTTACATTTGAATTCCTTACCAGGTTTAGAACTAAGGTCCTTTTAATCACATGACTGGGAAATGGATAAGAAGTAGTAAAAGTAGGGGCACCAGGGTGGCTCAGTCGTTGTGTCAGACTCTTGGTTTCAGCTCAGGTCATGATCTCATGGTTCATGATTTTAAGCCCCACATCAGGCTTACTGCTGACAGCACGGAGCCTGGAGTCTGCTTCGGATTCCGTGTCCCCCTCTCTCCCTGCCCCTCCCCTGCTCACACTTTGTCTCTCAAAAATGAATAAATGTTAACATTAAAAATAAAAAGTAGTAAAAGGAACTTCTAGGTGGGGAGTTATTACCTCAGTTGCAAATGAAAAACCATGGATTCTTTCTTTTGTGTTTGGTAGAATGGTCTTTGGGCATCTCTAAAGAGAATATTAAAATTATACTGTGGACATAAAACTTTAGAAGAAAACCTAGAACTAAATCTTCATAGCTTTGGATTAAGCAATGGTTTCTTAGTTATCACATCAAACACAAGCAACAAAAGAAAAAATAGATAAATTGGACTTCATCACGTTAAAAACTTGTGTTTCGTTTTTTTCTTTTAACGTTTATTTATTTTTGAGAGAGAGAGAGATAGAGCACGAGCAGGGGAAGGGCAGAGACAGCGGGAGACACAATCAGAAGCAGGTTCCAGGCTCTGAGCTGTCAGCACAGAGCCCAGTGCAGGGCTCAAACCCCCACGAACTGCAAGATCATGACCTAACCTGAAGTCAGACTGAGCCACCTAGGCGCCCAAAACCTGTGTTTCAAATGAGGACACCATCAAGAAAATGAAAAGCCACTGAATGGAAAAAATGTTTGCAAATCATGGATCTCTTAAAAGACCTATATCCAGAATTATAAAAACTCTTAAAATTCAATAATAAAAAGACAAAACACGGACAAAGATTCTGAGCAAACAATTCCCCAGAGAAAATAAATGGCCAACAAGCACATGAAAAGATGCTGAACATCTTCTATCTAACACTCATCAGGGAAATGCAAATCAAAACAGAGATACCTACCAGTTCATACCCACTAGGATGGCAAAAATAACAAAGACAGTAACAAGTGTTAATGAGAATGTGGTGAAATTCAAACTCACATCACTGGGATTGTAAAATCTGTGCAACCACACTGTAAGAATTTGACAGTTCCTGAAAAAGTTAAGCATAAAGTTACCATATGACCCACATTATATACCCAAGAGGACTGAAAACACAAAATCTTATATGGGAGTATTCGTAGCAACATTTGTAATAGCCAAAAAGTGGAAACAACCCAAATGTCCATCAACTGTCGAATGAACATATTCCATCCATATGGTGGAGTATCATTCAGCTATAAAAGTGAATTAACTGATACATGCTAGAACATGGATGAACCTTGAAAATATGTCATTTGCAAGAATGCAGACACAAAAGGCCACATATTGTATGAGTCCATTTATATGGAATGCTTAGAATACGAAAATACATAGAAATAAATTAGTGGCTGCCTGAGGCTACTAATCTGGCTACCTGTTCCTGGGGGAACAGGGAATAACTTAACCAGTATGTAGTTTTTTTAGGGTGAGGAAAATGTTCTGGAATTAGGATCACACAACTGAATACTCGAACCCACTAAATTCTACACTAAAAGGGTGAATTTTATCTCAGTAAAGCTTTCATTAAAAAAATGAAAATAAACATTACCTAAACAGATTACAGTGTGGATACTTTGGTTTAAATGAACATGATAGTATTGGGCCTGGCGTGGGAGGGAGCGTAGCAGTGCAGGCAGTGAACAAGATGCAGTGCTGAGGCTTGATCCTTGCCCTCCTCACCCTGCTGGTGCTCACCAGCACGGTGGCCAAAAAGAAAGACAAAGTGGGGGTGCCTGGGTGGCTCAGTTGGTTAAGCGTCAGACTCTTGCTTTCTGCTGAGGTCATGATCTCACGGTTGGTCAGACAGAGCCCCAGTCGGGCTCTGCGCTGACGGTGCAGAGACTGCTTGGGATTCTCTCTCCCTCTCTCTCTCTCTCTCTCTTTTGTTCTCTAAGTAAATAAACTTAAAAAAAAAAAAAAAGACAAGTGAAGAAGGGCGGCCCCAGGAGTGAGTGCACGGAGTGGACCTGGGGGCCTGGCACCCCCAGCAGCAAGGACTTCAGCGTGGGCTTCTGCAAGAGTACCTGTGGTGCCGAGACGCTGCACATCCGGTGCAGGGTGCCTGCAACTGGAAGAAGCGGCTTGGAGCCGACTGCAAGTCCAAGTTTGAGCTGGGGGCGGGGGGCATGTGATGGGGCACAGGCACCAAAGCCCGCCAAGGCACTCTGAAGAAGGCACAGACCAATGCCCAGTGTCAGAAGACCATTCCCGTGACCAAGTCCTGCACCCCAAGGCCAAAGCCAAGGAAGGGAAGGGAAAGTCCTAGCAGCCAGGTCTGGTTGCCAAGAACCCAGGGCCCATGCCCTCCCTCCCACAGACCCAAGATCTAATTTACCAGTGCCTTTTGTCTGCTTATCAATCCTACCCTGCTTCTTCCCTCTCACTCCTCCACCCCCACCTCCAAGTGTCCCAGATGGGGAAGGACAGGGATTGTGGACAGCTTGATGTATTTCCTGGTACATCCCCACAGACGCCATTACTAAGAAACAAAATAAACCCCATTCCCACTACCACCTCCCCACCAACTGGGACTAAACTTACAACAGGAATTTTATGAATAAAAATAAATTTGTATAATCATACTAGCAATTTGAAAAGAAAATTTTTCTTTAATTTAAAAAAAAAATTTTTAGGGGCACCTGGGTGGCTCAGTCAGTTGAGCGTCTGACTTCAGCTCAGGTCATGATCTCTCGGTTGTGGGTTCGAGCCCCAGATTGGGCTCTGTGATGACAGCTTGGAGCCTAGAGCCTGCTTCAGATCCTGTGTCTCACTCTCTCTCTCTCTGCTGCTCCCCCGCTCACGCTGTCTCTCTCTCAAAAATAAACAAACATAAAAAGAATTTAAAAATATTTAATATTTATTTTTGAGAGAGACAGAGTGTGAGTGGGGGAGGGGCAGAGAGAGGGAGACAGGATCTGTAGCAGGCTCCAGGCTCCAAGCTGTCAGCACAGAGCCGGATGTGGGGCTCAAACCCATGAACCCTGAGGTCATGACTTAAGCTGAAGTTGGATGCTTAAACCAACTGAGCCACCCAGGTGCCCTTTAATTTTTTTTTCTGAAATGTTTATTTATTTTTGAGAGAGAGAGAGTGCGAGTGAGGGAGGGGCAGAGAGAGAGAGAGAGAGACAGGGACTCTAAAGCAGGCTCTGTGCTGTTAGCATAGAGTCCAATGTGGGGCTTGAAGTCACAGACCGTGAGATCATGACCTGAGCTGAAGTTGGATACTTAACTGACTGAGGCACCCCACATATTTTCTTTTAAAAGAAATTATGTAGACAAATTTTTCCAGAGACTACTTGCTTTAATTAAGTACAATTTTAATTTTCTATTTTGATGTTTAAATTGTTATATCTTGGCCAATGGGAGCCCCCTTTAAACTAGCTTTATTCTTTCAACCCCAACAGAACTTCGAAAGTGCCCTCCTTGCTGTCTTACGAAGAAATTTCCAGGACCCTCTTCACTCTCTCAGGCCTATGTCATGGAGGCTTCCACTTTCCCAGAAACCAGGCTAATTTTGAGCAGAAAGTAGTGATGCCAGAAACAGGAGATAATTCTACTGAGGGACAGTAATGGTACTGCTACCAGATCCCTCCAGAGTAAGGGCTGGAAAACATGAATTCTTAAAAATCCTGAGTTCTCATATTTTTAAAAAATTGTTTCAACGTTTACTTATTTTTGAGAGAGAGAGAGAGAGAGAGAGAGAGAGAGAGAGACAGCATGAGCAGAGGAGGGGCAGACTGAGAGGGAAACACAGAATCCAAAGCAGGCTCCAGGCTCTGAGCTGTTAGCACAAAGCCCAACACGGGGCTCGAACCCATGAATGGTGAGATCATGACCTGAGCCAAAGTCGGATGCTTAACCAACTGAGCCACCCAGGTGCCCCTGAGTTCTCATCTTTAAAATTTACCTCTGACATCATCATCAAATGCTTAGTTACATGTTTTAGCCCTTCAACCAAATGATAGTATCTTATAAACCATAAAATTATTCCTTTAATTATAATTCTTAATTCTGACCAAGAATTACTTGTTTGGGAGGCAGTACAGCCTGCTGGTCAAGACTGTAGTCTTTGCAGTAGGCAGTGCCATTTAATTAACGGTGCAATCTTTGGCACTCTTAATTTCTGAAAGTTTGTTTCTTTATATGTAAAGCGACACTAATAATAGTACTTTACCTGATGGGGATGCTGTGAAGACCCAATGCGATAGTACATGAAAAACACCCAGAAGAGTGGCATATGGAAAGTGTTCAAGCAATTTGTGCTGTTATCGTAATGGACTCCCCCAAATCTGTAAGATATGAACATCAACATCAATTAAAAACATAATAGAAGAATAATAAGGTCTAGCATTATCCTAAGGTGGTTGTCCTTGGAATGCATCTCACTGATGTAGGCAAACCGTTTTGAGGTATTTGTAAAAAAATCATTGCGATTATATTGATGAACACTCTCTTCCTGACCAAACATTACACAGGCTTCTCAGAGCCCCAGGTTTGACGAGGCATCTTCCTTGGGCTCTTCCACCTGCCTAGCCCCGTTTAAGCAAGAATTCCCCCACCCTTTTTATCTGATCATCGTGGCCTGCTTTTGACGAGAATCCCATTACCCTTGATGTCTCCCTTTACTGATTTTTTACCCATTAACCCCCTCGGTCTGTTCCTTTGCTATAAATCCCAAGCTGTCTTTGACATCTTCAGAGTTGAGCCCCATAGGTCTCCATGGGAATAATCTTGATACATAATACAAAAGTCCTGAAGAAAAGTCTTTCTTACCCTTTTAACAAGTGTTAGAATAATTTTTTTCTTGGACAATATCAACACCTGTCAAGTCTTGCTTCGTCTAATTGTTTAAATTCACATTCAGTTCAAAGCAGTTCAGTGTTCTAACAAGTGGAAACTTACTTTGGCACTTGGTTCCTTGAGGTGGCATGTAAGTAGTGGAGATTGAGGGAAGTCTGATCTGTGAATTCACCTCAAGAAATGCAGAAAATCCAGTGGCTCAGTCTCCAAAGTTCTGTCTAAGGGTCCTTGCCACAGCAGTTGCATCCTCCTGGAGTGGCTCAATGCGTAGTTGGAAGTACAAGATTTTTATACACCAGTTTCTCTGGAATAATTCCAAATCATCTTTTACTTTTCTCAAGGACAGAAACTGTAGCAACACTTTTGGAATTAACAAATTCTTTTAGAAACTGGGCATCCCAAAATGTTAGTTTTAAACCTGGGTACCATGATCAATTGTCATTAAAGTTAACAGACCAAAGTTTAAAGTATACAGTTTTTAATACATTCAATTCAATTTGTTAAGCCCTTTTACCCTTGTTTTGATATGAAATATTTTAAATTTATCTTTCCTGACCAATTAGCTTTTTAGAGAACATTTCCTTACTAACTTTAAAATGCAATTACATACACACATATACATCAAACATACATATAATTTACAATATTTAAAGTATGTCTTTAAATCCTTAACTTTGAAAAATATACAATCTTCAGGGATTCCTGAGTGGCTCAGTTGGGTAAGCATCCAACTCTTGATTTCGGCTCAGGTGAAATCATGATTTCAGGGTTGTGAGATCAAGCCCCTTGTAGAGCTCTGTGCTGGGAGGGGAGCCTGCTTAAGATCCTCTCTCTCTCTCTTTGCCCCTCCCCCACTCATGCTCTCTCTAAAAAACAAACAATTCAGTGGAAACATACCTCCTTGCTAATACTTGAATAGTATAAATTGGATAATGAATTCTTTTAGAAGTATTATACTTTATGTACTGTTACTTTATGTCTCAGTTTTAATTGAACATTAAGGGAATGTGGTACTTAGAGAGTGACAGAGAGAGAGTGTGAAGGGGGGAGAGGGAGAGAGACACACAGAATCCGAAGCAGGCTCCAGGCTCTGAGCTGTCAGCACAGAGCCCAACGCGGGTCTCGAGCTCACAAACCACGAGATCATGACGTGAGCCCAAGTTGACTGTTCAACCGACCGAGCCACCCAGGTGCCCCAGGAATGCAGTATTTTAATTATAACTCTGTCAGTATCTTTATCTAGAGGACTGTTGCCATTTTTGTCCTTTATTTTTTGTCACCAAGAAAAGCAGGATTACATTTTTTTTTTTCTTTCAGATGGAGTTGCTGTAGTGTGTTCTTGGTTATCAATATACTCATGGTTTGGGGACTTTGAAATGGTAAATATTCATGGTGTGTGAAAAAGCATGACACATAACTGTACAATCTTAATTACATGAAAATGTTTAGTTGTGTAGATACACACATGGGACCTAGAAGTCAAACTGTGATTATGGATGACTTTGTTCTTTATTTCTTGTGTTTTTCAGTTTTCTTTCATGCACATCTTAACTTTAAATAATTTTTTAACCACCACCCCCCCCCAAAAAAAAACCAGGAAATCATACTAATTTGAGATTGGTTGTTTCATCATTTCATTCTGAACTGAGGAAAAAGATCACACAAAACTCATGTAAAGGTTAGATAGTGGTGTTAAGTATCTATGTTTTGGGATTTTGTTTCAGTATCTTGGAATTACATTTACAGCATATAGATCTAAATAATAATTCTGCCTGTTAGGATTAGCTAGCTATACTACCAGCTACTTTTTTTCATAGACCCTCAAGGAAACACCAAGCAGGACACCTGGTACTTAAATATGATTGTATGTGACTAATAAAAAGAGACAAATAGAAGTTTTTTAAGTTAGGTCTAAAATTTTCTTGTAACTTTTTAACTTTGTAGCAAAAGCATACCTATTTTATTTACTTACTAGTGACAGTTTTTATCTTTTTAAAAGTAGTTTTATGTTGAATTCCCAAGTCAATACAAGCAATGTTTCTGAATTTTAAATACATACTCAAACTTCTGCTTTTGCATTGATCAAATACCTTTTAGACACCTGGAATATAAAGGAATAGTTGGGTGGCTGCCTTCAAGATTCTGTTTAAACTGCTTAAACTGTTTAATTTTTTAAAAACTTTTTAATGTTTACTTATTTTTGAGAGAGACAGAATATGAGTGGGGGAGGGGCAGAGAGAGAGGGAGACACAGAATCCGAAACAGGCTCTAGGCTCTGAGCCATCAGCACAGAGCCTGACACAGGGCTTGAACTCATGAACCGTGAGATCATGACCTGAGCTGAAGTTGGATGCTCAACCAACTGAGCCACCCAGACGCCCCTGCTTAAACTGTTTAAAACTCTCATTTGGACTTAGGGATTTTGCAGGGAGCATACTCCTCTGCTAAGATTTCTGTTAAGTGCTGTGTTGTTTCCTCATATCAATTCAGTAAGGACTTTCACTATTCCCCGAGCTTCAACTATACCTCTAAGACGTACTATCTTGTCTAGGATAAAAGTCCTCATTAGACAGAATGGTTTGTCTAAAATATTGCTGGCCTTTCAATTCTATTCTAAAGAATTTAGGAACTTTCTAACCAGCCTTAATATATGTGCATCAAAAATGCTAATATTCTCTCTTAAGCATTTCCCTAAAAACTATAGTACTTAAGTGCATGAGAGAAAAATACTCGTAGTCTTAGTTTTACCTGGGGGAATTTGATAACCTCAATTAACATGTGAGTGCTTTAGGCTCACAGAAGAGTTATTAACTTTAATAAAAGCAGGAGAATACATTCTCAGTCCTTAGGTTAAACTAGCCAGTCCTTAAGTTAAAACCATAAACAGAACCATCACTCAGGTCTTTATAATAAAGGTCCAGGTCTGAGAGACACAGCCAAAGCTGGGTGAAAGATGCCCCTCTAGAATTCAAGTATTTTGCTTCAGCTACTACATAGTTCTGGCTGTTGCTTCAGATGCTTTACACAGTCACAAATGGCATTCCTCAAATGATGTGGTTAGACAAAGTTAGATGTTGCATTCACCCAAGAGTAAATCTACTAATTTTAGCAACAAGAGAAAGTGGCACGGTCCTTGGTCTAAGACAGTCTGTTCCACTGTCTCTTTGTCAAATACAATCAATCCCAGCCATGGCAACAATATAGTGAAAGAAGTTGGATTCCCCATCATTTCATTTTTTCCTGTGAGGGTCTTTACTAGTCCATACTATTACAATTATTGCAATTGATTTCAGATAATGGAGTCATGTTCTAGCCATCACAGCATTTTGTACTACATGGACAGAATAAAAAACTGTATTGCCTTTTTAGCCACAGAGAAGAGAAAAATAAATACACAGCTGTGGCTTGGGGCGTGGGGGTTGGGGGCACAGGGAACAATTTTAAAGACAGCTTGTGTTGTTTGACCGAAGCAACACATGCTTGAAATCAGGCAACTACATTCATTGTTCTTTAAAACCTTAGTCTTCTATCCAGTAGACCTACTCTAAACTTAGCCATTTTATTCAACATGAGTAAAAGTTAATGCCTTCAGATTTCCATCGAGCAAAAATCTATGTTTATGTTTGTTTATATATACTATCCCATTTAGTTTTTCACTTAATTCATCAGTATTGTTGAGACACCAGGTAAAGAACACATTCAAAAAAATAAAAATAGGGGTGCCTGGGTAGCTCAGTTGGTTAAGCATCTGACTCTAGATTTTAGCTCGGGCCATGATCTCATGGTTAGTTAAGTTCAAGCCCTTCATCGGGCTCTGCACTGACAGTGGTGAGCCTGCTTGGGATTCTCTCTCTCTCCCTCTCTCTGCCACTCCCCCATTTGTGCTGTCTCTCTCTCTCTCAAATAAATTTTAAAAAATGTTTTAAATAAGAATAAATAAAAAATCTTTTAATTATGTTTTCAACCCATGGTTAGTTAAGCAACTTTCAGAGATGAGTTCAAATGCCATTCACCTTTTCTGTAACATTTTTTCACACCATCGTATAGAACTTATGATATTTTAATATAGTCGGTGTGTGTCTCCCACATTAGATTCTGAGTTCTATAAAGGCAACACGGTATCTTTCTCTGTTTCAATTCTCTCAGCTTCTGGTATTGTATTTGCCACAAGTTAAAGGCTCAACATAACACATTCATTCAAAAACCACAGAAACTACATTTGCTTTATTAAATGGAAAAGGGGTATTTATTTAGATATATTAATTGGGCTTCTGGCAACTTAGGTCCATAAAATCTTGAAAAGCTGAGGAAGTTATGGACTAGGTATTCTTGGGAAACTACAACTCTGAGAACATATACCTCTCACTGGTTACTATAGTTCAGTTGACACCATTCTCGAAACTGAAGAACTCATCAAAATTTTCACCTAGACAGCAAAGAAATACATTTCAATTCCCATTCCAGCTCCAGTCAACAGGTGATGGCTATAGTACATGGAAGTACATGGAAGTCAATGATAATGATAAAACCACAGCCCAAAACTTCTGGAATGCAGCAAAGGCGGTCATAAGACAAAAGTATGCAGCAATCCCGGCCTTCCTAAAGAAGGAAGAAAGGTCTCAGATAACACAACCTAACCTTACACCTTAAAGAGCTGGAAAAAGAACAGTCAATAAAATCCCAAACCTGCAGAAGACAGAAAATAATAAAGATTAGAGCAGAAATTAATACTATCAAAACCAAAAATAAAAACCAGAACAGATCAATGAAACCAGAAGCTGGTTCTTTGAAAGAATTAACAAAATTGATACACCACTAGCCAGTTTGATCACAAAGAAAAAGGAAAGGACCCAAATAAATAAAATCAAGAATGAAAGAGGAGAGATCACAACCAACACAGCAGAAATAAATACAATAATAAGAGAATATTATGAGCAATTATATGCCAATAAAATGGGCAATCTGGAAGAAATGGACAAATTCCTAGAAACATACACACTACCAAAACTGAAACAGGAAGAAATAGAAAATTTGAACAGACCCATAACCAGTAAAGAAGTAGAATTAGTAATCAAAAATCTCCCAAAAAACAAGAGTCCAGGATCAGTTGGCTTTCCAGGGGAATTCTACCCAACATTTAAGGAAGAGTTAACACCTATTCTCTTGAAGCTGTTCCAAAAAATAGAAATGGAAGGAAAACTTCCAAACTCTTTCTATGAAGCCAGCATTACCTTGATTCCAAAACCAGACAAAGACCCCGCTAAAAAGGAGAACTATAGACCAATTTCCCTCATGAGCATGGATGCAAAAATCCTCAACAAGATATTAGCCAACTGGATCAAACAGCACATTAAAAAAATTATTCACCACGACCAAGTGGGATTTATACCTGGAATGCAGGGCTAGTTCAATGTCCGCAAAACAATCAATGTGATTCATCACATCAATAAAAGAAAGGACAAGAACCATACGATCCTCTCAATAGATGCAAAGAAAGCATTTGACAAAATACAGCATCCGTTCTTGATAAAAACCCTCAAGAAAGTAGGGATAGAACAATCATACCTCGAGATCATAAAAGCCATATATGAAAGACCCAACGCTAATATCATCCTGGGGAAAACTGAGAGCTTTCCCCCTAAGGTCAGGAACAAGACAGGGATGTCCACTCTCGCCACTGTTATTCAACATAGTATTGGAAGTCTTAGCCTCTGCAATCAGACAACACAAAGAAATAAAAGGCATCCAAATCGGCCAGGAGGAGGTCAAACTTTCACTCTTTGCAGATGACATGATACTCTATATGGAAAACCCAAAAGATTCCACCCAAAAACTGCTAGAACTGATTCATGAATTCAGCAAAGTTGCAGGATATAAAATCAATGCACAGAAATTGGCTGCATTCCTATTCACCAACAATGAAGCAACAGAAAGAGAAATCAAGGAATCGATCCCATTTACAGTTGCACCAAAACTTATAAAATACCTAGGAATAAATCTAACCAAAGAGGTGAAAAACCTATACACTGAAAACTATAGAAAGCATATGAAAGAAATTGAAGAAGACACAAAAAAATGGAAAAAGATTCCATGCTCCTGGATAGGAAGAACAAATATTGTTAAAATGTTGATACTACCCAAAGCAATCTACATATTCAATGCAATACCTAGCAAAATAACACCAGCATTCTTCACAGAGCTATAACAAATAATCCTAACATTTGTATGGGACCAGAAAAGACCCCAAATAGCCAAACCAATCTTGAAAAAGAAAACCAAAGCAGGAGGCATCACAATCCCAGACTACAAACTGTATTACAAAGCTGTAATCATCAAGACAGTATGGTACTGGCACAAGAACAGACACTCAGATCAATGGAACAGAATAGAGAACCCAAAAATGGACCCACAAACATATAGCCAACTAATCTTTGACAAAGCAGGAAAGAATATCCAGTGGAATAAAGACAGTCTCTTCAGCAAGTGGTGCTGGGAAAACCGGACAGTGACATGCAGAAGAATGAGCCTGGACCACTTTCTTACACCACACACAAAAATAAACTCAAAATGGATGAAAGACCTCAATGTAAGACAGGACGCCATCAAAATCCTCGAGGAGAAAGCAGGCAAAAACCTCTGTGATCTTGGCTGCAGCAACTTCTTACCCAACACGTCTCCAGAGGCAAGGGAAACAAAAGCAAAAATGAACTACTGGGACCTCATCAAAACAAAAAGCTTCTGCAGAGCAAAGGAAACAATCAGCAAAACTAAAAGGCAACCCACAGAATGGGAGAAGATATTTGCAAACGATGTATCAGTTAAAGGGTTAGCATCCAAAATCTACAAAGAACTTATCAAACTCAACACCTAAAAAACAAATAATCCAGTGAAGAAATGGGCAAAAGACATGAATAGACACTTCTCCAAAGAAGACATTCAGATGGCCAACCAACACATGAAAAGATACTCAACACCATTCATAATCAGGGAAATACAAATCAAAACCACAATGAGATACCACCTTACACCTGTCAGAATGGCTAACATTAACAACTCAGGCAACAACAGATGTTGGTGAGCATGCGAAGAAATGGCAACATTTTTACACTGCTGGTGGGAATGCAAATTGGTGCAGCCACTCTGGAAGAGGTTCTTCAAAAAATTAAAAATAGAACTAACCTATGACCCAGCAATTGCACTACTAGGTATTTATCCAAGGGATACAAGTATACTGTTTCGAAGGGACACATGCACCCCAATCTTTATAGCAGCACTATCAACAATAGCCAAACTATGGAAAGAGCCCAAATGTCCAGATGGATGAATGGATAAAGAAGAGGTAGTATATACATACAATGGAGTATTACTCGGCAGTCAAAAAGAATGAAATCTTGCCATTTGCAACTACATGGCTAGAACTAGAGGGTATTATGCCAAGCGAAATTAGTCAGAGAAAAGACAGATATCATATGACTTCACTAATATGAGGACTTTAAGACACAGAACAGATGAACATAAGGGAAGGGAAGCAAAAAATAAAAATGAAAACAGGGAGGGGGACAAAACATAAGAGACTCTTAAATATGAAGAACAAACAGAGGGTTACTGGAGGGGTTGTGGGATGGGCTAAATGGGTAAGGGGCATTAAGGAATCTACTCCTGAAATCATTGTTGCACTATATGCTATGCTAACTAACTTGGATGTAAATTAAAAAAATTAAACAAACTAAAAAAACCAGGTGATGGCTACATGAAGCTCTGATTTTGATGGAGCTTCATAAATTAGAAATATATGCCATAAGCAAGAGGGAGAAACTTATGGGGAAAAGGGCATGTAGGACATATAGACTGTCACCCCTGCTCTAAAGAAAACGTGGCATGGGTTCGGGCACAATGAACACTTGCGGAGTTCTTTGATAAAAAGAACTGAAAATGATACAACTTTGAGTTTACAACTATTTTGTTGGCTTCTACTGAGTACTTTAGATGGTATGTCTTTCTAGAAAGTGAGACTACTTATTTTTTTAATCTGATGACCTCTGAGAACAATTGCTGAAATCAGGTTTTAGTTTTTTCCTTTAGAAAACAAAAGTACATTGTGCAGAAGCATTCTTAGAGAACATAAAATACAAATGACCATTTCATTAAGTGGCATACAATGAAACAAGTCTGTACATCCTTAACACTATTTTAATAACAAATGAGATTTCTAGGAAAGTGGTTTTAACGTGCCCACCGAATGCTGTCACATCCATATGATGCACTGAATAATGTAACAAAAATAGAAACCAAATCAAAGTTCGGAACTAAAAATGGAACAGGAATATTTTAACCACATGACGCTTAAGACTGGTGCTAATTTTTATAATAAAAATAACTGCTTAGAATTTGTAAAATGACAGCAAACAAGCACTTAATAAACCTCCTTACTGTATCTAATCTCATTAAAGTATTCAAAGGTAATTATTAAGCTGCCAGAAATATATCTAGTGAATATTATATTTCAAATATTACTATGACTAAGTAACATCTGAAAATAAAACCCCATACTTACTGCCCTAGGTTATTTTAACTAGTTGTTTCATTATAGAACTACAAGGATTTTTAGACAAATTTAAATAATATAGAGCTCTTAAAAAATTCACACTGAAAACACTTTATATTTAAAAAGATAGGTTTTCCGCTCGAAAAAAATTATGTATAAAAAGGGGGGCTCCTGGGTGGCTCAGTCGGTTAAGCATCCAACTCTTGACTTCGGCTCAGGTCAGATTCTCACGGTTCTGAGCTCGAGCCCCATGTTGGTCTCTGCACTGACAGCTTGGGATTCCCTTTCTCTCTCCCCAAAAAATTAAAAAAAAAAAAAAAACTAAGAAGATAGGTTTTCTGTTTAATATTATTTTCTTTTTTTTTTTTTTCTTTTTATTTTTGGGACAGAGAGAGACAGAGCATGAACGGGGGAGGGGCAGAGAGAGAGGGAGACACAGAATCAGAAACAGGCTCCAGGCTCTGAGCCATCAGCCCAGAGCCTGACGCGGGGCTCGAACTCACGGACCGAGAGATCGTGACCTGGCTGAAGTCGGACGCTTAACCGACTGCGCCACCCAGGCGCCCCTGTTTAATATTATTTTCAAGTCATCTGCTTTAAAAGAGATATTTAGTCTTTAAAAAAAACCCTCCTCTCTGCCATGTTGCAACTGCTAAGAAAAAATTCCATTTTAATCAATTAGTCAATAAACTCAATCCTTGGCAGTTAGCTTTTTATTGGTTCCTGGTGAGGAAAATTATGCCCAACTGGAAAAAGAGCTTTTGTGCTGTTGACACAAAATTTCACAATTATAACCGTTCTGTCCATCAACGGATATAAAAGCAACAAACCAAAGATCAAGGAAGTAGGTATTTCTTCATCAAGCTTGCCAAGAGGAGGAGAGACTAGCAATTCAAACAGGGAGAATGTTAAGCACAAATAATGACATTTGCCTCAGGCTAGAGTATCTAGAGTTAGGAGCTAGGAGCTGGATAGGAAAAGGAAGTAGGCATGAACCTCACCTGAGTTCTTGCACTGCTCCACATCAGCTCAAAAAGCAGCATGAAACAGTTTAATTTCCCTCCATTAGGCACATTCCAGCTGCAGTCTGGAACTGCGGAACCAATTCCCACCTGAGGGGAATTATAACTGAATCATACAAAGAGATCTTAAGAAGAGTTCCAACAGCATCAGTAGCACTCTGCTATTAACTTGATCTCCTGAAAGTACTACAAGATTTTATAACTTAAAAGCAAGAGCTGGGAAAAGGAGACAATAAATACTAATGTATTAATGCACAATTTAAACCTCTTAAAATCTCTCATTAAACTTGTGTTTCCATAAGTAAAATCAAAATTTCTTTCCTGAATAGGACGAAAAACTTCACTTGTACTGAATTTTTCTAGGATATCAGAATAAGCTGATGACTCTAACAATTTCACTTAACTTCAAAATTTCAGTTTTAGGAGCTCCTGGGAGGCTCAGTTGGTTAAGTATCCGACTTCAGCTCAGGTCATGATCTCAGTTTGTGGGTTTGAGTGTCGCATCAGGCTCTGTGCTGACAGCTCAGAGCCTGGAGCCTACCTTTTACATCTGAATTCCATGCATCATGATAAAGTACAGAATTGGATTTTAAAAATATTTATTTTGAGAGAGAGAGTGGGGGAGGGGCAGAGAAGGAGACCCAGAATCCGAAGCAGGCTTAAGTTGTCACTGTATTTCATTCCCACTAGGTTGTAAACTTTGAGAGCAGACATGTAGTTGAATAATCTCTCTGTATCTCAAAAGATTAGACACCATGCCAGTAGGTATCCATTAAATATTATCTAGAATACCCTTATCAATAGTTCATTCTAACTCCACTTTGCTGATGTGAATATAAGTAACTCCTCTGAAAACAACAAATGGAAAAAAAAACAACAAATGGAAATCAAAGCAGGAACTTGCACAGGTATTTGTACACCCATGTTCATTAGCAGTGTTGTTCACAATAGTCAAGATGTGGAAGCAATCCAAGTGTCCGTTGACAGACAAATTGATATACATAATGTGGCACATTCATATAATGGAATACTATTCAGCCTTACAAAGGAAGGAATTTAATTCTTTTTAAAAAAAATTTTTTTTTCAACGTTTATTTATTTTTGCGACAGAGAGAGACAGAGCATGAACGGGGGAGGGGCAGAGAGAGAGGGAGACACAGAATCGGAAACAGGCTCCAGGCTCTGAGCCATCAGCTCAGAGCCCGACGCGGGGCTCAAACTCTCGGACCGCGAGATCGTGACCTGGCTGAAGTTGGAGGCTTAACCGACTGCGCCACCCAGGCGCCCCGGAAGGAATTTAATTCTGACACGGGCTACATGGATGAACCTAGAGGACACAATGCTGAGTGAAATACGCCGGTCACAAAAGGTCAAATATTTTTAATTCCACATATATGAGGTACCCAGAGAAGTCAAATTCACAGAGACAGAAAGTAGAACAGTGGTTGCCAGGGGCTGGAGGGTTAGGGAGTTATTGTTTAATGGGTAGAGTTTCACTTGGAGAAGACGAAAAAGTTCTAAAGATTAATGGTGGTGATGGTTGCACAACAGTGTTAATCGTCAATGTACTTAATGCAAAGTACACTTAAAACTGGTAAATTTTTTGTTATGTGTTTTTTACCTCCATAAAAAACAAAACAAAAAAAACTCCCTGGATTTACCATCTTTTTACAAGCCCACTCCAGTAGTGCTTTTAACTAAGATGTTGGTTTTTAACTTGCATAATGTCATAATTTCACTATAGTTTGACACGTTATGCAAAACATGGATTTGGTGATCATGGAGCTGCTACACAACCTATCAGTGTTTCAGGCATCATCATGTAGCGGTTAAGAAGCACAGGCTCACTGGGGCGCCAGGGTGGCTCAGTTGGTTGAGCAACAGACTTCAGCTCAGGTCATGATCTCACAACTCGTGAGTTTGAGCCCCGCATCAGGCTCTGCGCTATAGCTCAGAGCCTGGAGCCTGCTTCGGATTCTGGGTCTCCCTCTCTCTCTGCCCCTCCCCCACTCATGCTCTGCCCCCCCTCTGTCAAAAATAAATAAACATTAAAAAAAATAATAATAAATAAATAAAACACAGGGCTCAGAGCCAATCTGGGAGCTGGATGTGAGTCCCAGCTTCACCATTTGACCTATTCAGGGGCACACAGAATTGACAGTGTCTTAGTTTCCTCAAAGGTAGAAGTGGAATGAATAATCAGAGTAAAGGACGTATGAAGTGCTTACAGTAGTTCCGGATGCATATTAAGTACCATACATGTGAACGAACATTATAATAGATCATAGACTACCATTTGCTTCAAAGGGCGTTGTTTCTCAAAGTGCAATCTACGAATGACACGCATCAATCAAAATCACCTGGGTACCTTGCTTAAAATGCAGACTTCTGAACCAGCATCTTTGGATATAGGTTCCACTGTCTAAAACGTCCCACTGCAAAGGTGGAAAACTGGAGTGGGGATGGGAAGCACCTGGATTCAGATAAAGTGACCAGAGGGCCTTCTAGGAATGGAGAACCAGGGACAGTGGTCAGAGGACATTTCCCAAACTTTCTAGACGCTAAGAATCACAGAAAAATCTGACTTAGTAGATATGTGCCCTTTATGAAAATGTCCCAAGTGAGTCTTATCACGGAAGTTTGGCAAATGCTGCCCTAGAGATTCCCACAGATTTTTAGCATATCCCAATCTGCTTTAAATGCAATATGTGGTGAAGGCCTGTGCTCCGCAAGTTCAAAGTACCAAATGAATCCGTTCACTCCAAACCACTTCAGCATTACTGGGCAGTAGAGGAGGTGATCTTGTTCTCTCCCCATAAGGAACTTACTATAGGATGAGCTGTAAAACCCTTACTTTATTATCGCATTACCTGGAATTACAAATCGTGAAGTAAGTCATGGACTTCAAAGTTGGTCTCGAGTACTGGTTGTCAAAAGTGTGGTCCCTAAACTCAGTGGCATCAGCATTAAATTGTTAAAAATATAAACCAGCAGGCCTTATCCCAGAAGCTCAGGGAGTGGGGCCCAGCAATCTGTAGTTTAACCGCCCTCCAGGTGATTCTGATGTTCGCTCGAGTTTGGGAAGCACAGGCCATGCAAAAGGGATCTCCTTCAGTGGTTTCTCGGCCAGAAAGTCACGGAATACTGCCAATCCCTCGCTTCCTTCCCAGTCCATTAATCTCTCCCCTCCCACGTCACATTCAATCAATCAGATTCACAGAAATTATCTACACATTTCAAAAACAACATAAAACTTTATTAAGAACATCTTATATTGTCATCAGATACAGCCAAAGAAAAAGGGGTAAACAGGGAAACTTCATCTTCCCATGTGCTACCGCCACCTCAGAACAGACTCACGTGCGGATGGCTGGAAGTACAGATGGCAACAAATGCTCTGTATAAATAAATTCAGTGTGTAACACAATGCTCCCTTTCTATACAGAGAAGAACTGGGTTTACACTTTAAAAAGCTTCGATATAGTGCAACAACTATGAAACAAGACTACATCTTTAGGAGCTATTTCTTAATAGAATACAAAGCAGTTTTGTAGCTTTATGTTATTTCATATAATACAAATTTGTAGAATGTAAAATTCAGAAAGGGCATTCTAACTTTCCCAATTAATTTGTACTTTTAAGTTTTTTCTTTCTAAAGATTTCTCAGAACCAGTTCAATGACTACACTTTAATAGATGAGCTGCTCATCTACCGTGACATCTGACAACCTAGTTTTGTTCTTTTAATTTTGCAAATCAAGACAACCAGGTCATCCCAGCGTTTGCTGATTCTGAAGGAATTCTTATAGAAAAACCCTGATTCAGAGTGCATGTGAGAAGAGGTACCAAAATAGCTGCATCTGGACTGGTTTTCCTAGAGGGGGAGGGTGGCCTTTGAGCACAGCTGATTTTTCTCAGACTCCCGGGTTCCCCCATGTGGTTCTTTTACTTACTGTAGTGATGGAAGGAGCAGAGGGAACTCCAGGGAATCTGTTCAAATGGCCACTCCAGACAGCTCTCTGCACTGTTTGTGGAGAAAAGAGTGATGGTATCCATTCAAACCACAGTACCCCTGCGGCAAGTGTGGGGACATGCTTCTCTCTTGAGGGGCCGAGCCAAACTGCACTCAAAGACGCATGATTTGCCTCATGTTCATACACAGTGGAGAAAACACTCATGATTTCGAATGTGGTATTATAGTACCCCCATCTAACCCCACTTGTTGAGAAAATGTAAGTCTACCTTTTAGAAAAGAAGACCATTCACTGCTAAGGCTTACCATGTTAATTAACATAAGGCTGAAAAGACAACTTCTAAACCAGACCGTATCATTTGTGTTTACAGTTAATGAGTTAACCAACAGCTTAAAGGTTTGTGGAGGACTGGTCAAAGGGTGCGACTGGGGGCAGGATTCAGGTTGAGTACTATCACTTATCACAAATCGCATCGAGCTCTTTAAAAAAATAACGCCTTTTTATCATAAATATTTAGAACAGATACTGGCATTAAAATCAGTATCTAAGTCAGAAGTCTGTCTTAAATGGTGAAAATATTCCAACAAACTTCGAATAATTCAAATCTTCCCAGGAGTACATAGTTTATAAATTAGTTTTAAATGGAAAAAAATATATTTTGAATGGATAAACCACCACTTTAACAGATCATAAATAAGGTGAAGACACTGAAAATAAATTAATATACAAGTTTTTGCTTTCACTTTAACAAGAAAAACTAACTTACATGGTATACTTTTAGAACAGGTATAACTAGGTTTTTATAATTGTGCATTTGTTACCCCACCACCCCCATGCTGAATCTTCTTTTTATATAATCTACACCTAGGGACAGAGGTACACAAAACAGACAGATACCACAATGTGTGAATCTGGCTGCTGCACACCATTTCCTTAGTTAGAGTGATGTTACAAATGCTGATCAGGATCTATTAGTAATTGTCAACCACATTACAAGTTAAGTACATTCATGGTTAAGTGGATTAGGTTCCCTGGTGACCTTTGTGTGGTAGTGTTTATAGGGAACCTAACTACTACTATTCTTTCTGTGAGAAAATGTGCCCAGAATCCCAAAAGTTGACTAAAAGACTTTGGAATATAAGCCATATATGGATGGGGACTACTAATATGTGTCTATGTTCTGGAGAGAGGCCAAAGTGTTAAAAGCACTGTTTCCAGAACTTTTGGCTACTGAAAATAAATATTTGCCTTCTTCACATAGAAATTCATTTTAACTATAATTTCTAATATTGAGAAAAAAAGAGTGAAGCCATTCAGACTAGAGAGACATAATTGGCTTGTGGGATTTAAAAGATGTTTTATTGACTATCTAATTTGAATCTGCTTACAAGGAAAAGCAAAATGTCTAATATGTAATGAATAAAAAAAATGTTTATCCTAAGTCATTATTGAGTACAAATCCACAGCTTAACAATGTGATTTTAAAAAGAAAGCAGGAGAGCATGCAACTGCTCTAACACACAGGGTTAGAAATAAAAGGTAAAAGTACATTTGTTTTGGTAATTCTAAATATACAAATATAGTATTTGCCAGATCTACCCTGTAGTGTAGCACTGCTTAATTTTCCAAATATACAGTCATTCAAAAACCTTAAGGAAACATTAAAAATGTTCCAGGCTACTTTACTGAACTTTAAGGAATATTGTGTTGAGATATTAGAGCTAAAAATACTATTGTTTTTAAAGTTAAATGGCTAAGCGAATAATAAAAGTATTTTACGGTTCTTTTAATCCCATAGACGGCTTTATGTTAAAGGGATCAATTATGTTAAAAGGAGACTGATTTGAAAATAGCAATCAGTTCCAGAATCAAAGTTGTCGTCTCAGTAGAAGGTCAAATTTTACAACATTTCCAAAGCATTTTCATATTAACCTACTCAAATAATTCTAAATAGTTTAATCAAGGGGGTCCCTATTTAATACTCCTTTTATTCTACACTGGCAGCTGGAATGGAACCCCTACAGTACTATTGTGGAAAAGTTCTCTAAGCTTTGATCTGACCCTCAGTTTAGTGTTCAATTCCTGACCTCTGAGGAATAAGGAATCAAGGCATTAAGAGGCACAGAACTGCTATTTTGGTCAGGGAGAAGGGTGGAGTTTAAGTTGGAACATTTAGTCCCTTCTACAATCAAGTCCTAACTATACCATAATAAAGTCTCTACCAACTCCTGATTAGTTCTCACCCTTAGGAATTACATACTATACAGTGATTAGATATTGAAGAAAAAAAAAGAAAAACACTTGAAAATACATGAAGAAATAGAAACATGGAATTTCTCACAAGGCCCTGGATCAAAAAAATTTACAAAAAGATCTTTTGAAAATAATCACTATTTGTGAGCTTATTAATACACAGAGATCATCACTTTGTTTAAACTAAGTCATGTTAACTTACCAATAAAATAGTAAACAAACCAACATTTTAAACAATTTTATAAATTACTTGTCACTTCTTTTGTTAGTCATCCTCTCAACCATATACAAAAATAACGCTACAGGACTGTCCACCTAACCTGTCTCCATCTCTTGCAAAGTCCTGGGCCCTGGAAAGAGACTGGTCATCAGTCTTCACTGTAGATGTCCCCTGCAAAGGGCAGGTGCATGTGGCTTCCAGTCACGTTGGGTAATCGGGATAAGTCTGGCAGGCTCTGGATCCGGGACCTGAGTTCTTTGCGCACCAGGGAAACTCTGGCTAACTTGCGCTTGTATTCCTGTAACAGCAAACCACTTTCATTAGCATTCTGGGAGTTGAGAGAAGAGCTATCTAGCTAATGGTCTGCATAAAATCTGGTATTACACTCAGTTAATGCTAAAAAAAAAAAAAAAAAAAAAAAAAAGATAATTACCAAGTTAGCATTAAGATCAAAGGAAGGGCTTTGGAAATATACTACTAGATAAACTCTATTATTATGAAAAACCATCATCTTAAACAGTTGTCACACACCTGTGAAAAGAAGATTACCATGTCAATATAGTTAACCTCAACATGTAAGATCTTCACGTGTCCTTGAGCTTGGATAAGAAAAACCACATACCTGTTTTCACAAACCTAAACTGAAATTTAGCACTGTTTTCAATTGTGAATGCTAGCAACAAATCACAGTATTATCAGTAACTGTGAATTTGTCTTCAATGGAAACAAGCTGCTATGATATTACATTACAGTTTTTTAAAGCTATCTTGAGCTGTTGACATTTATCATGACTTTGAAATTATGGTAATTCTCAGACCAAACATTAAATGTTATTTAATGTGTCAATAAAGAAGCATATATTATTGTACAAATATTATGTCAATAACTGTACTTTAATATAACTTGTTTCCTTTGTAATGCTAAGCAATTTATTTTCTACATTAAAATACTGAACTTGAGGTGCACCTGCTCAATCAGTTGAGCATTCGACTTCGGCTGAGGTCATGATCTCATGGTGCATGGGTTTGAGCCCTGCATTGGGCTCTTTGCTGACAGCTCACAGCCTGGAGCCTGCTTCAGATTCTGTGTCTCCCTCTCTCTCTGCCCCTCCCCAACTTGCGCTCTGTCTCTCTCAAAAATGAATAAATGTTAAAACAAAATTTTTTTAAATATTAAACTTGAGAAGGGCCCAAAGCTTCACCAGACCACTAAAAGTTCCAGTGGCCCCCTAAAAGGTTAGGAAACCTTGCAAACAGTGGACTAAAGACTCAGAAACTGGAAACCAATCAAGATCATGTTTGGTTTTGAGGGAAACAGTCCACTGTCTCTACTGGCAATATTTCCTTTTAATGAAAGTTTCCAGACTTCCACATGGAGAGACAGGATCCTTCTATACTCCATTACCTAGTAGAGGTGGGACAGGAAGGAGGTAATCTACAATATGGGTATTCTTCCTTCCAGAAAAAACTAGAACATCCTCCTCCTAACCAAGGCTGATCTCACACACAAGACAGAACAGGTGAGTGATAAGCTTTCATTCTGGGAAGAAGGCTGATCCACAAAGAGCTCTTCTTTAGTGTTCCTCAGCTCTATACATCAGAATCAGCTAAGAAATTCTTGAAGAAACAAATTTTTCAGGAGAAGCTCAGTCCTCCTACATATCAATTAAATGAGGATAATTTTTAGAAGTGGGTCCAGAGTTCATGGATTTTACACAAGTTCCCCAAAGGATGCTAATACAGAGTTATGAGCCACTTTTTTAGTTTTTCTGCCTAAAATGAAATCAACTAGTGGGGTTTCTTTGAATGACTGAACCTCCTCCTTTAAAGAATAACCACACGAGGGGCACCTGGATGGCTCAGCTGGTTAAGTGTCTAACTTCAGCTCAGGTCATGATCTCATGGTTCATGGATTCACGCACCACATCAGGCTCTGTGCTGACAGCTCCGAGCCTGGAGCCTGGAGCCTGCTTCAGATTCTGTGTCTCCCTCTCTCTCTGTCCCTCCCCCACTCATGCTCTGTTTCTGTCTCAAAAATAAATAAACATAAAAAAATTAAAAAAAAAAAAAGCCCATGTGGGGAAAGGGATTTGTCAGACTTACTGAAACTCCACTGTTCTAAAGGAAGGAGGAAAAGAGACCTTGGAAGCATGGGGGACTGGGCACAGTGGCAGGCAAAGCAGGTAAAGTTGAAGGCTGGAAAAGTTCAAGCATAGCTTCGGGCACCTAAGAGAGGTGTCAATTCTTGCCATGTCTACCTGTCCCTGCAATTCTAATTTATCATGAAGATCAAGATGGAGTAAAAGAGAGTTTAATAGAAATCTGTAATCTCAAGGTATGATTTTCTTCTTCCCCATCCCCTTCACCAGTGATACACACTGGAACACCAAGAAAGTTTTAGCACAGCAGCTCAGAGTGGCATACGAAAGATTCACATTCCAGAGGCCTACTTCTCAGTAGGCTCTCATAACACACGTCCACATTTAGCACGTTTCTTCCTCAAAACACACCGGTATGGGGACAAACACTTGTCTCCATCTGTCTCACTGTTCTTAGCTGAATCACTCTTGAATACATAATACATAAAGCACTCTGGGGTCAGCATGACACATTTAGATGTTGTTCAAACATGCTCAAAAGCAATCATTCTCTGCTAGAGACTTGAGAAATGTCGTATGTGCTGTTAGTGGTCATTACTGCTCAGCCTAATTTTTAGTTTCTAGCATCCAGATAGGTTGTTCTTCAACTAAGATTTCATTCAAATGATACTGGCAACTAAAAGCCTTCAGCTTTTTTGGTATATACTGCAAACAAAATATTGGTAAATATAAACAAAAGCTACCATTTATTGAATGTCCATTATATGCCAGGCATTAAAATATGAACTCATTTAATCCTCTCAATAATCCCATGAGAAAAGTTATTATCCTTCATCAGCATGTGAAGCCATACTTTCCCAAAGCTTTCTGCTACTGTCACAGGCAGGATCTCCTACCCAGAAGATTTAAGGAACTGTGGCAAGCTGTCTGATGTGAGTCTGAAGAAGAAACTGGATTTCACCTTGTAACTACTCGATTACATGAACCAGGCCACAGTCCTAAAAGTTTTAAATTGCTAGACTAGGTGGTCTAGAAAGAGGCTCTAAGATTTCACAGGTTGGTTTCATATGGCAACAATGCTTTCACCAGGATGTGTATATTACTTTGATTCTGAGGTACAATAACGTCAGTACTTCTCTCAGATTAGAATCTTCACAGCACCATGAATGTACTCCCCTCTTTCATGGCACGGCAGTCCTGCCATATGGCAAGTGTATATTTATTGAGTACTGGAGATACAGCATTAAGCAAAACAGATGAGGTGTCCTGCCTCCACAAAACTAACCTATCAGGAGGAAGGAGACATAAAACATAATCTCAAGTATAAATACAATGAAGAAAATAAAGTTGGGCAAAAGGAGAATATGATGGAGCAATACTGGGGAGGGTTAAGAGAGGATTAAAGATTGAAAGTGTTAGCTTTCAGAGCCACTGACCTGGCTGGAAGGAGGCTGACTTCCAGCATGATACAGCCAGGAGCTCAAAGGCCCCACTCCTTGGTGAGAACTATTTTTTTTTTATCTTTAAATTTATTTTTAACATTTATTCATTATTGAGAGACAGAGCATCAGCATGGGAGGGGAAAAGAGAGGAGGAGACACAGAATCGGAAGCAGGCTCCAGGATCTGAGCTGTCAGCACAGAGTCTGACGCGGGGCTCGAACTCACAAACCGCAAGATCATGACCTGAGCCAAAGTCGGACCCTTAACTGACTGAGCCACCCAGGCGCCCCAGGTGAGAACTATTTTTAAAAACCCTACTGGCCATTTCAAGCCTTTGGAAATAATCCTAAAGGCAAAGGACCTATGAAGAAACATCTATTCCAGAAAATCCATTAAGAAAGGCAAGCGTCTGTGGTATGTAAACCAAGATATTCCGTCCCTCCCTACTCCCAGCTCAGTAAGGCAGAGTCCCCTGAGACTGCTGCAGCTGAGAACCCAAGGATCACTCCCCGGCAGACAGACTTTCCTCCTGAGAAGGCTAGGCCATTAGCATGTAATCCTCCCCAAGCTACCTGTTGCTTACACTGTCTGCCTCAGGATAGTTTAGAAGGCATGGGGCTCGGTTCTACTCAGCCCCCACTGGTGATAAAAAGGCTCTACCTTGGATGTGGCAAGCTGAGAATGCTGGGGCACTCACAACCCTTGCCCCCGACTCAGGAGGTAATGTTCTAACCCAAAGGGAAAAGCTAAGATGAACACAGGCTGCCACACACCTCTCATTTTCACTAAGAGCTCAGCTCCTACAGCAGGGGTAACCCTAAAGAAAAGTTTACTCTGGTCCCCACCCCTAGTTACAGACCCCTGACACAAAAGATTTTTGCCTGACAGAAGAAACAGGCAATAAAACAGAACCTAATCTCTTCACAAAGGAACTGATTTTAGTTACAACAAAGCAAGAAGTTGTTTAAGCCTAAGGGTACCGCCAAGAACAGTGGAAGCTATGGTGAAAGGCAATTAGGAGATTCATTCATAACAGGGGCTAAACTGAAGACCAACTAGTTTGCAGGACAGAAACGCAGTAAGACAGTTGGAAGGTGCCGTCCTGGTGTCAGATATCTAACACTGGCCTCAGAAAGAAAATCAGTTATCTCGAAGAGGTAACTGAACCCCCATGTTCACTGCAGCATTATTTACAACAGCCAAAATATGGAAACAACTAAGTTTCTATCAACAGATGAAGGGATAAAGATGATGTGGTGAATACACACACACACACACACACACACACACACACACACACACACACACACACACACAATGGAATACTATTCAGCCATAAGAAAAAAGATAATTCTGGTATTTGCAACATGGACAAACCTAGAAGACATTATGTTAAGTGAAATTAGCCAGACAGAGGAACATCTGGGTGGCTTAGTCAGTTAACCATCCAACTTTGGCTCAGGTCATGATCTTGTGGTTCGTGGATTCAAGCCCCGTGTTGGGCTCTGTGCTGACCACTCAGAGCCTGGAGCCTGTTTTGGATTCTGTGTCTCCCTCTCTCTCTGCCCTTCCCCCACTTGTACTCTCTCTCAAAAATAAACATTAAAATTTTTTTTTTAAAAACTAGCCAGAGAAAGATACATATTGTATCATTTATATGTGGAATCTTAAAAACAAACAAACAAATAAACAAACAAAAAACACAAAGGTGAACTCATAGAAACTGAGTAGAATGGTGGTTACCAAGAGCTGGGATGGCAGGGGGAAATGTTGACTACAGTTAATAATAGGCTGTGTACTTGAAATTTGCTGAGAGATCTTAAGTGTTCTCACCACATATACACAAAACTATGTGAGATGATGGATATTAATTACCCCAATTATGGTAATCAGTTCAACAAAGTACACATACATCAAATCATCACATTGTACAGTTTAAATATATAAAATTTTATCTGTTTTATCTCAATAAAGCTGGGAAAAAAGAAAGCTCTTCTTATTACATTAGTAAACCACCCACACCCCCCTCCCTGAAAAAAAACTAAAAAAGACCCACAAAAACCCCTAAGCATTGAAAGAGAAAACATACCTGTGGGCCCAGCGGCACACCTGTACTGTATCAGGTAAAGACAGGAGTGTGGAAGCCTAACCTGACAAGTAAACCAATAGGTAAAGGCCAATACTGGTTTATCAGTTATTTTCAGAACCTTCTCATCCTTTTCTAACTAAACCTGCATTTTGCAAAAACAGCTTTCAAAAAATGTATTTTGTGTTGGGGTGCCTGGGTGACCTTTTGGTTCAGGTCATGATTTCACAGTTCGTGAGTTCGAGCCCCAAGTAGGGCTTTGTGCTGGCAGTGTGGAGCCTGCTTGGGATTCCCTCCCTCTCCCTCTCCCTCTCTCCCTCTCTCTCTCTCTTTCTCTCTCTCTCTCCCTCCCCTGCTCACAGTCTCTCTCTCTCTCTCAAAGTAAACATTTAAAAAAAATCTATTTTGTGTATAAACTTTTTTTCCTAAAATAACTTAATTGTGTTCCAGCACCAAAGGGAGGAACCCGAATTTTAAAATTTAAGATAAAAAATTTCCCCAGAGCAAAACCATTAAGAAATTAAGTTCTCTCCCTTAGCAATAAATAATGAGCTGATATATATGGCTTTTACTGCAAATGTATAGTATTCTGGCTATTCTGTGAGTATGAAAAACTTGTGATGCAAATCAAAACCACAATGATACCACTTCACAACTACAATTATGGCAATAATCAAAAAAGATTTGACAATAAAAAGTGCTGATAAACATTTGGAAGAAATGGAACCCTCACACAGTGCTGATGGAAATGTAAAATGGTCTGGTAGTTCCTAAAAAATCAGAGTTACCATATAACCCGGCAATTCTACTCCTAGGAATATATAAGAAGAGAAATGAAAATGTATGCCCACACAAAAATTTTAACATGAATGTTCATAGTTCACAATAGCTAAAAAGTAGGGGGAAAAATCCAAATATCCCTCAATTGATAAGAGAAACAAAATATGGTATAGTCCTACCATCTAATATTATTTGGCCATAAAAAGAAACAAAGTACTGACATGTTACAACATGAAAGACCCTTGAAAACATGCTAAATTAAAGAAGCCAGTTAAACAGATCATATACTGTATGGTTCTATTTATATGAAATCTCCAGAACAGCCCAATTTATAGAGACAGCAAACCCGAGTTTGCTTAGGTTTGGGGTGGGATGAAGTGAAAATGGATAGAGGTTTCCTTTACGGTAGACAAAAATGATCTAAAATTATACATTGTAGTGATGGCTACAAAATCCTGTAAATATATTTAAAACCTGTACACTGTAGGAGCACATGGCTGATGCAGTTGTAGAGCATGCGACTCTTCATCTCAGGGTTGTAATACAAAAAAAAAAAAAAAAAAAGCCCCACATTGGATATAGAGATTACTTAAAAATAAAATCTTAAAAAAAAAAAAAAAAAAAAACCACAACACCCCGTACATTGAAAACACCAAGTTACATGGTATGTGAGTTACATCTCAATAAAAATGTTAAAGAGAGGGGGAAAAAAAAGTCTTTGTGAATTAGTCTGAGAACCTCAGTGCCACAAACAGTATTGCTTTTAATGGCAAATGGATTCCAAGTTTTGCTACTTTACAAAAAAATTCCCTTAAAAAAAAAGCATTAAGGATAGGGGCGTCTGGGTGGCTCAGTTGGTAAAGCATCAGACTTGGGCTCAGATCATGATCTCACGGTTCGTAGGTTTGAGTCCTATGTCAAGCTCTGTTGACAGCTCAGACCCTGGAGCCTGCTTCAGATTCTGTGTTTCCCTTTTTCTCTGCCCCCAGCCCCTCCTCGTGCCCTGTCTCTCTCTGTCTCTCAAAAATGAATAAATGTTCAGGGGCGCCTGGGTGGCTGAGTCAGTTGGCTGTCCAACTTCAGCCCAGGTCATGATCTCAGCACTGGGGAGTTCAAGCCCCACATCAAGCTCTGTGCTGACAGCACAGAGCCTGGAGCCTGCTTTGGATTCTGTGTCGCCCTCTCTCTCTCTGCCCCTCATCTGTTCATGCCCTCTCTCTAAAACATAAACTTAAAAAAATGAGTGTTAAAACAATTTAAAAAGCCATTCAAGGATAAATTAAAGGTGAGCTGGTTATTCTAGGTGCAGTAAATGCCAAGCTCATACAATACACTCTCCACCAAATTCCAACCTGACTTCTTGGAAAGACCAATCTGTTAATGCAAATATTACATAAAACCCAGTGATGAACATGAGTGATGGTCCAAAGGGTCAAACAAAAGCAATTCCATACAAAATAAACAGATACTGTTTATAATAACTGTTTGTATTATACATCACCTGTAACTTCTAACACCTACTGATTTACATACCAACATTTGAGCTGTCAGTGTGACAGTTTTCTGAGTTGAGATTCTAGCTCTTACTACATATTATTTGCAATTTTCAAACGCATCATTCTGCTGTTTGATACTGAATTCGAAGGTCTCAAGTGATCTACTCCATACTTCAGTTCAACTAACATTTCTTGAGTATCTACTATAGAAGGTGCCAGTCACTGTCCTGGGAACACAAAGATGAATCATAACACTTACTGAGAAGAACATACAATTTAATAAGCATGCGAACAAATGAGTAATTACAATAAAGTATAAGATGTTCCATCAGAGGTGAAAACCGCTATGACACACGAGAACTGGAGGACGGAGGACTTTACCACAGTTCAGGGAGGGTTTTCAGAATTAAGGATAGGTGAAGAGAATACAACAGGATTACGGGAACAGCAAGATAACAGGCTAGAGAGGATAAAAAGCATGACAGGAGCATGACAAGTCACTATTAGACAGTGCATGGTGCAAAGTGAAGAAATTAGTTCCATTACCAAATACAGTCACATTTAAGTCACGAGAGAATTAGTCTGGATATAGTATAGAAGAGGATGAACCTGAGGAAGAATCCCAATCAGGAGTTGACAGCAAATGTCTAAGAAAGAAAGACTAGGGCCTGGACCAAGCCTGTAGCAGTAGAGCACTGCACAAATCACACCGTTCGTCAAGTAGCAATGCACTTCACACACTACATTGGATGCACATAATACCTTAATTAAAAAGACAAAAACAATGTGTAGTAAGAAAACTCAGGGGGCGCCTGGGTGGCTCAGTCGGTTGAGCGTCCAACTTTGGCTCAGGTCATGATCTCGCGGTCTGTGAGTTCAAGCCCCGTGTCAGGCTCTGTGCTGACAGCTCAGAGCTTGGAGCCTGCTTTGGATTCTGTGTCTCCCTCTCTCTCTGCCCCTCCCCCACTCCTGCTCTGTTTCTCTCTCTGTGTCAATAATAAATAAACGTTAAAAAAAAAAAAAGAAAAAAGAAAACTCAGCAGCACTGGTTGTAGTTCTGATGTGAGGAATGAAGTTTCAGGCTTGATCAGTGGCTAGATGGAGGTGTTGTTACCTAAAATAGCAAAAATAGGCAGACACTCCTTTGGGGAAGATAAACAGTACAGTTTTCATCATGTGAAGTGTGAGTTATCCTTGAGGACTTCTGGTAGTAGGTACTTGGAAATGGAAATGTGGTTTCTAGCATTCTGAACTAGAAGTAAGATTTCGGCTTGGGCAGCAGTAAATAAAAGTCTATGGCCCATTAAGCCTACATGGGTGTATACAGAAATGTTTCTGAGTCATTTTAAGCCATTTTGCTTAAGTCAATATTTCTGGGCATGAGGTGAGAAGATCTGGGTGCAAGTACTGCTTCCTCAATTTACTACCAAACGATTTTATGCAAGACTCCCTAGTATTACCTAAGCCTCAAATGCTTTCTTTATAAAATAGGGGTACTTATTTTATAGAGTTGTGAGGATTAAATAAGTTAATGCACAAGTTTTTAAATTATGAAGTGCAAAGAAAACAAATGTCCCAAAATTTGTTCTTATTCATTTTAGGGCTGACCCACATACAGTTGTTCAAAATTCCAATTGCTTTCAATGTTTTAACTATTTTTTGAATTTAAATATTTATATGGCTGCCTTTTTCTTGCATATGCTACTAATAATTCCTCTCTTGTGCCTTGACTGTGACTTTTTAAAAAAAAGACTTGGGATGTATGTAAGTGATGAATCACGGGAATCTACTCCTGAAGCCAAAAACTACACTGTATACACTGTATGTTAGCTAACTTGTCAATAAATTATTTAAAAATAAAATAAAATAAAAAAAGACTTGGGAGAATTTCAACTGCTTCCACATGCGGTCATTAAAAACCATGGTCAACAACTACAAGCATCATGCCTACCAGGTCACAGCCCCCTGCTCCCTATACACTTCCTGAGAGCCGCTGTAGCAGGAAGAATGCATCAAGCAAGGAAACCAAATCCCGATTCTAGTGAGCAAATTGTGCAGTGTTTGTAGGATGCAAGTTTGAGCAGAGTCCAGGTTTCAGAATGCTCTGAAAACAGGGCTTTGAGAAGTCGTTCTCTCACTTTTCATTCGTAAAATCAATCTTTAAAAAAATTTTTTTAATATTTATTTTTGAGAGAGAGACAGGGTGAGAGCAGGGGAGAGGCAGAGAGAGAGGGGGACACAGAATCTGAAGCAGGTTCCAGGCTATGAGCTGTCAGCACAGTGCCTGACGCAGGGCTCAAACTCACAAAACAAAGTGAAATCGGACACTTAATCAACTGAGCCACCCAGACACCCCTGTAAAATCAATCTTCAGGATCCCTTTCAAGTAGAACAGTATGATGGGACTGGAAAACACCCAATAAAAATAAAAAAGATATATTAGGATATTTTTTCAGCAAAGAAAACAGGAACATCTGAGCATGATGGTTAAAGACCACCCCACCCCTAAAGTATTTCTTAAAGATAGAGATAGGGTTGTAGTATTCTCATAACTCCTTATTTCCAACATATTCCAGAAGGCAAATATCTAAGCAATTTAATTTCTCCCTGTATATCTCAATATATGTATCATTAGACTGAAATATGATTCAGTTCTATTTAAAAATTCTCTATTTTATCATTATTATTAGTCCTTATTATAACTAAATATTTGAGAATTAAGTGAATTCTTGGGTCACAAAAGAACTAATGTTGAAGATAAGGCTAGTTATCTTCACTCAAAATAAATATCGAGACATAATCTTTTTATTACAGAACCCCACTTTCACAATCGTGGTTCCTTTTGTTCTCTTGCAAACCCCTAAATGGTTTTGTTCTTTGACATGTATTTATGTCCTTTGCCTCTCTTAAAAAGTTAACACAAACATTTATCTTAAGCCTCTCTCTTCAATTAAACTATAAGCTTTGATTCTCATTTTTCAGGATCCACTATAATTTATTTCATTTTGGTTCTCAGATTGGATCTCTTTCCTAGGATACGAAAAGTTAATAAAAACCCAAAAAAAGGGCAGTTTTTTTCTTTTAAGGCAAAAAAAATTCCATGATGTTGGGGACTTTCTGGAGACTGATTAGTCAAGTCGGTTGCCATCTCTAGGAGAAAGAGGGAAGATCTCAGTGGTTTGCTCTAACTTATCTTCTAAAAACAAATACCCAGGGGTACCTGGGTGGCTCAGTTGGTTCAGTGTCCAACTTCAGCTCAGGTCATGATCTCACGGTTTGTGAGTTCAAGTCCCACATCACACTCTGTGCTGACAGCATGCAGCCTGGAACCTGCTTTGGATTCTGTGTTTCCCTCTCTCTCTGCCCCTCCTTCACTCATACTCCCTCTCTCTCTCTCCTCAAAATAAACATTAAAAAATATTTTTAATAAATAAAAATACCCAAATTTAGCTTGGAATCCAATCCTGTTTTTGATAATTTTTTTAAAATATAAAACACAGGTATCAAATCCTCTCTCATTTCTTCTCACATCCCAGTCCTCTCTGATGGAGTTATTTTTCCCTGACAGTGTGCAGCTTTACCATTTAATGGGAAATACTTAGGGTAAATGAATAACCTCTACACACCCTCTGACATCCTTTGAAGGCTCACTATCATTCTCTTAAATAAGTTTTCTAAAGACAGATTTTACTTTAAAAATATCCTTGAAATGAGCAATTTCCACCTGTTAAGTTTCAATTCTATTACTGCAAAGGTTCATTAGCCTTCTAAATTGTTAGCAAACAAGTGGAAAAGACAGTTTACTCAGGGACTAATTTTTCTGCAAGGAACCCAATGCCCACACCTGGCTAGCAACTGAGTTTTGGAAAATCAATGCTAACTTGTAATGAGGATACTGTTATAATTAAGTTTATGTATTTCTAGATGTAATTTAGTATACTGTGACCCTAAAATTTTGATATACTTACTAAATGCCAATCATTGTTCTAAGTGATCCATTTAATCTTCATAAGTAGAATTATTAACCATGCACTACATATAATGAAACTAGAGCACAATCAACCATTGATTAAGAAACTTCCTCAAAGTCAACAGATTAAGGAGCAAAAAGGAATTCAAACCTAGACAGTCTGGGTTCAGAGTCTTCATGCTTAACCATTAAGCTACCCTGCCTTTCGTATCTTGGAATTATTAATGGGATGGGTATTCTGAAGTAGGTTATCCAACTGAAAGCTACTTAATACCAAATACAGGACCACCACAGTGACAGGGCTAATTCATATCCATAAAACAAAATGCTGTAACTAAACGAATTGTGACTTGTATTAGGTAGTCTATTTCTGCCATTAAAACATCTCTGGAGGGGGCGCCTGGTGGCTCAGTCGGTTAAGCATCTGACTTTGGCTCAGACTTCAATATGCTGGCTCAGGAGTTCGAGCCCTGCCATGGGCTCTGTGTCAACAGCTCAGATTCTGCATCTCCCTCCCTCTCTCTCTTTCTCTGCCCCTCCCTCTTTCACACTGTCTCTCTCTCAAAAACAGAAATTAAAAAAAAAATCTCTGGAATTCCCAATAGTGGAGAGTTGTCCTTTTCTTATGAATTACAGCACATAGGCCTATTAATGTTTTTAAACACAAGAGACCAATAAAAAACAGCAACACAAAGACACAAGGGAAAAGACACAAGGAGCTAGTCCAATTAGGAATGATGACGAATATTCCAGGAAAGCAGAACCTGCTGATAATGTTTTGACTTTGGTGGGGAGGAGGCTGTCCAGAAGCTAATAGCATATAACTTATGCTGATTCTATTTATTAAACAACTTAAAAATCAAGTAAGGAGGGTTGCCTGGGTGGCAGTCAGTTAAGTGTCAAACTCTTGATTTTGGCTCAGGTCATGATCTCACAGTTCATGCCATCAAGCTCTGCACTGACAATGCGGAGTCTGCTTGGGATTCTCCTCTCTCTGCCCCTTCCCTGCTCACGCTCTCAAAATAAATAAATTTTAAAAACCAAGTGGGGAGAAGAAATTTAAGTAAATGAGCTATAACAATCAAGGTGATTTTTTCTATTTGTACTAAAGTTTAAATGAGGAAGTAGACTTAGTCATGCTATCTTTATTCTCGTCTTCCTGTCAAGTTTTTAGCCTCACTCCCTTAGTATGTATTATCCAGTTACTAAAGAATGACTCTCAGGGTCATAAAGATCAGCTAATCTGGGGCTTCCCACATTGGGTGTCTCATGGAACACTGCTGCACAAGGTTTTAACAGGCAGACCATAACTCAGAGATTCTGGGCTGTTTTGAAGCAAAAAATAAGTTTCTTAGCTACATCCCTGCTCCAACCCTTGATATGCTCATGTCCAGGGCAAAGCTCCAAGAGCAGAATCTGCTTTGTAAAATTCCTCAAAATCACTGAAACACATTTTTGATGAATACATCCTACCATCTCGCAGGGCTAATAGTTTATATATAGAATACAAACAAGAGACCCAACATTTCTCCTTTCCTGGTCATTCAACCTCTTCTTGACAACTTCCAACAGCAAATGCACTACTTTATTTAACCTTCATTCTTGAAGAATAGTTTAATTGGATATGGAATTTTAGGTTGGTGATGTTTTCTTTCAACACTTTTCATTCTTCTTTCCTTCTTCCTTGAGTGGTTCAGCTAAGAAACCTGCTCTAATTCTCATCCTATAGGTAAGAGGTTATCCCTTGCCCCAGTTCTTTCAAGGTTTTATCTTGGTTTTCTACAGTTTGAAGAAGATATGTCTAAGTGTAGACTGTGGGTTTGTTGTTTTGTTTCATTTTTTGTAATCCTGCCTCGTATTTGTTCTTGGAATTTCCTAATCAGTGGTTTGATGTCAGTCATTAATTTTGAAAATTCTTGGTCATTACTTCTTCAAATACTTCTTCTGCTTCAATTGTTCTCCTGGTGTTCCAAGAATATGCATGACATCTTTCCAAAATGATCCCATAATTCTTGAATCTTCTGTGTTGGGCTTTTTTTTTTTCCTTTTTGCATTACAGTTTGGAAATTTCTATTGACCTATTACATAGCTGATAGGTCATTTCCCCAGCAATGTCCAATCTACCGAGGTGACCACCAAACGCACTCATTTGTCATTGTTTCTCATTTCTAGCATGGTACCTACTTTTCCATTAGAGTTATTAACATATTAATCAGTTACTTTAAACGCCTGGTCTGACATCTCCAAAAGTTGTGTCCTACATGAATCTGTTTTGTCTCTTCAGACCGTTTCGTGACTTCTGACATGCCCTGTAATTTTTTCAAAAGCTGAACTTATCAGGAACTGGGGTAAGTAGGCCTTTATTGTGAAGTTTTATCTTAATCTGGCCAGGAGTTGGGCTGTGTTTGCTGTAGATACAGACGGCAGAGGCTGAAACTCATTACTTTAATAGTTCTTTCATATTAATGTCATTTCTAACTAGCAGAATGGTCTTGTCACCTGTAATATACCCACTGGTCCTAGTTTTGCGCTCTTGCCTAAACCTAACTCATCTCTTCTGATAGTTTTCAAAGCATGTGAAGATAGGTAGCACAAGTCTGATCTCTGATATTCCCCATTTCCTTCAACTGTTCTCCAAGGTATTGTGTTTCTATTTCTTTGCCATCCTGGCCCCTACCTCTGGATACACTGTAGTTAATTCCATTAGCCAATGTGCAATCCAGAGTTGAATACAGAAACCCAGCTGTGACTGAACCAGCTTTCAAAGAAACAGAACTTACTTGGCATATTCTGAAAACTTGGTGTAGCTTAACACTGTTTATACCAGCTATGTCACAATGCTAACTGCTACATGACCGGTGCTTTCTCTCATGAAGTGATGCCAAGCCATGTCCTAACTGTATTGATGCAGTGAGTTTAGGAGGAAATAACTGGAAGTTTTTAAGCAGAAAAAGTAATGCAAGATTCCCACAGATCCCATTAATTTTGCACTGGTTACGGAGCAAAGGTCATTAAACTGTGAATCACTGTTCGTCTCAGAGGTGGCTCTAATTCAACTGAAGTTGTAAGCAAATTTATGTGCATATGTGGATTTTTCAAAGATGCTGGCAACTCAAAAAAGGTTAACAACGTCTATGTTCTTCTCATATTCTACAATCTTCCTGATTTTCATGAACACTCATTTTTTTTAAATAAAAAAACCCTAAACACACTTAACCATATTCCCAAAAGTCAAACGGTAACTAGAATTTTATGAATAATTAGAATACAAAACATATTAACTGCAGCATAATGTTAGGTCTAGCATCTAGTAAGTCATCAAATTGATCAAGTTTACTGATAATGAGCTGCCTTAATATCTATGCATTTTGTTGTATGTGCATTGTTTTAAAATGTATTGTTAAATAAATGTATTGCTTATTAATCCTAAAACCTCCCAAGAATATTACTTTATATTAGAGTCAGATGACTGGATCTTAGAAAGGTTCCAAGAAGAACAGGCTTTGCTCTGAAGCAGTTACTTTCTCCAAAAACTGATCTAAACACAACCAGATTCAGGAGATGCTTAAAAAAGAATTCTCATGTTAGGAAGTTAAGTCTGACTGAGCTCTAGGAGATTGTTAGTATAAATGATGCACAGTTCTCCTTAAACTTTTCATTTACTGAACTACGTGAGAGGTTCACATTTTACTTGAACAAGTCTGATGTGTGCAATGGTATTAAAATTATCAAGACTTAAGTTCTAGTTCTAACACAAATCTTACTTCAAAAGCAAGAAGTGGATAAATTAAATGGCATAGTTACAAGTAATACCACTACTCCCCTAATTACAATGGTGTGCTGAAGGAATTAGACATAAGAGGCAATGACTTTTATTAAAATTTAAATATTCTTGATAGTACATATTCCTCCACAATTTTGTCACAGAGACCTAGTTCTTTAAATAGGTCCAACAGGTATAACTTATTTAACTTAATATGGATAAATGGTCTTTTTCCCCCTTAAAGCTCCACTCCTATTTAAAATGAAGGAAACAAACAAACAAAAAAAATAAATGCTGGCCAGCAGCTGTCAATGTTTAGAAAATCACTTACACAATTTAAAAAAATGAAACTGAATATACACAACTACTTAAAAACAAAAGAGTGGAACAAGTACATCAAAATATTAATTAAATGTTTTCACTGGTTCGTGTAAACCAGTGAATGTTTTTTTGTTATTTCTTTTTCAGTATTTTCTGGATTTTTTTCTTCTCCTTTTAAGTAGGCTCCACGCCCAATGTGGGACTTGAACTCACAACCCTAAGATGAAGAGTCAACATGCTCTACCGACTGAGCCAGCCAGGCGCCCCTACTTTCTATAATAAACATGTATTGTTTTTATGCTGGGAGACTACTGTATGAAGAAAATGGCATATTGCTTTTATAAGTTGAATTAAGATAAAGTACTTAGAAATTCCCAAGTATAACATAAGGAATAGGGGGAAAAGTCAAGAGCACTGAACTTTAGAACGTTAATAGACCTTATAATACATCTACATCCTAAGGTTGAGAAAAGAACAGGTTTGATACTATACAATTTCTTCAAGTTCATATAGTAAATTCTAGAACCCATAACCCTTAAGTTCTAGGTTCATTATTCTAAATCCATACTCTATTCACTGAAGACTAAGATATCCAAGTAGAATGTAAATTTGTACATACAGTATGGCTATTAACTGTTATTCAAGATAAAAATTTTTTTGTTTACTTATTTTGAGTGAGAGACAGAATGGGGGGGGGGGGGAGAGGGGCAGAGAGAGGGAGAGACAGAATCCCAAGCAAGCTCCACACTGTCAGCACAGAGTCTGACATGGGGCTCAATCTCATGAAACCATGAGATCATGACCTGAGCCAAGAGCAAGAGTTGGGATGCTTAACTGACTGAGCCACCCAGGCGCTCCCCGCCCCCATTTTTTATTACAGTTTACAGTAATGTTTCAAATCTATGATTTTCATAAGACAAAAGAAAATGTATGAAAATGTTCTCAGGAGCTAAGTGGTTTTAATGTATTCATTTAAATGGATTTTTCAAATTTCCTTGGAATATGTTAATATTTCTGAGCCTCGGTGTTCTCATTTGTAAAACATGTGTAACTATAGTTATCTACCTCATAGAGCTACAAATAAAAACCGGACCAATACTTACAAAAATTTTGTTCTAAAATGTCATTTACTTTTATTCACATTTTTAGGAATGCATTACATGGAAGGATGGAGCACTGACTTACTATATTAAGTTTAAACTTCATCAGTAGCTTTACTTTTTCACAATCTCACAAAGTAGCTCACTTGTCCCACTGTTTGTCTTATACTCCCATTTTACAGCCATTATGACTTTAATGCTATTGCTTATCGTTTGCTTGCTTACTTGCCTAGAATTCCCAACCATTCCTTTGTTGATAAGAATAAAAAAAGTAGAGAGCTTTCCCTAACAGGGCTATGAGGACACTCTATCTTCTGATGGCTACTCATTAGGGGCGGGCTGGGACCTCCAGGTGTTTAGACATTTTCAGCACATCACAATGCTGGGTTTTCTTTTTCTAAAGTTTATTTATTTATTTTGAGGGAGACCATGGCTGAGGGGAGTGGCAGGGGGAGAGGGAGAGAAAATCCCAAGCAGGCCACATGGTCAGCACAGTGCCTGACACAGGGCCTGATCCCATGAACCATGAGATCAAGACCTGGGCTGAAATCAAGAGTCGGACATTTAACTGACCGAGCCACCAGGCGCATCCTTTTTTCCCCTCAAGTTTACTTACTTTGAAAGGGAGAGGGAGAGAGAGAGAGAAAAGGAGACTGGTTTCTATGAACTATTTCCTAGGGGAAATTTCTTCCCTCTGATTCTACTTATATATTGTCTTTCTGAAAATGCTTGGTGGTTCTGGTGATATTATCTTATGTAACTACAGACTGTAAGTACAACCTGCCTGGGTTGTCAGTAAAGTGGGCAAGATCCAACATGGATTACAGCAGTGAGTGGTTTTCCAGATACAGATGATCACCATCACTCCTGGGCCTCACCAGGCAGAAGGAACACTGCTTTTCCTCTGCTCCAAGATCCCATACAGACAGGTTCCTCACCACTGCAATCTGGTCCAAGAAAGGAGATGCACAGGAGCTGACCCTCCTGGTTGTTTCCACTGGAGCACTCTTAGTTCCAACCTCCTGCTTCCAGGTGTTCAATGTGGGGCAAAGAGCATTTGTGTAAACGCTCCCACCTGAAGAAGAGTAAATGCCAAGATGTGGTTCCTCTCTTCAATTCCTGTTCAGTATCTGCCTTCTAAGAATACTGCCATAGGGGGCACCTACTGCATTTCTTCTATTAGAGCAGAGATATTACATATTTTATATATAGTAAATAAAACTTCTTCATTTCTCATATATCTCTCCATTTTATCTATACCTATCTTTTAAGCAAGGCTGATCAATCATTACAAACAGAACTTTCCGTGACAATGAAAATGTTTTGTATCTACACTATCCAACAAAGTAGCCAGAAGCCACATGAGGCTATTGTGCATCTGAAATCTGGATAGTGCTGAGGATTTAAACTTTGTTTTATTTAATTTTAATTATTTTTTTTTTAGTTTATTTATTTTGAGAGAGCAAGCAGAGAGAGAATCCCAAGCAGGCTCCAGAGCATCAGAGCAGAGCCCGACGCGGGGCTCAAAACCACAAACTGAAATCATGACCTGAATCGAAATCAAGAGTCAGATGCTTAGCTGACTGAGCCACCCAGGCCCCTAATTTTAACTAATTTAAATAGCACAAACAGCAAGGGGCCTACTGAATAGTGCATGCAGCTATCTCTCTATATTTCACCTCAATTCCTTCATCTTGTCTTTCCATTTTATTTCTCTCCCCTCACCTACCCTCTTTTCATTAGATCTTTTTATTTTGCGTTTATGCAAATAAGATACGTAACATAATATATAAGGTATCTTTATATACATCTTTATTAGTTACACTAAGTTTTATATATTTATTCTAACATCTTAAAATAGAAGTCATGGGTAGAATGTCTGAACAACTATCCTTTTTGTTTTTTCTATGGAATAGAATGAAAATCTAAATCATCAAGGAAATCATGTGACACTCTGACTGCAAGTCTCTTAACATAATCAACTACATTCCAGAACACTGGGGTGAAATATAGAAAACATTTTAGACTAACTTAATTTCTGAGACAATTACCTTCAAGAAATCATGAAAAATTACCAAAAGGGTGAATTGTACCTAATTTTGCAAATTATTACAGTATTGCAAATACCGTACCTAATTTTATTTATTTGGCACCTAATTTTATTTTATTTATTTTTTTTTTTCAACGTATATTTATTTTGGGGACAGAGAGAGACAGAGCATGAACGGGGGAGGGGCAGAGAGAGAGGGAGACACAGAATCGGAAACGGGCTCCAGGCTCTGAGCCATCAGCCCAGAGCCTGACGCGGGGCTCGAACTCCCGGACTGCGAGATCGTGACCTGGCTGAAGTCGGACGCTTAACCGACTGCGCCACCCAGGCGCCCCTGGTACCTAATTTTAAAGAGGCAGATTCCATAAACAGACAAGTAGGCCTTGATACAGATAAATCAGAATCTCAAAAAATGATTATACATATTAAGTTTAGGAATCCAGGCACAATCCCTGAGATGCTAAGAATATAACTAGCAATATAAACATCTCCTTTTTTGAGAGGAACTATAGATACAGTAAGACAAGACACAGGCTGGCTAGAAAGCCTCCAGGTTTTCTTGTTTGGGCCGGAACTTCTGAGGTAGTTACTATAAGCTGGGCAGTTTTAAGCACCCAATTCATGTAAATCACATAATAAACATATAAAGCAGGTGTAAGTATTATCCCTATTTTACAGACGAGGAAATTGATGTACAAAGAGGTCAAATGCTTTGCTGAATGTCAGTGAGCTAATAAGCGCTGAAGCCAGAATTTAAACTCCTATAATCCAGTTCGAGAGTCTTCACTCGTCATCACAAAGCTAAAGTGCTTCCTGAAGTGTTCACTGCTCTAAGGCCAAAGTCACCTAAGAAAAACTTCTAACCACAGACCTATGTCCTGGCCTTATATCTTTAACACATAAAAACATTTTAATCTTTAATTCAGAATAAACATATTCTTAAGAAATCTAAAAAGAAAGCAAGCCAAAATAAGAAATGACAAGTCAAGTTTTTAAGAAATCCCATAGGATGAAACACTAAGAAAGATATATTATTTTAAAAATTAATTTTATAAGAATCTGATGAACAACTTCCAAGAATGGCTGATGTTAAAAAAATAAAGAGATTTAGGGATGCCTAGGTGGCTCAGTCGGTTAAGCATCCCCAAACTTTTGATTTCAGCTTGGGTTATGACCTCACGGTTTGTGGGATGGAACCCTGTGTTAGACTCTGCACCAACAGCACAGAGCCTGCTTAGGATTCTCTCTCTCTCTCTCTCTCTCTCTCTCTCTCTCTCTCTCTCTCAATCTCTCACTGCCCCCCCCTTTCAAAATTAACAAACTTAAAAAAATAAAGCGATGAAGTAGTACCAAAATTAACATGATCAAAAATGCTGATGCTACATTGTCAAAAATATTACACTTCATAAAAAAAAATACTTCAGAGCTTAGAAGTAAAGCTTATACACAGCAGAAATAAACACCATAAATTATTCATGCTGTAGTAAAAAACTGTATTTACTGGACCTTACTTAAATACTTTATTTTAAAAATAAGAAATATAAAGACACATTATAGGTCTTACTGTAGTTACATGTTGTTTACTGAAATGATGCTTAGATTCTTTCTCAGAGCCCATCGCTTTCATCAGACATACACTTTCACATATTTACTCGCATAATTCCTAAACCCATGGATTAGAAAAAGTAATGTAAAACCAGGGAGAACAAAAGCTTTAAGCACTCATTGCAGAAAAAAAAAAAAACAACACATTAAGGTTTGTAAAACTTAGTGTCTAATTAAACAGTATTTTACATTTACATTAAATAGGTCCAAACACTACTGCAGATTGTATCAAGCTTTTCGAGGTGTAACTAACTTGTTAGGAACATTTATACTTGATTCTCCTATGGGTCACTTCAACAGGGAACCTGTGCCTGCTGGGACTCCCAATACCATGATGATCCAGGGACTGCAATAACCAAATCAGTACTGAATGCTGTGGTTGGTGTGCTGGCAAAAGAGGTAAGGTTCCAGCCAGATCTGGGCTGACTTGTCAAACTCACAAAACTCTGGCACTACCATCTCCTCTGATTTCCTTCTGACTTGTCCCAGAATGGGAGGATCTGTGAGTTGTCCAAGTAAAAGCTATAATAAATCCCTTTGTTTCAACAGAGTCCCATAAAAAGGTGAGAAAACAATCTCCACTCCCAACATCAGACAAGCAGGCTGTAGGGAAGAATACAACAAAAACAACAAACTCAAGGGAAGGGCCACCTGGGTGGCTCAGTCAGTTGAGAACCCAGTTTTTACATTGGATCAGGTTGTGATTCTGGGGTCATGGGATCAAGCCCCATGTGAGGCTCTGCACTGAGTGTGGAGCCTGCTTAGGATTCTCTCTCTCTTCCTGTGCCCCTCTCCCGCATACTCTAAAAAAAAAAAAAAAAAAAGTTTGGAGCATCTGGGGGGCACAGTTGGTTAAGTGTCAGACTTTAACTATTTGTCTATTTGTGAGCTCGAGTCCTGCACAAGGCTCTGGGCTGTCTGTGCAGAGGCAGCTTCAGATCCTTTGTCCCTCTCTCTCTGCCCCTCCCCAGTTTGCACGCATGCTCTCGCTCTCAAAAATGAACATTTAAAAAAAATACAAGGGATGGGGCACCTGCATCCAACTTCGGCTCAGGTCTGATCTCCCTGTTTGAGTTCGAGCCTGTGTCAGGCTGTGTGCTGACAGCTCAGAGCCTAGAGCCTGCTTCAGATTCTGTGTATCCCTCTCTCTCTGACCCTACCCCACTCTTAACTCTGTCTCTCTCTCTCTCTCTCTCTCTCAAAAATAAATAAACACTAAAACATATATTTTTTAAACACTCAAGGGAAACTAAAGGAAGATTATAGACATGAGGAAAAATGAAAAAAGATAAACATGAAGTCAAGATTCAGAATATTCAATATACACATAAGTTAAAGAGAGGGGTGCCTGGGTGGCTCAGTCTTTTTGGCGTCTGACTTCGGCTCAGGTCATGATCTCACAGTTCATGGGTTCAAGCCCTACATCAGGCTCTGTGCTGACAGCTCAGAGCCTGGAGCTTGCTTTGGATCCTGTGTCTCCCTCTCTCTCTGCCCACCCCCCATCCCCTCTCTCTCAAAAATAAACAAACATTAAAATATTTTTTTAACTTAAAAAAAAGGAGAAACCATAAAAAATCAGAAGCAAAAATAAAAGGCAACTTAGATCTTTGCAATTAAAGGGAACATCAACATCAAACAAAATTACTTTTTTAAATGTTTATTTATTTTTGAAGGGGGGAGGCAGAGAGAGAGGGAGAGAGAATCCTAAGCAAAAGCCTGATGTGGGGCTCCAACTTGTGAACTGTGAGATCATGACCTGAGCCAAAGCAGGACACCCAACCAACTGAGCCATCCAGGCACCCCTCAAACATCAGGCAAAATTAAAAGACCAATATCCTATGTATGTGTAGGCAAAGTGTTAAATGTGCAAGAGAAAGCAAAAATACATTAACTAGGCCAAAAGAAAAAAAGAAAAGACACGATCCAAGAATTCTACATTCAGTGAAGCAGTCAGTGATGGGTGAGCAAAAAAGAAAGCTGTTCTCAGACATGCAAGGACTTTTTGTTACTTTTCATGACTGCTATATCCTGTCCTTTATTTTGACATAGTTGACAGAAATAGCTATTCATGTAAATTTTTTCATGACAAGTAATACATGAATAATGGCAATAACACACAAAAAATAGGATTCTTTACACACCAATAAAAGGATCTAAGATCCTATAAACAAAATTGGGTCTATAAAAAGGAAGGGAAGAGAGTAAGGGGCTATTATTTCAAATTATGCATTTTCAATATCAATAGCAGATTTTGGTTTTTATCTTCCATTCTGGATTTTTGGTATTTTCCATTTTCCCCAATGCATAAATGTGTATGTATGTACACACACACACACACACAAATATATATATTTGAGCAAATACATTTGTGAAAATGTTAAGATAAAAAAGTATATATGTTCTAGCAGTTTTCCAGAAAATGGAAAAGACTGCTCTCAAAACAGTGTGTTCCCTTTACATCAGAAACATTCAAGTAGAGAATGTGTTTTGGGAAATGTTCTAGAATAATTTCCAGCACTGGTGCATTAAATTATCTCCAAACTCTTTTTAATAACAAGTATCAACTTTAGACTATATCTATCTATCTATCTATCTATCTATCTATCTATCATCCCTTTATAACAACAATGAAACAAACAGCCCATTTAAAAAATAGACAAAGGACTTGAACAGACATTTCTCCAAGATGATAAACAAATAGCCAATCAATTAGGATGGCTACTATCAACAAAAACCCAAATAAAAAGTGCTGTCAAGGATGTGAGGAAATGAGAACCCTGTGCATTTTTGGTAGTAACATAAAATGGTGCAACTGTTATGAATGGTATGCTATGGTACATCAGTTTCTCAAAAAATTTGAAAATAGAATTGTCATATGATGCAGCAATACCATTTCTGGGTATAAACCCAAAAGACCTGAAAGTAAGGACTCAAAATAAATACATGCTAAGACCCCATGTTCATAGCAGCATTATTCACAACAGCAATAAAGTGGAACCAACCCAAGTATCCGAAAGACACATGGGAAAACAAAATGTGGTATATACATACCATGGAGTATTTCAGCCTTAAAAGGGAAGAAAGTTCTGGCACACGTTACAACACCAATAAACCTAGAGTACATTATGCTGAGTGAAGTAAGCCAATCACAAAAAGTGCATGATTCTACTTATATTAGGTACCTAGTCAAATTCAGAGACAGAAAGAATGGTGGTTGTCAGGGCTGGAGACAGTAGGGAATGAAGAGCTGCGTAATGGGTATGAGTTTCAGTTTGCAAGATGAAAGAATTCTGGAGATACGCTGCACAGCAACGAGAATGTACTTAACACTACTGAAGCATACACTTAAAAATGGTTAAGATAGTCACGGCACCTGGATGGCTCAGTGGGTTAAACATCCTTGACCCTTGATTTTAGCTCAGGTCATGATCTCACAATCACGAGATCAAGCTCCACCATCAGGCTCCCTGGTGGGCATGGTGGCCTGCTTAAGATCCTTTCTCTCCCTCCCTCTACACACTCTCTTTCAAAAAATAAAACTTAAAAAAAATGTTTTTAAACAGTTAAGATGGTCAATTTTACGTGTATTTTACCACATGTTTTTTAAGTTTTTAAATTTATTTTGAGAGAGAGAGAAAGTGTAGGAGGGGCAGAGACACAGGGAGACATTGTTAGAGTGGAGCTCAAATTCAGGAACCATGAGGTCATGACCCGAGCCAAAGAGTTGGATGCTTACCGACTGAGCCACCCCGGTGCCCCAACTACGGTTTTTTAAAATACAAAAGCGAAAAATATACCATCACTTTAATGGCTCCCAGAATTCTCCCTACCAACTAGCTACTCTGAGAGCATTATGCAATTTAAATGACCTGGTAAAAGGAAAAGAGCAGAAAAAATAATTATGTAAAAATAAGGGTTTCTGATACTTATTATCAACTGTCTTCACACAGATTGTGTCATCATGAATTTATATCAATTAATATGCAGTTGAGATGTCTCCACTTCCACCTCCCTTTGTCACCAGACAGAATATCATTTTGTTTTCTTAAATTCTAGAAGACTAAGCATTAAAATTACCTTTGCCTCACTGCTTTCATTTTTTCCCCCTACATCTAGGAATTTATGAAAAAATTATCACAGTGTCTGGGTAGCTCAGTCGGTTAAGCGTCCGACTTCGGCTCAGGTCATGATCTCATGGTTCGTGGGTTCAAGTCCCACGTCGGGCTCTGTGCTGACAGCTCAGAGCCTGGAGCCTGCTTAGATTCTTTATCTCCCTCTCTCTCTGCCCCTCCCCTCGTGCTCTGTCTCTCAAAAATAAACAAACATTAAAAAAAAAGAAAAAATTATCAAAAATAAGCAAGGATTTACCTAAAGTGTGATTCAAAACCATGTTTTTCTAATAACAAGAAACTGGAAAAAACAAATGCTAAACAATAAATAGCTGGTTAAAGAAATACTTCATTTTAGATGAGAATATAATCGTGAGAAAATGTTTACTGTAAATGTGTAAAAAAGACTACATAAAATAGCATACACTGGGATTCCATCTCTCAAATCTTATCAATGTTTCTTTAGGAGGTAATGAGATTTTAGGTGGCATCTGTGTGTGCTTATGAATGGCTTCTAAACTACGAGGAACATGTACTACTTTTACAACTAGAAAAACTGGTGTCAACTATGTTTCAATTTTTTAAGAAAGCAAAAAAAAAAAAACCCTTTAATTCACTCATATGCCAGTTATCTCAATAAAGCTGGGAAAAAAATAATAATATACCTCACTGCACAAAAATGAAAGTGAAAAAGTTAAAAAATTTGACCTGCCTAAAACCAAATCATCCTCTTCAGCAAAACTAGTCCCTTATTTTAATATCCTTTTAGTCAATGCCAGATTCATTTGCCCCATGGTTTCCAAAATTTCATTTATCACTGATTCCTTCTACTTTCTATGCTCAGACCCAATTAAATTAAATAATCATAATCAATTGTTCCCATCCCACCCATTCCTTTGTTTTCTCAGTGCTATCACCAAGTAAGGTTCAGGCCTACATTATCCGCAATATAAAACTTTCTAATTAAGCTCAGTTTCCCTATTGAAATTAGTCCCCATTGTAATCCACTCAGCAACTTCAATCAGGCTGTCAAACACTGCCACTGCCACCATTCCTCTCCATCCTTTGGACTGTTACAACCAGCAGCTCAACCTGCTACATGCAGGTAAACACCTCCAGCAATAAAATTTTAATTTAAAATTTTCAGTACTATTTAAAACATTATTTCCTATAGTAAGACAATTAATATTAGAAATTTCTAATCATTAAATATCTTAGGGAAAGGGCACCTGGGTGGCTCAATTGGTTAAGTGTCCAACTCTTGATTTTGGCTCAGCTCACGATCTCACATGAGTCTGAGCCCCATATTGGGCTCTGTGCTGACAATGCAGAGCCCTCTTGGGATTCTCCCTCTCTCGGCCCTTCCACCCACTTGCGCTGTTGCTGTCTCTCACAATAAATAAATTAAAAACAAACAAACAAATAATAAATGCCTCAGGTAAAACAAAATTTTTCTTAAGCATTTAAAAAATAAAAATTAGGTTAAGCATCGGGGGGCTCAGTCCCACAAACCTTGAGATCACGACCTGAGCTAAAATCAAGAGTTGGACAATTGATCAACTGAGCCACCCAGGTGCCCGAGAAAACAAAGTTTTATGAAATTAAATACTTTTGAAAATCCAGGAAAATACCATCTAGCAGATAGAGGGGAAGGATAACAAGAGTAAACAGTACATTCAGAAACAGGTAAAAGGCCAAGTAAATTAAGAAACATCTACTTAGCAACATGGCATGAGAAATATCAAGTATGAAAGCTATTAAATATGTATAAAGTGGGAAGAAAGTAAAAATTCATGTATACAATAATCATTATTTAAATTGTAGATACAAACAATACCAAAAACAATACAAACAAAAATCTGCATAAGTAAAGGTGGGTAAGACAAATTGGCCAATAGAATAGAAAAGGGACTAACTACATTCCCATGTGTACACACACACACACACACACACACACACACGAATTAAGTATAACAGAAATGGCACTTCATAACATAATAAGAGACAGACTGAGTCATTGATTAATCATTAATACATGACAAGGGACATTCACTATCACTTTCAATTAGATCTCTATGTCACATCATAAACAAAAAAAATCCTAATGGATAAAAATATTAGGGGAAAAACCAAAGAAAAATAGCAAAGTATTTTTACAGTAATGAATTGAGAAGACCACCTTAACTATATCCAGAAAGCCCCAAATCTACAAAAACAAAGACAAATATTAACATACAAACTTAGAACCAAAGAGAAAAGTAGTTAAAGGGTATAGGAAATTTGAAACAGAAATAAAATGGCTAGGTTTTTGTTTTTTTGTTTTTTTTTTTTTAAGTAGGCTTCATGCCTGACACTGCTTCATGCCCATCCCAGGACCCAAACTCACGACCCTGAAATGAAGAGTCAGATGCTCAAGCAACTGAGCCACCCAGGCACCGGGCAATAAATATTTTTAAAAGATGACCAATCTGAGTGAACAAAAAAATAATTTATAAAGTATCAGATATGCAAAAATTTAAAAGATCACTGATAGTAAGTGCTAGGTTACACAGGAAAAGATGTACTCCTACGATACAGAGTTTAAAAAGGCAGAACCTGGGGCACCTGGATAACTCAGCTGGTTAAGTGTCCGACTTCAGCTCAGAGCCTGGAGCCTGCTCCGGATTCTGTGTCTCCCTCTCTGTCTCTCCCTTCCCCACTCACACTCTTGTCTCTTTCTCAGAAATAAACATTAAAAAACAAAACAAAAAAAAAAAAAAACGCAGAGCCTTTACACCTGAAACTAATATAACACTGCATCAACTATATTCACACATACATACATACATAAATAGATGCAGCACAAAAAAATTTAAAAAATTGAAACGTCAGAATGCTTTAGTGGGCTTGAGTATACTGTCAACACTTAAACATACATTCCCTTGGACCCAAATTATTTTATTCTGCTTCTAAGAATCAATCCCACAGATATACCTGCACAATTATACAGGCCTGATCACCAGGATGGGATGTTCTCTGCAGCACTACATATAATGCACAAAACTAATAAAAGCAACTCAGTGGCTGCAATCTAACGCCATGAGAAGAGGGACAGACTTAAATAAACAACATTCATACAATTAATATTATGCCTCATTTAAAAAAATGAGCTAAATAAGAACATACTGATGTAAGACTGCAAAAGATAAACACAGTCTTCTATGAAGTCCATCCTGACTTCCAAACCTTAGAACTATAATTTAAGAGCCATCAATCAAATTGTGATTTCCAATTTTCTACGTAAAACTACTCCATAAACTAGACAATTTTCTATGGAATCCTAGCACACTGTCAGTGTACAATGACATAGATAGGGATTTGATAAAAGCATGTTTTCTTATACTGACTGTATCATGAAAAAGAATCCAAAATTGAGCATCAAAGACATTACCTTACTGAATGTGAAAGAATTTCTGATCTCTGTATTTTTCCCTCTCCAACAGTATCAAAATCAAAATGTCACTTTACGTTTCCTATCCATGAATGCCTTCCAAAATAAGCTAGGTGAACAAAAGTTAATGCAATAATTTTAACTTCTAAATGGTGAAATATGATTTCTACAACAATCTATGACATGGATTTTATAAATACAAATTAGATTAATAGTCCATTTAGACAGTTATCTGCCTAATAACCAGATAAAGTTCCAAAAATGATTCATAATACCCAAAATTTTTTAAAAACACTTCATCTTTTCATTCATTACAAATGCTTTAACAGCAACCTCCTTAAAAAACATGAAATAGACAATCCCTGAACTGATACTTTAAATTTTTGTTCCATTTAAAGAAAAAAAACCCAAAAAACCAAAAACGAAAAACCAATGAGTCATCAATACCTGGTCAATGACAGGTGATGCTCAAAGATGCAGATAACTGAAAACTGATGACATCACAGCTTACATGGGAAGTATAAATCTTGACCTCTCGGTCTCAACTTCAAAGTGATGCCACCTACTTGACACAAAAAATGTCTAAATATCTAAAATCATTTCCATAATCTTCTGAGAAAGAAATCAGTTATAAATGATAATTTACAGAGTTCTGTAGAATGACTTCCTGATTTATTAGAGATGTAAATTTTTTTTTACTTGTAAAAAAATGTTGCATAATTTAGGTCGTCTCTTTTTACTATGATAATATCCACGCTGAAAAACAAAAACGTTCCTAGAATACTTTAAGACAGTGATTTCTCTGAAGAGTAGATTCCTCTGAAGAGAGAGGAAGCAGAAAGAACTGGATAGGGTTTCAGTTTTTGCTTTGATCTTACATTTCTTTAAGTAAAACCCGGAAGCAAATGTGTCTTTTGGAGGCGGAGTCCCCGGGTTCTTAACAATTTACAATCTCTTTGTGACCTTGGGCAAGTTATGTAATTTCCCTGTGCCTCAGTTTCTTTACCTGTAAAATGGGGATAATTCTTCCTGCTATGTAGGATTAAATGAGCTGACAGATGTGACATGCTTACAATAGCACCTGACACATGGTAAATGTTACTGTTATTATTATCATCAACCTCATCACCAGAACTATCAACTACGCAATCTAGCTGAAAGGAACTGGGAAAAGAGGTAACTGGAGGGTGACATCTGATCTATTCCTACACTTACATTTCAAACATAAATTCTATTTTTGTAACCAGTAATAAATAACCAACTTAAGTGAAAAAGCATACAGTAGAAAAACAAAGTTTCAGTCTTGAATCTTCAAAAACATGAGACGATACAGGCTTTGGAGTTTGATATTTATTTTTAGCAGGAAGAATATGCTAATGATGATGACATCGTTAGAAGATACGCCCATGTCCAATACCTGCAACAGAAGCTCAACAGAAGTTAAAGAAACCATACCAAAAGACTAAAGACAAGAATTGCACATTACTTACCCTTAATTCTGCTAACAGTAAAACAAGTACAGTAGGTTTAAGACAAGTTGCATCACAAGATCAAAACTGGCAAGTTACGTATCACACGTATCTTTTTAAAATTGTTTACCTTTTCCTTTTTATGTACAATTGGGAAACCTTTCTAAAGGTGGAGCATGGTGCCAACAACTTTGCTCCACAATGAAAAGGGGTAATGCTAAATGAAGAGCTGAGAATTTGGGGTGGGAAAGCTCTTGATCAAAGAGCAGGTCTCACAAATAGAAGGGACAATCCTCTTTGGCATAGAGACTGCTAAAACAAGAACACTAAAAAGCAACTTAATAGAGGCAGTATCCTAACAGACCTACAAATTTACAGAGAACGGTTTAAATAAAGGGATCCAGACAAGTTAGAAATTCTATTACATCGAATTACAACAGGAAATTGCTACAGCAATAAACAATTTAAACAAGAACTAGTCAAAAAAGATTCTTAAAAACAAAAACAAAAACAAAAACAAAAACTAATCTGGCCCATCTACCCAACAACAGCTACTCTGCTCAAAGAAAATATGAGAATGTTTCTTTTTTCACCCTGCACCTCCAGATTCATCAACTGCAGCAATCACCATTTAATTTAAAGGAGCGACTTTCTACCTAAGGGTGTGTATGAGCCAGGAGTGAGGTGGGAATATGTTAAGCATGAGAATCAGGGATGGAACAAAAGAGTAACTTGAAGACTGACTTTGTGAACAAAACTGATGAATTGTTCAGGGACTGGGAGAGGGGGACTAGCATACCCACAACAAATTCTATGCCAAAAAAACTCTTTTTATTTCTTAACTGTATACTTAAAAGCCTGCATGTATTCTGAACAGGAATTCAATAAATCCAACCATAATTTACTATAGATGACACCAGACTTCATACTAACTGCTATTTTCCCACTAGTTTTGTTCTTGAAGAGTTTAAACTCTTATGATGAATTACTATTACTGGAATTTCACATCAATAATTTTAAAAAGCAGCCCGTTTCTGTAATTCCACATTTCTAAGTTTACTTAGGTTGACTTGGTCCAAGTAGAAAGAAGCCCTTTCCTGCAAGGAGAAGCTTACCTGGGCCACTGTCTAAAAATATGCAAAATGTTCAGGAACAGAAATATTTTGAAATTCCTACCAGAAAATAAATTAAACAAATAAACACTAAAGAAGGAAAAGGTTACGCACTTCCAATTTATGCTCTTTCTCTGCAAGGGCTTCCTTTTGACAACGAAGAAAATCTGCTAACATTCGAGTGAGTTGCTTCCTATCATCTATTTCAGCCGCCAATCTGCCATTGTAATCTGCCAGCAACATACAAGCATCCTCTACCATTTTAGAAAGCCTTTCTCCAGATTCTTTATCTAAGAAAAGCAAAGAATAATAGAATTATTACACAACAAAAACAATGCCATATGCCGTTCCCTCACCCTGACTTCCAAAAAGTTCCAGATCACATTTTCTTTTCTTACCTGTTATTTTATCTAGTAGGGATACTTCTTGGACTTCAACAGGCAAAGACGCTATCCTCTGATGAACTGCTGCATCACCTGAAGCTGCATTCTCTAGATCTTGTAATGCTCTAACAAGATCTAGAGTCTAAAAAGTTATACAACTTTAGAACCAAAATAAATGAAGCTTAAACAAATACAAAAGACCTCAATTTTATTTCATATTCCTTTATCCTTATGGGCTATATACTTGTTTAAAGTTTCAAGTATAAACTGCTTTTAAAGATAGTCCATTTCTTTTATATATTAAGAAAAAGAAACTATACTATGTTAGTCATTGGAAATATATAAATTGGAAACTAAAATAAGACATGGCCCTCAGCTTTGAGGAAGTCATACTCAAGCAATGGAGACAGTGTAAAAATAATTACTGGGCTCTGAAAGTGACATGGTTGATTTATATGCCAAATACATACAGTGGTAGAAGGGAAAGCAGGCTATAACTTCAACCTAGACGTTACATGTTTTACATATGACATATTCATTATATTATTATACATGAGAATTTTTAATACTAAATTAGATATTGGGGGAAGGAGGATACAAATCATGTTCTGCTACAACACAGAAGGGTCTCACAAAGTCTATTTCTAAACGATGTACTTAAAGCACAAAAGCAATGTAGTTTTGGAATATGTTCAAATATGGTTATCTTCAACTATCCTACAGTTTGCTAATAAGATCATTAAGAGATCACAAAATTCCATATATCTGACGGCTAATACTTATATTACACTTAACCAATGTAAAAATTATTTTATCATTAGAATATTTTACTTATACTGTTTTCATATAAGATATAATTAGGAAGAAAGGGCAAGTCTTTGCTGATAATTTCACAATTCATAATATTTATAAATTTACTCCAAAGAAAAATGAATATTTTATTTTTACTGGGTTCCATCCCCGTCCACCTCCTTTTTTTTTTTTTTTTTTAATCTCTAAGACTAGTTCCTGGAACAGTAGGAAATTATACACACACTTGAAAAATATAGGATATAACCAATTCTGTGAATACATTGAGATGACACTGATAGTTACTGATTTTTCTTTAAGCTATTCCCTGACCAAAAAAAAAAAAAAAAGCTATCACTGGGGTCTAGCACACAGTAGATGATCCAGCATGATAACAATGAATGACACCTAATAAATATACTATCCCATGTATGCTTTTAATTCATTACTATGTTTTTAAAATTCTAATATTTTACAAAATAATTTTGTTATAAGACACATCCCCCCTACAAATGAAAGTGAGCTTAAGAGCAATGACGATTATCATGAAGCTTTTTTTCTCGTGGGCCCCAATTAACTTTTATATTGTCATTTCTTAATGAGTCCTAGAAAGTTCTAAAGCTTTCTGAAGTTCTGGAAAGTCATCTGGCTTTATGGTCCCGATACGCATGCTTTCATCTCACATTCACATTCCCACGTGAGTTAATTCTAAGTTTCTAGTGCTGGGTCAAAGATCAGATAAAAAAGCACAGTTGTCTGAAAACAACACTAGCCTACAACTTTCTAATAGAGGAGAATGAAATGAGTTCAAGTGGATCCTACGAAGAGAAATGTTAGTCATTCTTATAAAGAATGACACAAAATGGTAACTACAAAGCTGAACCACTGAAAATTAAGCAGTACAACTAATCTGAAAATAGTCATCATAAAATGAAAAGCAACAGTGTTTTATTTAAGTACTAGATACTCCTAAGAAGTACAACTGGAGTTAGTCTGTCATCAGGGAAAATAAAAAAGGATCAGACTCTGTATCTAAAACTCAGACAAAATACTGTTCATGGAATCATAAAAGGGCTTGTTGCACAAAGCGCTTTGTCTTAAATTATTACCAAATAGAAAAAAATATACACCTTAAAGCCTGGTTGTTCAAAACATTATGTTCTTATTACTTTTTTATTCAAGCTCTTGTCCCTGGTGATCATATGGGCTTCAGTACCTCCTATCAATGAGTGAACAGGCAGTTTGGTTCAGGTCCCAGCTGAGCACCTTGGTCAGATTCTTTCTGCCTCCCCAGTACTACTACGAATATACACACAAAGTTCTAGGCAGTGATTGGTTCTATCTTTCTTTCTAGCTCCTTTCACTGGGGAAAGAGTTTCAACCAGCCTCTGGCTGCATGCAGTGAATCCAACTCCCATGGAGCACTGTGAGTTCTTATTACCCTACAGGATACTTATTTCTGGAAAGCCATGTCTGTTTCCTGACCAAAGCTCAGCAAGAACCAGGCTCTGGCCCACATATTGAATTGTGCTTCTGTACCATTTCTAGTCCACAAAGATATTTACCTTGTTTTATGAGTATGGCTATGTCTTCATTTTCTCCTTTTAAATTTTATCTGTCCCTCCTATATGTTTGAAACATAGAAGGAGGAAGCTTTAACACTCAATGCCCACATAATTAAAATTTAAAAATGTTTTTCTGGAATCATTTGATGGCTAAGGAATGCTATACTGTACCAACCTGGGAGGACATGGGGTATTAAGATAATAACTCTAATCTGTCTTATTTTACCATGGAACTATATGGTTCTATATAGTTACATAGAGCTGTATGAGTACATGCTTGCTGCTATAACACTCATTTTTACATGTTTAAAAGCAAAAATACAGTAAAGGGCAGTTGTATATCTCTAAGAATGGCATTCTCAGTGTAGTTAAATCATACAACAAAGGGTTTATCATACAATGTTTTATTTATTTAAAAGGAAACTATTTAAGTGACAGATACCTCACCAGACCTAATCATACTTAGCAATCAGATAACCTCTTTCTATGTAAAATATAACTGCCTAATATAAAACATACAACATACCATAATAAACATAAGCAATCTGTTAATCAGAAGAGATATTCACAAAGCTTCTTTCTTGCACTCAGAATTATAATAAAAGTCAATTTATATTAGTAAAACCTCAAAATTAATAAAGCTTAGTGGCCACATGAAGTAATAGTAACACAACTCCCTTAACAGAGAAAAACTTCTACCTGTGGTGGTTCACTTGGAGATCCCACAGAGGAACAGTTTTCATTTTCATCCACCTTTATCTGTTCATAAGTTCGCTTCCTAGGCTTCTTATCGCCATCTGAATTGAAAGAACATCAAAAGTTTTAATGAAAGGAAACATTTTAATGGAGAGATCACGATAAAAGATTACACACTTACACAGAGCTTGCTTAAGTTGTTCTAACACATCATTCTCATAAACAGACCTTTCTTCCCAAATAGATAATACCCTTCCAAGGTGCTTCTTACAACTTTCATCAGTTTCACTAAAGAAAAAATAAAAATGTTAACAATTAACAGTGTTACTGAAAAGGCAATGGTGATTTAAAACACAGTCAGACATTCATTCTCTGAGAAAAAGCAGTCCAAATTTTTACTGAGCACAACTATGTGATCAGAAGTTCAGAGTGAAGTGATCAAGACAGACATACTCCCAGCTTCCTTTAAAAGCTTACAGACATTTTTGTTTAAGATTTTATTTTTAGGTAATCTCTACACCCAACATAGGCTCAAACTTACAACCCTGAGATCAACAGTCACACGCTCTGTCAACTAAGCCAGCCAGGTGCTCCCAGACATCTTAATAAACAAAAAATTACCAAAAAAAGTGCTTGTACAAGCTACAGGTGTTTATAGAGAAGATGCCCTTAACCTAATGGCGGCTGATTATGAGGCCAAGAAGATTTCAAATAGGTGATTTTTAAATTTATTTAACAAATATTTATTGATCAAGGCACTATCTTTGACACTGGAGACACAAATGGAGCTTTATGGCAGCTGTTATTTACAAGTGCCACAAAAAAGAACCAAGTATTAAAGAGAAGCTTCATGCAGAGATCTGGCCCAGTTCAAGAGAGATTAGAAAAGGTATCTGAGGGGCGCCTGGGTGGCGCAGTCGGTTAAGCGTCCGACTTCAGCCAGGTCACAATCTCGCGGTCCGTGAGTTCGAGCCCCGCGTCGGGCTCTGGGCTGATGGCTCAGAGCCTGGAGCCTGTTTCCGATTCTGTGTCTCCCTCTCTCTGCCCCCTCCCCCGTTCATGCTCTGTCTCTCTCTGTCCCAAAAATAAATAAACGTTGAAAAAATTAAAAAAAAAAAAAAAAAGAAAAGGTATCTGAGCAAGCAGTATTTGAGATCTGAGGACTGGAACATCAAGGAAGTGGCAAACAGACTACTTCCAACCACATCCTACTGCCTTCATCACTACCACTGCAGACTGAACTGCTATTACCTCTTGTCTGGATTTTTAAAGTCTTCTCATTGGTGTCCTCAGCTCTTACTCTTCACTCTATGCTCTACTATTGTAAATCAAATCATAATGCTCTTCAATCTGCTAAGAGCTATCAATCATACCAAAAATAAAACCAAAAAGCCTTATCCCAGACTTTAAGGTAGATATGTTCTGCTTTCTGGCTACTTCTCAGTCCACATTCCCTTAATACCTTCTGCCATACAATTCTCCCTGCTGATGCTCAAACATGCCCAGCACACAACTGTCTCATTGTTTCTGCCAAGTATTCCCTCTACCTAGAATCCTTGTCTTTTAGATGCTCAAGTGACTCATTTCATCCTTTCCTTCAAATGCCACCTCTCCAAAACTTTATCTCATGAGATAAAGTTCTCATGAGCACTGTCATACTCTCTAGTTCTTCCTTACTTTGCTTCTTCACATTACTTATCTACTGGCATAATGTATATTCATCTGTCCACCTAGTTATTACTTTGGTCAAAAACTGAAATGTAAGTCCACTAGGACAGAACTTTATCTTATTGACTACTGTATCGTCAGGGCTGGCACACGGTAGGCGGTCAAGAAATATTTTATTGAGTTCCTTGGGAGAGGCAACATATATAAAAGCCTTAAGGGAGAAAGAACTTAAAGAGGTTCAGTTAGCTTCAACTGTGGACTATAAAGCGTGTGTGTGTGTGGAAGGAACGTGAGGCATGTGTCTGAAGATGTAGACAGGGCCATGAAGAAGCATCATCACCTTAAGTCCTGCTCAGGACTTCAGACTTGATCTCTGGGATCAAGTTTTGAGAACTCAAAGGCAAGGGAGTGTTATGATCAGCTCTGCAACTGTGGCTAGTTTCCTAAATGGATTAAACAACACTAGAGGTTCTTGCAAATTATATAGAAATGACATTATAGAAAAAATCTAAACTGTGGGAACTATATATACTACATGGATAAGAGGAGTGAAAGAGAAAGGAGAATGTGATACACTATAAATTACACTATCAAAGAAAGTTTAAGATGACACCTAGTTTCTCATATGGGCATCCAGATAGACGGAGTTACCATTCACTGGGAGAGTGAAACCTGAAGGAGGAGCAAGTCTGACAGGGCGCAGTGACGTGAATTCAATATGAGACAGAGTCCATCTGAGATGTCTGGAAGCATACAACTAGAAATTCCTTAGGCAATTAGACACACAGGTCTAAAACAAAACACATCCAGTGGCCCCTGGATGGCTCAGTCAGTTAAGCGTCCAACTTCGGCTTTGGTCTTGATCTCACAGTTAATTGAGTTATTAGGGTGTGTAATAACTAAATATATGCAGTGTATGAAATCACCCAAAGGTCAAGCGAAGAATATGACCATAGGAAGAGGGACTAGGACTGAACTCTTAAAAAATGGCAACATCTGAAAAGATGGTAAGACAGTATCTAAATTGAAAGATAAATAATGTTCGTTTAAGAAAGTAACATATGGTAGTATTTCATACACTGTAATTTTTAAAAAATGCATCCACTATGACTGAAGTTTTTTGGGCATGTGGTGAGCATATTTTCATCCTTAAATCATTCAACACAGATCTTCACTTACCACTGAATTCTGTAATTTAGACTGACTTAACAGTCTACCCCAATAATGTTTACCCAGAAATCTACCAAATATTTGCATATGTTTGGAAATAAGCATTTAAAAAGAGCATAAGCCAAAGCACCAACTTTTACCCTTACAACTTTTCTGTAGCAAAATTTTTCAACAGGCTTATAATTATTCTAAATAAATTCCTGTACTTCCAAAACACTTTAAAGTATTATGATATATACCCAAACACTAAAACAACTTTCAAATTATATGCAAGTAAAGGGTACAACGTTTATCCAGAAATAATAGCTGGAAAACAGACAGCTTTATAAGCACACAAATTTTCAATTCAATACTCATTCATTCTTAATGAAGTCCATTCCAAAATGGCAGTTGCTTTTTTCGGTCCCTTAAAGGAAAATTGTTAATTCAAGTACTCCAAAAGCCTACCACTTTGTGACAGTTCAAAAATTTTCCTTTACAGAAAGTATTTAACACATTTACAAATGCCATTTATAGTTAAGTCTTTTCAAATGAAAATTTCAAAGAAATACATTCTCTGTTTTTTGTTTGAATGGCTTACAGTAAATTTTAACAAAAGGACATACTATGCATTTAAAACATTACCTAGTACCCAAAACAATTATCATACCTTGAAACATGTTTAAAAGCCTCCACTATAACTGGCGCAAAATCTTTTGTAAACTCCGGCCCCTTCCGTTTGCTGTTCTGAATGACATCATTGGCTAGGTAGAGAAAAGTAAGCTTCCTGTTTGGTTTGGCTGAAAAATAAAAAAATTTAAAAATCTACTTAAAATATCCTCATTTAAGAAGACAAACATTCTCAATATCTGAATGAAGCAGTTTGAGAACTACAACACGGCTACTAACCTTTATGTAATATAGTCAACTCTAGCTTCTCATTCTACTACCAAAGTCACAATTCTTTACCTCACTAGGTTTCTATAATTTCTGGAGATGGATCATGTGAGGAAAAAAGAGGACTCAAGAGGCAGAGAAAATCAATAATTAATCTGTTTCCTTGCACTTTTACCAAATTGCCCAAAATACTTACCCTTGATTCCTAGTCTTATCACAATTCCCAAATTAATAGTTTTATACACTGAATCCTCATCTCTGTAAAACTGCATCTCTGTAACTCTTTCTGTACTAAATTTTGCTAAAACTATTAAACACTACCTGAAATAAAGCTTATTTAAAGTAAGATGGGACGCCTGGGCGGCTCAGTTTGTTAAGCATCTGACTTTGGCTCAGAGGTCATGATCTCATGATGTGTGGGTTCAAGCCCTCCATCAGGCTCTGTGCTGACAGTTTGGAGCCTGGGGCCTGCTTCAGATTCTGTGTGTCCCTCTCTCTGACCCTCCCCTGCTCATGCTCTGTCTCCCTCTCCCTCAAGAATAAACATTTTTTAAAAAATAAAATAAAGTAAGATGGCAACTGGTACCATTAAAATGGTACCCTAAATCTTGAATTTGACTGTTTTAATACCCACGTTGACTTTACAGTCGATCATTAAGTTACTGTGAAACAAGAGTACAAAACGTAAAATAGGTTGAAAGAAACATCACTTCAATAATTATGGATTTTTTGTTTATGAAATAAATATTTCCCAAGCTAACGGACTAAATGTTAGAGAGACCAAATGGGTGGTTTAGATTTTCCCCTGCTTTGAATTACATAACCTTAAATAACCGAATTCATCTTGACAAAAATATGTCCCTACTCACTATATTCTGTGGGAGTAGTCATCCTTCTAAAAAGAACAGAAAAGATTTCAACAATTATGGGCCAGAATACATTCTTACTGGTTACAAGGTTAAGTGGCTTATTATTAAGTATGACTCAAGTAAGAGTCTTACAAATGGGTAAAATTTAGTTAGTTGAACATAATCTTTTGTACTATTTTCGTAACGTAATTTTATCAGAATTAAATCTAAATTATTCAAAGTTGTACCATCATATTCAGAAACACTGTACTTAGTGGCATCCACATTCAATGATGGAGGAAACTTCTGGTCAGGAATGATAATCCAGGGCACCATTAATGTTGGCCACTTACTGGTTTTAAGACAAAAACAGGCAGGCTATATTTGGTCCTCTAGATTTGAGTATTCAGTTTAAGTGTTCAATGCATTAAAAGCCATTTCTGAGTTCACATCTTTCTTGAGGGGAAACTAGTAACACAATCTTACAAGAAACTAAAATACTGAGTTAGAGATGACCAGACTTTACAAACCTATGCTATCCGCTGCAGAATCTTGTTTGCCTATCTAAAGATGTGGCCCCACACTTTTCATGTTTTTCAAAGTCTTGGAATAGAATAGAGATATGAAAGAGATGGCAATAACAAAGACCAACTTCTGATTTTTTTTTTGGCTTGTCTGGTTAGATAAACTATACAGTATAACTGGTGAAGATACTAGGACCTTTTCCCATGAAGGTGACAATAATGTCAGCTTTCCCAATATTCAACCCTATTTTTTTTTTTTTTTTACCTAACCCTGCCCAAAGAAAATCTTACCCAAAGGAAAGGTTAATATTACTTAATCCAAGTATTTGCCTTCTCAGCATCAAAATGATTTTAAAAATTTAAATTTGTGTTATTACCCAGTTGGGAGAGCATCTGCAGTACTTTGAATGGGCACCTGAACCAATGGGCTCCTTTTCCTAAATAACAGTAACATTCAGCAAACCTCTACTATGTGTTACACACTACGCTAGGCACTTTATGTGCAATTTACATTTAATACCTAATTTAATCCAAGGAATGTGAGGTATCATTATTACCTTCATTTGGCAGTTTAACAAACTGGCATCAAAAGGGTTAATTGCCCACAGTGAAATATCCAGGAAGGGATCAGCCAGGATTTGAATCCAAAGTCCAACACCCAAGCTTCCCTCTTAATAACTGGACTATGCCTCTTATGACTATGTTATAAATGAAAGAGAATGTTACCTTTGGAAAAGATCAAGGAGCAACTCAATCAAAATATTTTAAAATGTTAGCAGCATTATTCACAACAGCAAAAGGTAGAAACAACCCAAGTATCCATGGACAGATAAATGAACAAAATGTGGTACATCAATACAAATGGAATATTATTCAGCCTTAAAAAGAAAGGATCCTGGGGCGCCTGGATGGCTCAGTCAGTTAAGCAGCCGACTTCAGGTCATGATCTCGCGGTTCACCCGCGTTGGGCCCTGTGCTGATAGCTCAGAGCCTGGAGCCTGCTTCAGATTCTGTGTCTCCCTCTCTCTCTCTGTCCCTCCCCTGCTCAAGCTGTGTCTCTGTGTCAAAAACAAATAAACATTAAAAAAAAAAAATTTAAGAAAGAAAGAAAGAGAAAGAAAGAAAAGGAAAAGACAAGACAAGACAAGACAAGACAAGACAAGACAAGACAAGAAAAGAAAAAAGAAAAGAAAGAAGAAAGGACATCCTGACACAGGCTACAACATGAATGAACCTAGAGGATATTACGCTAAGTGAAACAAGTCAGTCACAAAAAGACAAATACTATATGGTCCCGCTATATGAAGTACCTAGAATAGTTAAATTCAGAGACAGAGAGTACAATGGTTATTGCCAGGGGCTGGGGGAAGAAAGGCATAGAGAGTTACTGTTTAATAGGTATAGAGTTCCAGCTTTGTAAGATGAAAAGTTCCAGTTTTGGAAATGGATCGTGATGATGGTTTCATAACAGTGTGAATGTACTTAATACCAATAAACCAAACACTTAGAAATGGTTAAAATGGTAAATTCTGTTATGTGTACTTTACTATGCAAATTAAAAAATGTGTATTTTACAGTATTTTTTAAATCCATGGGCTACCATCTCTTAAAATTAATGCAGAAAAGTTACTACAATATACATTAAAGCAAAAATTCACAAGATTTCAAACTGCAGTTCCCAGTGTATTCCAAAAACAAACCATACCAGGAGCGTGGATTTGGTATGGGGTACAAATATCAAGACATTATTTTCATTTTGTTTCCCTTGTGGAATCCAGGCTAAAATATGAGACATACCTAGAAACTGCTGTAATGTATACTCTTTTCCAAGTTTTCAGTGAAAAAATTTACTTTCATTTAAAGCTAGGTGTACCTTTATGTAGAGCAAATTAAACTAAAGGAACTAATCAAAACAAGCAATTCCAGAAGAAAATTACAAAAATGACTTTCAAGTGAATTTTGATAATTTGAAAATAACAGGGCCATAAATTTTTATTAAGGCATACAAAATTAACAGAAAGAGCAACAAACCATTTCATAATTCCTTAAAGAAAAACTGTTGGCAATAAGGCTTAAAACCGAGTCTGATCTAGTCACTTCCTTTATTTCTACTGTCACAGGGTTCCTTATTTTCCAAATCTTCCATTCAATTTAAATAGTGTCCCATGCTGGGCACAGATCAAAAATAACCTTTCCTATTCAATCAAGAGCTTGTAAGCTCTATATAACCTGGTACGTGGTAGGTCACATCACTAAAAATGTAAGTTCTCTTTCTTTATTCCTTCTCTCCGACGATGTATCACACAAACACTGGAAACAATGGAAACAATCTTAAATACAATATTATGTCCCAGTGTATCTGTATGTGTCTGTACTGCTATATTTGCACCAATAAAGTATAAGCAATTAAGGACCGGTCAATATTTATATTGTGAGGAACCATTTTCTTATATCTCACCTGTCTGAACTATAAATTTTAAGCTACTATGGGTATTAAGTATAGCCTTTTCCTCGGACCTTGTATGTAAACAGGTACATCAAAACAAACAAATAAAAATAATAAAATCTGGCTAATATATGAGGACATAATATTACCTAAAATGTTAAGCATATCCCCTAAAGGGCAATAGAAGTTCAGTTCATCACACGAGTAAGAAAGAGTTACATAATTCACATAATTCAAATAAAAAAAAGATCAACTACAAGGCTTCAAAAAGAAGAGTCTGGGCTATTAGAAAAACAATATGAAACAAACTTAATTAGTCAAAGTACTACATAAATTCCACCTAGTTTCACTAATTCATAATCAGTTCAGAATTCAGTTTTACTTATTCATAATCAGGAACCAACAACATTACTTATTTTCTTACACTGTACAAAGCATATACCTATTCATTTTGACATAATACAGAATATTATAATTTAATCACCCATGTTTTTACAGGGACTGAAATTTAAAATCACAGATAATAATGCCAATAAATACAACAAATAGCTAAAATTTTACTGTGTTACCTATTAACACAAGAACACTCTTTACAGAGGAAGCCCTATAAATGGGAGAAGCAGCAAGAAAACTGAATAAATGGGTGTCTGGTGACTCAGTGGGTGGAGCATCAGACTTGGCTTCGCCTCAAGTCATTCCCAGGGTCGTGGGATCACGTGGGGCATTACACTGAGCATGAAGCCTGCTTAAGATTCTCTCTCCGTCTGTCCCTCCCCTGCTCTCATATTCTCTCTCTAAACAAAATAACTGAATACACACACACACACACACACACACCCCAATGAGCATTACTATAGGTCTTACAGAAAGAAATCAGAAGAAAAGCCATTACCTTGAAATAAAATTCTATTAAAGACTTACTACTGACTGTTGGACAGCCTCATTTATTTCCCTGGTAAACTGATTATCACTACAGACTAGAAGAGATGCTCATATAGATAAATAGTTGGTTATATGGCAGAAACTAATTTTCTTTGTCACAGAAACTGTATAATCCACAGGTGATTCCTGAATGGATTCTATCTGTCCCAGACAGGACCACGGAGTTCAGTCAGCTGCAGCTGGCTGCTTAACAGCTGAGGTGGGTGAAAAACGAGGTGGATAAAGCCAGCGTATTCCTGTACCATTGCCACAGTGCCTCAGATTTTTGGCAGCCCACCCTTTGCTTTAAAACCCTTCAAAGATTTTCTATTATTCTCCAGATAATATTTTAAATCCTTAATATGAACCAAAGGCCCAAAAATGTCTGTCTCTGCATCTATACTACTCTCTTCATGCCCAATACAATGCCTCCTCTAACTTCCCCAACTCCTACCCATCCTTTAGACCTCAGTTAATAAGTTCTTCTGGTTTCCCTTGACCACCTAGTACACACAGGTCAGGCAACCCTGATATGCTCTCGGAGCACCCCATACTTTACTTTGAACACTTAATCCCAACAATATCATTTTTATTTAATCTAATGCTTCCCAACAAAATTAAGTTCCATTGAAAGCAACAACTGTCACTCTCATCTACCAATCTATGGAATCAAGCCCAGCAGTCGATTCAAAATTTGTTCAGCTATTTACTAAATAACTTTGGCCTAGACCTGTGCCTTTAATTATCTGTTCTACTAAGTTGGCTCCTGGTCTTTACCTTGCCCAACATAACAGAAGATGGGAACAAGGATATAATTAAATCACACTGCTCTCATAAACCTCAACTTCAAATTCAGATTATGAAAGACAAACTTTCTTACAGATCTAGCTAATCTTGCTTATTTTCAATGTATTGAATTCAAATATTTTTATCTCCCCCTCCATTCTAGAGTTCTCACAAATCAATAACCTATAGAAAAATGGGCTAGTATGAATGGAAAGGTCAAAGAAACACAAATACTAAGCAATTAAAACCAACATCATTTTCCACCTATTAAAATGACCAAGATGGAAGTCTGACACTAAAGTTGGCAAAAGCATGAGTAAGATTATCACCTTTAGACAACTTCAGACATTGGTGGTTAATAAATAAATTAGTGCAACCTCTCAGAAAAATCATTTGGCAGTATCGATGAAAAATGTAAACACACAATCCCCTGACCCTGCAAATTTCATGTCTAGGAATTTACCCTATGGATATATTCTCATAAATGCACGCAGAAATAATTAAGGACACTCATGACAACAAGAAAAAGATAACTAAATAAATCATGGTATATCCATATAATCCAATATTCTACAACTGTTCAAAAATGAGATATTTACATATTGATATGCAAAATTATCTCAAACAGACATCTCAGACGTAGTGTTAAGTTATACATATTCACACAAACACAAACACACAACAGACAGACCTACTTTGAGGGAAGACCAAGAAGTAATTTGGGGAGGCGTGTGTGTCAAGAGTTACCAACAACTCGGGGAGCCTGGGTGGCTCAGTCGGTTAAGTGTCCGACTTCGGCTCAGGTCATGATCTCACGGTCCGTGAGTTCAAGCCCCGCGTCGGGCTCTGTGCTGACAGCTCAGAGCCTGGAGCCTGCTTCAGATTCTGTGTCTCCCTCTCTCTCTGACCCTCCCCCATTCATGGTGTGTCTCTCTCTGTCTCAAAAATAAATAAACATTAAAAAATTAAGAAAAAAAAAGAGTTACCAACAACTCACGTGTTGGTATATTAAACAAGTAACTTGAACCTACATGCTGAAAACGCCTTTTGGGTAGTGCTGACTCAGTGCTCCTGCACCAATATGACTTTGTCCTGTAGGTGTATTTATCAATGGTCTCTCCTATTTCAATGTTTGGTAAAAACAAACAAACAAACAGGCACACCTCCACCTACACCCAAACAAATGGACATCTTTCCCAGTCTAATAGGTTAAAATCAATTCAAGTTCCTGAAGTAACTTTAAATTTTTTTATTTTGATATATGCAACAAATGAATTTTTTAAATCTTAAAAAGAACAAACTTCATCCTGAACCATCAGATCATTATAAAGGACACTGTCAAATGGAAGAGTTCTGTTAGAATACACACTATATAGTTTGTTCACATTATGCCACTACAGTAGGATGGAGACTAAAAATTTTTTGCTCCTGGGGCGCCTGGGTGGCTCAGTCGGTTGGGCGTCTGACTTCGGCTCAGGTCACAATCTCACGGTCCGTGAGTTCGAGCCCCGCGTCGAGCTCTGGGCTGATGGCTCAGAGCCTGGGGCCTGCTTCTGATTCTGTGTCTCCCTCTCTCTCTCTGCCCCTCCCCTGTTCATGCTCTGTCTCTCTCTGTCTCAAAAATAAATAAACGTTAAAAAAAAAAAAATTTTTTTTTTTAAATTTTTTTGCTCCTTTAAGAATAACGTTTTAAAAATAATATTGTGGAATTCTCACAGCCACTGTGGAAAACAATACGGGGGTATTTACCCAAAGAAAACAAAAGCACTAATTCAAAAAGATCTATGCACCCCTATGTTTATTGCAGCATTATTTACAATAGCCAAGATATGGGAGCAACCCAAGTGTTCACTGGTGGATGAGTGGATAAAGATGATGGATACACTATGGAGTATTATTCAGCCTTAAAAAAAGGATAAAATCTTGCCATTCACAACACAGATGGACCCAGAGAGTATAATCCTAAATTAAATAAGTCAGAGAAAGAAAAATACCATATGATTTCACTCATATATGGAATTTAAGAAACAAAGAAAAAAAGAGACAAACACAAAACCAAACTTATAAATACAGAGAGCAAACTGATGATTGCCAAGGGGAAGAGAGTGGGTGGGTAGATGAAATAGATAAAAGGGATTAAGAGTACACTTATTTCGATGAGCACAGAGAAATATATAGAATTACTGAATCATCAGACTGTAAACCTGGAACACTGTATGTTAATTATATTTGTATTAAAAAATATATGCATTGACTATTTCCTTATAACTAGGCAGTGAAATTTGGTATTTTCAATATTCAATGATTTTATAATTTTATTAGCCAAATCTATTTCCTACAAGACCTCTTGGACCTTATTTAGAAAATCTTTGCACAGTGCAAGACTAGAAACAACTATAAACATGTTTTCCTTACAGGATTCCACAGTTGATTTTTTTTTCAGTGTTATATCTTTAACTTTACGTATGGTATCAAGTAGAAACCTAAGAATCATTTAATATTCTAGCCTTTTCCGCATGAATTTAAAGTGCTTACTTTACCAAATTAATGATTACCAAATTACTACATAAAATGGGTTTCCTCATAAATCTCTGGTCTGTTCCTTCCATATATATTTTTATTTCTGTTATCAACATCATACTCTTCTACCTTCAGTGCCTTCACAGTCTGTGCACAATACCTCCATTACTGTTTTCCCTTCAAAACTGTCAAAATTCACAAAACAAAAATTAAAAATGGCCTTGGCTGTTCCTCCACATTTACTTTTCCCAATGACCTCTAGATTTAGGGTCTTTTTTTTTTTTTAAACCTTTTTATGTTTATTCATTTTTGAAAGACAGAGGGAGACAGAGCACAAGCAGGGGTGGGGTGGAGAGAGGGGGACACAGAATCTGAAGCAGGCTCCAGGCTCCAAGCTGTCAGCACAGAGCCCGGTACAGGGCTTGAACTCACGAATGGCAAGCTCATGACCTGAGCCGAAGTCAGATGCTCAACCAACTGAGCAACCCAGGTGCCCCTAGATTTAGAGGTCTTATAAAAGACCTTGCCTTGTAAAATGTCTTGTAAAAGAACACATTTCTTATAAACTGCCCTGAACTTATAAATTAATTTGGGGATAACTGGCCTCTTTGCAATACATTTTTACTTAGCAATTTACATACTACTGTGCTGTTTTAAATTTTACAAGTGTGTATTTTAAAACAATAAAAAGTAGAACTGTTTAGCAGTTATATTAAAATAAGCTTATTAAAATACTAATATCAGATGCAAACCAGAAAGTATCTTATAATATCTCGGACAAGAAAATACTAGTAAAAATACCAGTAAAACTGATGTGCCCCAGTTCCAATATAAAGACCAGTTTTGTAGGGAACATCTGCTTCCAGGAAGATAAGAGCAGATGTAGTTTTCCATATTTTTCTTGGAAAGTACAACTATAAATCCTGGGCATTATAAATAAAACAAATATAAGAACAAAAAAGGCAGCAGACAAGCTAGGGACCTTGCAACCCAAAGAACAATACAAAATGAGCTCTCGGGGTTTTCTTTTTGCCTTTATCTCAGATTGGGAGTTGAAAAAGTCAGCAACCCAGAAATCCTAACAGGTGCAGACATAAAGAGTTCCAACACAAACCTTCTCATTCCAGCCAAAGGACCAAGAAAAGGACAGCCTAGAAAGACAGAAAACTTTTAGACAATAACCAATCTACTCCAGCCAAACATGACAGGGGAAAACCAAAAACACAAAACAGTGCCCCACTCACATCCATATCAGCAAAGGCTAAGTAGGAAACCAAGCTGTGAAATAGAGACTAACACCTCTCAAGAGTGGTGTCAGAGAAGGCAAAGTTAGAAAGACCTGGACTTCCACCCTTACCCAGCGGTAAGAAGGCACTCCCCCTGGGATGTGCCAGTGAAGAGTCAGGATTTTCACCATGGCCCAGCAATACTAACACCACACATTCCTAACCCCTTACTCTGTGGTGTCTGCCAAACTCACTTGCACTCAGCAGTAACGAAGAGTACCTAACCTTCCCCTGATGGGTTAATATCATAGAAATCCAGATAAAACAGGATTAAATAAAGTCCAGAGTTTCAAAACATAATACATACAAAAAATTATGAATCGGGGCACCTGAGTGGCTCAGTCGGTTAAGTGACTGACTCTTGATTTTGGCCTAGTTCATGATCTCACACTTGTGAGATCCAGCCCTGAGTTGGGCTCCAAGTTGGGCATGGAGCCTGTTTGAGATTCTCCCTCTCTCCCTCTCTCTCTCCTTCCTCCACTCCTCCCATTTGCACAGGCACGCGCTCTCTCTCAAAAAGAAAAGTATGAATCAATCAAATATCACTCATTATACCAAGAACCAGGGGGTGTGAAACTGAATGAAAAAGGTCAGTCAATAGATGCTAACGCCACAATGACAAAGGTATGAGAATTATTTTAAGGTATCCATCATAAGAACACTTCAATTAACATATGCAAATAAACTGAAAAGATATCGTACCAAAATTTGTGGGATAAAGCGGAAGCAGGGCTGAGAAACTTTTAGCACTAAATGCATATAATGGAAAAAATGAACAAGTCCCAAATCACTAATCTAAACTCTCACCTCAAAAACACAGAATAATAAGAGCAAAATTAACCCAAGGAAACAGAATGGGGAAATAAAAGTAAAAGCAGAAATTAATGAAACCGAAAAGAAAAATAGAGGGAAAAAAAATATCAGTGAAACAAAGAGCTATTTTCTCCACCAGTTTCATTGAGATTTAATTGACATATATCATTGTACATCAAGTTTAAGGTGTGTAGCACAATGGATGGACTTGTACTGTGAAATGCTTACTACAATAAGTTTTAACATCCATCATCACATACAGTTGCAAAAAAAATATTTTTTCTCCATAGGATGAGAACTCTTAGGATTTACTCTTAATAACTTTGATTTATATAACACAGCAAGGTTAATTACACTCACCATGTTGTACATTATATCCCTAGTACTTATTTACCTGGAAGTTTGTACCTTTTGATCATCTCCTTACAATGCCCCTTCCCACATTCCCACCTCTGGTAACCACGCCCCGATTGATCTCTTTTTGCTGAATCTGGGTTTGTTAACGTATAAATAAGATCATATAGTATTTGTCTTTCTCTGACTTATCTCACTTAGCATAAAGCCCTCCAGGTCCATCCATGTTACAAGTGGCAGCATTTCCTCATTTTTTATGGATGAATAATATTCCATTGTGTATATATAAAACAATTTCTTTATCCATTCATCTGATGATAAACACTTAGGTAGTTTCCTTGTCTTGGCGATTGTAAATAATGCTGATATTATTAACATGGGGGTGCAGACAGCTTTTCAAGTTGGCATTTTCATTTCCTTTGGATATATTCCAGAAGGGGAACTGCTGTGTCATATAGCAGTTTTATTTTTTAAGTTTTAAATCTATTTTAATTCCAATTTTAATTTTCTTTCAAAAAAATTTTTTAACGTTTATTTTTGAGAAAAAGAAAGTGCACGCAGGAGAGGGGCAGAGAGAGAGGGAGACACAGAATCTGAAGCAGACTCCAGGCTCTGAGCTGTCAGGACAAAGCCCGATGAGGGACTTGAACTCATGAGTGGTGAGATAATGACCTGAGCTGAAGTCAGGTGCTTAACCAACTGAGCCACCCAGGCACCCCTCCAATTTTAATTATTTAATTTATTTTTAATTCCATAGTAACTGTACCAGATTATAATCCCACCAACAGGGCACAAGGGTTCCCTTTCCTCCACATCCTCTCCATCATTTCTCTCTTTTTGATGATGGACATTCTAACAAGTGTAAGGTGATATCTCATTGTGGTTTTGAGTTGCATTTCCCTAATGATTAGTAATGTTGAGCATCAAAGAGCTGCTTCCTTGAAAATATGAATTCAAAAGATAAACTTCTACCAAGAATGACAAGGAAAAAAGGGAAAACACAAATTTTCAATACGAGGATTACCACTGGTATTGAAAGGACAATTAGGATAATAAGGGCAAACAATGAAAAACCCCGGACACATAAATTTGACACTTAGAAAAAATGGACTATAGTTCCTCAAGAAAAACACAAACCACTGCAAACTCACCAAATATATGAATATACAGAAAATATACAGAAAACCAAATATATGAATATACAGAAAATATACAGAAAACCTAAACAGCCCTGTAACAATTAATAAAATTGAATATGCAATTTTTAAACTCCCAAAAAAGAACTTTCCAGATCCAGATAGTTTCTGCCAAATAATTCTACCAAGCATTTAAAGAAATATTTTAAAAATTCTACACCTCTTCCAGAAAACAGGGGAACAAACCTCAATTCATTTTATGAAGTCAGTGCTACTCTGATTTCAAAACAAGACACACATGTGCATGCGCGCGCACGCGTGCACACACACACACACACACACACACACACACACTATAGACCAACAGTCCTCCTGAATACAGATGTAAATACCCTTAACAAAATTAAGCAAACAGAATTCAGCTATATATATGTAAAGAATTAACAACCACAAACAAGTGGGATCTATTGTAGGGATGCACAGCTGGTTCAAGATTTGAAAACTGATCAACATAATACACCATATTAACAGGCTAAAGAAAAAAATCACATGATCAAATGGATGCAAAAAGGCTTTTGACAAATTTCATCAACATTTTATTTTAGTATCTCTCAAAAATCAGGAACAGAGAGGAAGTTCCTCAACTTGATACAGAATCTAAAAATAAAACTACAGCTAACACTATATGTAATGGTGAAAACACTGCTTACCCACTAAGGAAAAAGACAAGGATGTCCACTCATCATTCTTATTCAACACTGTGCCTGACATGCCAGCAAGTTCAATAAGGTAAGAAAAAGAAAAAAACCACAGAGGTCAAAGATGAAAAAATAAAACCATACCCATTTGCAGATGACATGACTGTCTACACAGAAAATCCCAAGGAAACCTACCAAAAAACTCCTACAACTAATAAGTATGTTCAGCAAGGTCACACAAAACAAGATAAATACTTTTTTTAAAGCTTATTTATTTTTGGAAAAGAGAAAGAGTGCACACGCAAGTGGGGTAGGGTCAGAGAAATAGAGAATCCCAAGCAGGCTCTGCACAGATAGTAAAGAAAGGGGAAGATATGCCATGTTTATAGACTGGAAGACTCAGAGTAATAAAGGTCAATTCTCCTTACACTGGTATACAAGATTAAAGAACCCTTATCAAAATCCCATCAAAATAATTTTTATTGATATAGACAAGAATATTTTAAAGTCTATATAGAAGAACAAAGGAACTAGAATAGCTAAAATAATTTTGAAAAATATAGAAGAAATAAGTTTACTCAATTTCAAGATTTATTACATAGTTATAATAAAGACTATGTGTAGTATTTATTGGTACAGGGAAAGACACATGGATCAATAGAATAGAGAACCCAGAAAAAGATACATACAAATAAGCCCAAATCAATTTTAACAAAGATGCAGAAGTAATTCAATGAAAGAAAGACAGCCTTTGAACAAACTGTACTGGAGATTCTGAACATCCACATACAAAAACTGAACCTTGACCTAAATTTCACCCCTTCCACAAAAATCGACTGAAAAGGCATCATGGACTTAAATGTAAAACTATATAAACACTTTAGAACAAAATGTAGAAGAAATCTTCAAAATACAGGGCCAAGCAAAACTCTTAAACTTGTTATCAAAAGCAAAATTCAGGGGCGTCTGGATGGCTCAGCTGGTTAAGCATCTGACTTGGTTTCAGTTCTGGTCATGATCTCATGGTTTGTGGGTTTGAGACCCACATGGGGCTCTGTGGTGACAGCGTGGAGCCTGCTTGAGATTCTCTGTCTCCCTCTCTCTGCCCCTTCCCTGCTGAAAAAAGGTCTAGGATGGATGATGATGCCAGTTGCAAAACAATGTGAAAATACACAGTGCCACTGAACTGCACATTTAAAAAATGGTTAAAATGGTAAATGTATATTATATATAACCTACCGCACAAAACAAGAAAAAACATTAAAACATTAAATTTTATGTTACATATACTTTACCACAATAAAGAAATGTGCACGTGTGTGCACACACACAATCATGCACTCAAGGGTCAAGATACAACAAAATTAGTAGCGTGCGCTGCTTTGATAAGCAGTCAGGAATGTGATATATTTTTCAGCTGTGAATGTCATGTGAAAGGTACAATGAATTTCAGTAGAATGGTCCTTCTACCTTTATTAATATTTAGGCACTAACCGTTTTCATCCACACCTGCTTTTTACACTGACGTCAACACAGTCAAAAGGGGGAAAATATCTTAGAAGTATTACAAAAATAATTTTTACCTTGTGGACTCATACATTCCCTAAAAAGGTCTTGGTGATTCACTGACCACACTTTAAGAACCACTACCCTAAGAACTGATAAATATGGGAAAAGCAGAACAGTATGACAGACTGAAAATGGTGGAAGTTTTCCAAGTTTTCTCATTAAGGGAAATATTCACAACTGGAATTCATTATTTGTCTTAAAATGTTGGAAGTTCCTAAGTCAGGCACTATCTTTAAAAGAAACTGTTTAAAAGCAAAACATTCTTTAATACTCCTTCCAAGATCTAAAAATCTCAGATTCTACACACTTTCCAACATTCATTCAGTAACTCATCACGTATTTTACTTCATGCTAGATTCTGAGGCAACAAAGAAATAGGCTCAGTCCTCTAGCAATAGGAAACTCAACACAGAACCATTAAAATACAGTACAATAAGTAGTATAAGAATAGCAGTAGCAAGTACTTGATGTCAGAGTTGGGAGACCCAACAAATTTGAAGAGAAGACCACTGAAATGGGAGTGTGGAGAGCAGAAAGAAAAAGAATGAAGAAAAATGAACAGAACCTTAGGGTTCTGTGGCACACCATCAATACAACAAACACACACATTACAAGAATCCCAGAAAGGAGGAGGGTGCATAAAGAATATCTAAAGAAACAATGGCCAAAAATGTCCCCAAATCTAGGAAAGACATGAATCTACAAATCCAAGGATCTCAATGAACTCTAAGTAGGATAAACTCAAAGAGACTCACACTGAGACACAGAATCAAACTTTAGGACAAAGAATTATGAAAACAGCAAGAAATGACTCACTTTCATGCACAAAAGAGACTCAATAAGACTGAGTAACAAGGACAGCCAACTTATCAGAAACTATGGAGGCCAAAAGATGCCAATACTGAAAGAAATCTGGCAAAACTATCTTTCAATACAAAGGAGAAAATAAGACGTATTAACCTAAACAAAAGCTGAGGGATTTTGTCACTAGCAGATCTGTCCTACAAGAAATGGTAAAGAGACTCCGGCAGGCTGAAATGAAAGGATGTTAGATAGTAACTAGAAGACATATAAATAAAGATCATCAGTAAAGATAACTATATAATTAAATATAAAAGCCAGTATTAATTGATGTTTTAATCTGTAACCCTCTTTTTGTTTCCTATATGACTTAAAAGACAAATATATAAAACAGCAATTTTAAGTCTTTTAATGGGCACACAATTTACAAAGATGTAACTTGTGACAGTAATAACAAAGGGGGGGGGAGAGCTCTATAGGAACAGTTTTTGTATGGTATTGAAGAAAAGTTAGTATCAATTCAAACTAGATTATTATAAATTTAGGATGTTAACTGGAATTTTGATTCCCAAAAAAGGATTAGGGACTATAAATGGACAATTAACTCTTCCTGGGGACTAGGGGAAGCTGCAGAGAGGAGTAGGTAGACACCAGAGCTTAGAGGCTAGGAGACAGAGTAGAAATAGAAACAGAGTATATAGGGGCGCCTGGGTGGCGCAGTCGGTTAAGCGTCCGACTTCAGCCAGGTCACGATCTCGCGGTCCGTGAGTTCGAGCCCCGCGTCGGGCTCTGGGCTGATGGCTCAGAGCCTGGAGCCTGTTTCTGATCCTGTGTCTCCCTCTCTCTCTGCCCCTCCCCCGTTCATGCTCTGTCTCTCTCTGTCCCAAAAATAAATAAACGTTGAAAAAAAAAATTTATAAAAAAAAAAAAAAAAGAAACAGAGTATATAAAAGCACAGAGACACATAAAAGTGCAAGGTGTTTATATGACTTTTTTCTTTTAGGAAATTACATAACAAAATTAACCACATTAAAGTATCTAATTCAGCAGCAGTTAGTGCATTCATAAAGTTCCACAACCATCACCTATACAGTATTTAGTTCCAAAACATTTTTGTCATGCCCCCAGATGACCTCATACCCATTAAAGTCATCCATTTTCCATTCCTCCCCTCCTCCCAGCTCCTGACAACCACTTTCTATCTCTGTAGATTTATCTCTTCTGAATATTTCATATGAATACAATCATAAAATGTTACCTTTTGTCTCTGGTTTCTTTCACTTCACATGTTTTTGAGGTTCATTCACACTGTGGCAGAATTAGCCCTTCATTCCTTTTTATTTACTGGCTGAATACTATCCTACTGCATGAATTCCACTGCACCATATAAATTCCTTCATCCGTTGATGGACATTCAGGTTGTTCCACCTTTTAGTACTCTGAATATCACTGCTATAAGCAGTCTTGTAAAATATATGTTTGAATCCTTGAATATTTCAACTCTTTGAACATATACCTAAAAGTGGAATTACTGGGTCATATGGAAATTCTATGCCAACACTGGTAAGGAGGACAAGCAGATGGCTGAAGAGACTAAACACAAGGAAATTAGATGGGAGGCTATTGCAAGGGTGTTAGTGAAAGATGAGGACTTGGGCAGTAGAGATAGTGCTAAAATAGCAACAAAATAGCTCAAGGTGAGGCACGTATGGAAAGGGGCCAAGCCAAACTTAAAGTTCTGAGCTTAGGCAACTGGTGGACAGTAATGTCTTTCACTGGAACAGGAAAGCCCCCCCCCCCAAAAAACAAAACAAAACAAAACCAAAAAAACAGTGGGATGAGAGTGGGGAAAGATTACATAAAGGGTTGTTTTGTGCAAGGTGAGTTTGTAGTGCTCAGAAATACCATTCAGTAACATTGAAACAGGGGCTAAAAAAAGGGATTACTAACTGTGATCAGCATATTGATGTTTCTACCATCACTTAACATCTAAAGCACCAAATTATAAACACATAAAATGAAATTATTTTTAGACATGAAGAGTTTTCTATGTGCTATATGTTAGTTATAGCATATCAACTGCTTTTTAAAAATTCTCAAACAGGGACTTATTTGGATTAAATCCACAATTAATATAGTTGATTTACTAACGAAATCGTAGTAAATCCAGATAAAGCTGCTATGTTATAAGGGTTCTCCAGAGAAACATAACCAATAAAATATGTGTGTATATACATAAAAAGAGATTACAATATTAAAAGGAAGTAGCTTATAAGATTATAGACGCTCACAAGTCCCAAGATCTGTAGCTAGGTCCCGTGGGTCCCGTCTGCAAGCAGCTCCAGACCCAGGAAGAGTCCATGTTTCAGTGTGAGTCCAAAGGCAAGAAAGAACAGTCAGGCAGGAAGAGTTCCCTCTTACTTACAGGAAGGTCAGCCTTTTTTAATTCAGGCCTCCAACTGACAGAGGTCAACTCACATTAAAGGAGGGCAATCTGCTTTACTCAGTCTATACATTCAAATGTTAAATTTCCAGAAATTACTTCACAAACATACTGTATGACCCAATATCTAGCTGCCTCGTGGCCCAGTCGGCATGCCACATAAAATTAACCATCATTAAGTGCTGTTAAAGATAATAATTCATGATACTCTGCTAAGAAAACTGAATTTTCTGATAAGCAAAATATGGTCCTTGACTACCCAAATAAATTTCAGTTATTTTAAAAAGTAATATATAAAACAGAATACAGTACACAGTACGATTTGCACAAATACTAATGAAACAAACACTGTTGAGTAGATGAGGATTTTAAGTCACGTTCTTGAAGCCGAATGATGTTCCCTGAGCTAGACCAAAGCATGCCATCACAAAAATCAACTAAGGCAAGCCATCTTCTCAATTTACAAAAAATATTTTTTCAGTTTTAAGTCTTTCTGTGTAATGTGGCTTAATCCTTTGACACATCCTTCTGTTAGTCTATACTAGAATTAAACAAGATACATTTAGCACAAAGTTATTCTAAAGTTAAGGGTGCACTGCACAATAGTCTTTACAAAGCTTTATAAATATCAGGAACTGATATATAAACAAGCTTGAGAACCACTTATTTAAAGAATTACAATAAATACATTTAGAGTAAGACAGCATGATTCTCAGCCTAAGATGATTTACCATTAAAAAGATGTGAATTCTCTTTAAGCTAATATATAAACTGAAAAGGTCATGATCTCACAGTTTGTGAGTTCGAGCCCCGCACCAGGCTCTGTGCTGACTTGTAGTCTGGAGCCTGCTTCAGAGTCTGTCTCTCTCTCTCTCTCTCTGCCCTTCCTCCACTCATGCTCGCTCTCTCTCTCTCTCTCTCTCTCTCTCAAAAATAAATAAACATTAAAAAAAAATGGTACAATACACTAATGCCTAACCATTTCTATCATGGTCTCTCTCTCTCTTTTTTTTTTTTTTTTTTTATGAAATTACTCTTTAAAAAAAATTTTTTTAAACATTTATTCATATTTTGAGAGACAGAGCATGAGGGGGGGGGGGCGGGTAGGGGCAGAGAGAGAGGGAGACAGAATCCAAAGAAGGCTCCAGGCTCTGAACTGACAGCACAGAGCCCGACCACGGGGCTCGAACTCACAGACCGTGAGATCATGACCTGAGCCGAAGTCGGACGCTTAACTGACTGAGCCAACCAGGGGGCCCCTCTATTATGGTCTCTTAAGTCAGCTGAAACCATTAAGAAAAACACTAGAATATTTAGTAACAAAAATTAATATATAAATATTAATATTAAAAACAGACCCATCCTATATGTTCATCAATAAAGAAACAGTTATAAATTTTGGTGCGTCCAAAAAACAGAATACAATGCAGTAATTTTTTTTTAAGGAAGCAACACCATTTTTATCAATATGCAACTATCTGAAAGATATATTAAAAGGAAGCAAAGCAAAGCAAAGCAAAGTCTACATGTTGGTCTATGTAATACTCTACCATTTGTCTAAACAAGAAAGAAAAAAATTATATATATGACTGTATATACATAGAAAATTCTGGAAAAATATATAAACTGTTAAATTGATTCTAGGTGGGGAAAATCTGTGGGTAAAGAAGAGAAGAATAATGGGAAGGAGTCTTACCCCTCTTTATAACCTTTTTGCGCTTTTGAATTTTACATTATGTGCATGTTATTACTAAGATATATCTGTGTAGTTTTTAATACACCTGGAAAGTCCAAGCATCTAATGTAAGCACAGTAAAATTTTTACTTAATTTCTCAGTTATTAAAGAAGGGACTAAGGAAAAATTATAAAAAGAAGATTATAGGTACCTGAGAGCAGCCAAGAGTTATGCTACAGAACCAAAAATGACCAAATGACCTAGAAGACAGCAAGGTAACTAAATAATTCATTATAATCCTCCTAACGCATTTTATAAACATAAAATTTTCAAATATCTTAGGGGCACATGGGTGGCTCAGTCCGTTAAGTGTCCAACTCTTGATTGCAGCTCAGGTCATGATCTCACAATTTGTGAGATCAAGCCCCGAGTCCAGCTCGATACTGAGCATGGAGCCTGCTTGAGATTCTCTCTCTCTCAAAATAAATAAACATTAAAAAATATGTATCTTAGGGGTGCTTGGGTGGCTCAGTCGGTTAAGTGTCCAACTTCAGCTCAGGTCACGATCTCATGGTTTGTGACTTCTAGCCCCGTGTCGGGCTCTGTGCTGACAGCTCAAAGCCTGGAGCCCACTTCAGATTCTGTGTCTCCCTCTGTTTGCCCCTCCACTGCTTGCACTTACTCTCACATTGTCTCAAAAATAAATAAACATTAAAAAAAATTAAAAAAAAGAGATACAAAGATTTGCAAAAATGTAAATCACTCCAATCCTTAATATTTTTAGGAAATCGTTATCTTTTACTAAATGTTATTTTACATTAACATGAAATCAATTTGGGGCATCTGGGTGGCTCAGTCGGTTAGGTGTCCAACTTCAGCTCAGGTCATGATCTCACAGTTCATAAGTTCGAGCCCTGTGTCGGGCTCTGTGCTGACATCTCAGAGCCTGGAGCCTGCTTCGTATTCTGTGTGTGTGTGTGTCTCTCTGCCCTTCCCTTCCCCTCTTTCAAAAATAAAAAAACATTTTAAAAAAATGTAAAAATGGGCAAGAATCTGAACAAACATTTCTCCAAAGTCAACATACAAATAGCCTTAAGCACATGTAAATGTGCTCAATATCCTTAGCCATCAGGAAAATACATATGAAAACCACAATCACACTTTACAACCCAATAGGATGGCTACAAAAAAGACAGGTAATACAAGTGCTGACAAAGGTGTAGAAAAATTGGATCCTCATACACTGCTGGTAGGAGTATATGAAGCAGTCACTGTGGAAAAGTCTGGCAGTTCCTCAGAAGGTTAAACATAGAGTTTCTGTATGACCTAGCAATTCCACCCATAGGTATATATTCAAAAAAAATGAAAAAACATTCACACAAAAACCTGTATGCAAATGTTCATAGCAATATTACTCATAATAGCAAAAAACAGAAATAACCAAATGTCTTATCAACTGATGAATGGATAAATCCATATAATGGATTATTATTTGGCCATGAAAAGGAATTAAAAATGCTACAACACAGATGAGCCTGGAAAACATTATACTAATCAAAGGAAATCAAGCACAAAGGATGACATGTTGTATACTTCCACTATGTGAAATGCTAAGAATAGGCAAATCTATAGACAACACAAACTAATGGATGCCTAAGGCTAGGGAAAGTGGAGGGGTTTGGGGGATAATGGCTAAAAGGCATAGAGTTTCTTTCTGGGTGATGAAAATGTTTTAAAATTGACTATGGTGGTGGTCTCACAACTTTACGATACACTAAAAACCACTGAACTATACACTTTAAATGAGTGATTGTATGATACGTTAATTATATCTCAATAAAGCAGTTAGAAAACAACAAAATCCTTACGTTTTTTGGTTACACTCTATCACATTTCTCAGGGAAAATATGACTACTTTATAGTCTTCATAAAGGCCTTGGGATATATACCTGCAAACAGAAATTCTTTTTTTGTCCCCACCCCAGAAATTCTTTAAAAGAGGCAAAAATAAGGAAGGTGGAACAAAAAAGGAAATCTTCATAACTGGATAATTACCATGTGTGACATTACCATTTTACCTGATTCTTATATTTTGAACAATAAATTTTCCTACCCATGTCACATTTGTCTTCTTTAGTCACTTCAAGAAACTAAAGAATGCCAAGCTTAATACAAAATGTTCTACTGATTTTACTTATTGATTTCTTTATTTCAAATTTGACCAATTCCTTTTATAAATATTTATTTTATAGAGATTATGTGAGGATTCACAATATCACAGTAAGATGGCTAAAACAATGCTGATATTCAGTTAACTATTCCCCTTATCATTATACTACAGGCCATGGAGGATCCTAAAGCTGATGAGGAGGGACGCTGCGGTGGCTCAGTCAGTTAAGAGTCCAACTTTGGTTCAGATCATGATTCCTCACTTCATCAGTTCGAGTCCCACGTCAGGCTCTGTGCTAACAGCTCAGAGCCAGGAGACTATTTTGAAATCTGTGTGTGTGTGTGTCTCTCTCTCTCTCTCTCTCTCTCTCTCTGCCCCTCCCCAACTTGCGCGCATGCGTGCGCACACAAACTCTCTCTCTCTCTCTCTCAAAAATAAACACTAAAAAAAATAAAGTTGATGAGCAAAACACTGGAAAGGTGGGGGAACACAAAGGCTCTACCCTACAAAGGTAGTCATGTCAAGGAAAGGAAACTTCTGGCAGATAATGCAAAACCAAACAAAACTGCAGCAGCAGCAGCATGATCATCACCACCATTACCATCATCACCATCATCACCCAACACCACTCGCCTCCTACAGTATCTATTTATATGCCTTCAATTTTTTTTTAAATTATAAATCGTTTAAACATATGGAAATAACCCCAAGCCCAGTTAATAGCAAATCTTATCATTTTCCCCCAGGTATCAAATGATTAAAAAAAAATACGAAATGTAAGATACCACAGATCCACTTTCACTTCCTCTCTCCCTTATGGTAAGCACTATCTTGCAACGTGATGTTAATCATCACTATGCATGTTTTTCTAACTGTAACTACAGGTATCTGTGAACGAAGCAGAGTATTGTTCCTGCATGTTTTCAAACTTTACCAGATGGCATACTGGTCTGCACCTTGCTTTCTTAGCTCAACATTTTGCTTGTTTGTTGTTTTTTTAATTCAGTAATGTTGTTTCATGGAGCTCTAGTCTGTTCACGAAAACTGCTGGTAGGTATTATATTCCATGAATGTTTCAATATATTTGCCCACAGCTGTTTCTAATTTTGTTACTAAGAAGCTACAATAAACATGACTCCTTGAGGACATGTATTAGTTTCTAAGACACATTCCTAGAAGAACTGCTAGGTCAAAGGATATATACCTTCAACTTCATTAGGAAGTCATGGAGTTTATCTCCTTTTTACACTTCAACCAGTAGTGTAGGAGAGTTCCTGTTTCTCCCGGTCTTCACCAATTCTTCTTTTTTTTTTTTCATTTTCACCAATTCTTGCAAACTGAAGGGTATAAAGTGGTACCTCATTGGTTTATTCTTTCCTGATCAGTAAGATTAAGTATCATTCATTGGCCTTTCAGGTTTCCGCTCATGGGACACCTTTAATAGTACTGCCATTTTTCTATTGCTTTGTGGTAGTTCTTAAGATAGTCTGGGTACCAATCCTTTATTGATTATGTGTTTCTGATACTCTTCCCTAACCCCAAAAAAGTATAAGCCTTTTGCTTATTTCGAAATAAGTAAAGTATAGGAGCAAAGACAACTACTTCCTTCTCAGAGTTCAGCTATTTTCCAAACCTTTTTATCTTATGTTTCTCAAACCTTTCTGGTCACTCACAGAAGATGAATTCCTCCCTGAGCACCAATACAGAGACACACATATGAACTGAAAAACCTCACTCCAAGGTCCATTTCTCTTAAGAGATTAACCACAAGCAAATACACAAGAAAAGGACAGTTTGTTTCCATTCCCTATAGCCAATGCCACATTTTAGCTCTCATAGTAATACATCACATCATACAGCTTTCATATAGGTCAGTAAACAAGCATCCATTTTGATTAATAATGGCTGTTAAAACCCCTAATTAATAAACAACCAGCATATCGATACATGAGAATGTCTGAAGCAATAACGAGAAGCGCACATTCTTTCTACGCAATGAATTAAGAATTACGGTTAAAACCCAGACTCTAAGCAAATGATTTAGTCTCACTGACAATCAGTTCTTACAGATAAAGTCGCTCTGCAGAAGTGAAATGATTCTGAGTGTTTTAGCGAGAGCAGACTACTGCTCAAAAAAGTTAACTTCATTTACAGGACTGATGTTTTGCAAAACAAACATGCTGCCCTGAAAGTACATAATCATGGAGCAAGAAAAGACTTTAGGTGACTCAATGTACTCTCTCATTTTCAGGTGAGGCAACCGGCAATCCAGAAATGAATAATAAATTCACCGAATGCTAGTCCTCTAAAATCTACAAATTCAGGGTTCCTTCACTGCATCAGGCATGGATGCAATTTCACATTCCCCAATTCTAAAATTCCGATTCCTCTATTAATTTTTCAAGACTGAGTTGATGTGTTGTTATAGAAATGATGGAATTAACTCCCATCCGCACGCCAATCTTTTCCTTTCCACTTCCCTTTTTTCACCCTTACCCTCCATTATAACCCACAGAATGAAAAAGATACCTGATTGCCTGAATTTCTGGCCCTAATTAGAGGCAGAGTCCCGAGTTCCTGGCTACGGCCTCTGTGTTAAATCAGAAGGAGTTGTGTTTTGTTTTGATCCTTCATTCCTTATGCAACAATACCTACTAACCGCAGGTTCTGCGAGAAGCGCAGTGCACGCCGCTCCTCCTAGCCGGCGGACCACCGACGCCAGGAAGCCTGGCACGCTGGGTAGGGCGGTGCCGGGCAGCGGGGAGCTGGGGTCGCTGGGGAAGTGGAGCTCGCGGGGAGGGGAGTCCCGGCGGCACCAGGGAACAGGCCGGGTGGCGGGGCGACTCACCTTTACGCAGCTCCCGCTCCCACACGGTGACGATGGGCCGGGAGTGCTTGCGGTGGTGGATGAGCCACAGGGACAAGGTCTGCACGCTCTGCTGCGAGTTGCTCAACTCCGACAGCTTCTTCTCCAGCGCCGCCTCAGAGAAGGCTGACATCCCTCCGACACCCCGTTCACGCCGTCCCACGCGGTGGGGCTGAGGGGAGGAGAGTTTCGCCGCCCGCGCCGCGGCCTCGCCCCCTCACCCCACCCTTCCCCACGCCCTCACCACTGCTGCCGCCACATCCAAGACCGGCCGCAAACCAGCAAGATGGCGTCCGGCCGGCAGTGACGTCACGGCCGACCCACGCCCCGCCCTCGGAAGAGGCGAGGCCAAGCGGCAGGTCCTCTGAGCGGAAGGGCGGGGCCAAAACTGGCGCACGGGAGGCATGTGGGGGCGTGCCGCTTGGGCCAGGCTGGGGCGGAGTGGGGTTTGCCCAGTCTGGAACCCTCGTAGGTTAAAACTGTCTGCCAAGAAAGGAATGATTAAAAATATCTACATAGGCGTGTGAATTGGCATAGCCAATTTGGAAGACTATTTGGTGTGATAATTACATTTTAAAATTACAATTTCCCTGTGACCCTGCACTTTCGCTAATTGCCCTCAGTGCTAGGGAAATCGCATGCTTGCCCAAGGAGCTGTATGCTAGTTTCTTGTCAGGCTTACTAACCCTAAAGAGATGGGACATTCACAACAGATAGATGGCTAAAAATTGTAATACTGCATATTACAGAGTACATGCAGCAGTTCAAAAGATCAATAAATCCCGTGGTGAATTGGAGGGTTTTTTTTTTTTTAAGTTCCTGGGGGAAAATACAGTATAACATTTGTTTTTTTTTAATATAAAAGTGTACCTTTTATATGAATTCATAAGTATGTAAATGCAGGGCAAAAAGTCTGGAAGAATATACACTACATTAATAGTGGTGTCAGGGCGCCTGGGTGGCTTGGTCGGTTAAGCGTCCGAGTTCGGCTCAGGTCATGATCTCAAGGTCCGTGAGTTCGAGTCCGCCTCCGGCTCTGTGCTGACAGCTCAGAGTCTGGAGCCTGTTTCAGATTCTGTGTCTCCCTCTCTCTCTCTGTCCCTCCCCTGTTCATGCTCTGTCTCTCTCTGTCTCAAAAATAAATAAACGTTAAAAAAAAATTTTTTTTTCTAAAATAGTGGTGTCAAAGGGAGGATTAGAAGCAGAGTCCTTAAGCTATGTTTCTATTGTTTTTTTTACAAGAATGGTTTCACATATTCCTTGTATAATTAAAAACTAATTTCAGAAATCCCATAATTGGGGCGCCTGGGTGGCTCAGTTGGTTGAGTGTCCAACTTCGGCTCAGGTCATGATCTCACAGCTTGTGAGATCAAGCCCCTTGTTGGGTTCTGTGCTGACAGCTCAGAGCCTGGAGCCTGCTTCAGATTCTGTCTCCTTCTCTCTCTGCCCCTCCCCACTTGTGCTCTGTCTCTCTGTCTCTCAAAAATAAATAAATGTAAAAAAATTAAAAAAAAAGAAATCCCATAATTAATCTAGCATTTTGACATATGACAAATGACATGATGTGTGACAAATCCATACGTTTTGACATAGTACTACAATAGTTCACAAAAGAAACAGGTACTGTCACATTCTAAATATTAATACAAACTTATAGAAAGATACATAAAACAACACAGGAATTCTTATCTTTTGAGAAGCAAGTGTTCAAGAATTTTGCACCAACTGGAAATCAAATACGTTTTTTGTTTGTTTGATCGTAAGTATAGTTTATCTTTCCTATTAAAAAAAATAGCATTTATTTTTGAGAAACAGAGACAGAGCACAAGTTGGGGAGGGACAGAGAGAGAGGGAGACACAGAATATGAGGCAGGCTCCAGTCTCTGAGCTGTCAGCACAGAACCCAACGCGGGGCTCAAACCAGGAAGTGTGAGACCATCACCTGAACCTAAGTCATATGCTCAACCGACTAAGCCACCCAGGTGCCCCTCCCCCCCATTTTTAATGTTACTACAGTTTGAGGTTCTGCCATACCTCAAAAGGTGAGATGACTTCTTTCTCTTCCTCTCACTCCTAGGTCTATTCCTGTCTCTACACTCTTGTCTTTCCCTATTGTACATCCTTTCGTTTTTCCAATCTACTTAGTCTAGTTTTTAGCCTTCACTTTGTTCAGGTTTAACTTATCTGTCTTCTGAGACCTCAGTGTATCTTCTACACTATTCTCGTTCAGCCACCAGAATTCCTACATATCATCTCCCAAATTATGTCTTTACCTAAAATTCTGATTCTTCCCACTCCCTCCTTCTCTACCTCAATTCTACCTGAAATTTAAAGACCATCTTAAATTCCACCATCTTTTCCTTCCCAGCCAGTTCAATGCATGTAAAAAGTTCCTTTACTGATTTGAATGCCTTCTTTAGCACTTACACTACTAATCTATGTTATGTATGCTTATATAGTTTATCTGTTCTCTCTCCAGTGAGATTTTGCTCTCAGTGACCCAGTAAAAGCACCAACTCTTCCGTCTGCCTTAGTCCTTGGTCTGATTTGGCTGTTCCTGCTCTGAACTTCTACAGTATTCTGTACATGTATATGACATGGCTTTCCACACTAAGCTGTTAGTTCTATATTTACTGACATTGGTACTAATTGCTGTGTTTTAAAAATATTGGCTGTAACTGCATATGCCCTTAGATAATTATAACTTGTTTTCATAATATACTCTGACTATACTTCTTTAAAAAAAAAAAAACCTTCAAATTGTGTCACTTTCTTTTTTTTTAAGTTTATTTATGTATTTTGAGAGAGATAGAGACAAGCAGGGGAGGGGCAGAGAGGAGGTGGTCAGAGGATCTGAAGCAGGCTCTGTGCTGGCAGCATAGAGCCCTATGTAGGGCTCAAACTCACAAGCAGAAAGATCATGACCTGAGCCAAAGTCATGCTTAACTGACTGAGCCACCCAGGCACCCCTCCTCTGACTATACTTCTTGATTTGTCTTTCCAAATACAGGCTCAAATTCAGAATAATGTTGGGACACCTGGGCGGCTCAATGGTTAAATATCCAACTTGGGCTCAGGTCATGATCTCACGGTTTGTGAGTTGGAGCCCCACATCGGGCTCACTGCTCTCCGCGCAGAGCCTGCTTCAGATCCCTCCCCAGTTTGCAGTCTCTCTCTCTCTCTCTCTCTCTCTCTCTCAAAATAAATTTAAAAAAATTTTTAATCAGAATGATGCATTTTTCCCCCATAAATTATCTTTGGCTTGGGGCGCCTGTGTGGCTCTAACCATTAAGCTTCCGACTTTGGCTCAGGTCATGATCTCCCAGTTTGTGAGTTCAAGCCCCACATCAGGCTCTGTGCTGACAGCTTCAGAGTCTGTGTCTCCCTCTCTCTGCCCTTCCCACTCGTGCTCTGTCTCTCTCTTTCTCTCAAAAATGAATGAACTTTAAAAAAAAATTAAAGACCAAACTATCTTTGGCTTTCTTGGAATGGCCACTAAGTAACAAAGAGATGCGCTCCTTCAACTTAAAAAAAAAAAAGAAGATTGTTGCAAGAAGAGACTAGACCAATATCACTTATGAATATGGAAGCAAAAATCCTTAACAAAATACTAGCAAACCCAATCCATCATCCTATTAAAAGGATTATACATCATGACCAAGTGGGATTTATTCCAAGAATGCAAGGGTAGTTCAAATACAAAATCCAATCAATATTATACATCATATTAAAAGAACGAAGGTAGGGAACCTGGGTGACTTACTCGGTTAAGCATTTGACTTTGGCTCAGGTCATGATCTTGCAGTTTGTGGGTTTGAGCCCCTTGTCAGGCTCTGTGCTAATAGCTCAGAGCCTGGAGCCTGCTTCAGATTCTGTGTCTCCCTCTCTCTCTGCCCCTCTCCCCCCTCCCCATCTCTCTCTCTCTCAAAAATAAATAAACATTAAAAAAAATTTTTTTTAATTTAAAAGAATGAAGAAAAAACACGTGATCATTTTAATTGGTGAAAAAACAAAAATTTTTGACAAAAATCCAGCATACTTTCATGATTAAAAAAAAAAACCTCATCAAAGCAGGAATAAAAGGGAACTTTCTGAACATAATATTATATAATAATAATACATATATAATGTTATATATATAGCATAATAAAATGTATGGGAAAACCCACAGCTAACATTATACTCAATGATGAAAGACTGAAAGCTTTCTTCCTAAGATCAGGAACAAGACAAGTATATAAATTTTTGCCACCTTCTATTCAACATTATACTGGACGTTCTAGCCATAGCAATTAGGCAATAAAGAGAAATACAAGGTATCCAAATTGTAAAAGAAGAGATAAAATTATTTCTATTTACAGAGGACATGATCTTACACATAAGAAAATCCTAAAAAAACAAACAAACAAACAAACAAACAAAAAACCTAAGGAATCCACAAAAGCACTGGAGCTAATAAATTAATTCATCAGGGGGCGTCTGGGTGGCTCAGTCGGTTAAGCATCCAACTTCCACTCAGATGAAGATCTCATGGTTGGTGAGTTTGAGTCCTACATCGGGCTCCGTGTTGACAACGTGAAGCTGGGAGCCTGCCTTGGATTCTGTGTCTCCCTCTCTCTGTGCCCCTTCCCTGTTCATGCTCTGTCTCTCTTTCTCTCTCAAAAAGAAATAAACATTTTAAATAATTTTTAAATTAATTCAGCAAAAAAACAGGACTAAGGTGAATACACAAAAATCAGTTGTAGTTCTATGTTCTATATACTAGCAATAAACAATCTGAAAATGAAATTAGTAAAATAATCCCACTTACAATAACATAAAAAAAAATAAAACACAGGAATAAATTTAACCAAGGATATTTTCAGGTATACACTGAAAACTGCAAAAATATTTTTGAAAGAAATCAAAGAAGACCTAAATAAGTGGGTAGACATAACTTGTCCATGGATTAAAAGACATATGTTGTTAATATAACAATATTACATAAAACAATCTTCAAGTCCAATGCAATTCATGTTAAAACCCAGTGGCCTTTTGTGCAGAAATGGGAAAGCTGATTCTAAAATTCATGTGGAATTGCAAAGGAGACTGCATAACCAAAACGATCTTGAAAAAGCAAAGGAAAGTGAGTTTCAAAACTTACTACAAAGCTATAGAAATCAAAACAGTGTGGCATATTATTAAGTGAAAAAAAGGAATGAAGCAGCAATAAATGCTAGAAGATAGATGAACTTTAAAAGCATTATGTTAAATGAAAGAACTCATACACAAAAGGCACATACTGTATGATTTCATTTATATGGAATGTCAAGAATAAGTAAATCCAGAGCTAGAAAATGGTTGCCAGGGGCTGGGGGGGGAGGGGAAACAAGGAAGTGACTGTTTAACGGAGTTGTTTTTTGCAGCGAAGAAAATGTTTTAGAACTAGATAGAAGTAATGGTTGCAGTGTGTTGTAGATGTACTAAATGCCACTAAAGTTTACACTTTAAAATGGTTAATTCTGGGATGCCCGGCTGGCTCAGTTGGAAGAGCTTGCGACCCCCTAATCTCAGGGTTGTGAGTTCAACCCCCATGTTGGGCATAGAGATTACTAAAAAATAATAAATAATAGGGGCCCCTGGGGGCTCAGTTGGTTAAGTGTCAGACTCTTGATTTCAGCTCACGTCATGACCTCACAGTTCATAAGATAGAGCCCCACATGGGGCTCTGCACTAACAGCACGGAGCCTGCTTGGGATTTTCCCTCCTCTCTCTGCCCCTCCCCTGCTCATGTGCTCATGTGTGAGTTCTCTCTCTCTCTCTCTGAAAATAAATAAACTTAAAAAATTAAAAAAACCTAAAAATGATTAATTCTATGTTATGTGCATTTCACTTCAGTACTAAAAAAAGGGGGGGGGGGGCCTGGGTGGCGCAGTCGGTTAAGCATCCAACTTCAGCCAGGTCACGATCTCGCGGTCCGTGAGTTCGAGCCCCGCGTCAGGCTCTGGGCTGATGGCTCGGAGGCTGGAGCCTGTTTCCGATTCTGTGTCTCCCTCTCTCTCTGCCCCTCCCCCATTCATGCTCTGTCTCTCTCTGTCCCCCAAAAAATAAATAAACGTTGAAAAAATTTTTTTAAAAAAAGGGGAGGAAGTCTAATAGAAATAATTAGATTAATGGTTTATTTCATATTTTCCAAATTTTTTTTTTTATTTTAGAGACAGAAAGAGAAAGAGCTCATGAGCAGGAGGAGAGGGACACAGGGAGAGAAAGAGAGAATCTTAAGCAGACTCCACACTCAGCACAGAGCCCAATGTGGGTTTTGATCCCACAACCATGGGATCATGACCTGAGCTGAAATGAAGAGTCAGACACTCAAGCAACTGAGCCACCCAGGCGCCCCCTTCCTTATGATTTTCTTGGTAACAATTTCTTTTCTCTAGTTTACTTTATTATAAGAATATGGTCTAGAATACATCAAACACAAAATATGTGTTAATCATTTGTTTATGTTATTGGTAAAGCTTCCAATCAACAGTAAGCTATTAGTAGTTAAGTTTTAGTTATAGTTAAAAGCTATGTGTGGATTTTTGACTGTACAGGGAGGTTGGCACCCCTAAACCTTGCCTTATTTAAGGTCAACTGTACTTATATCCCTATAGACTTCTCTGAAATCATTAATATTACTAAAATGTTCCAGGAAACAAAGGAATTAGGAGATCAGGTACTTTGGCTGTTTTTCCCCGTACGTGTAAATACAGCCATGGTCACATCAGATGACTCAACAGCTCCTGTTCCAACAGAAGAAACATGATTACTGACTTCAGTGCAATAATAGATGATGTTCTCTAAGCAACCTTCCAATCAATGAAATCTTGACAATGGGTCTGAACATCACAGAATAACATATCCTGCAGGCTGACTTCATCTGCCCTTGCTAACATGGGGAACTGAGAAAGGAAAAAGATAACCCTGGAAGCTGATAGCTGGGCTGTAGTGTTCCTAACAAAACATCAACTATCCTCATAGGATATAAAGAGTAACTGGACAAGGTCATTCTGTGACTGTTGTGGAACAAAACAGAGTCAAGGCCACCTTGAAACCACAAAAATCACTAACGTCTTCCTCTTATAACAAACATAAATGATTACAGCTCCTTTACCAATGATATCTCTAACCCCACCCACCTTAGTCCTTTGGCGTTGTAGATAGAAATTACCAAAGATCTACCCACTCACCAAATTCTCCCTGCTTCCTGACAGCATCCAATCCAGAACAGATCCCTCCTTTCCCTAAAACCTCCATAGAATCACCCAACTCAAGCTCAAATCTTATAAGCCCTTCCCAATTCTTTCCTAAAGACTCACCCACAGTGTCTCTGATGTGTGTTCTTCAGTTGCAGCAAGCTAAATCAACCGAACTTTAACTTGATGTGGTTCTTGTGGTCTTTCAGCTAGACAGCTTTAATATAAGATATACATCAAACTGTTAACTAGTGGTTAGCTCTCTGGGTAAGAAAACAGGTAATGTCTTCTTTACAATGTAGACATTTCAGTAAGGTTTGAGTTTTTGACCACAAGCATGCACTGAGAAAAATAATAAGTATATTTTGATTGGGGCAGGTGAGGGACCTCCATTGGCTCCCTTTGCTACAAGAAAAAAACCACGTCCTTAGTCTGGCGTACAAAGTTCACGTTAATTGAATTCTACTAGTCTTGGCAGCCCCATTGGTCACAACTCCCCTATGTTCTCGAGCCTCTAGCTGTGTCAGACTCCCCAATTATTTCCCAAATCCTATGCAATTCCATTTTCCACTGCTTTCTACCTATTTAAACATGCAAACAATATTCTTCCTGCACCTGCCTGTTCTCCCCCACAATGAAGAACTTCCTTTTGAAGTTTAAATTGGTTTGAAAATTGGCCTGAATCTGGGGCGCCTGGGTGGCTCAGTCGGTTAAGCATCCAACGCTTTATTTCAGCTCAGGTCTTGATCTCCCGGTTTGTAAGATCAAGTCTTACATTGGGCTCTGTGACGACAGCTCGGAGCCTGCTTGGGATTCTCTCTCTCTCTCTCTTTCTCTCTCTCTCTGACCCTGCCCCATGCGTGTCCCACTCCCCACTCAAAATAAATAAATAAATAGGGGCGCCTGGGTGGCTCATTTGGCTTGGTGTCTGACTTTGGCTCAGGTCTGATCTCACCGTTTGTGAGTTGGAGCTCCACATCAGGCTCTGTGCTGACAGCTCAGAGCCTGGAGACCGCTTCAGAGTCTGTGTCTTCCTTTCTCTCTGGCCCTCCCCCACTGGCACTCTGTGTCTCTCTGTCTCTTAAAAATAAATAAATATTTTTAAAAATTTAAAAAAATTATAAATAAACTTAAACAATGGTTTGAATCAATAGAATGAATGTACAAGCAAAATGCAATACATACATACAATGGGATATTGTTCAACAATAAAAAGAAATTAAATTCTGACAAGTTACAACATAGGTGAACTTTGAAAACATTATGCTAAGTGAAAAAAGCCAGACACAAAAGGACAAATATTGTATGATTCCACTTACACCAGGAACCTAGAATAGGCAAATCCATAGAGACAAAAAGTAGAATAGAAGTGACCAGGGGCGCCTAGGTGACTCAGTTGGTTAAGTGTCTGACTTCCACTCAGGTCATGGTCTCATGGTTCTTGAGTTCAAGCCCTACATCGGGCTCTGTGCTGACAGCTCGGAGCCTGGAGCCTGCTTCAGATTCTGTGTCTCCCTCTCTCTCTACCCCTCTCCTGCTCACGCTCTGTCTCTCTCTCTCTCTCTCTCTCTCTCAAAAAGAAATAAACATTAAAAAAAAAAAAGTGACCACTACTGGGTGGCTCAGTAGGTTAAATGTCAGACTTCAGCTCAGGTCATGGTTTGTGAGTTCGAGCCCTGCATCGGGCTCTCTGCTGTCAGTGCAGAGCCCGCTTTAGATCCTTTGTCCCGCGCCCCCCTGCCTTTCCCCCACTCGTGCTCTCTCTCTCTCTAAAATAAGTAATAATTTTATGGGAATGCAAGATGGTGCAGCCACTCTGGAAAATAGTATGGAGGTTCCTCAAAAAATTAAAAATAGAACTACCCTATGACCCAGCAATTGCACTACTAGGTATTTATCCAAGGGATACAGGTGTGTTGTTTCGAAGGAACACATGCGCCCCAATGTTTCTAGCAGCACTATCAACAATAGCCAAAGTATGGAAAGAGCCCAAATGTCCATCTATGGATGAATGGATAAAGAAGATGTGGTATATATATATATATATATATATATATATATACACAATGGATTATTACTTGGAAATCAAAAAGAATGTGAAATCTTGCCATTTGCAACTACATGAATGGAACTGGAGGGGATTATGCTAAGTGAAATTAGCCAGTCAGAGAAAGACAAATATCATATGACTTCACTCATATGAGGACTTTAAGAGACAAAACAGAGGAACATAAGGAAGGGAAACAAAAGTAATATAAAAACAGGGAGGGGGACAAAGCATAAGAGACTCATAAATATGGAGAACAAACAGAGGGTTACTGGAGGGGTTGTGGGAGGGGGGATGGGCTAAATGGGTAAGGGGCACTAAGGAATCTACTCCTGAAATCATTTTTGCATTATATGCTAACTAATTTGGATGTAAATTTTTTAAAAAATTAAATAAAAAATTAAATTGAATCAAAATTTAAAAATAAAATAAATAATTAAAAAAAATTAATGACCAAGGGCTAGGGGGAGGAAGGAATGGGGAGTTATTGTATAATGGGTACAGAATTTATGTTTGGGATGATTAAAAATTTCAGGAAATAGTGGTGATAGTTGTACAACATTGTAAATATACATAATACCACTGAATTATACCCTAAAAAATGATTAAAATGGAATTAAAAAAAATTTTTAATGTTTATTTCTGAGAGAGAGAGAGAGAGAGAGAAAGAGAGTGAGCAGGAGAGGGGTATAGAGAGAGATGGGGAGGGGTATAGAGAGAGATGAAGACACAGAATCAGAAGCAGACTCCAGGCACTGAGCTGTCAGCAGTTAGCCCAATGTGGGGCTTGAACCCACAAACCATAAGATCATGACCCGTACTGAAGTTGGACACTTAGCCAACTGAGCCACCCAGGTGCCCTTAAAATGGAAATTTTTTAATTAAAAAAAATTAAAAATTTGCTTTCATGTTTATTTATTTATTTTGAGAGAAAGAGAGAGAGAGAGAGAGAGAGAGAGAGAGAGAGGGAGAGAGAAAATCCCAAGCCGGCTCCATGCTGTCAGCACAGAGCCCGATGGCTCAGCCTCACCAACTGTGAGTTTGTGACCTTAGCTGAAATCAAGAGCCAGACACTTAACCAACTGAGCCACCCCAGTGCCCCTAAAAATTTTTTTTAAGTAGGCTTCATGCCCAACGTGGTGCAGGGCTCAATGCAAGGCTTGAACTCAAGATGGTGAGATCAAGACCTAAGCTGAGACACAGAGTTGAATGCTTAACCAACTGAGCCACCCAGGCACCCCTTAAAATGATAAATTTTATGTAATGTATATTTTACCACAATAAGAAAAGAAAAAACTTGATTTGAATTTTTATTATACAAAATTTCAGGAATATACAAAAATTAAGAGAAAAATTTAGTGAGCCTCTGTGTACCCATCAACACTCAGAACAATTATCAATCCCTGGCCAAACTTCTACCCTTTCTCACATCCTCCCCTCACCATACATACACTGAATTACTTTGCAGTAAATCGTAGACATTATATCATTTCATCAACAAATATTTTAGATGCTCCCTCTAAAATGTCTAATGTCTTGGGGCACCTGGGTGGCTCAGTCAGTTAAGCATCTGACTTCAGCTCAGGTCATGATCTCTTGGTTCATGAGTTCAAGCCCCACATCAGGCTTTGTGCTGACAGCTTGGAGTCTGGAGCCTGCTTCAGATTCTGTGTTCCACCAACTGAGCCACGTAGGCACCCCATGGCTTCTACTTCTAGATACAAGTAGCATCTCCCTCCCCTGGAAACAAAAATGTTTCCAGATAATTGTCAAATGTCCCATGGGGAGGCAAAACTGCCCCCAGTGAGAACAACTTCTTCAGAACTACCCTTAAGAACAACACTGACTATCAAAAAATTAAAGGGGCACCTGGGTGGCTCAGTCGGTTAAGCATCCGACTTCGGCTCAGGTCACGATCTCACGGTTTGTGAGTTCGAGCCCCGCGACAGCTCTGTGCTGACAGCTCGGAGCCTGGAGCCTGCCTCAGATTCTGTGTCTTCCTCTGTCTCTGCCCCTCCTCTGCACACGCTCTGTGTCTCTCTGTCTCTCAATAATAAATAAACGTTAAAAAAATTGTTTAAAAAAAATTAAAAATAGAACCACCCTATGACCCAGGAAATTGCACTACTAGGTATTTATCCAAGGGATACAGGTATGCTGTTTTGAAGGGGCACATGTACCCCAATGATTATAGCAGCACTATCAATAGCCAAAGTATGGAAAGAGCCCAAATGTCCATTGTTGGATGAATGGATAAAGAAGATGTGGTATATATATACAATGGAGTATTACTCGGCAATCAAAATGAATGAAATCTTGCCACTTGCAACTATGTGGATGGAACTAGAGGGTATTATGCTAAGTGAAATTAGTCGGAGAAAGACAGATATCATATGACTTCACTCATATGAGGACTTTAAGATACAAAACAGATGAAACATAAGGGAAGAGAAGCAGAAATAATACAAAAACAGGGAGGGGGACAAAGCATAAGAGACTCTTAAATATGGAGAACAAACAGATTGTTACTGGAGGGGGTTGTAAAAGGGGGACGGACTAAATGGGCAAGAGGCACTAAGGGAGACACTTGTCGGGATGAACACTGGGTGTTAAACATAGGGGATGAATCACTGGAATCTACTCCTGAAATCACTGTTGCACTATATGCTAACTAACTTGGATGTAAATAATAGTAAAAAAAAAAGATTATGGCTGAAAATAGTGATACATTTTGCTAATTGCCGATTGTGGCACAAATATTTCCACTTTTAACATCTGAGTTTGCCACCAGGGAGCTGTGCCTCATGCAGAGCAGAAGGCCCACCTACTTAAAAACCACCCCTCCCTGTGCACCAGCATTGAAACCAAAATGTAACAGGAACTCTCATGTTGATGACAACAGCAGAATAAAACAAAAAGGAAAAGAAAAAGAAGGTGGATACAGTATATAAGAGAATGTTGGAAGAAATACTTTAAATAATGACAGAATTGGTGGGAAGGCAAGCTGGTGCTGCCACTCTGGAAGAGTGTGGACGTTCCTCTAAAAATTAAAAATAAAACTACCCTATGAGCCAGCAATTGCACTACTAGGAATTTATCCAAAGGCGATAAGAGTGATGACTCATAGGGGCACATGGACCCCAATGTTTATAGCAGCGCTTTCAACAATAGCCACATCATGGAAAGAGTCCAAATGTTCATCAACTGATGAATGGATAAAGAAGATGTGGTTTATATATACAATGGAATACTACTTGGCATTGAGAAAGAATGAAATTATTCCATTAGCAACAACGTGGATGGAACTGGAGAAAGACAGATATCATACGTTTTCACTCATGCGTGGAACCGGAGACACTTAACAGAAGACCATGGGGGAAGGGAAGGGGAAAAACAGTTTCAGAGAGGGAGGCAAACCATAAAAGACTCTTAAATACAAAGAACGAACTGAGGGTTGATGGAGGGGGGTGCTGCTGAAGAGGGGGAAGTGGGTGAGGAGCATTGAGGAGGGCACTTGTAAAAAAAAAAAAAAAGAACTACACTGCCTAGGTTTGTTTCATGTCTGTCTTCACTTCTAGACTGTGACATCCTTAATGACATAGACAGCTTCTTCTTCATTTTAGCGTCACCAGTGTCTGATTCTTACTGAGATCTTCATAGGAAGAAAGCTGGGAGGCCAAGTGAGTTTTGGTAGATCTTCACGGAACTTCACAAAAATCTGAAGCTATTAGGTCTAGCCTTAGTTACTTCTACAATATCCTAGTCCACTATTCCTGCAGCGTCTCTCAAGAAGTCAAGTCATTGGGATTCATCTTCCTGCAGAGGGGCTCATTTTGTTAAAATTCTTAGGGTGAGTGGAAGCTTGCTCACTCTGTTACTTTATCCATTGTCTCAACTCCACCCTCTGAATTCTTATAAAATGAACTTGATTTCAGTCAGGTTCATACAGCAGCCCTTCAGGTATGTGAAGACCACCCTTATGTTTATTCATTAAATCATTCAAACATATGCCTACTTGAACAAGAAAAAAGCCTCTCTTCCTTGAAACCTACCCCAAACTACCTAACAAAAAGTCTGAATGCTTTAAGCCCTCTAAGTGAGCCGCTCCCTGGTTCCCTCTAGTGTACATTCTCCCTCATTACAACAGCTAAAAACCCAACTCGATCAACTACCCGTTGTATTCCTCATGGTCTTTGGCAGGAGGACGTTGAGATATGAATGTCCTGTGAATAAAACCCCTCCCCCGTTCATGCTCTGTCTCTCTCTGTCTCAAAAATAAATAAACATTAAAAAAATTTTTTTAATGTTTTTAAATGTTTATTTATTTTGAGAGAGAGAGACAGAGACAGAGCACGAGCAGGGGAGGGATAGAGAGAGAGGGAGACAGAATCTGGGGCAGGCTCCAGGCTCTGAGCTGTCAGCACACAGCCTGATGCGGGGCTCAAACCCACTAGCTTTGAGATCATGACCTGAACTGAAGTTGGACTCTCAACCAACTGAGACACCCAGGATCCCCATTTACATTGTAATGAAAAACAACAACACTCTAGCTGCTAGGTTGAGGAGTCACCAGGTGAGGAGTAGCAGCAAGCCAGGAGACCAGGTACTTGTAATAACCCAGTGAGAGTTGATGGTGCTTTGGACCAGGCTAGAAACACAGGAGATGAAAAGCTGACAGATTCTAGATCTATTTGGAAAGTAGAGCAGGCCAGATTTACTGGTAGGGGGTAGGAGTGAAAGAGAGAAGAGATACAACTGGAAGGCAGGTAGTTATCATTGACTGAGGAAGGATAGTGGGACAGCAGGTTTTTTAGGAGGAAAGAATAGGAATTCACATAACATTTGCAATTACCAGTGGAGATGTTGGGCAGGCAACCGAATAGCCCAGAATCCAGAAGAGAGATCTGGGTTGGAGTTATAATCTCTGAGTTTGGTGATGGACAGTATTTAAAGTCCTGAGACTGCATGAGGGCAGCCAGCTGGGAATGCAGGGTAACAGAGAAGGTCAGGGATTGAACTCAGGGCACTCCAGTATTTAGACGTTGGGGAAAGGCAAAGAAAGAAGCTAAACATATCCAAAGGAATTGCCATTGAGATAAGAAACTAGCAATGTGGAATCCTAGAAACCCAAAGAACGCATTTGAAAGGGAATGATCAAGTGTCAAATGTTGCTAATAGACCAAGATAAGGATGAGAGTTGACTATTAGATTTAGCACTATCTTCCTTGGGACTTTTCTTTTCAGGAGAATATTTTATTCCATTATCCCCCCCCCCTTTCTTTGTAAAATATCACTTTTTAAAAAAAAGTAAGCTCAGTGCCCCACATGGGGCTCACACTCATGACCCCAAGATCAAGTCACATGCTCCACCAACTAAACCAGCCAGATGCCCCCAAATATCACTTTCTAATATGCTACATAAGTTGCTTATTTATCTTCTTGTCTGTCTATTCTTGCTAGAATAATAAAATAAATACTAGGGCAGGAATTTTTATCTATTTTGCTAAATAACAAAATTCTGCATAGAGCAGCATCTGGTCATAGTAGGAGCTCAATAAATATTTGTTGAATGAATGGTTTTCAGATCCATCATCATGTTGGTCTGACATTTATGAACACGCTTGTTTGGCAATGTTTCTCTGAAGCTATTAGAATATGTTCTAGATAAGTCTTAAAATACTAAGGTGGTTCTCCTTTGTTTATAGCCTCGCATTTTATGGCAAGCTCAGCCTGTCTGGCGGACAATCGCCTTGCGACTTCATGCCTCCCTATCTGGCACCGTGTACTTCTACTGACCTGAAGAAAAACAAATCCATAGCCAGCCAACCCCACAGAGCTCAGGGGATGCTCCTCATCTCTAATAATGGAATCACATGTTTCAGAGGAAATGGAGAAAAAAAGACATTGGACATCAGATGGGGAAATCTCTTTTAAGACAAGGGTGCCCAACCTGAACTCCCAAATTTTTCAGCTTTTGAGGCTAATGGGAGTTTAAGCCTCTTCTGTGGCATCATGTGGCATTGAGACTTTCGCCAAACCAATGAATCTAACCGAACTTCATTTTCTTCATCTGCGACTTGTAACTGATCAGGTCTACACAGCAGGGTTGTCATAAAGATTGAGAGGATTATGTATAAGCCTACAAGAGACTTTAATAAACGCTATCATAACCCCTTCCCATTTGCCAAGTGTCTTCAGCCATGATAAAGTGGAAGCAGAGAGCTTTTTTTTTTTTTTTCCAGTAACATCATACAATAAAAAAGCACAAATACGGTATGTGTCCTTTTGTGTCTGGTGTATTTCACTTCGCATAATGTTCTCATCATGGTTCATCCATACTGTAGACAGTGAAATTTTTGAGTTGTATTTTTTCTCATGAGTGAGAAATTTTGCAATACGTCATTTTTTATACAATAGAGAGCGATTTGAATCTTTGCCCGTGACCCCACAATTCATGTCATTTGTGACTTCCTCCTAGCCAAGAACAGGAAATACCTTTACGTTTATTCAAATATTTGTGTCCATTAGCAGCATTTTATCTTCCCATAGATCTTGCACAGATACATTAAGCAAAACTGGTTCTTTAAATTTAACACAGGAGAAAAACCTAATAGTTGAACACAGAACATCATCTATAAATTCTAGTCATCCTCTCAATTTGTACAATTTAAGTTGCAGTAAAATTCCACAAGGCGGCAGACTGGTTCCATTAAATTGGCCTCAAAGCACTGATTTTTAAATACATTCTAGATATTCCCAATATTGGCATCCCCAAGTATAAAACAAAATTTTAAGCCAACAAAGGGAATCTATGAAGATATTTTCTCCCAGAAACAACTTTACAAATCTAGTTGACAAGTTTTACCATTAAGTTAGTTGTAATAGAATCATAGAACTTTACATTTAAACCACGAGAACATGACCTGAACCCAAACCAAGAGTTGGACACTTAACTGAACCTCAGGTGCCCCGAAAACTTGATATTTTAAATTGCATAACTAGTTTAAGAGACAAAAATCTACCTCATCCTTCTTTTGGAAAAAAAAGTTTGAGGCACCTGGCTGGTTCAGTCAGTGGAGCGTGTGAATCTAGATTTTGGGATTGTAGGCTTGAGCCCCACACTGGGTGCAGAGATTACTGAAAAATAAAATCTTTTTAAAAAAGTTTTGTTGTGTTTTGTTCTGTTTTTTTTTTTTAAGTTTATTTATTTATTTTGAGAAAGAGAAAGAGAGAGTGGGGGAGGGCAGAGACAGAGAGAGGGAGAGACAGAGTCCCAAGCAGGCTCTGGTGTCAGCATAGAGCCTGACTCGGGCTTCATCTCACAGTGAGATCGTGACCTGAGTTGAAATCAAGAGTCAGACGCTTAAAGGACTGAGCCCCCAGGCACTGCCCACCCTCTCCACAGCCCCCCACTCCCCACCAAAAAAGTTTAACATACAGGACAATTTACCTTAAAAATTTTCAGTACGGTTCTATTCATTCTAATACAATATAGATTTGTGTAAATGCCACAAGAATCAGAATGCAGAATGGTCTGTCACTTCAAAAAACTCTTTGTGTTACCACTTCACGGTCATACCTTCCCTCTGAACGCTAACCTTGGGAAACTACTCATGTATTCTCCCTATCTTACTATTTTTTCCAGAATGTTATGTAAATGGCAACATCCGATAGGTAACCTTCTGTATCTGTCTTTTTCTGCTTAGCGTAATGCCTTTCACATTCATGGAAGTTGTTGCCTGTATCAATGGTTCGTTCTTTTCATTGCCGAGCAGTATTGCATTGAACAAATACACCAGTGTTGGCTATTCATTCAACACTTGAGGGACATTTGGGTGGTTTCCAGTTTCTTGCAGTTATGAATAGAACTGCTATGCAGCTTTTTGTGAAAATGTGTTTCAATTACTCTAGGGTAAATACACAGGAGAGGGATTGCTGGGTCATGATGTGGGTGAATGTTTACTTTCATAAGAAATTGCCAAAAGGTTTTCCATAGTGGCGCATACCATTTTGCATACCCACCAGCAATGTATGAAAGTTCCAGTTGTGCTATATCCTTGCCAGTAATTGCTATTTATTTATTTATTCATTTATTTATTGTGAATTTGACACCACACATGGGGCTCGAACTCACGACCCTGTGATCAAGAGTCAACTCAGCCAGGCAGGTGTCCTGCCGATACTTTTTATTTTGGTCATTCTAGTAGGTGAGTAGTGATATCATGGTTTTTAAAAATCATTTTTTGTTTTTAATTTTTTGATGTTTATTTATTTTTGAGAGAGAGAGAGAGAGACAAAAAGTGCAGGCGGGGGAGGGGCAGAGATAGAGGGAGACACGGAATCTGAAGCAAGGTCCAGGCTCCCAGCTGTCAGCACAGAGCCTGGTGTGCGGCTTGAATTCATGAATCACGATATCATGACCTGAGCTGAAATCGGATGCTCAACTGACCGAGCCACCCAGGCCCCCCTTAAAAATCATTTTTAAAAGTTGTGTGCTATGGATCTTTAAAGGGAATATTTTGATAAGAAATAATTTTTCTTGGCGTGCTTGGCGTGCTCATTTGGTTAAGCATCTGACTCTTGGTTTCTGCTCAGGTCATGATCTCGCGGTTTCATCTCATGGTTTCCTGAGTTCGAGCCCCACGTTGGGCTCTGTGCTGGCAGCGTGGGGCCTGCTTGGGATTCTCTGTCTCCCTCTCTCTCTGCCCCTCCTCCACTTGTGCTCTGTCTCTCAAAAATAAACAAAGGTAAAAAAAGCTTTGTAAATAAAAAAGACACAATACAAATTCTACACAAACTGTTCCAGAAAACTGCAGAGGAGGAAATATTTCTAAGAGGCTAGCATTACTCTTTCAACTTAGTATACAGCATTTATGGTTGTATTTCTAGTTTTTTCTAGATATAAGCACTTGGCATTTCTTAAGCCTTGCCACTAGAAATATGCTACTAGTTTCAGAACTCAGTAAGAACTTTTTCCAAAACAGCCAAAAACATTTCAAAAACATTGTTCTACCCCTGACATGATTTACTATTTTGTATAGGATACTTCCATAGTTGGGAGATATTTGAACAATTTTTTTTGCTACAACTCATGATAGAGGATGTTCATGTGTGTGACACTCTCTCAAGTAGTAACAGAGACATGAATAAGATAGACTATGGCTTTTAATCTTTCTCAGTACTGTATGTACATAAATTACTAAATGTAATTTCATAATGTTATAGTATTGACTGTGAATCTACTCCCAATTTATTTTTGAAAAGTAAGTTACTGGGGCACCTGGGTCGCTCCGTCGGTTGGGCGTCCGACTTCAGCTCAGGTCATGATCTCACGATTCGTGAGTTCAAGCCCCACATCAGGGCTGACAGCTCAGAGCCTGGAGCCTGCTTCAGATTCTGTGTCTCCCTCTCTCTCTGCCCCTCCCCCGCTCACATTCTGTCAAAATTGTTTTGGTTATTCTAGTTCCTTTGCCTTTCTATAGACATTTTATTTTTTAATGTTTATTTATTTTTGAGAGAGACAGAGAGAGCACGCACCCATAGGTGGGGGAGGGGTGTATAGAGACTCCTAAGCAGGCTCTGCTCTGTCAGTGCAGAGCCTGACACAGGGCATGACCTCATGAACCGCGAGATCATGACCTGAGCCCAAATCAAGAGTTGGATGCTTAAAGCGACTGAGCTATCCAGGTGGCCTGTATATAAATTTTAGAATCAGCTTGTCTACCTTAAAAGATCCTGCTGGAATTTTGACTGAAATGGACTTAATTTTATGTCCAGCTTTCCAATCTATGAACATGGTATGTTTCTTCGTTTTTTTTTTCTTTTTTTAAAGCATTTTCTAGTTTTCAGCATATTTTGTTAAGATTTGTAACTAAGGGTTGCATTTTGAGGGGAGCCATTGTAAGTGGAATTTTATTTTTAAATTTGTTTCCAATTGTTCATTGCCAAAAATAGAGATATGATTAACTTTTGTTTGTTGACACTGTATACAGTAACCTTGCTGAAGCTGCTTATTAGTTCTTGGAAACATTTTTGTAGATTTCTTGGAATTTTGTATGTAGATAATTATGTCATCTGTGGTTAGGAAAAATTTTTATCTCTTATTTTCCAATTCATATGCACTTTAATTTTTTTCTTGCCTTATTGTACTGTTTAGGAGTTCCAGCAAGATGTTGAAAATGAGTGCTGAGAGTGGACATCCTTGCCTAATATCCAATTTTAGGGGAAAAGCATTCATTCTTTGACTGATAGGTATGATGTAAGCTATCATTTTATTGTTTTTTCTTAATCATAAATGGTTGTTAACCTTTGTCAAATATCTTTTCTGCATCAATTGATATGATCATTTCTTTCTTGTAGTTTTCTTGGTTTCAGTATCAGAGTAATGTTGTCTTCATAAAATGAGTTAGGAAGTGTTCCCTCCTATTTTCTAAGAGATCATTTACTGTTGGCATTATTCTTTTTTAAATATTTGGGAGAATTCACCACTGAAATGATCTCAGCATGGAATATTTGTTTTCAGAAGGTTTTTTTGTTTATTTGTTTTTCATTTCGTTTTGTTTTCAGAAGGTTTTAACTGCAAATTCAATTTCTTTAACAGTTATGGTACTATTTAGGTTGCTTATTCATCTTGGGTGAATTTTGTTTATTTGTAGTTTTTTAGGAATTGGTTTATTTGCTCTAAGTTGCCAAATTTTTGTGAATATAGTTTTACTTGGTCCTTTATTTTGAACTAAAAATGAAAATGCAACATATTAAAATGTGTAGGTTGTAGCTAAGGCAGTATTTAGAGAGAAATTTATGATATTAAATGAAGATAAGTAGACATGTTTCAAATTGATAATCTAAGCTTTCACTTAAATAAATTAGGAAACAACAAAATAAACCCAAAACTTATATTAAAAAGGGCCAAAATTAATGTAATTGAAAACAGATAAACAATAGAGACAATCAATGAAACAAAAAAGTGTATTCTTTGTGAAAATCACAAAAATTGGTTGATAAACCTGTAGTCAGACTGATCAAGAAAAAAGAAGAGACACGTTATCAATAATAGCAATGGTATCACTACTAACCTATTGCTGTTATTAGGAGGATAAGTGAATACTTTGACAACTCTGTGCCTATAAATTTGCAACTTAGATGAAAGGGACTAATCCCTTGAAAGACACACAGTACCAAAACTCACTCAAGATGAAATAAATCTGAATATTCTTGTATCTATTAAATAAATTGAATACAGAGATTAAAAACTCCAGGGTCAGATTGTTTTAGGAGTGAATTCTAACAAATATTTTAAGGAAGAAATATCAATACCATTTCTACACAAACACTTCCAGAAAATAAAAGAGGAGAAAACACTTTCCTACTCATTTTATGCAGCCAGCATTATTCTAACACTGACACCAGAGAAGGAAAGTGCAAGAAAACTACAGACCAATATCCATCATGAACAAATACAGAATAAAAATACTCAATATTTGCACACTGAACTCAGCAATACACAAAAAAGATAACATATCATCTACAATGGGATTTATTTTAAGAATGCAAGGCTGGTTCACTTAAAAATTAATTAACCTACCATATTAAAATCACATTATCATATCAATTGATACCAAAAAAGCATTAAACATTTTTTTAATGTTTGTTTATTTTTGAGAGAGACAGAGTGTGAGTGGGGGAAGATCAGAGATAGAGGGAGACACAGAATCCACGGCAGGTTCCAGGCTCTGAGCTGTCAGCACAGAACCGATATGGGGCTTGAACTCACGAATCGGGAGATCATGACCTGAGCTGAAGTTGGACGCCTAACCGGCTGAGCCACCTAGGTGCCCCACCCCCCTTTAAAAAAAATTTTTTTTTTTTTTATCAAAAAAGCATTTGACAAGATTCAACATTCATTCATAAAAATTCTTAGCAAACTAGAAGCAGAAAGAATTTCCTCAATTTAATAAAGGACATCTATAAAAAATTATAGCTAACACTTTATCTAATGGAGAAATACTGAATGCCTCTCTAAGATCAGAACAAAGCAAAGATGTCCATTTGCACCATTCCTATTCAACATCATACAGGAAGTCCTAGTATAATGTAGTGTAATAAAGGAAAAGAAATAAAAAGCATACAATTGGAAAGAGAGGCATACTATATGCTCTTCTCATAGATGACATTACTACATAGACAATCAAAAACTATCTACAAAAATCTTAGAATAGGGATCTGTGGGTGCCTTGGTCAGTGTAGCATGTGACTCTTGATCTCAGGGTTGTGAGTTTGAGCCCCATGTTGGGTGTAGCTGAGTGTGGAGATTACTGAAAAATAAAAAATCTTTAAAAATCTCTCAGAATACATGAGTATAGCAAGGTTGCAGGATATAAGGTGAATATACAGTAATCAATTTTATTTCTGTATACTAGAAAATAAATTGGAAATTGAAATAAAAACCAGAATGATTTATTAATGGCACCCAAAACATGAAATACTTAGGTATAAATCTAACAAAATGTGTGGAGGATTATGCATGCTAAACACTATACATCGATGAAAAAAAGATTTTAAAGACCTAAATAAATGGATAAACATGGTTGTTCATTGATTAGAAGACTCAATATTATTAAGCTGCCAATTCTTCCCAAACTTACCTATAGTTTTAATGTGATCCTAGTCAAAATCCAAGCACAATATTTTTGGACATTGAAAAAGTGATTCTAAAATCTTTATTGGAAAATGAAGACTAGAATATCCTAAACACTTTTTTTATCCTAAACATTTTTGAAAAAAGTAAACAAAATTTGATATGTCATGATTTCAAGACTTGATTTCAAACTTGTGAAAATTGAGGGGCACCTGGTTGGCTCGGTCAGAAGAGCACATGACTGGTGATCTCAAGGTCATGGGTTTGAGCCCCACATGGGGTGTAGAGATTACTTAAATATATAAACTTAAAAACAATTCAGGGGATGTCTGGGTTGCTCAGTTGGTTGAACGTCCAACTCTTGATTTCATCTCGGGTCATGATCCCAGGGTCATGGGATTAAGCCCCTGCATTGGGCTCCACGCTAAGCGTGGAGCCTACTTGAGATTCCCTCTCTCTCCTCCTCTGCTCTTCTCCCCTGCTCTCGTGTGCTGTTTAAAGCATTTTTAAAAATTAAAAAAATTCAGTAATCAAGACAGAATAGAAACTTCAGTAACAGATTCAGATAGCCAGAAAGTTATAATAGGCAAAACAGTGTGGTACTGCATAAAGACAGATAAACAGACCAGTGGAATGGAATTGAGATTTTGTATATATGGTCAAATTATTTTCAACAAAGGTAAAGACTATTCAACAGAGACAGGACAGTCTTTTCAACAAATGGTGCTAGGGAAACTGGATATCCACACCCAAAAGAATGAAGTTGTGCCCTTACCTAATATGATATACAAAAATTAACTCAAATTGGATCAAAGAAGTAAGAGCTAAAACTATAAAACTCTTAGAAGAAAGCACAGAGGAAAAGCCTTGTGACATTGGATTTGGCACTGGTTTCTTAGATATGATATCAAAGGTACAGACAACAACAACAAAAACAAACAAGTTGGACTTAATCAAAATTGAATACTTTTGTGCACTGTAGGACAATTTAACAGAGTAAAAATCCCATAGAGTGGGGGAAAATATTTGGAAATTACATATCTGATAAGGAGTTAATATCCAGAATATGTGAGGAACTCCTACAAGTCAACATGAGCATGAAAGAAACAGCCCAATTAAAACACAGGAGAAGAACTTGAACAGACAATTCTCCAAAGAAGATACAGCAATGGCCAACAAGCACATGAAAAGATGCTTACGGTTAGTCATTAGGGAAATGCAAATCAAATCCACAATGAGACCCCACGTCCCATCCAGTAGGATGGCTATTACCAGAAACTAACCTACAAACAAACCAGAAAACAAATGTTGGTGAGGATGTGGAGAAATTGGAACCCTTGTGCACCGATAGTGGGAATGTGAAAATTGTGCAGTCGCTGTGGAAAATGGTATGGTAGTTCCTCAGAAAATGAAAGCTAGGATTCCCATACAATTCCACTTCTGGTTATATACTCCCAAAGAACTGAAAGTAGGGAAACAAGATATTTGTACCCCTGTTCCTAGCAACATATTTACAATAGCTAAAAGGTAGAAACAACTCAACTGTCCATCAATGGATAAATGGACTAACAAAATGTAGTATATACATATAATGAAGTAATATTCAGCCTTAAAAAGGAAGGAAATTCTAGTGCGTGCTACAACAGGGATGATACTTGAAGACACACTAAGTGAAATAAGCTAGACTCAAAAGGACAAATTGTAGGATTTCACTTATATGGTATACGTAAATAGTCAGATATATAGAGACCAAAAAAAAAAAAAAAAAAAAGGTGGACAGTGGTTACCAGGGGCTGGAGAGGAGAATGGAGAATCACTGTTTAAAAGTTACAGAGAGGGGTGCCTGGGTGGCGCAGTCCGTTAAGCGTCCGACTTCAGCCAGGTCATGATCTCGCAGTCTGCGAGTTCGAGCCCCGCGTCAGGCTCTGGGCTGATGGCTCAGAGCCTGGAGCCTGTTTCCGATTCTGTGTCTCCCTCTCTCTCTGCCCCTCTCCCGTTCATGCTCTGTCTCTCTCTGTCCCAAAAATAAATAAACGTTGAAAAAAAAAATTTAAAAGTTACAGAGATGCAGTACAGGGTGATGGAAAAGCTCTGGAGATGGATGGCGGTAATGGTTGCACAACACATGAAGATAGGTGATGCTACTGAACTGTACCTTTAAAAATGGTTAAAATAGTAAATATTATGTTTATATTACCAGAATTTTTTTAAAGGAAAAATTCTTTCTAGTTATCAGTAACATAGTGTTTATGATGATAGCTATGAAATTGTGGTACTTTGCTACCTCCTTTCTCATGATACTATATATTTTATATGGGAAGTTCAAGCTCTGATGTTTTTGGACTTGTAGTTTCTCTCTTTTTGGTCTACATTAGTTCCTCCTTCTCTGCACAGTTCCCCTCCCCTCTTTTTTTTGTTTTCACAAAAATATTTTGAGAGAGAGCATGTGTGTGTGCACACCAGTGGGGGAGTAGGGGAAGAGAGAGAGGAAAGAATCCCAAGCAGGCTCTGTGCTGGCAGCCTGATGTGGGGCTTATGAACTGAACCTTAAAATCATGACCTAAGCCTAAATCAAGTCAGATGCTTAACCAGCTGAGCCACCCAGGCACCCCTCTCCTGTTCTTTCTCAAGCCCTTGACTTCATAGGATGGGGACACCAAAAAGGAGCCAAGTTTTTAAAAAGGCGAAAGATTTATACGATTTGAAGAGAAACCAGAGTATATAAAGGAGACAAGTTTTTTTTTTTAATTTTTTTTTTCAACATTTATTTATTTTTGGGACAGAGAGAGACAGAGCATGAACGGGGGAGGGGCAGAGAGAGAGGGAGACACAGAATTGGAAACAGGCTCCAGGCTCTGAGGCGTCAGCCCAGAGCCTGACACGGGGCTCGAACTCACGGACCGTGAGATCGCGACCTGGCTGAAGTTGGACGCTTAACCGACTGCGCCACCCAGGTGCCCCTAAAGGAGACAAGTTTTTAAAAGACTTCCTGAATTCCAAAACATTTCTTGTACTCTTAATATGCTAAAATGTTTTCCTTTAATCCTGAAATATTAAACTTTAAAAAAAAATTGTTTTAATGTTTATTTTTGAGAGAGAACGTGAGTAGGGGAGGGGCAGAGAGAGGGAGAATACAGGAGAATACAGAATCTGAAGTAGGTTCTAGGTTCTGGGCTGTCAACACAGAGCCTGATGTCGGGCTCGACTTCACGAACCGTGAGATCATGACCTGAGCTCAAGTTGGATGCTTAATTGACTGAGCCACCCAGGTGCCCCCTGAATTATTTAATTTCTGATCCAGTTACGATTGTGTGTTTTCTCTCTTTAACATAGATTACGGCAACAGGGTTTCTGATGAACAATGCCTACATTCCTAGGATCACCTTACCTGATGATATTATAAACAGAGTTAGCTATTTAGGATTCTTATACCTAATGACTCTAAACCCATATCTTCCTATAATAACACTGAATGTAAACGGACTAAATGCTCTAACCAAAAGACATAGGGTATCAGAATGGATAAAAAAAACAAGACCCATCTATTTGCTGTCTACAAGAGACTCATTTTAGACCTGAGGACACCTTCAGATTGAAAGTGAGGGGATGGAGAACTATCTATCATGCCACTGGAAGTCAAAAGAAAGCTGGAGTAGCCATACTTATATCAGACAAACTAGACTTTAAAGTAAAGGCTTTAACAAGAGATGAAGAAGGCGTTGTATAATAATTACAGGGTCTATTCATCAGGAAGAGCTAACAATTATAAATGTCTATGTGCCGAATACAGGAGCTCCCAAATATATAAAACAATCACAAACATAAGCAACCTTATCGATAAGAATGTGGTAATTGCAGGGGACTTTAATATTCCACTTACAACAATGGACAGATCATCTAGACACAGGATCAATAAAGAAACAAGGGCCCTGAATGACACATTGGATCAGATGGACTTGACAGATATGTTTAGAACTCTGCATCTCAAAGCAACAGAATATACTTTCTTCTCCAGTGCACATGGAACATTCTCCAAGATCAATCACATACTGGGTCACAAAACAGCCCTTCATAAGTACAAAAGAATTGACATCATACCATGCACACTTTCAGACCACAATGCTATGAAACTTGAAATCAACCACAGGAAAAAGTCTGCAAAACCTTCAAAAGCATGGAGGTTAAAGAACACCCTACTAAAGAATGAATGGGTCAACCAGGCAATTAGAGAAGAAATTAAAAAATATATGGAAACAAATGAAGATGAAAATACAACAATCTAAACGCTTTGAGATGCAGCGAAGGCAGTCCTGAGAGGAAAATACATTACAATCCAGGCCTATCTCAAGACACAAGAAAAATCCCAAATACAAAATCTAACAGCACACCTAAAGGAAATAGAAGCAGAACAGCAAACACACCCCAAACCCAGCAGAGGACGAGAAATAATAAAGATCAGAGCAGAAATAAACAATATAGAATCTAAAAAAGCCATAGAGCAGATCAATGAAACCAAGAGTTGGTTTTTTGAAAAAATAAACAAAATTGATAAACCTCTAGCCAGGCTTCTCAAAAAGAAAAGGGAGATGACCCAAATAGATAAAATCATGAATGAAAATGGAATTATTACAACCAATCCCTCAGAAATACAAGCAATTATCAGGGAGTACTATGAAAGATTATATGCCAACAAACTGGACAACCTGGAAGAAATGGACAAATTCCTAAACACCCACACACTTCCAAAACTCAAACAGGAAGAAATAGAAAACTTGGACAGACCCATAACCAGCAAAGAAATTGAATCACTTATCAAAAATCTCCCAACAAATAAGAGTCCAGGACCAGATGGCTTTCCTGGGGGAATTCTATGAGACATTTAAAGCAGAGTTAATACTTATCCTTCTCAAGCTGTTCCAAAAAATAGAAAGGGAAGGAAAACTTCTAGACTCATTCTATGAAGCCAGCATTACTTTGATTCCTAAACCAGACAGAGATCCAGCAAAAAAGAGAACTACAGGCCAATATCCCTGATGAATATGGATGCAAAAATTCTCAATAAGATACTAGCAAATCAAATTCAACAGCATATAAAAAGAATTATTCACCATGAGCAAGTGGGATTCATTCCTGGGCTGCAGGGCTGGTCCAACATTCACAAATCAATCAATGTGATACATCACATTAATAGAAGAAAAGGTAAGAACCATATGATCCTGTCAATCGATGCAGAAAAAGCATTTGACAAAATTGAGCATCCTTACATAATAAAAACCCTTGAGAAAGTCGGGATAGAAGGAACGTACTTAAACATCATAAAAGCCATCTATGAAAAGCCCACAGCTAATATCATTCTCAATATGGAAAAACTGAGAGCTTTCCCCCTGAGATCAGGAACATGACAGGGATGTCCACTCTCACCGCTGTTGTTTAACATAGTGTTGGAAGTGCTAGCATCAGCAATCAGACAACAAAAGGAAATCAAAGGCATCAAAATTGGCAAAGATGAAGTCAAGCTTTCACTTTTTGCAGATGACATGATATTAGACATGGAAAACCCGACAGACTCCACCAAAAATCTGCTAGAACTGGTACATGAATTCAGCAAAGTTGCAGGATACAAAATCAATGTACAGAAATCAGTTGCATTCTTATACACTAATAATGAGGCAACAGAAAGACAAATAAAGAAACTGATCCCATTCACAACTGCACCAAGAATCATAAAATACCTAGGAATAAACCTAACCAAAGATGTAAAAGATCTGTATGCTGAAAACTATAGAAAACTTATGAAGGAAGTTGAAGAAGATATAAAGAAATGGAAAAACATTCCCTGCTCACGGATTGGAAGAATAAATATTGTTAAAATGTCAATACTACCCAAAACTATTTATACATTCAATGCAATCCCAATCAAAATTGCACCAGCATTCTTCTCAAAGCTAGAACAAGCAATCCTAAAATTTGTATGGAACCACAAAAAAACCTGAAGAGCCAAAGTAATTTTGAAGAAGAAGACCAAAGCGGGAGGCATCACAATCCTAGACTTTAGCCTCTACTACAAAGCTGTAATCATCAAGACAGCATGGTATTGGCACAAAAACAGACACATAGACCAATGGAATAGAGACTCCAGAATTGGACCCACAAAAGTATGGCCAACGTAATCTTTGACAAAGCAGGAAAGAATATCCAATGGAAAAAAGACAGTCTCTTTAACAAATGGTGCTGGGAGAACTGGACAGCAACATGCAGAAGGTTGAAACTAGACGACTTTCTTACACCATTCACAAAAATAAACTCAAAATGGATAAAGGACCTGAATGTGAGACAGGAAACCATCAAAACCCTAGAGGAGAAAGCAGGAAAAAACCTCCCTGACCTCAGCTGCAGCAATTTCTTACTTGACACATCCCCAACGGCAAGGGAATTAAAAGCAAAAATGAATTACTGGGACCTTATGAAGATAAAAAGCTTCTGCACAGCAAAGGAAACAACCAACAAAACTAAAAGGCAACCAACGGAATGGGAAAAGATATTTGCAAATGACATATTGGATAAAGGGCTAGTATCCAAAATCTATAAAGAACTCTCCAAACTCCACACCCGAAAAACAAATAATCCAGTAAAGAAATGGACAGAAAACATGAATAGACACTTCTCTAAAGAAGACATCCAGATGGCCAACAGGCACAGAAAAGATGCTCAATGTCTCTTCTTATCAGGGAAATACAAATCAAAACCACACTCAGATACCACCTCACACCAGTCAGAGTGGCTAAAATGAACAAATCAGGAGACTATAGATGCTTGAGAGGATGTGGAGAAACGGCAACCCTCTTGCACTGTTGGTGGGAATGCAAATTGGTGCAGCTGCTCTGGAAAACAGTGTGGAGGTTCCTCAAAAAATTAAAAATAGACCTACCCTATGACCCAGCAATAGCACTGCTAGAAATTTACCCAAGGGATACAGGAGTGCTGATGCATAGTGGCACGTGTACCCTAATGTTTATAGCAGCACTTTCAACAACAGCCAAATTATGGAAAGAGCCTAAATGTCCATCAACTGATGAATGGATAAAGAAATTGTGGTTTATATACACAATGGAGTACTATGTGGCAATGAGAAAGAATGAAATATGGCCTTTTGTAGCAACGTGGATGGAACTGGAGAGTGTTATGCTAAGTGAAATAAGTCATACAGAGAAAGATACCATGTATTTTCACTCCTATGTGGGTCCTGAGAAACTTAACAGAAGACCATGGGGGAGGGGAAGGAAAAAAAGAAAAGGTTAGAGAGGGAGGGAGCCAAAACATAAGAGACTCTTAAAAACTGAGAACAAACTGAGGGTTGATGGGGTGTGGGAGGGAGAGGAGAGTGGGCGATGGGTATTGAGAGGGCACCTGTTGGGATGAGCGCTGGGTGCTGTATGGAAGCCAATTTGACAATAAATTTCATATTTAAAAAAAAGGATTCTTGTACCTATATCCATTTTTTTCTTTTTCTACACAATCCTATAGTTTTGTGAGGGCCTGAGATTTTATCCAATTTAGAAGCTGCAAGCAAGCCTGAGATATTTCAGGGATAATGGCTGAAGACATGAGACTTCCGGGACACAAAGGATTTGACTGCTCACAGCATAGCAAGCATTTGCATCGGTACTTCTTGACCCCAAATCCTACAGTAGCAAAGTGAAAGGTCTCCAGTGGATGTTGTACATGGTATAAATCTGTGCAGCAGCTGAACCTGGGGAATTCATCTCATATACAAGCCTGATCTTTGTCTCTGACCTTGTCCTTCAATGTTGTTCACTGAGAAATGACCCAAGCAAAGAGTGGTCAGGGTCCTCCATTCTTGACCTAGCTAGCAAGAATGTAGGGAGTCTTAGGGTACCAGGTAGACTGCCTTTCCCAGCACGGTTTTATTTCAAGCTTACACTACCCTCAATTAACATGGTGAACATTCTTTTTTTCTAATCCCAGAAGCTATTTAAATAAATAACCTAGGGATTTATGTGCTGCTTGAAGTTTTGGTAAAATTCACAGCAAACAATGCCCTGTCAGGGAGGAGGAAGGCGGAAGTTTTGACAGGATTATTTTAACAGTAATTGACTTTCTATTTTTTTCTTGAGTGGCCATTTTCCAGAAAATTAATCCATAAACTTTTCAAGTATACATAATCTACTCTATGCATTTTTCATTCAAGGTATTACTTGTGCCTTTTTCTATCAGTCTTTTAAGTTTTCCCTACCCTTCCCCCACTCCCTGCCTGATCAGCTTGTTTCATATCCTACAGCTCCTACATTTTTTTTTTTTAAACATTTATTCATTATTGAGAGACAGAGGGAGACAGAGCATGAGCATGGGAGAGGCAGAGGGAGGGGAGACAGAATCCAAAGCAGGCTCTATGAGCTGTCAGCACACAGCCCGGCGTGGGGCTCAAACTCACAAACCGTGAGATCATTGCCTGAGCTCAAGTTGGACACTCAATCGACTGAGCCACCCAGGCACCCCCCTACATTTTCTTCTCATCTCCATTCTCCCCCATATGGAGCCATGGAAACTACTTAAATCTTCCACATATCTACTAAGGAGTTTAACCTGGAGTAGGAATTATTTCCAGTTCATTGTTTTGTGGGCTGGTCCTACACACCTTCCACCTTCAGAGTCTATGAAGTCTGTGTTCCGCAAACTCAAGGAACATTTCCAGCTCTTCCAGAACTTCCTCATCTTTCAGTGACTTAGTAGTAGCAGTAAGGTAGGTCTGTGGGCAGAAGTCTGAAGCACAGTAATCATTGAACTAGAGGAGACGCCTCATGTCATGCTTTGAGGCACCCTAAATTCAAGTCATTCTCTGGTTACCCATATCCATCCCTGTCACTTGGTTTGGGGAATAGAAATGATAGTCCAATTGACTCAGTAGGCCATCGGGTTTTGTCCAATTTTCTTCTGATTTTCTAGAACGTAGGGTATCAATGCTTCTCGAGCTTAAGGCCCTGGTTGTTATAAAAGAAAGACTAGGGGCAGCTTGGAACAGACTGTGGATCATTGTCTTGGTGGAAAAGATTTTCAAACGGAGTTAAGGCCACCTAATAATATAAATGAGTTGATAAGTATACTATAATCTGGATTGTACTTAAAATCAGACATCTCAAATTCACAGAGATGAAAGTAAAATGGTGGTTACCAGGGGCTGCAGAAGGAGGAAATGAGGAGTTGTTATTTAATGGGTGTAGAGATCCAGTTCTGCAAGATGAAAAAGCTCTGGAGACCCAATGCACAGCAGGGTGAATATACTTTAATGAACTGTATACTTACAAATGGTTACGACGGTAAAAGACAGAAAAGAAAATCAGGTATCTGATACCAAGCTGACATGGGGGATTTATTTTGTAGAAAAGCAACATCTAGAGAATGCCACAGACAGCCCTAGTATGTCTAAAGTACTACATATAAACATGATAATTGCTGAAAGTGACAACACTGAAGCACTGAAAGATACCAAAGTACTTTCTGAATCCAAGAAGTCAAATTACACTCAGAATGGTTTTCAGGTCTTTACCTATCTCAAAGTTCTAATACGCTGACATCTGGCAAACCAGATAACCAGAACACTCAACAGCCAAGTTTTCTGACCATACATAAACTTACTCGTACTCATCCGGTATATCTCCATACAAATATTTTAAGATTCCAATTTCTTGGTTAAGCTATATATGCTTGAGCTCATTAAATATACTTAAGACTTCTCTATTATACAAAGTTAAATGTACAACTAAATTAGTAAAAAGTGCTCATTGTGGTTTATTTTACTGACAAAAATGTTTATGCATGTGTACTCTATACTAACACTGCTTTTTTTTAATTCAAAAATTTCCTTCTCTTTTATAACTAGTTTTGTGACTTTTTTGGGTAAGACATCTGTGTTTTCTTTATTCTTACAGATTCTTCTTTTTATTTCTTAGCTTAAATTCAGTACGAGCTTTATTGGTATCTTAGGCTTTGTGTGCGTCCTTGCTCCTCAACACCAGCAGTTCTTCAGAGGCCTGACATCCAGCACAGGGCTTGCTGTGTTAGATTAGTTCTACAAAAAGGATTCAAGACATTTTTCCTGAAATATACAGAATATGTCATGCCAAATCTCTTGTTTATACAATAAACTGGTAAAACTGGTAAATTGCACATACAGCTCATATTCCCAAAACAGAATAACTTAAATATTAAAACGTACCTTTATGTTACCACCAAAACTGACCTTATAAAGCACAACAAATGGAAATATTCAATTAAAAAAAACACACAAAATCCACTAACCGTAAAGTCTGCGTATCACAGCATAAGAACTCTCATTTCCCTATGACCTATTCAAACTACAGACAGCTATATTTTTTAAGCTACTCTAGAATTTATACCCTAATTAGAAATTTATACGAAACACAATTTTATGTTCAAATATGGAAATAAGCAACATAATTCCAAAACCCAAAAGTATTCCAGCATTCTGTAAAAAGAAATATCCCCAGCGGCTACATCCATGGTCACTAGCATCATTGTGCAGCATCTCAGGTACCTTAAAGAAAAAAAAAAAAAAAGGGCAACATTTAAGTTTTCAGAACCACAAATTTGTTTTTATTACAGAACAGTATACAGTATATAGTATACGGTAATATTAGTTGTATACGTAGCTGGATATACTGAGTCAACTCCTTAAAACAGGATCTTAAAACAGGACATGTTGACTCTAGCTAATACTGCCACACAGCATTTCCCAGCAGTTTATCTTTTTTTATGCTTATTTGAGAGAGAGCGCGTGCATACGGAGCACGTGCACTGTCAGCGCAGAACCCAATGCAGGGCTTGATCCCACGAACCACGAGATCATGATCTGAGCCGAAATCAAGAGTCAGACACTTGATAATCAACTGAGCCACCCACGCACCCCTCCCAGCAGTTTAATTAATAATGATTATTCACAGTATGCTCAACAAGCCACAGTCTTTATTGGTCCAGTTTGCTCCACTATAAGATGAAGAGCTATACTGATTATGCTGCTTCAGTTACTGTGTATAGCTGAACTGAACATGACATATAGCTCACCTAAGTTCAGAGATCTGGAACTCTTACATTATATAGAAGTTCGGCAGATTAGCTGGGATTTTTGTGTGGATTTTGGTGACAAAAAAAAAAAAAGTAACTCCTTTGTCCATTAGTAAGAAACTTATGAACATTCTTAAGTATACACAGCATGCCAACAAAATGTGACATGTGCTGGGTTTCCTACAAATCTATACACAATTCAATATCTGATTACTGAGATTCTACCTTCAAGAAGACACATCAGAAAGGGGTAGATATTTCTGTGTATCCTGATACACATTAGGATAAATGTGCTTGTGATCAATAATCCAAAAAGATGAACTCTAAAGAGCCTGTATTTTCTATGTTACCTTACTAAAGTATAGACTCCCTTATCACTACGGCATTTAATATAAAGCCTTTTTATTATTTATTTATTTAAAAAGTTAGCTCTATCCCCAATGTGGGGCTTGAACTCACAACCCTGAGATCAAGAGTCACATGCTCTACTGAGCCAGCCAGATGCCCCTTAATCTAAAGCCTTTATAAAAATAAGGTTTCACTGAGCATTTTCTCTATTTTATCATTAATCAACACTATAATTAAACTTCTTAAAAACTTACCATATCAACCAGAGCAACATACATGAATAAGCCAGCAGTAAGTGCAAATATCCACATAGAAACATTTTCAGCATAATGACCAATGAAGATTCCCGTTGCCATTCCAAGATATGCCAGCATGGCTGACAGAGCATTATAAAGAACAGCCTGCTTAACAGTCATGCCAGCCTTTAGTAAAACAGCAAAGTCACCTTTCATAGAAAACAAAAAGGGACAAAGTAATGAAAAATCACTTTTAAGACACAAACCCAACAGATTTCCCAATTTACAAAATTCTCTAATTTTTTTGAGGGGAAAAGAAAAAGCAGCAAACTTAAGAATTACCCAGGGGTTAACAGTGTTAGTGTAAATCACCTAACAGCCCTATAAATTAAGATTTTGGTTTTTAAGTTTGTGATTGTTTGTTTGCTTATTTATTTATTTTGAGAGAGAGAGAGAGGGCAGAGAGGGAAAGAGAGAGAATCCCAAGCAGGCTCCACACTATCAGCACAGAGCCTGATGTGGGGCTCAAATTCACAAACTGAGATCATGACCTGAGCTGAAATCAAGAGTCAGATGCTTAACCAACTAGGCCACCCAGGACCCCTCAATTATTTTTTTCCAGTTTTTGTTATGGCTTTCACTTTGTCGATGAATGATAAATACCACAAACCTACTATTTGTGGTCTTGCACTGTCTTCAACAAGCTTGTAACTGGCCATCAAGAAGAGGAGAGTGGAGAACAGATGAAATGATTAGCATATGATAAAGGCAATTTATAATTAAGAGCTAAAGAGTCTAATGTTCCAGTTATAAAAGGAGAAAGAGACAAATTAAGATAGGAATAGCTAAGAGAGGCTTAATGAAGCATGAAGGATCTAGAATGTGGAACATAAACCAGATGTTGAGGATCATAAACATTGAGTAGGCAGATGGGAGGCCTTGTGAATGGCAGAACACATGCCAAGGAGCAAAAGTGAAAATGGCATCACAGGTGTGTGCAAATATGTGTCTGTAAAAAGAAAAAAAGGACATGAACTGGGATCCAGAACAACTCTGGGAAGGTTTTAAGTCCTGGTGACAGAAGAGAAAAATATTCAAAACATAATTCATCAACTTCCCTTTTCTTCAGCTGTAGCAAGTCTCTTTGCCAACTTATCTCTGTTAACAAAAGATGACTCTTATTCCTGTGGTCTTATTCATATTGTAGGTATGAAGATAATGATCACTGATGTCACCAGCATGCTGGTGTAAGAAGATATGTGGTAGGGAAAGAGGACAAGGGAGGAGACCCAGGTTTCTCTCTGGCAACCCCACATGGACAATTGTGTAATTATACTTATAGGGTCAGAGTTCTGGCTGGAAACAAACTTGTACTCAGTAAGAAAAGAAAGCTAGACAGGTTAGCAGACTTCTAAGAAGGCATGAAAGTTACAAAGAGGTTTGCTGGAACTCTCAATAGCAAAAGCCAGCAATACTAGGATACTTCATCCCCCTGGAAAATGCCATTTATGTGGTTCTCTTACCTAATTCATGTGGCAACTCGTGACAAAACACAGCAACAGAAGTACTTAAACCACTTGATAAACCTTCAGTAAAAGCAGCCCCTGGGTAAAAATCAGAGAAAGTTTGGCTACATTATATCGTGGGTGTTTTTAAAAACAACTTACCAGCTTACAAAACAAGGTAAAAGATGTGAACCATATTCTGGTCGTAAATAAACAGAACTTTCCCAGCTGTACTCCGTATCTCCTTTATAAGTAATGTTAGATTACATTCCATTAGGTTTACATTTCCCAGTGGAACATAAGCAGGTACGAGAGAGAAGGGAAAGTTCCCCTATGCCTCAGAGTGATTAGAGGATCTTCCCACAGACCTGGGAAGTAACTGCAACCACGTAAAACATTTATGTAAAAAATAAACTGATTTAAAAGGTTTAAAAGAAAACACAGCAGTCAGGAGTACAAATATGTTTCGCTGGCCTCAGAAGAATTCACTATGTAATTAGACTTGTTTACATTCATTCTTTCATTGTCTACCAAGGACAGTCTAGGACAAATGGCTCCCCCCATTTTAAAAGCTAACACCATATATAACTGACTGTTTATACAGGGTGACTGAGCACCTGCACGTCCTCCTTTGCTGCTCATGCTGTGCACAGTACATACAGGAGGGAGAGCACCAGGCTTCCAGGGGGCCAAGGCCTGGGCGCATCTGCCCGGCTGCACAACAGCACTACCTCCTGGGGCAGGTGGTTCGCTTTGCCAGGCCTCAGCTGCCTAACCAGTAATCATTTCCATTGCTCCTTCCCATCAAGTTACTAAAACTCGTAAGTATTCTATTATCTCTCGATTGTGATACAACAATTTAATAGCAAAAACTAGTTTTTTGGATAGAGATTCGTAACTGAACTTATCAGACATCAGATGATTTTGGTATAAAAGATGATGAAAATTCTCTTCCCTTAATACTATTTTATAGATAAGGGAACTTAAATGTAAACAAAAACAAAACCAAAACACATGCTCTGTACACATTAGATCTTGATCTTAAGACTGCAAATTAAAACAACTGTTGATAGTTACAAGTTAGGTAATGGGCTAGGCAGTTGTAGCACTTAACCTTACCTAATATTTATTGAGAACTTCGTTGTCGAAGTAGCTACAGAAGAAATAACATTTTGATAATCTTAGAAGTTAACAGCCTTATCAAAATCAACCTATTCTTTGTTAAAATTGGACTGGTAGTTTAATGTGACATTTTCAGAGTCAAACAACAAGCAACTATGTAGATGTATACCAATTGCCAGGCCATCGCTGAAATTGTGCAGGCCGTCGCCCATTATCACCATCCAGGCCAATGTGGCGATGCCGGCGTCTTTCAGCTCCTCCCGAGAGTAGCGCTGACTGTGGCTGTGGGGGTGGTGGTTTTGGTGGTGGTGGTGGTGGAGGATATGATGATAGTCATGATGATGGTGAATGAGATCGTCTGATTGGCCGAGGGTATCATGGAAATGCGAATGACATTTATTCTTGCACCCTCGGGGTACATATTCATTATAGACTTCTTGCGGATGAGCATGAGCTATCATGACCTCTTCTTCTTCCAAGATTGCTGGCTGTTGAGAATCAAAGTGGGAAGGCTCCTGTGAGTCTGCTCGTAAATAGACTTCAGGTCCTAGGTATAAACACAAAGGACATTGGGAAAGAGTCAGAAAACTTTGTTAATGTGCCTGGACACATTTCAAACAGTCCCACTGACAAAGTCCAAAAAGATCTTAGAGCATGGCAAGTACTAAACAGAGTGAAGCTTATGAAAAACATCATCAGGTTTCACAGCGACATGCAGAAGAATGAGCCTGGACCACTTTCTTACACCACACACAAAAATAAACTCAAAATGGATGAAGGACCTAAACGTAAGACAGGAAGCCATCAAAATCCTCGAGGAGGAAGCAGGCAGAAACCTCTTTGACCTTGGCTGCAGCAACTTCTTACTCAACACATCTCCAGAGGCAAGGGAAACAAAAGCAAAAAGGAACTATTGGGATCTTATCAAGATAAAAACTTCTGCACAGCCAGTGAAGGAAACAAACAACAAAACTAAAAGGCAACCTAAGGAACGGGAGAAAATATTTGCAAATAACATATCAGATGAAAGGTTAGTATCTAAAATCTATAAACAATGTGTCAAACTCAACACCCAAAAAGCAAATAATCCAGTGAAGAAATTGGCAAAAGACATGAATAGACACTTTTCCAAAGAAGACATCCAGATGCCTGACACATGAAAAGAGCCTCAACATCACTCATCATCAGGGAAATACAAATCAAAACCACACTGAGATACCACCTTACACCTGTCAGAATAGCTAACATTAACAACTCAGGCAAGAACAGATGTTGGTGAGGATGCAGAGAAAGAGGATCTCTTTTGCACTGTAGGTGGGAATGCAAACTGGTGCAGCCACTCTGGAAAACAGTATGGAGGTTCCTCAAAAAATTAAAAATAGAACTACCCTACAACCCAGCAATTGCACTGCTAGGTATTTATCCAAACAATACAGGTGTGCTGTTTTCAAGGGGCACATGCACCCCAATGTTTATAGCAGCACTATCGACAATAGCCAAAGTATGGAAAGAGCCCAAACGTCCATTGACAGATGAATGCATAAAGAAAGTGTAGTGTGTGTATACACACACACACACACACACACACACACACACACACACACACACACAATAGAATATCACTTGGCAAAAAAGAATGAAATCTTTCCATTTGCAACTAGAGGATATTATGCTAAGTGAAATGAGCCAGTCAGAAAAAGACAAATATCATAGGACTTCACTCATATGTGGAATTTAAGATACAAAACAGATGAACATAAGGGAAGGGAAGCAAAAATAACATAAAAACAGGGAGGGGACAAACAGAAGAGACTCCTAAATATAGAGAACAAACTGAGGTTTGCTGGAGGGGTCGTGGGAGGGGAGATGGGCTAATGGGTAAGGGGCATTAAGGGAGACACTTGTTGGAATGAGCACTGGGTGTTCTATGTAGGGGATAAACCATGGGATTCTACTCCTGAAATCATAATTGCAATATATGCTAACTAACTTGGATGTAAATTAAGAAAGAAAGGAAAGAAAGAAAGAAAGAAAGAAAGAAGAAAATACAAACATCAACAGGTTTTATTGAATTTTAAGAAATGGTCTCACAGATTAAGAATGGATTTTAGGGGCGCCTGGGTGGCGCAGTCGGTTAGGTGTCCGACTTCAGCCAGGTCATGATCTCGCGGTCCGTGAGTTCGAGCCCCGCGTCAGGCTCTGGGCTGATGGCTCGGAGCCTGGAGCCTGTTTCTGATTCTGTGTCTCCCTCTCTCTCTGCCCCTCCCCTGTTCATGCTCTGTCTCTCTCCCAAAAATAAATAAACGTTGAAAAAAAAAAAAAAAAAAGAATGGATTTTAAACTTTAGCCTTCAATAACAACCGCTCAGATTCTTCCTTGATTTCTTCTGCCTTCTTACGTTTGTTTTTTCTTTTTCAAGTTTTTATTTAAATTCCAGTTAGTTAACATACAGTGTAATATCTGCCTCCTTACATTTTTGAAAGATGACTGTTTTCCTGATTATAAAAGCACCACATACTTTAGAAAAACATTTAAGAAAAATACTGAAATTTGGAAATAAAAAACATGCTTAATCCTATCATCCAACTTCTTCTGTTTTGAGGGCAAAGTTCAAGGAAAAACAAGTACTGTATTTGAAATACAATTATCACCAAGGACCATTTATTGTGCAAAGAGAAGTAAATTAAACTGCAACAATAAAGTTTTGTTTTTTTCTTTGTCTTGTCCACTGATGACACTTTTCTTGGGAACATTCTGACCCTGTGGTCCAATCCTAGGGCAGCTATTTCTGCTCAATGTTACATATTTCACTGGACTCCATTAAAAAGGCTGAAGAGAGAAGAGACACAAGAAAAAGAGCAAGAACATTTCACTTACTCTTTAGAGAAAAAAACATGTGAAAAAACAAAGGGTGGACAGGAAACCTTACAAGTAGGCAGTAGCAAAAAAGTAGTTTTTTCTCCTTTGTCAGCTGGCAACTATGTAGTGAGCACCTACACTGGCCAGTACCCTGCTGGGCACTGGGGATGGAATGGAGCATGACAAGGTCTCTACCTTCAAGGAAGTTACGTTCTTGTGGGATGACAGCCATATTTGATAAGTAAACACATGTATAAATAAGGTCATTTAAGGCACCAGAAAGCATGGAAAAAAACAGAAAAGGTTAATGTGAAGGACAGTGACCGGGAAACCTTTGTCTTTTGGTGATCAAGGAAGGCCTCTGACCCTCAAATGATGGAAGAAGGAATTTGTGTGAAGATCTGATAAGAGGCTTTCAAGAAGAAACAACAGCGAATGCAAGGCTCCGAGATAAACCTGGTGTGCTCACAGAATGACAAGAAGCCCAGTGAAACTGGACACAATGAACAATGAAACAGAGTTCATGGCAAGGAGTCTGGTTTAAAAATTTATTAACTCAATCCGTCTAACAAGAAATGCCAAGCTAATAGTCAAGTTACAGGAAAAATAGGAACTTTACAGTGGAGCATCATGTTAGGTGGCACATCATGTCACTGAAAAGGATACAATATCACATTGTGGTATTCCTGCCCAAAATGATCAATTAATCACACACACAAAAAAAGAGAGAAACCCCAAGTGGGGGACAACTAGACACAACATTTGATTCTGGATTATACTCTGGACCATTTTTTTCTTTGGGTGGAGGGAGAATATAAAGGAGTCATTAAGACAACTGGAAAAACATGAGTGATATCTACAGAAACTAAATAATGGCATAGTATCAGCATTAATTTCCTGATTTCAGTAACTGAACTGTAGTTATAGAACACAGTGTCCTTTTTCTTAAAAAAAAAAAAACATACTGAGCATTTGGGGATACACAGACATCTCATCTGTAACTTACTTTCAAATGGTTTAGCAAAAAATTGTGTATGTGTACTCACAGAGAAATAGAATGATAAACGTAGGTAAAATAACTGGGGAATATATGAAATAGATACAGAAATTCTTTGTATTATTCTTGAAACTTCTCTGTATGTCTGAATTTACCTCTGGAAAAATAAATATAATATAAACAACTTACAATTAAGAAGAAAAGGTATAAGATATTTCAAAAGTAAAAAAGAAAACATTTAAAAAGGGACATAGTCCCCTCTCTTCCAGATAGTCTAAGCTGCCTGTAAATCACGGAGCAATCGACTACCTCCAGCCCTCAGATGTGTTAAGACTTACGATCGTCTGCATCTACTTTCTCCTCATTTGTTGAAAGTTGAGATTCATACTTGGACAGCTGCTTCTTAATCTCCACATCATCATCATTTTCAGGTTTTTTCTGATTCTAAAATGGCAAGGGAAAGCCATACTTTAAAACAGTTGACTTGCTTAGGTGTACAACTGTAAACAAACAGTTAAGCAAAAGATTCAGAAAAAGACAACACGGTAAACGAACTTTATGGAATAAAAGTCATCCAAAGGCAGGCAGGGCCTATAGTTAACTTATACAGCACCTAGTAGTGTGTTCTAGACGTAATAACTGCTCAGAAAGGTGAAGTGTCAAAGCTCCAATAATAGGAAATGTTGCAAAATCACATAGTCATCTTTCTCAATGTCCCCCATGTCATCCACTTTTAAGTGTGCTCTGGGAGCCTGTTAGAAATGAACAATCTTGGGCCACACCCCAGACCTAATGAATCAACATAGGGATTTTAAGTAGATGCTCAGATGATTCATACACACATTAAAATTGAACTCTACCCCAGGCTATCAATTTGGAATCAACTAGAGACATTTTCTCCAGCATTTAGTGAGCTGCTAACCAACTACTTGGTTCTCTCTCCATTCCTCTTTTGGACACTGAAACCACATATTTCCCATACTTTTTATAACCTGAAACTATACTGTAACACTGATTAAGTATTTCCTATTAAAACTGAAATATTTTTCCTGTAATAAAACACCATTAACAAGCTTTCTTTTTTTATTAAAAAAAATTTTTTTAAAAATCTTTACTTATTTTGAGAGAGAGAGAGAGACAGCATGTGAGCAGGGGAGGAGCAGAGAGAGAGACACAGAACAAGTAGCAGGCTCCAGGCTCCGAGCTGTCAGCACAGAGCTTGACGCGGGGCTCGAACTAACAAACTGTGAGATCATGACCCGAGCCGTAGTTGGACACTCAACCAACTGAGCCACCCAGGCGCCCCCAGCTTTCTTTTTTTCAACAAATCTCTACTGGTTAGCCTTAAACTTATCATTAGGTTTTTTAACCACCTCAATACCATGCTTGAGATATTATCCTTACCTCTGAGCCCAAGCATAATGGTCACCATTTGAACATTGGTGCCTATGCATGATTTACTCATGTAGAAGGTAATATTCAAAATGACATTCAACATCTGTCAATATTCAGTATTCAAAACTGTCACACAAATAATAGATTTCTTATTTGCAGTACTTTTGAATATGACTTAATTACTACTGGACCTGAGATTTCATTCTGGTGACAGCATATAACATATCTGTACATTCTTATACATTTTTAAAGGCAAGCACACAGACACATCTTTAAAAAAAATTTTTTTTAAAATCTTTATTTATTTTTGAGAGAGAGACAGAGTGTGAGCAGGGGAGGAGCAGAGAGAGAGGGAGACACAGAATCTGAAGCAGGCTCCAGGCCCTGAGCTGTCAGCACAGAGCCCGACACGGGGCCCGAACCCACGAACCGTGAGATCATGACCTGAGCCAAAGTTGGACGCTCAACCAACTGAGCCACCCAGGTACTCCCTTTTTTTTTTTTTTTTTTAATGTCTTATTTAATTTTGAGATGGGGGTTGGCGACAGGGGGAGACACAGAATCCAAGACTCCAGGCTCTGAGCTGTCAGCATCATAAGCTGAAGTTGGACGCTTAACCGACTGAGCCACCCAGGCCCCCACATCTTTTTTTTTTTTTAATGATTATTTATTTTGACGTAGAGAGAGAGAGAAAGAGAGAGAGAGAGAGAAAATCCAAGCAGGTTCTGCCCTGTCAGCACAGAGCTGGACACGGGGCTTGATCTCAAGAATGCTGAGATCATGACCTGAGCTGAAATCAAGAGTCAGATGCTTACACTGAGCTACCCAGGAGTCTTCACAGACATATCTTTATACCTACCCCTAGCTTAATGCCTTAAACAGAGAAAGTACTTCAATATTTGTGACAAGAAATGAATTCAGGATATTTTATATCACTTCAGTTAATGCTTTCTTATTGGGCAATGACTCACCCTAGAACCTACAGTTTAACCAATTCTTTCATTCTATAAGTATTGGGGACCCATAATGTTCCCTATGCTAAGTGCTGGCAATATAGCATAAAACAAGATAGGCCTGGTCTCCATTTTCATGGAGCTTATCACCCACGGGAAGGGAGACTGCACAGATACAATGATTAAACAATTCTTCAATTGCTATTTTTGATATGTTTTATAAAGGAAAACACATAGTGCTATGAGAGTGTATAACAAGACACAACTAAGTTCCAGGACAGGATTCCTTGAGAATATGATACTTATACCAAGACCTAAAGAAAGCAGGAGTTTGTGGGGGGTAGGATGGCTGTGGAGGTGCAGAGGTGGATGTATTCCAAGCAGGGAAAAAAGCAGGTGGGAGGGCCCTACAACAGGAAGGGGCCAGCCCCACCCCACCCCACAAATGAAAGCAACGTAAGGTGGTTGGGGCTTAGTAGGTCAGAGATGGGGCTAGAGAGGAGGCTGGGTGGCAGAAAGAGACCTAGACAATGCAAATCAAGTTAAAAGTGTGGACTCTGTCCTGAAAGTATCAACAAGTCATTGGAAGGATTTTCAGTGGTGGTTACAACTTCACCAGATTTTCCATTTAAACAAATGACTTTGCCTGCTCTGTTCTGGACTGGGAGAAGAAAACAATAAAATAATGTAGACAGTCCAGTTAGGAAGTGACTGCTAACACCTAGGTAGGAGATAAGCATGGTTTAGACCAGCATGATAGCAAAGAAGAGGGAGAGAAACTGAAAGACTGTGGATGTATTTAATAAAACTAGCTTGGATATGAGGATAAGGGAGATGTTATAGATGACTTTCAGGTTCCTAGAGTGAGCAATAACTTTCACTGGTAGAAAAAAGGTTTTGAGGTTGAACTTATTATAAAGGCCCAACTATCTATAAAGTATGAGATGTAACCTAGTCTGCATATAGAGATTTCAGATTGACATACATAGTATGATATATGGAATCGTCCAGAGTACAGAATGGATGTCTTAAGGAAAATGCTAGGTAAAATGTCCTGTTATGAGGCTGAAGAAGCTCTCAATACTCACCACATAATGGAGAGTTTTTATTTAATGTTTCTTATACATTCAACAAATATTTGTTAAGTATCTATTATGTGCCAGATGGCATTCTAGGCATTGGAGATGTGACAGTGGTCCTGGGTCTTAACAGTTTATATTCCAGTAGAAACTATTTTAGAAAAGATATCATCAAGCTTCTTTGACTACAAGACAAAGTAATGTGTACATAGTAAAAGACATAATACATCGTAATATCACTGCTGCATTTAAAAACATTGGTCATGGGGCGCCTGGGTGGCTCAGTCAATTAAGTGTCCAACTCCTGATCTTGGCTCAGGTCATGATCTCATGGTTTGTGGGTTTGAACCCCACATCGGGCTCTGCTCTGATGGTGCCAAGCCTGCTTGGGATTCTGTCTCTCCTTCTCTCTGATCCTCCCCCACTTGTGCTTTTTCTAAGATGAATAAACATAAAAATAATTTAAAAACATTGGTGATGACAGAAGACTGATTTCACAACTCATTGAATTATAACCTGGAGTTTAAAAATAATTGTTCTCTATTAAATAAGAGAACCTACTTCTTAAGAATCTCATATTAAAGAGTACCAGATTAAAGAAAAGCTATCTTTAGGTAAATTTGAAAACTAAATTGAAATTAGAATGTTAAAGAAATGATGGCATTTGAACCAGGGAGACAACAATACAAACAGACCTCTAAACCCCACCTCTTCCAAAAGAAAACTAAAAAGGATCATTTGTTTCTCTAAGGAAAGAATTCCAGAGAATGTAAACAAGTAGGATATATCCTCAAATTAGTCCCAGGGAAGTGCCTGGGACGATGGGAACGTGGAAGAGGACTCCTGGATTAAGAATGAACAAGCTATTCTCATTTCCTTTCTTTCCACTAAATTTAGGTCCAGTAAGGAGAAGGCTCAAAATTTGTAGCTTGAGATTTTAGTGGATGTCAAATCTATCGGGGCAAATAGTCACAGGATGAACGAGGCACTCTCCTGGTCATACACGCACTTGTTTCCCACAGGGAGCTCTGTGTTCAGCAAGAACAACTATGTTCGTTTTCAAACCTCTGCATGCCAGTTATACTTGTTATTGTAATTGCACAATTAAATTACGTACAGCTCAAATTGTGAAATGATGGTGAGAATAGGTACATCTGTGAAACCTTAAGTTGAATGCTTTTGAAAGATTCAAAGGCAAGGTGCTAAAAAAAAAAAAAAAAAGACTATCAAGTTATGTAAAGCAACCACTGCATAAAACTTTAAAAATTTACAAAACCTAAACTCTACCTTCGAATAGCTTTGCTAACGTATAACCTCTTGCTCAACTTGAGAGAAACTGAAATTGGAGATTGTGGATGAAGTCGCATGGCTATAGGAAAACAATGGTCGTACGGAACTCCAACTCAAAATCTTGGTCAACATCAAATGACCAGAATATGAATGTATGAATGTTTTATATTAATTAAGACATCTAAGATGTGTACGTGCCATTTTTACAAGTTTCCATAAAGACAGTCTTTTGACTGACTTGCCTGGTCACATCAGACGAGAGGTGGCAGATAACCACAGGTGACACATTGAGTGTTTTTACCAGAGATAAGGAGCCTACTGTTTGCCTTCATACTACTTTCTGGTGTCAATTTGCAAAGGACAAGACTGTGAAAGTCACAAACCCTCTTAAATGCAACAGAATATTCAGCTACTGGGTGAATAAAGTTAACCAAGCAGTTAACGCTAACTACCAATGAATACCAACAGTGTATCCATAATGCTTCTTTAAAAAAACACAAGCAAACCTTTACTGACAGGTATGATTGACACTGAAAACTGTGCATATTTAAAGTATATAAATCAATGAACTTGGGTATATATCCCCATGAAACCATTGCCACTATAAAGGCCATAATCGCGATGCTTCTGACCTTTAAAGCTTTAAGGCTCTGCTTGTGTCTTGTTTGGTCGTTTATACAGATGTTCATCCTTTGCAGTTCTTACCCTCGCCTGAGTTTGAAAGGAACACTGAAAATAGAGAACTCCCGGGCTATCAATAATATGAATGCCTCTGGGAACAAAAATTATCTCAGGGTACTGAACTCCTCTCAAATGAAGATCACACCCCCTGGACAAGCTCAGCTAACAGTCTAGTTAGAGTACTACTCAAATAAATGTCTGATGTATAGTAAGTACACAGTACTTTTTCTTACCTTTTTCTTCTTATCTTTAAATTGCTTGATCAATGTGAGCACATGTTCGACGAGAAACATGAAATACAAGCCACCCAGAGCTGTCAGACCCTTCCACGTGGAATCAAAATAGGTACTTTCTTCTATGTTTTCAGAAGACAGATGACTGAAAAGTGGCCCTCTCTTCGCTTCCATTGCTGGTTCTTCATGGCTGTGACTGTGCTGGTGACTTGCATGAGACTAAAGGGAAAACAATGTGTGTTTTATAAATTCATTAGTTTCACACGTGTCAGAAAAACTGGCCAAGATAATAAGGTCAAATACGAAAACATTCAGAATTAGTCAAGTAATGGGATACTTCAGAGCTCAGAGGGAAGTTCAACACATGAAAAAAAAATGACCCGTAGTCAGCTAGCAATTTAGATCTTAATGTACCATGTGCTAAGGCACTTAACAGACTGCATTTGTTTAGTGTGAAGACAGATACCTTCCTTAATAACTCTCACATAGGTAACGGGTATTTTCAATGTTTGACAAGTGACCAGGGCCACAGATAGCAGGGAACTGCCAGATTTAACAGACATACAGTGTTTACTGTCTACACTCCAAACTGAAAAAGCCCACACTAGTCCTGTCACTGTGGTTACAAGAAGCCCCGTGTGTATCACGGGCTCTGGCAGGTACCTGAGATCCAGGTGTGTGGCCCCAGCAGTCCGTAGCTGGGTGCGGTAGGAACTGCCACCACTGCGCGTCAGGCAACTGAGTGTGGAGCACACCAGCTGAGACAAGATGGGGGGCGGGGCACGGGGCACCCTACGCATCAGCTGCTTGGTGCAGCAGGTATTCCTGAACAAGTGCCTTCTGGGGCCTGGGGAACTTATCACAGCAAAATACATGTAGTACTCTAAGAATGATTTTTTTCCCTGCTTACCTATGAACCTCTGAGGAAAATTTAAAGGATGAGATCCAATTATTTTAAGTATTTAATGGAGCTATCAAATAAACTTTACATAATTTAAGAATTTACTTGTGTCAATGAGTGTGAATCTCATAAATTCAACTCTCAAGGAAAATTCGTTTCTTGAGTACATAGAGAATCAGTTTATATTTCTGTGGCAAATACACTAATGTAAGCAGATAATTCACGTTGCAATCTATCACAGTAATAATATCTGAGCAGAATCTGTCTCCTTCTATTAACTGGGTCCAAAAAGTTAAATTCTTTATTTAATAAAGTCCCTTAAAGGAAAAAAGCAAAAAACAAACCATGAACATATATGCAGATCTAGAACAAAAATGCAGCTTTCAGTTACCAGTTTTTTTTTAATTTTATCAAAAAAATTTTTTTAACATTTTTTAAAATGTTTATTCATTTTTGAAAGAGATAGAGCATGAGTTGTGGAGGGGCAGAGAAGGAGACACAGACTCTGAAGCAGGCTTCAGACTCTGAGCTGTCAGTACAGAGCTGATGTGGGGCTCAAACTCACAAACCATGAGATCATGACCTGAGCCTAAGTCGGATGCTTAACTGACTGAATCACCCAGGCACCCCTAAAAATTTTTTTTTTTCAAGTTTTAAGTAATTTCTACAACCAAAATGGGTCTTGAACTCACAACCCTGATATCAAGAGTTGCATGTTCTTCGTACTGAGCCAGCCAGGCACTGCCACAAATATATTTTATTTATTTATTCAATGTTTTATTTTACTTTAAAAGACAGAGAGGGACAGAGCATGAGCAGGGGAGGGGCAGAGAGAGAGGGAGACACAGAATCGAAAGCAGGCTCCAGGCTCTGAGCTGTCAGCACAGAGCCCGATGTGGGGATTGAACTTGTGAACTGTGAGATCATGACCTGAGCCCAAGTCAGATGCTCTACCGACTGAGCCAACCAGGCGACCCTCCAGCAAATGTATTTTAAAATCAACTCTCCTAAACCAAATCTCTAACCTTTTATATATACCAACACAAAGAATTCTAGTACAAACCAAAAGTTCTTGAATTTTTTCAATGTTGAATAATACAATATACTAATAAGACAAGTGACTGTACTTACATGTGGGAGGAGGTGTAAAAAAGCATCACCACTCAATGTCCCGACAGCCAGTGCCACAAGGAAACTTAGGAGAAACTTGAAAAACACCCGATTCATGAGAGGCACTAAGATAACCCCCAGCAAGGACAGGAAACTGATGATGGAAATGGCTATAAAGCCACCAACCCAGGCTGTCAAATAAAACACAGCAAAAGGAAAATTATATAATTGTTAAACTTTGAAGAGTTTTTTAAAAGTTATTTATTTTGAAAGAGAGAGCACGCATGCACACAAGCAGGGGTGGGGGAGAGGGTGAGACGGGGGGGGGGCGGGGGGGAGATGGCGGGCAGGGGGTGGGGAGGGGGAGAGAGAGAGAGACAATGAATGAATTTCCAAGCAGGCTCCATGCTGTCAGTGAAGAGCCCAATGAGACGTGGGGCTCGATATCACAAACCTTGAGATCATGACATAAGCTGAAATTGATTTGATTTGGATGCTTAACCAACTAAGCCACCAGGCACCCCCAAGTTGCATTTCTTAATCTTCTTTTTTTTTTTTTTTTTGAAGTTTATCCATTTATTTTCTAAGAGAGAGAAAGAGGGAGGCAGGGGCAGAGAGAGAGGAGGACAGAGGATCTGAAGCAGGCTCTGTACTGACAGCAGAGAGCCTGATGTGGGGCTTGAACTCACGAACTGTGAGATCATGATCCAAGCTGAAGGTAGACACTCAACTGAGCCACCCAGGCACTACCTCACCGCCCCCCACCCCGCCCCAAGTTGCATTTCTTTTTTTTAATTTTTTTTTTCAACGTTTATTTATTTTTTTGGGAGAGAGAGAGACAGAGCATGAACGGGGGAGGGGCAGAGAAAGAGGGAGACACAGAATCGGAAACAGGCTCCAGGCTCTGAGCCATCAGCCCAGAGCCCGACGCGGGGCTCGAACTCACGGACCGAGAGATCGTGACCTGGCTGAAGTCGGACGCTCAACCGACTGCGCCACCCAGGTGCCCCAACCCCAGGTTGCATTTCTTAAGCTAAAGAAATACAAACTCAGTGGAAGAGGGCTGTGGTAATAGAGCAATAACCAAGAAACCTGCTGCTGGCTCAAATCAACAATCTGACTGAACCCTCCTGGTAAAGAATGTAAGTCTAGTGGAAAGCTCTTTCAGATGGGGGTGAAAAGAGGGCAGAATACTGCTACCCACGATGATTTCTACATCATTTGGGAACTGAGCTTTTCGACTCCCATACAGCTAAATTATGAAAGGGAGAAGAGTTAAAAAAAAAAAAAAAAAAAAAAAAAAGAAAAGAAAGAATGAAAGAAAGTGAAGGAAACCAGGAATTCAATAATTTCTTCAGTGAACAAAGCAAGTATTCACCATACTTTTTGAGCAACACAGGTCTACAGTAGAGCAGAACTTATCCTGGTTTATTAATTTATTAATAAGAACATACCATTAGGCTCCTAAACAGCAGATATTAACTCTGACCTTCTGAAACAGTGTGACAACATAGAAAAAGCCCAAATTTTGGATGGCCCTGTGGGATGTCCTCACTTACAGTATATTTTTGTTTTTAAGGCAAGGCTAACCAACTTGCTTTGTTCACACTCAGGGCAGAGAACAATTAAGATTAGGCTGAAAATGAATGGATTCATGTCAATATAGGGAAAAGGACAACATAAATATACCTACTTGAAATTATCTTTACATAAGAAAGGCTACCCTACCTATTTGTAAAGAATAGGTCTTTGGAGGGATTTCAGCTTTCTTTTCACTCGTTGTATGAATTAGACACGATCTAGCGTCAATTTGATTGATGATGGCTGGACAGAGATAGTTGAACTCTGTTGCATTCAGCAGAACCTGGATGCCCATGCCATGAGACGTGAGTAACTTGGACGCATTGAAACACTGTGGGAAACAAAGCAGTGAAAATCACCAGAAAGCATTCCCATTAGACAATCCAAAAAAATTGTCTGATGATACAACACCCTTTCCACACTGAAGCTACTTCCTTATTTTTTCAAGTCAACCCATTAGCATCAACTGTTGTTTTGAGTACTTTGGAACTTGCCTCAAGCTTCTTGGTGATACTGTGTGACAATGATGGTGTCCCACTTCTTCTGCCTACTTCTTGGGAGAAGCAGTTTAAATCATCTAGAGAGAAAGCCCTGAGCGGAATAACCTTCAGGATAAATGGACATTCACAAGCCTGTTAACTCATTGTATAAACCTATTAAGGAAATGAGCTTTAATTTTGAGATGGGAGCTCATTAGAGATTGAGAAATATGTTGATTTAATACTAACGCTACCCTACCTGGCCTAAACAAGTCCAAAACATGTCACTCTTCCAGCAATGACTGTACTTGCAAAACTTAGCTCAGTTCTATCACCCTGGCAAAAGCTCTACAAGAACGAGAGATTAAATTATGCCAATTACTCTTGTGGAGGGCAAGGCTGGTTAATAAAACAAACCTGTACCAGCAGGCAGCTGTTTCAACAACGTAATTAGACGACAAGCTCAGTTTGAAGAGAATCCCCTCTAGGTAATCTGAACGCCCCTTCTCACACATACACAAAATTGGCAATGGCACCTGTTTCTCATCTTCTGTAAAGTTACTTTAACTTCCCACAGCTCTTGGCAAATACTACTCAGAACAAACTTTATTACCGGTGTTGCTATGGGAATGACCATTAAGATTATTCTGGAATTGGTACAGTCATATGATGATTTGAATGAAGTGTTCTTTAAGTTTTGCTCATTAATGTGTACCAAGTAATTCCTTGTTCTTGACCTCTTTCAGCCAAGGAAAACTGTGCACAGTCTGGAAGTCTAGTCTAAGAAAAATACATGAATTCAGAACCTCACTGCCCAGACTTTTAATCTGTCCACCACATGGTTCTTGGTAGCTAGGACTCCACAAGCCACAGAAATACTTCTTCCAAAAAGGTAACACTATTCTTCTTGCCTTCTTTTGTGTCTTCAGCCACACCTTTCCCTAAAACATGGATTCTAACTGCTGCTTTTGTGAACTCCCATTTTCTACTTTTCATGAACAAAATCCACCTTTTAAAGGTATTTACTCCAAAAATAACTGATAACTGCCTTCCACACTCATTTTCAATTCTATTAGAAAATAGTTTTAGCTGCCAGCACCATCGTTACCAAAAAACCATCCCCCAAGTTTTGTATCAGGAATGTTTATAACACAGTAGAGATCAGGACTTTTGGACCAAATGCCTGGATGAGAAAGCAGACATTCCCTTTTCAGTAATTCATCATTTTATTTTTACTTTATACTCCTTACAGCTAAAGATAGAACGGAAATGATGGGACAAACAAGCAGGCATAACGAAAAGCAGTCATCTTACCTCCTGAGTATTTTCATTTGTGTTTCTGGAATACATAAAGCCTTTTCTGGGCTCACTCACAGATTCATTTGTTTTCCTACTGGCCAGCTGGCTCATCCGGCCTTTTTCTGTGATACTGGGTGGAGTAGAACTGCTCACATCTTTGGGGAAAAGTTTTCCAGGTTTTGGAGTGTCTATTGTCTCTAGAAAGTGAGTTCCTTCAGAGACAGTGTTATACATAGTGGAGGTCACTTCACTAGCCGTAACACCATCCTTGATTAAAACATTCCTTCTACTGTTAGCATGTTCTGATCGGTGAGATCCTTTTCCCTGGCTGCTTCTGGGATCTTTACTCGAACTATCGGGCTCATGGTCTGGGCAAAGAGCTTTCCGATTATTTTTATTGGAAGGAGCATGATTACGGTGAGAATGGTGATCATGGTCAGAGTGATGGTCGTGGTCATGGTGTATATGGATTTTTTTAATCTTATCTATGCCTATATTCTGAAGCAATTTCCTGAATCCTTCAACTGACAAGGAATTATTTTCTCCATAGCGATGGAAAAGCTGCTGTAGATGATGTCGCCGTGTGGTGACTGCCAAGTCAACGTTAATGCCAGATTCCCAATTTGTAATAATTTTCTCAGTGGTCTGAGGGAAAGCAGTTGCTGGTTCTAGTTCGTGGAGGGGATTTGTGACTGACAGGGTGAGGGTCAGAATCAGGATTACAGATAAATTCCTCGCCATTGCACCTTCCTAGAGAAAACAGAAAAAAAATTCTTGCTTTCACTTTTAAAACAATTTGAATTAAGAAATTTCATGCTGAAAATTGATACTGAACAATCAAGGTTTACAGAGTATCATTTAGTATGGTTAGTGTAATGCTACATACAGTGAAAATATAAAGAAATATACAAATATACAAATATAAAGAAATATACAAAAATACAAAGAATTCTAGGCCCTACCCTTGAATATACATGAAACAACTGGAGAACAATTGAGTGCTAAGGGACCATAATTAGCACTGAGAAAGCAACAAGTAATGCAGAAACTGGAGAGATTCATGTGGTTGCAGCCATACTGGTAATTTGTTATGGTAAGAACAATGATTCAAAATGAAACAAAACCCAATTATCTCCACCATCATTATTATTTCATAAAACAATCTTTTTTTTCTTTTTCATAAAACAATCTTTTAACGTCGGAAAAAAAAAAAGTAGAAACGGTAATCTCAGAATTCACATTTATAACTTTTCTTAACTGTACACAAATCAATTTAAGTCTTCTCTCTCCCAATCCCACTCCTCAAAGGCAACCCATTTTGCCAGTTTCTTGTATATCTCTTAGGATATTTTCTATCCATAGTCAAGTAGATGTGTCCTTTAATGACACAAATCGGATCCTTTTTCCCACTCAACAAATGACACCTTTCAGTGTTGGTACATACAGATTGATCTCATTCTCTTGAATGACTGCAAAATGTCACCTCTAATTTTTTTTTAATATGAAATTTATTGTCAAATTGGTTTCCATACAACACCCAGTGCTCATCCCAACAGGTGTGTCACCTCTAATTAAACTTCATTAAAAAAATCGTTATGTTCCTATAAAACAGTAAAAATTTTATCATGGACTATCATCACTCATTCACACAATAGAATTTGGAACCAAAGGCCTAACCTCCAGGAAAAGAATCAAGTTGAGCCTTGGGGCGCCTGGGTGGCTCAGTGGCTCTTGATTTCAGGGTTGTAGGTTTGAGCCCCACGTTGGGTGTAGAGATTTAAATCTTAAAAAAAAAAATCTTAAAAAGAAATCCCATTTTATTAAAAAAAAAAAAAAATCGAGCCTTGAAAAGCAGAACTCAGTTAAACAAGGGAAGGTATAGTCCAGATAAGCAGAAGGGCTGATATCTCAGGACCCAGATGTCCAGCACCAATGATGGATGCTGACTGCGACCAAATTCACCTGCCTTCAGCCAAAGAGGTGGAGGTCGGTTCTAGAGCTAGAGAGCAAGGACGGGGTAACTTCTACCACTTTCAGCCGTCTCCTGCACCAGGAAAAGCTGGTGCTAGGAGGGCTAGCACCTTACAGGGCTAGGCTCCTCAAAGAACAATTTTTCGGGCCTGAAGTTTTGGGAATTCAGTTAATATGCAAAGGATAAAGATTAAGAAATCATTCGCAGAAGAGAAAGTCAAGGACCAGAGTGGGTGGGGACAAACACAAACGGGTGGCTCAGAGGGCAGCTCCATGCCTTTCTCCCGGGAGGATGCTACTTAAGGCGGTCAAGGACCAGCCGCCGGTTCTTCCCTACAAGTCAGCGTGTGTTGAAGAAAAAAGAAAACCTAAAGACAAGGGCCTGGAAAAAGGGGAGAGTGGAGAAAACGGGAAAAAAGGGCACAAAACTGCTTCCAACAAAGGCTTTCGTATTTTTAAACACGACAGTACCTTCCTCGAATATGAGATGAACAGGACAGACCGTTTCCTCCGAAAGTCCTCCGCTGGACTCCGAAACCCATCTATGCACCCGAAACTGGGAAGTCCGGCCTCCACGGACCGCGAGGTTCCCCCTCTCCGCTGTCCCCTCCCGGACCTGCGGGACTCACCTCTCCGCGGCCTCGCCGTCCCACGGCCCGGCCCCGCGCGCCGGTTCAGTTCCCCGCGGGCGGTCCGGAGGGCTCGGAACCGGTCCGTGCTTCTGTCTCAGAAGCCTCTACAGGGCACGGAGAAGCGGCGGTCTCATCTGCCCGGCTGCCCTTCGGGCCGGGCTGGGGTACCGCCGCGCAGCCACCGGGAAGCCGCGCCCCACGCGCCTCGCCTCCCAGGAGCAGGAGGACAATTACTAATTACCGCCGCGCGCAGCGCGCCGCCGCGAACCACCGCCTCCGCCAGCCATGACTGCAGGGCATGCGCAGTGCGGCCCGGAACCCCGTCCCCGTCAGGCGGATCCACGAGTCCGCCTGTTCGCCCGCGCCGCGGGGCTCGCAGGGGCGGGTGAGACGAAGGCGCGGTCCGAGCAGGCTGTGAGAGGCGGCACCAGTTAGGAGCCCTTTCGTCCAGCCTCTCCCCGGCCCTGCGCCGCTCTGAGGCCCGAGATTCGCTCTTGAGTTCCCCCGGCCAGCTTCCGTCCGCTGCTGGGAGCCTGGCCGTGAGGGGCAGTGGGACGTTCCTGACGCTCCCGCGGCACACGAGCCCCGGGTCTTTGTGGAGGACCCTGAGCTACTCCACGCGGGTCTTCGTTCCTGCGACGCAGCCTGTGCTTGGGCGCTGGGCTACGGTCCAGCACAGAGTGCCGGTAGCTAGCTGCGCCCGGACACTAAAGACCACTTGCGCCAGGAGAGTGGGCGGGCCCGGCGTGGGCGTGGCCGCCTCCGCCCCGCCCTCGGACGCCTCCGCCCCGCCCTCGGACGCCTCTGAAAAGCGGTGTGGATAACGCCAGCAGGAAAGGCCACCACGCGGGTAGTTCCGCTCCGAAGGCGGAAGTGCGCGTCCAGGCCTCCGCCGCGGCCCAGCCAGCAACATGGTAGCGCCCGTGCTGGAGGTAACTCACGTGTTTTGCTGCCCAAACCGGGTGCGGGGAGCCCTGAGCTGGAACTCCGGGCCCGGAGGACTTTTGGCCTTCGGCACATCCTGTTCCGTGGTGCTCTATGACCCTCAGGTAAGAGAAGTGGCTGGACGCCTGTTTCCATGTTCTTCGGGGTCGGAATCCTCTGGGTGCGCTGCGGCCAGACTGTAGACACTCCTGCAGAGCGGCAGATAGGGTGTGTGGGCGAGGGGTCGCCTTGGGGCGTGCGGGACTCGTCTCGCACGCCGCGGCAGCCTGGGGTCACCGTGTACTGCCAGTAGCCTGTTAGTCTCACGTAGCCCCCCACCTGTCCCACGTAACTCCCCACATGAATGACAGCCGTTTCTGAAAACTTCCGTGGGAACGGCCGTACTGTTAATGAGTTCGGGTTTTAAAAGATTGGCAATTTAGGTATGGATGAAAGCCATTATCACAGGTGGTACCTCACTTCTGTATTTCCTTCAGATTTACTTAACAAGCTTGTATTGGGTTTCAAAGAAATATTACTTGTATTTTGACTTAAGGAGTAGATATTTTAAAGAAGGCGCCGGTGGGGTAAATGTCAAAGGGATTAGGAATCCTAAGCAGTGGTTATAGGGCAGGGAGTACATATTCTTGGAACTTTACCAAGTCTATTGATTGTTTTCTTGGCGATTTAACCAGGCTTTTTTTTCTCCCCCTTTAAAATGTTTGTTTATTTTGAGAGAGAGAACGCATGCAGGGGGAGTGTCAGAGGGAGAAGGAGAGAGAGAATCCTTAGCAGGTTCGGTGCTGTCGGCCCGCGGAGCCCAACCACAAGCTCTGTCTCACCAACTGTGAGATCTTGAGCTGACCGGAAATCAAGAGTCCAGCGCTCAATCTCGGGAGTCCAGAGCTCAATTGACTAAGCCACGCAGGCGCCCATAACCAAACTTTCCAAGTGGCTACTTTTTGCAGTCTTACCAGAGTTATTATGACTCCATTCCCACTGTCTGATTTCGGAGGATACAGTTAGTATCGCTTCTCAAAAGGAGCCTCAGTGTAAAAAGTAGAGTGCTAGAAATGAAAATGCAATGCAGGAGATAGCTCTATGTATTTCTTATTGTACTGCTTTATTTGATTAAAAATCTCATTCTCATAATCTTTTCACATTCAAATTTGTATATGAAATAGCTGTATTTTCTGTATCTTGAGCTGGCTTCCTGCCTCTTTGTTTCCTATTGTTGCCATGCATTCTTTTTTTTTTTTTTAATGTTTATTTTTGAGAGAGCATGCACGTGGGCAGGGGAGGGGCAGAGAGCAAGAGAGAGAATCCTAAGCAGGCTCAGAGTTGTCAGTGCAGAGCCCCAACTTAGGGCTCAAACTCACCATGAGATCATGACCTCAGCTGAAACCAAGAGTTTAACCAGCTGAACCACCCAGGCGCTCCACCATGCCCTGCCATGCGTTCGTAACTGGCAGGAGAAAGCATGGAAAACCAAGGAAAACTTTACTGAGACAGTCAACCAAGGACTGACTCAGCTGTAGAGGGCAATTTTTCTGCAGCCACGTAATGTATTTGTGCCCGTGTCTTCCATCACATTTTTACTTTTAATGGTAGCCTCGTGGCCATGTTAGGGGATTTTAACTTACCAAAAAAGAAGTATGTTGGGCCTAAAAAGTACTTTGTTACATATCTGTTGTTTGGGCTCTAAATTAAATATAGGAATAAGAGCATGTCAAATGCTAAAGTAAAGTTTTGGTGTGATACTCAGCAGATTTTTGAGGACCCTCTGTGCTAGTCCTGGACTGGGTGGTGATGACACAAAGATAATGGGTAATAATTCCTGCCCATCAAGGAATTCTTAATCTAGTGAGAGAGACAGTGAAATACTATAAATTGTTTCACAGCCTCAAATAACTTATGTGTGAAATATACCAGTTTTTGCACATTCACATCTGAATTTCAGTTGGCATTTAAGCAGATAGGAAGCTTGTGCTGTTCATAGTAAATAGGGAAAGTGGCCCTAAAGAGGAAGGCACTGTAGTCACAGAGTTAATATCTTCAGTGCGTGAAGTAAAATAAAGCCCAAGTGTGGAGGGATGTTACCGAAAGCACAGTCTGAGCGGCTGCTGGGAACTTGACTGTACCCCTTGAAGGGATCCCATGTCTGAAGACCTTAGTTGTGGCCTGGTAACTTTGTTTCTTTAAGGCTGATCACCCAACATCTGATCAGCCATGGCATGTAAAGAGAGCCATGAATTTGACTCCAATAATCATGAATTTCTCTATTGAGGGGGTTTTTTTGGTCAGTAAAACCCCGAGATTGGTACAAGCATGGTAGCAGTAGGCCCTGAGACCTGTGGGAGCACAAGAAAGAGTTAGCCTGGGGTATCCAGACAGGCTCCCCAGTAGAGAAGGACCAAGGTGGTCAGGAGGAGCTAGCAGATAAAGACCTGAGAGCTCAGTGTGCTGAGAACAAGGAACATCCAGAATATGGAGTGGTGACAAAGGCAGGCACACATTAGAGTGAACGGATAGTTTAAGCTATGGTTTAGAGTTTATGAATTAAGGGAAGTGATTCTGTTTGAAATAATCCTGAACTTTTTATTAGCATCAAAACCATTGACATCTGGGGCGCCTGGGTGGCGCAGTCGGTTAGGCGTCCGACTTCAGCCAGGTCACGATCTCGCGGTCCGTGAGTTCGAGCCCCGCGTCGGGCTCTGGGCTGATGGCTCAGAGCCTGGAGCCTGTTTCCGATTCTGTGTCTCCCTCTCTCTCTGCCCCTCCCCCGTTCATGCTCTGTCTCTCTCTGTCCCAAAAATAAATAAACGTTGAAAAAAAAAAAATTAAAAAAAAAACCAAAAAAAAAAACCATTGACATCTGACTTTTATTAATTTATTAATTCCTCTGTAGGATAATTTGTAATTTACTAACTGGTGTTTTCTTTTGTAAAGGAAAGGGTTGTCACCAGCAACCTGAATGGTCACACTGCTCGGGTCAATTGTGTACAGTGGATTTGTAAACAAGATGGTTGTAAGTATTCATCTGTTTGTTAAAGGTACTTTCAGTTGTTTTCTGATAAGTATGGTTAGTCATGTTTCTAAAAAGAATTGCTTTTAGATGGTGCTTCCAAAATCCTTTGGAATTTGCTGAAATGTCTTATATATACCTACTGTGGTATTCTTATGGACTCTGAAATAATTTTATTTTCTATTCCATAAACACTTATTGAGAGCATTCTGAGCCATGCACAAATACAGAATTTGCTGAATAAGTATGACTTTGCTATGATTTTATCTGTGACATTAAAAAAAAAGTTTAGGGGCACTTGGGTGGCTCAGTCAGTTGAGGGTCCTACTTTGGCTCAGCTCATGATCTTGCGGTCTGAGGGTTTGAGCCCTGCGTCTTTGCTGACAGCTCAGAGCCTGGAGCCTGCTTCTGATTCTGTATCTCCCTCTCTCTGTCCCTGCCCTGCTCATGCTCTGTCTGCCTCTCTCAAAAATAAACATAAAAAGATAAAAAGGTTAATAAGCCACTTATTTCAATTGGTAATGCAGTATTCGTCATGTTAGGTCAATAAAAACCATTAAATAGTAGAAAGAGTGGCTGTTGGTGCAGATATTAAAGCACAATTGTAATTATATTAATTGCTGCCAAGTGACATCAAAGACTACTTGAATTTCAGTATAGGGATTTATTATAAAATGTTAATTTGGGCTTGTATATTTTATCTTTAAAAGTGAGGTTATATAAAATGAATTGCTTGTGTTTCAATGTAATCTGTAACTGTTATGTTTGATTTCCTAAGATTAGGGCTCTACCAGTAGATAATTAAGATATTTTTTCTAACCCAAGTATTAGTGATATATAAAAGGTTAATAATATTATTTCATAATTTTAGGAGAACCCATCTGGCTTGGTTTGTAGAGCATGTGACTGGATCTCAGGGTCATGAGTTTAAGACCCATGTTGGGTGTGAGCCTACTTAAACAACAACAAAAAAACCTTTCATATTTTTATTTTCATTTTTTTAATGTTTATTTTGTGAGAGAGAGAACACGGAGGGGCAGAGAGAGAGGGGGACAGAGGATCTGAAGAGGGCTCTGTGCTGACAGCAGAGAGCCCAATACAAGGCTCAAACTCACGAACCATGAGATCATGATCTGAGCTGGAGTTGGATGCTTAACCGACTAAGCCACCCAGCTGCCCCATTTCATATTTTTAAAATGTCTGATTTTTAACACATTACTTTTAGGGACCTTATAGTAATTCTCAAAATCATGTAGTTAAATAATTGGCTTAGTGTCTGTGATCCATGAAGAAATTAAAGCCCCAAGATCACAGCTGGCTGGCAGTAGGGTTTGGACATGAACCTCGGACTTCTGACTATGGATCTAATGTTCTTCAGACAATCCCCCTGTTGCTCCCCTAAATATCTAGCACACAGACCAGAAGAACCATAAGTGGAAAATTATATTTGATTATTTCTCCCTTTTTGGTTGTTACTCCTTATTCTTCTGTTATCCACAAGAAGTTGTGTTTAAAAGAGCTACTCTGAAATATTTGTCTTATTTCAAAAATATGTCATATACTTGGTAGCAGTTGACTGTAAATGTCTCATATAGGTCATTCCTGCCGAAAGTATTTAGCGTGCATCTTACATGTTGAAACAACCAGGTATATTCAGATTGAGGGACATTTGCAAAACAACTGGCTGGGACTGTCATTGTCCCAAAAAAAGGGGACTGGGAAACTATTCTAGGTTAAAGGATATTAAAAAGATATGGCAACTAAATATGCAATTTGTGGTCCTTAGGTTCAGAATTTATAAAAGTTACAAAAGACGTTACTGGGACAATTCAAGGTAATTTAAATATGGACTGTATGTTACATGGTGATACTGTATCAATCAACAATTAAAACTTTTGAATATGTTAATTGTCCTGTGGTATGTACGGAAATGTTCTAATTCTTAGGTTACATATAATAAAGTGTTAGAAAGTCAGAGGTCATGATGTCTACAACTTATTTTTAAATGGTTTGTTAAAATAAAGGGATCTATGTATGTGTGTATAGAGAAAGTGAGATGTTAGGCAAATGTGGCAAAATGTTAATAGTTGGTGAGTCTAGATAAGGGTATATGAGTTTGCTTATATCTTTTCTATAGCCTTGAGAGTTTTCAAGACAGCTGGGGAAAAAATAAAAATATTTATGGAGATATAACTTTTTTCAGCTCCTTCTACTGAATTACTTTCTGGAGGATCTGATAATCAAGTGATTCACTGGGAAATAAAGAATAATCAGGTGGGTGGACATGTTTATAGTTATAAGAAAAGACCTTTATCTGCTTTTATTTGCGTCTTTTTGTCCCTTCTACTGTATTCTTTTATGAAGTTGCTTTATTCTTATCAGTAATCCAGGTCCTGTATCTTCTATACTTCACATGCCCTGTACCCTTCCTTCTGATATTTGCTCTCATATTCACATGCTGTCATTCATTTCTGTGAATTTCCCATCATTTTGTAATAGTTTTCACACTGCACATACAGGGGCTATTTGTTGTGTCTTCACTGATAGCATAAATTAGTACTGCCTTGTTCACAGGACAGCTGTTACCATGTGGATATAGATTTACATAATTCTGAGTGATGTTATAATATGCAGTGCTGAGTATGGACGGATTTCTATTGATGGACACTAGGTTGTTTCTAGTTGTAAGCAAAGATTAAAAGTTAGCGTGTTAGACATTTGAACATCTGTCATGCAGTAGATGTAGATGAGGCAGAATCCTATTCATGATTCACGTACATGGTTTTGAAGGCAAAATCTACTTGAAGAGTTAAAGAGCAAGGGTAGCTCCGTAGATAATGTGCTCTAGCTTGCTGTACCACAACCGTGGTGCTGTGAGTTTAGTAGAGTTTTAAGAGGTGGTCTTTGAATTGGGTCTTAAAATATCAGGTGGTTTCCTTGGGAGGAATTAAAAAAAATTTTTTTTTAATGTTTATTTTTATTTTATTTCTTAAAAAAAAAATTTTTTTTTTAATGTTTATTTATTTTTGAGAGAGAGAGACAGAACGTGAGTGGGTGAGGGTCAGAGAGAGGGAGACACAGAATCCGAAGAAGACTCCAGGCTCTGAGCTGTCAGCACAGAGCCTGATGTGGGTTTCTAGTCCACAAACTGAGATCATGACCTGAGTGAAGTTGGGTGCTTAACCTACTGAGCCACCCAGGTGCCCCTAGTGTTTGTTTATTTTTGAAGGAGAAAAAGACAAAGTGTGAGCAGGGGAGGAGCAGAGACAGAGAGAGGGAGACACAGAATCAGAAGCAGGCTCCAGGCTCTGTCAGCACAGAGCCCAACATGGGGCTTGAACTCATGAGCCATGAGGTCATGACCTGAGCTGAAGTCGGAAACCCAACCGACTGGGCCACCCAGGTGCCCCTCCTTGGGAGGAATTTAAGGGTCTAGAATTCCTGGGAGGAAATTCCTGGCATGAATGAAAAAGCTCAGTTGATAAAGAAGACCACCTGTTCAGCAGTATCCAGTCTTAACCCAAGCCTAAGCTTTAGGACAGGGCTTTCTAAAAAAGTTTGTTCAGGGAGGTATTCATCTCTCAAGAGGTTAAGTGAAAAAAGGAATCTATGGCCAATCAAGGTTGGGAAACACTATATTCTATACCTCCTTTAGAGAGTCCCAGTGCACCGTGAGTATAGTGAGGGCTCTGTAAAGTTCTGACATGGACCAACATGAGTATCTTTAAGTACCATTTCCCAAGCTTCGTTCAAGTCTTAACTTTTTTTTCCCCTTTTAAGTTTCTTAGCATTCCTTGTAACTGAATGACATAGTTCTGGACATGTTTCTTGATAATTCATTGTAGGCACTACTACTAGAGAAGTACGGTAGGGGAAGATCACGTGGAAATGTAGATACCAGCTTTAAGAGTTTGTTCTTTATTAGCAGGCACTAGGAAGTCCTTGATGATTTCTAAGCAGAAGAGTATGAATAACAGAAAAAGATTAATCTGACAGCAATGTGCCATATCAGAGTAGGAAAAAATAGGAAGAAAGCAGTGTGGGGTGTTTTTGAAGGCAAAATGATTTTGACATTGACTAGTTATTAAAGGAGTGGGAGCTGGTGTTAGGGGAGTAAGTAATAAAAATAGTGGGATTCTGTTTCCAGGTCTTGGGAGAAAGGTGCTTCTACAAAGTAAGATAGGGAAACTGGAGGAAAGATGTGGAATTTACTTGTAGACATTTCACTTGAATTGCTGGCCTGGCATCCATACTTGTCCTCAGAAGGAGAGGGCAGGTGTGGAGGTGGGGATTTTGGAAGTACCTAGACGTGAATGAGAGCAAAGGGAGGTGTAGCAAACTTAACTCCTGTTTGGACTGATCTTGGTAGAGGAATCCAGAGGGAGTGAGTGATTTGAACACTTGATTTTGAGATGTTGAGGTGAGACTTGAAAAACTCTTTCCTCATTGCTGCCCCACGCTTCTGTCAATAGGGGATCACAGACTGAGCAAGTATCTGGTGGCAGCAAACTTCAGGAGGAGCCAGAGGAGAAAATGTGAGGCCAGACAGGGAGGACGGCAGGAGGGTAAAAGGCATAAAAGGGGGTTAAAGGGAATAAGAGGATTTAGAGGAAGGGGCCACACATGGAAACCTTAGAGCCTTACAGGCTCCTTTCCGTATGCATTTCCATGTATGCAGGTGTTCAACACACCTTGACTTCTGATAAAAGGAAATAATTCTAAGCTGTTAGAATGAGAGGTTTGTCTTTGAAGAGTGAGCATTGTTTTTTTAACAAGGTGACAAACTTGAGAGGTTTCTTTTGAGTTTTTAAAATTCTCTGATGGTTGACATACACCCCTGCTTAAAAATGTAAAATGAGTATTTTCAAGAGATTTAAATTTGGGGGGAGTAATGATATAGACACATGTGAAGAAAGTTTACAGAAAAGCATGAAGAAGGAAAACAAACTAAGTACAGAACCTCAACAGAGTTAACATTCTAATGAACATTGTTGTAGTTCTCTATTTCGTGTGTATACTTATACATGCAAGAGATTATATTGTACTTGAATTTTTTAAAATGAGTTTTCCAAGAAGCCAAAAGTTAATGGTTGCAGGAAGTTAGTGTACAGAACCTTATACATAATTATTTTCTTGAATGGCAGAGTTCAGCTTAATTGGGAAAACAATTGAAACATTTAAGGGACCCCACTATTTTGGGAGATAGCAAATGATAGAAGATACTTATCAAAGGATATGATGGAATCTCACACATTTTGAACTCTAAAAAATACACCTAAAATGACAGAAATGATACCACAGGGCATAATCTTGCATGGCAAGCATTTAGATGATAAATGGAATTTCTTAGTTCTGCTTGCCATTTTTTTTTTTTTCATTTTCCAGCTGTACTTGATTCAGGCAAGTATCATGAGTGTATGCTAAAAATATTTGGTTAAAGTTTGATGGAGAAGTACCAAGTTCCAAAGTATAATCTTACATAACATTACGAAAAAAATTTTTACCTTCGCAGTGAAAAAACATGGCAGACACTACCTTTACTAGGATACCAAGCTTAACTTCACTAATATTGGCACAGAGTGATATCATGTGCTTCCTGATGGGATGCACATGGATAGTAATGTCAAAATGTATATCCTGAATCTATTCATGAGGAAATATCAGACTGATCCAAAAGAGAAACATTCCACAAAGCTGGCTCTAGTCTTCAAAAAATATCAGTGTTGTGGTTGTCTTTCCATGTTATCCTTTTTGTTGACTACAGTGTGTATCTACAATAATTTAATCAGTTCCTCTTAAAAATTTTAGGTTGATTGCAATTTTTCACTAGTATAAAGATTGTGTGATGAATCTTTTTCTGCATTCGTTTGTTACTATTTGTTACACTAGTGTGGTTAGCATCTCAGAGTAGATTCTTAGATGTGAAATTGCTGTGTCAAAGGGTATGCACACTTTAAGTGTCCTTACTGCAGTCAGACCAACTTCTCTGAAGTTTACTTGCTCTTCAACTCTAGAGGATGTATTTCTGGGTCAGGTAGTTTAACAGTACTTTTAATTCTGTGATTTTAATTCAGTAAAGGTAAAACTGTTAAGTCCTTTTTTATCACCGTGTTTTTGTCAATTCTTTCTGATGTAGCTTTTAAAAGCAGTCCATCTCCAAGGCCACGAAGGACCTGTTAATGCAGTGCATGCTCTTTACCAGAAGAGGGCATCAGGTGTTGCATTCCGTACACTGATGGTGTCTGCAGCTTCTGATTCTACTGTTCGAGTCTGGTCTAAAAACGGTTCAGAAGGTAGGTTTAGAGAAATTATAATACAAATGAAATAGTAATTGTCAAGTGACGAAAGAACATACATGTCAGTTTCTTTCAGTCTTTGAAGTCCTTTTATTCCCTGTAACGTTAAAAATTGACCATTTACGTCCACATGGTCATTGGGTCTCAGGATTGACTTCTCTCATCCCTGTTGCACCCAGGGCGGTTGACGATGCTGCCCAACCTTTCTAGGTGGATAAGCTCAGTGTTAGTTGTTCATGGTGTTTTTTATTTCTTAGTAACATGCCTTCAGACCTTGAACTTTGGAAATGGATTCACTCTGGCTCTCTGCTTGTCTTATTTGCCTAATACTGATGGTGAGTATCCTGCTGAGTATACGTTAAAACAGCAGTATAGGTGCCTGGCTGGCTCAGTAGAGCATGCTACTCTTGATATCTGAGTTGTGAGTTCAAGCCCCATGTGTAGACCCTACCTAAAAATCCCAAAACACCACAAAAAACAGCAATATGTTTTTGTATCTCCCTACAACCAGACACGTTGGGTTTTAATATTGTATCTAGATAAGTTGAAACATGGAAAATAGACCTTTTAAAAGAATGGAAGTATAGTTGACACAATGTTACATTAGTTTCAGGTGTACAACATAGTGATTCCATTACTGTGTTCCTTATGCTATCTTACCCAGAAGCGTACTTTTGTTTTCAGTATTCAAATGACTTGTGTATAGAACATAAAATTAAGAGAAGTTGTAAGAATTTTGATAGCTGTTGAAAATTTAAGAGACCTAATATGTACTTGGGATTGATGCTATTTATCGTGTACGTTATCAACATCTATAGATCTAATTTGGGAAAATGAACTCTTTGAAGGCTGAGATCTGGCATAAGTTGAAAAAAATACTAAAGATGAACCCTGTGAACATTCCTCTGAAGATGAGAGCCTCTTCACATCCTGCATAATGACCATTGGCCCAAGATCACTTAGAATCTCCCAACAGAAAAACTTCCCTTTTGCTATGAAACCCATCTGTACGTACCTTTGATTGTCCTCCACAGAGTTGTTGGCCAATGTGGTTCAGTCTGTCTCTGCCGCCTCAGTTGTCTGGAGGACATACCTGGTGGAGAGAGGCCACCAGCCTCCCTTGCCCTCTGCAGCAGCAACTGCCACTCCATGTTACGACGTGATGAACTTTGTGCAAGGGCTCCCCGGGAGGAGGAACTCCCACATTCTGGCTTCATAGCAGAGAATTTAGTTTCTTCCCATCCACAGTGAGGCCAAGTGACTGGAGTTTTTGTTTTTGTGTTTTGTTTTGTTTTTTGATGTTTGTGTGTTTGAGAGAGCTGCCAGCCAGCGTGGGAGGGGTGATGAGTGAGGGGGACAGAGAATCCGAAGTGCTGACAGTAGCAAGCCCCATGCCCTCAAACTCACAAACCTTGAGATCATGACCTGAGCTGAAGTCGGATGCTCAATCGACTGAGCCACCCAGGTGCCCCTGGGGTTTTTTTTTGTTTTTTTGGTTTTACCTGATTTAGAGTGAGAAAATCTTTGAAAAACAAATTTAGAAAAAGACTCCTAATTTTATCTGCTGTCCTTTGGTAACGTGAATTTTTTTATAGTCCTACCTTTCATAACATTTTAACCATGTATTTAATTACCTGCTCTTTTTTTTTAAAATTGAGGTATAATTGACACGTATTAGTTTTAAGTATACAATGTAAGGATTTGATATTTATATATATTGTGAAATCACCACAATAAGTCTGGTGAACATTCCTCACCATCCATAGGTACAGAATTTTTTTCCTTGTGATGAGAACTTTTAAGATCTATTCTCTTAGCAACTTTCAATTATGAAGTAATTGTATGTGCTTTTATTTTGTTCTCTATTTGCTTCATGAATTTTGTTTTACTGTTGAATTCTCAAAGTGTAAGGTCCTTGAAGTAACAAACCCTTAAAACTTTGTGCAGTAGCCATGATGCTGGACTCCTACATAGCTCGTACATTTTCTGGCTGTGTTGGACCAGCAACTTTTCATATTAATCTTCTGGTTGACATGGTGAAATGCTCCCAACTTGCTTTTTGTGTTTCTCTTTTCACTGCTGCTTCTATCGTAAATGACACAGAATGGAGGAAAGGACTCGCAGCTAATTAGCAGTGATTCTTTGCCGAGTAGCTGTTTGGTTTTTTTTTTTTTTTTTTATTTGTTTTGAGAGACAGCGCAGGGGAGGGGCAGAGAGAGAGGGGGAGAGCGAATTCCAAGCAGGCTCTGTGCTGTCAGTACAGAGTCCAACACAGGGCTTGATCTCACAAACTGTGAGATCATGACCTGAGTTGAAATCAAGAGTCTGATGCTCAACCAACTGAGCCACCCAGTCACCAAGTAACTGTTGAATAGAACATTTGAGATTATTCATTTTATTCCTGCAGACATTTATTGAGCACTTTCAGTTTGTGCAGGGTGTGGGAAATAGAAGTCTGGATTCTTTACCAAGTTCTTAGAATCCATCATAGGTGATAATCATAACATGTGATGGAATATTTACAGTAAAGCCTCTTTTTATCCTCCCAGTACCAATATTAGCATGTGGCGATGATGACTGCAAAATTCACTTATTCGTTCAACAAAATGATCAGGTAATTAATGATTTTATTAAGATACTGGAATTACGTTCTGCTTAATTACACATTTTAATGCAGCCTAGTTCCAGATGATAAATTTTAGGGATGTTCTACTACTCTAAACTAAAATAATCCAGTACGAGAATCTTTTTTGAAAGTCCTCTTTTAGATGGTTTTCCACTCTCTTTGAACACAAGTAAGTGCTGCGTTGGCCACCTGGTCCAGAGTTGTTAGGTGGAAACGGATCATTAGATGGTGGAAGGACAGGAGGAAGATGCTGTGGTGGTGGTTTATAAATTTTTTTTTGGTACATTCTAAATAAATTATATCTATGGTGAAATACAGCTGGTAGTGTTTGTCTTTCTGAGCTTACCTAGATATTGAGACATTAGAGGAGAGAAGTTCTGGAAAAGGGGTTGGGTCACTTAAAACTTCAATAGTAGAGATACTTCTTTCTTTACCTTCTGTAGTAAAGTTTAAAATGGTTGTGAATGTCCGACCACCCGACTTTTTTCTACAGAATAATACGTGTCATTTTATCCTGTAAAAATTTAGAGTATTTATCTATTTATAGATATTACGTATTCAGCATTGCTCCATTAGATAAGTTAGATGACTATGAGATTTTTTCATTCCCAAATGAGAGCTCTATCTTATGTCTGATCAGATAGTGTTGCCAATTTAAAAAACAAAAAAAATGTGCATCAGGACTGGCTGTGACCCCAAATGAAATCACTGATATACCTGAAAATTTAAATTCTTACATCAAGTCTGATGATTTTTGTTATCTTACTAGTTTCAGAAAGTGCTTTTTCTCTGTGGACATGAGGATTGGATAAGAGGCGTGGAATGGGCAACCTTTGGTCAGTATGAAATCTTGCTGAAGTTCATATGATGGGGCAAGTGTGTGGAACTTCCTGGAAAGCAGCCTGTTGTGTTTTCATTTAAAATTTTCGTTGTATGTAACATTTTTCTGTTGTCCCTTTTAGAAAAGAGGATACCTACCCCTTTTGTTAACTATCAATTGGGGTGGCAGGGGATGAAAGCAGTTGATGTTTTAAAGCGGACACTAGCTGACTATTACACACGTAGACATTCTTGAGGAGTTCTTTGTAGAATTTTGTAGACTGTATAAGAACACATGTCATAACCATTTATTAGTATTGTATGTATATTTGCCAATGTTACTGAAAAAGAATATAGGTCAAGTGAATAAAGGGCTGGGAGGCAAAGTCTAATTTTTTCAGGAAGTTTAAAGATCTGCATATTGTGGAGGAGAAAGTCTTACACATAAATTTAAGATATAATGTTTAAAAAAATAATAAAATTTGTTGTTTTATTAGGTAGAGATCTTTTCCTGGCGAGCTGCTCACAAGATTGCCTGATACGAATATGGAGGCTGTATGTAAAATCAACATCTTTAGAAACTCAGGATGATGATAATATAAAGCTGAAGGAAAATACTTTTACGATAGAAAATGAAGGTGAGTAATAATGAAAATATTTGATGTTAACAGTTTCCTGACTCATTCATAATATTATTAACACAACACACCTAGGTGAAGGTTAGTTTTTCAAAAGTATCAGATACCTACGTGAAATGGATACTGTGCATTTTTAAAAACAATTTTTTTAAGGATAAGTTATTTTTCGTATATGAAACTTACTTTTCTTCTAAACCACGTTTGTAAGATTTTTAGAAATTGCTGAAAATGTTTACTATTCTCTCAAATTATAAATTATAAGATGCCAAATTTTTCGTTTAGCATCGGAAGATCTAAAAGAATAAAGTAAGTTATCCGTACCTTTACTGGATGAGAGAAGACGAGCCAGAGCCCTACATTTGAGTGGGATGTGTAATTCTGATTTTCTTTTTGGGTGGTAATCAGAGCAGTACCCCTGCATGGCAGATCCTGTTGGGATGTTGTATTTGAAGGAAATATTTTTAAGTGTTCAACTAAATTATAGTGTTGTTCACCTAGGAGTACTCTCCTTTGTTATTACTCTTCTTGGTTTTGAAGCCCTTTAGAGTTGAGATTTTGGTACGTGGTTTTATGGGGAAAACCTAGAAATCCTTAACCAGCATGTCATGAGTAGCTGGCTGTTCCCAAATATGAAATTTTGCTACATTTTTATTAATGACTTTGAAAGGTCATAGTACTGATTTGACCTCCTTTATTTCTGCATTTTTCTTAATTTTTTTTTAAAATGGTATTTTAGGCTATTATATGCTGATAATGACTGAGGATAGCCAGGAGGCTGACATGTCTGTTTTTCCTTTTTCATTGCAGTATAACAGCAGCTATCCCAGAAAAGTTTTAAAATTGGACATACTCCTTAATATGTACTTATGACTAGAGAAAAATTTATGTAATTTTAGAACTTTTTCTCTTGTAATTTTGAACAATGAGTGAAGTCATTGAAATTTATTTTTTTGTTGAATTATTGACTCTAAATCATGTTTCTGTTCTGACTTTTGGAAAGGGAGTACATAGTTGTACAACTTTGTTGGTAATGGAAATTCTTTTTAGAAGAGCTTTCAGGAAGAATATGTCATTCTTTTTGTTGCAGGTATTAAAATAGCATTTGCGGTTACTCTAGAGACTGTGCTGGCTGGTCATGAAAACTGGGTAAATGCAGTTCACTGGCAGCCTTCATTCTACAAAGGTAGGAAGAAAACATACTACATACTTGTCATTTCAGTTGAATCACACATGTAGAATTTTAAGCTGACCAAATGCAGTGGAGGAAGTGTTTTTAGTGTGACCAAGTGCTCACTAACTGGCTGGCTCAGTCAGTAGAGTGTGCAACTCTTCATCTCGGGTTTGTAAGTTTGGGCCCCGCCTTGAGTGTAGACTTTACTTAAAATCTTGGAAAAAAAAAAAACCCAAAACCTAAAAATCTCATATATAAGACATTTTTAAGTTGGCACAGTATAATACTACAGTTAGGTTCTCCTGGACATTCAGTCCCATTGAAACTTACACTCCTAAGTGGGAAAAGTGTGATTCCTGCTGTGAGGCTGAAGCCACCATGTCCCTTTTCACTTGCTCTTTAAATGCTTTCATCTAGTCTTCATGGCGTTTAAGAGAAACTGACTTTTTTTTTAATGTTTTTATTTATTTTTGAGACAGACAGAGACAGAGCATGAGCAGGGGAGGGGCAGAGAGAGAGGGAGACACAGAATCTGAAGCAGGCTCCAGGCTCTGAGCTGTCAGCACAGAGCCCGACGCGGGGCTCGAACTCACAGCCCGTGAGATCAAGCCCTGAGCTGAAGTCGGACACTTAACCGACTGAGCCACCCAGGTGCCCCAAGAGAAACTGACTTTTAAGCCAACTTCTCTGGAACTTTTCCCCCTGGAAATAGGAAGTTGGTAATACTGAGCCACATCATTTATGAACAAATAAGACTCTTTCTCCCTCTTTCTTTGGCCCTTAACCTCTCTTCGTGGAGTGATGGTTGCTTGCTGAAGTTGGTGCTGTATCATATAGCTGAACGAGGCACAGGCCTCATAATCTTCCCCTGACCCCCTCACCGAGGCAAGAATAGAGACTATCATTAATGAATACTCAAGTAACCGCCGTCCAACTGTTATTAACATTGTCATATTTTTGCTGCAATTTTAAAAAAGTAGATATTATTGGTATTGAGGGACCCCTGTGTAATCTTTCCCAAACTCTTTCCCCTCCATTCTTCCCTTAGGACAACTACAAGGCTGAATTCACTGCATATCATTCCCATGAGTGTTTTTATACTTCTGCTATACATTTCTGTAGCCACAAACAGTATTGCTTTACAGTTGTTAAAACTTGATAACAATATGTATTCTCTTACATCTTGGCTTTTTAGCTTAAAGTGTTTTAGAGTTGTACTTATGTTGATTCATGTAGCTCTAATTTATTTATTTTTATTGAAGTATAATCCATTGCCTAAATGTACCACACCTCGTTTATCTGGTCTAATGTAAACCTCTGTTGTGTTTCTAAAATGTTGCTATTGCTGCAAGTGAATGTTCTTGCAGTAACCATGTTGTGTTTTTCTGGTAATCTACAAACAATGCTTGTTGATCACCTAAAGGCATTAGTTTTTATTCTTTAGATGGTCTTCTGCAGCAGCCAATGAGATTGTTGTCCGCCTCAATGGATAAAACCATGATTCTCTGGGCTCCAGATGAAGAGTCTGGAGTTTGGCTGGAACAGGTAAAAATGTGAATATTTACGGAACAGAAAATTGGGTTTGATAAATGATATTTAGCCCCCAAGTCTTTGTTCCTAGAGCTGCAAAAGTGTTCACTCTTTGTATGTGTTAAGTAAGTGAGAACATAAAAATCTCTGGAATCTGATTTCTACTGTGAGAATTGTGGACTCTTGATTACCACTTATTTTCTATTGCATAGGTTCGAGTGGGTGAAATAGGTGGAAATACTCTGGGATTTTATGATTGCCAGTTCAATGAAGATGGCTCCATGATCATTGCTCATGCTTTCCATGGAGCATTGCACCTTTGGAAACAGAATACGGCTAACCCAGTAAGAAAAACATTTTTAAATAAAGCATTTGTTCTCACATAGAGTGAAATGAAACTTAGGTAAACAGTGTTACGTACTTCCTATACTCTGCCAGAAACATAGTTGGGGTGTTTAAGTTCAAATGACGTCTTTCTTATTCACTTTTTCTTGTAGACATTATACTGTAGTTACACTAAGTGAGAAACTTACGCTTTCCTAAGAGGAAAAGTATTCATTTGTTCAGTATTGTTGGGGTTTTGAAATTTGCACATAGGTCAGTTTTCTATGTAAGTGAACTTTAAGCTGTATAAATTTTTTTTTTTTTTAAGTGTTTATTTTTGAGAGAGAGAGCGAGCTAGCAAGGAAGGGGCAGAGAGAGAGGGAGACACAGAACCTGAGGCAGGCTCCAGTCTCTGAGCTACTAACAGAGAGCCTGACGCAGCATCTGAACCCACAAACTGAGATCATTACCTGAGCTGAAGTCGGAGGCTTAACTAACTGAGCCACCCAGGTGCCCAAGCTGTATAAATTTTAGGCTCTGCCTTTAAGCTCTATAAATTTTTTGATGAGAATATTTCCTATAATGTGTAACATCCTGTCTTCTTTAAAAAAAATTATTTTTTAACATTTATTCATTTTTGAGAGACAGAGTGTGAGTGGGAGAGGGACAGAGAGAGAGAGGGAGACACAGAATCCAAAGCAGCCTCCAGGCTCTGAGCTGTCAGCACAGAGCCTGACATGGGGCTCGAACTCACAGACCATGAGACCATAACCTGAGCTGAAGTTGGATGCTTAACTGACTGAGCCACCCAGGCGCCCCATGTAATATCCCTGTCTTCTTAAACAAGATAACATAATTTGGTCTTTTCTTGGGCAGTGAAGTACTCCATAGACAATTACTGGATGAATGACTGACAAAAGGGCAATAGGACCACCTGTTATTTTGTGAAGGAATGTATTAATGCTCTCAAGTTGTTGATGGGTGTAATTTTTTTTTTATTTTTTTTAATTTTTAAAAAAAAAAATTTTTTTTTTCAACGTTTATTTACTTTTTGGGACAAAGAGAGACAGAGCATGAACGGGGGAGGGTCAGAGAGAGAGGGAGACACAGAATCGGAAACAGGCTCCAGGCTCTGAGCCATCAGCCCAGAGCCGGACGCGGGGCTCGAACTCATGGACCGCGAGATCGTGACCTGGCTGAAGTCGGACGCTTAACCGACTGCGCCACCCAGGCGCTGATGGGTGTAATTTTAAATGGTCCTGTAAATACTGGGCTATTTTACATCTTTTTTATAATTGTTAGTTTCTTCTCAAAGAGGGAATTTTCCTTTAGTCATCTAGCTGCCTTTCAGTATTATTCCTTCTCTTACTTTGTTTTTTTTTTTTAATTTTTTTTTAATGTTTATTTATTTTTGAGACAGGGAGATAGAGCGCGAGTGGGGGAGGGGCAGAGAGAGAGGGAGACACAGAACCTGAAACAGGCTCCAGGCTCTGAGCTGTCAGCACAGAGCCTGATGCGGGGCTCGAACCTACGAACCGTGAGGTCATGACCTGAGCCGAAGTTGGATGCTTAACCAACTGAGCCACCCAGATGCCCCATCTCTTAACTTTCTAATTTGCTTCTGATCCACTTCTTTGGGTTTGGGGAAATTGCAGGAAAAGTGGCTAAGAGCACAGACTTTGGAGCTGGACAGTCTGGCTTCAGGCCCAGACCCCAGCACTTACTGGCTGTGTGCCCTCGAGGTCTTTGCCTAACCTCTGTCTCAGGTTCCTCCTGAGGAGGGTAAATAGAAAATGTAAAACGTGAATAGAAATATCACCTACTCTGGGGTTTCTATGATGCTTCAATGAGTTAATATTTGTATACTATGTAAAACGGGTCTGGCACCTAGAGGTTACTGTATGAATACGTTAAGTAAATGAAAGAAATAAGAGCATTGAGTGAAATGTGAGTCAGCAGATTCTGAATGTCCATCTGATGGCTTCCTTTAAAAAGTAAAAATTCATGGATTTGCATAAACTTTAGTTGGTGGGCTTTGTAATAGTTGTGTCATCTGTGAGGCTTTCTCAATGCATGGAGTGATTTACTCTTTCCCTTATATCTTCCATTTGGAGTTGACCTTCGAAGACTGTTTCTACAAGTATGGAATCAGACCTGTAAATCAGAGAACACACTGATGTTTTGCTGAAGGGGAAAGGGGACGGGGGTTGGCCAAGTAGGTGAAGGGGAGTGGGAGGTACAGGCTTCCAGCTGTGGAATGGGTAAGTCACGGGAATGAAAGATACAGAGTAGGGAATATGGTCAGTGGGTATTGCAATAGTGTTGTATGGTGACAGATGGTGGCTACACTTGTGGTGAGCATAGCATAATGTATAGACATGTTGAATCACTGTATGGTACACCTGAAACTAATGTTAACATTGTGTGTCGACTGTACACACACACACACACACACACACACACACACACATAAACACACACACACACAACAAAAAGATTGTTTCTACTATGAAATGAGCTAAGACACTGTTAAAGAGGATATTTTTTAGGATAAAATTTGTTCTTGGAGCTCCTCTGAGTCATATTCAGCTTTAGTTTTTGAGGGCCTTCATAGAAAAAAAAGCATCAGATGAGTAAAAAGAAACTCAAACCACGAGACAGAATTCAAGGAAATTTACTTTTGCTTATAATTTGACTTCCAATTTATATTAGCCCCTTACTAAGGTGACTTTTTTTTTAAGAGACTTTATTTTTTTTTTTAAGAAGTTTTAGGTTCACAGAAAAACTGAACAGAAATTACAGAGAGTTCCCATATACCCTCTGCCCCCACACATCCACAGCCTCCAGAGTGGCACATTTGTGACAATCAGGGCTGATTTTAAGAAGAAACACTGTCCTTTAGGACTGTTCTAGTGGAAAAGTGTACTGATAGTCCAAAAGTGCTGCCTTTCTTTCAAAACTTTTTGGAAACTGCCGTTGGTGCTTACCATAGAATCATTTTTTTCGTCACAAAAGAAATTAATAGCATTTCTTAGTCACAACCTTTTTATTTTTTTGACCAGAAAATAATATAGCTTAGCTTAATCACTGTATTCAGCATACTTGTCTTTGAATGACGTTTTATTGATACAAATTTAATTGTTCCTCTAAAGATCACATTTTACCACTACTTGTGATTCTGTGTGGACCAGAGATAAGACGTTTTGAATATTTCATTGTCACTGTTCACATGGTTGCTGGTACAGGTCCCTCTGGAGGTGGCCAGCTAGGTTTGATTTGGACTGTGTTCTCTACACCTGCAGCTCCTTTTGTTTAATAAAGCCGTCAGAATCTACCAGTTTTACGTAATACCCTTTATTATGTAGTTTCATAGAAAAATACTCGCATAATACCTAGTATGTGCCAGCATTGTTATGAGTGCTTTACAAATATAAATTCATTTTATTCTCATAACAGCCATACAAGCTTGGTAACTTTCCTACGGAAGAGTTCTTTGAGGCAGAGAAAAGTTAAGTAGTGTCTGACTTCTAGGAGGCATTCAGTAAATGATGAATGGAGGGAAATTTCCGTGGGTTACTGCTTTAAAGGAATATAGCACAGATTTGAATGTTTAAGTTCTCATGCTTGATTGGAAAACCCTTCCTTTTATTTTAGGATCCTACTATTTTAAGATCCCATCTTTTTTTTTTTTTTTTTTTAAAGCTTTTCACATGCCTGGGGGCATCAGTCTTTTTCATCATTAGCCCTGAGGGCATTATGAAATGGATTCTGAGTAATGCTGATCTTTGATTATTTGGATGTGTCACAGTACTTTCATTGCAGAGAGAGTGGACTCCAGAGATTGTTATCTCAGGGCACTTTGATGGTGTCCAAGACCTGATGTGGGATCCAGAAGGAGAGTTTATCATCACTGTTGGTACTGACCAAACAACTCGACTTTTTGCTCCATGGAAGAGAAAAAACCAATCACAGGTAAGTGACTTCCTACTTGACTGATCTACATTAAAAAACCTCCATGAGCACATGAAAAGTGGGGCAACATTGTTAGCCCCTGCAGAAGTGCAAGTTAAAACCATGCTGCGATGCACTGTATACCCTCAGCTGAAGTAGACCGTACTGACGGTGAGGAGCGGTGGGAAGGGTGCAGAGCGCCTGCAGACTTCCTGTGTTGCCGGTAGGGGCGCAGAATGCTAACAGCCAGGCAGGAGGGCAGTTTGGTATTTTCTTAGAAACTTAAACATATGTATACTCTTGCCAGTTTAGACAATTTAAATGCTAGTTGTTTTCAAAATGTGTTTACTTCAGTTCTTTTTTTTTTTTTTAATTTTTTTTTTTTAACGTTTATTTATCTTCGAGACAGAGAGAGACAGAGCATGAACAGGGGAGGGTCAGAGAAAGGGAGACACAGAATCAGAAGCAGGCTCCAGGCTCTGAGCTGTCAGCACAGAGCCCGACGCGGGGCTCGAACTCACGGACCGTGAGATCGTGACCTGAGCCGAAGTCGGCCGCTTAACCGACTGAGCCACCCAGGTGCCCCTACTTCAGTTCTACATAAAAGTTCAGTTATCCCTTGTAATTTTAGGTTTAATTCATAAAACATTGCCAAGTCTGTAACAAAAGCTAATTTCTAAAGTCATATAGTATTAGATACTAGTGCTTACGGGCAGTTTTTGTTGAGTAACTTTTCAGTCTTGGCCTTGAGCTCAAAAAGTCGCAACAGAACTTTACCACTGACAAGCCATTGACCTGTGCTATGTGGTAGAGGAAGTCTGTGTACTCAGCTTCAGTTCCTGACAAAAATTCATGGAACTGCCTGTGGGTTGGTTAGTCCATAGAAACGAGTGAAAACTGCCACTGACAATACTACTTTGGTAGCGGTGGGAGGTTCAAATTAATAGAGTTGAGTTAGTTAAAAAACAAGGCAAATGATTTTCACTGGTTTTCTGTGGCTCTTTGTGACTTGTTACCCATAGAGCTCAGCTGTTGTTTGTTAATCATCTATTTAAAAAATAGATAGGGGCACCTGTGTGGCTCAGTCAGTTAAGCATCTGAGTCAGGTCATGATCCCATGGTTTCTGAGTACAAGCCCCACATTGGTCTCTGCACTAACAGCACAGAGCCTACTTGGGATTCTCTCTCCGTCTCTGCCCACCGCCACCCCCCTGCCTCAAAATAAATTAAAAAAAAAAATTAAAAATTAAAAAGTGGATAAATCAGACTTGACTAAAATGGAAAATTTCTGCTCCTTGAAAGATACTGCCAGGAAAATGAGAAGTCCAGTCACAACTGGGAGAAAGTATTTACCAAGCACATCTCTGATGAAGGATTTATATCTAGAGTGTATATGTATGAAGAATATCTCAGAAGTCAGTACTAGGATAATAGTCCAGTTTAAAAAAACCAAAAGGGCAAAAGATTTGAACAGATATTTCTCCAAAAAAGATATAAGGAAATAAGGACAAGAAAAGAGTCTCAACACCATTAGTCATTAGGGAAACGCAAGGTATAGCTGCAGTGAGATACCATCACACATTCACGTATCAGAATGATTAAAGTAAAAATACTGAGTGTTGGTGAGGGAGCAGGCAGCTGGCACTCTCGTACACTGCTGCTGGGATTGTAAAGTGCATATCCTCTTGGGAAAATAGTTTGGCAGTTTCTTAAAAATGTAAATATGCATCTATTATATCATCCAGCCATTCTACTTATAGGTAGTATTAACCCAAGAAAAGTAGTAGCCCATGTCCATGCAAAGACCTGTATAGAAATGTTCACAACTGCTTTATCAATGAAAGACAAGCTGGAAACAACCTGAATATCTATCAGTATGTAAATGGATCAGTAAGCTTATATGTATGTGTATGTATATGTATATGTCTCCATACAAGAGAATCCTACTCAGTAACAAAAAGGATTGAATTATTGGTAAATACAACACCGATGAATCTGCTTTGTTGTCCTATTTCCATGCATGATAAATGATTTTGCATCTGACATTTTGCTTGTTGAAAAGAACTTGATTTTTGAAATGGTCATTTTTATTTATCCTATTTTAATACGCAGGTTACTTGGCATGAAATTGCCAGGCCTCAGATACATGGGTATGACCTGAAATGTTTGGCGATGATTAGTCGGTTTCAGTTTGTGTCTGGAGCAGATGAGAAAGTTCTTCGAGTATTTTCTGCACCTCAGAATTTTGTGGAAAATTTTTGTGCCATTACAGGCCAGTCACTGAATCTTGTGCTTTGTAATGTGAGTATCCCTCTGAATTTAGTTTTGTGGAACTAAATCCATTGACTTCATTTAAAAAATATTTGCTTAAACCTGTAAATGGAGATTATGGGTAGAAAGGAAGTCAGATCGGATTTATTATTGTCTTGACAAACTTGCACACTGTGGCATGCAATAATTTAAATGTTTAAACCAGAAATTTCTTTAAAAAGTCGTCTAAGACACTGAAGAATTAAAGTGTTAAATCAAGGTAGGAATACCACGTATCATCACTGTGATTGGTACTTAATATGTGATAGGTAGGTCATATTTTCAGGGAGATTGCCATGTAACTGTGGTTAGAGGTAGGGAACAGTAGAACTGAAGTGCTTGCACTTACTACATAAGACCAAGGATTTTTTGGTGGCTAAAGTAAAATATTCATAGAAGGAAGAGGTTACTGTACTAATGAGAAAATGTTTAATGGGACCTTATTTGGGTTTTGAAAGGGTAAATTTTTTTTATGTTTATACTCTTTTTACAGAAGATTTGAGCTACTGATAAAAATACATAAGTTATGGGGCACTTGGGCATTCGGTTGGGAGTCCAACTCCTGCTGTGGTTCAGGTCATGATCCCAAGGTTGTGAGATCGAGCCCTGCTTCAGGCTCCATGTTGAGCATGGAGCTTGCTTGGGATTCTCTCTCTCCTTCAGCCCTTCTCCCCCTCTGTCATGTGTGCATACTCTCTATTTCTCTCTCTATTTGTTTCTCTTAAAATTAATACATACATAAGTTATAAAAATTATAAAGTAACTACTTTTGAAGGAAGGGAAATTAGGAAAATAGTTGTGTTACATAGAAGTGTACCATCCTATGGTTCTTAAAGTTTGGTCACAAATTTGGTTCTGAGATTGAAAAGGATGGGTAGGTACACTTGATAGGGAAAAGGGAGGAGAGAGAGAACACGCACACGCACGCAGTAGGGTGGCTCTGGCTGTTCGAATGAAGAGTAGTATATCCAGAGAAATGGAGAGAATGGGAGAAAGTCAAATGCTGGAGGACCTTGGGAGGCAGGCACAATTTAGACTACAGGATGCTGTTGTAGGTCCCTAAACAAAGACAGTGATGAAAAGTACTTTGGGGTGAAGAGAGAGCAGGATACATTTGAGCCTGGAGACTCTGAGGACAGGGCAACTAGCACCAGTCCGGATAAGACTGGAGAAGAAAGTGTCATTTGAAATAAAATTTCCAACTAAGTTCTATAGATTGTATACTGAGCACCCCATGACACAGGCATTCTTGATTACGTGAAGAGGGGTTAAGGTTCTGTTCTGCTTCTTTCTAACCATAATAAACAATGGGAATGAGATCAAAAGGGAAGTCTTGATTTGCATTATAATGCAGTGCCACAGTGTGGGAGGGCAGTTAGTTTCAGGATCTCTTAGTTCTAGGGATTGAAATGTGGTTTTAGGGCTCCATGAGAGTCTTAGTCCCAGGTAGACAATCAGTTCTGTGTCCTAAGCTAACAGAGGTTTCATGGACTAGAAAGCCTCTTGCTGTATTTTGGGTTTTGTTCCCCTGCTGAATGTTGGGTTAGGTTTGTAGGAGTGCTTTTTACTGCTCTTTTCCATGCAGTTTTTTCTTGGTTTCTGAGATAAAGCATGCTGTGGCTTATGTCCCAGGTGGCTGTTCTCAATGGTTTAAATTCCCATGCTCATGTTTATGTTGAGTTCCACCTCCTGTATTAAAGTCTAAATTGTGAGAAATGTTCTTAGCATATGGACATATGCCAGTTTTGATGGTTAGCATATCGTTTTTTATGAGATGATTTGGTTGGTATACATTGCAGAGTATAAACAGATCATTGGCGCTTCAAATGGCACTCTAAAAGTTTTTAAAAATACTGAGTTATTTAAATATGTTTAATGAAAATACTATATGCCTTTTTGGGAAACAGCGGTGTCTGCATGCGCATCATTAAGGATGTGCTTGGGAGACTCTTGGAAGTAGAGCCCTGGGCGTGCCATTTCAACCCACTCTGCTATTAGAAACGAGCCCAGTGCATGCCCTGTCAGACTCCAAAACTCACTGAGCTGTTAGGGTTTGATGAGCTCATGGATGACAGAATGCCTGACTTTATGGATTGGGTAGAGACTTGGGGGGTTAACTGCAGCCTGTTTGTGGAGAGTGCTTAGCATTGCATCTTTGGTTTAGGAAATGGAAGTGTGGGCAGATATCCACACGTGTGGTCTTTAAATTGTTCCTCTGCATTTATGGGCATGACATTTTTGGTTGCCTGAGGTAACAGTAACTTTTAGTGTTTAAAACATGTATCATACTTTTTATTCCAGCAAGATAGTGATCTTCCAGAAGGAGCTACTGTCCCTGCGTTGGGGTTATCAAATAAAGCTGTCTTTCAGGGTAAGACTTTAGTGTCCAACATTTTTGAACCCATTGTATTTTAAAACCTAGTTACACACTTGTATAACATGTTCCTCGTGTTCATTACTGATCTTTTTTTTTTTTTTTTTTAAATCACAACACATGCATTTGCTTTCTCCACCAGATATCTCACGATAAATACTCCGTGCATACACAGACCCTGAAATAGGTGCAGTTTTCACAAAGTGTTTCATGGAGCTCTCCCACCACACATGCTAATACGGGTAGCCTGAAGAATGTGTCCGATTGTTCTAAAAGTTTGGGAAGTGTTAGGTCAAAGAGAGAGGAAGAAATCGTTAAGGAATTGACTAGCGCTTCAAAGAACACATTTGGCAAATACTGGAGTACTGGAAGTACCCTTGGATTTGGAATTGCATTGATACATCTTGAAGTACCATCAGTACTTTGAAGTTCCACTACTTTGTAATTGATGCTCTTAATATTAGGACGTATATAGGACATATAAATACTGTGACTATATACATGATGTTGACGTGTTTCTTTTAAACTAGGAGATCTAGTTTCTCAGCCTTCTGATGAAGAGGAGCTATTAACGAGTAATGGTTTTGAGTATCAACCAGTGGCCTTTCAGCCTTCCATACTTACTGGTAAGAAATGGTAAAAAGGTGGTTTGATAGTCATTAGTACACATAGTATGGTACCTGTCACTATTGACCTAAAAAAGTGCTATAGAATTCACTTATTTGCGTGAAAATAGAAAAAGTAATTGCAGTGCTATACATTTATCGTAGAACCTCCCACTGAGGGTCATCTTCTGCAGAATACTTTATGGCCTGAGGTTCAAAAACTGTGAGTTAAACTGTGCTAAGCTCTCTGATCTGATTCTGTCATAACTTGTGATTTTTTTTTTCCCCACACAACTTGCTTTTTTCCTTTGCTTTCTTCATACCTACATTCCCCCCCCCCCTCACCGATCTAAAAATCTTCAGTGGCCTTCCCAAGAGGCAAGAATCAAACTTCACATAGATTTTTATATTACTATGCATTCTATTTCCTAGATTTGTTTATTGGTCTTAATTTTTAACATTGTATTTCTTTTCCTTTCTTAAAAGGACTTCTAAGATTTATTATTCTGTTTTTTGTTTTTGTTTTTTCCCCTTTGGTGGCTCTCCGTCAAAACCTTTCCCAGATATATTGTGTATTGTATACACTAGCTAGGGGTGAAAACTTGTATTTTAATCTAATTGTTTGAGTAACTTGTATCACTTGTAGGAAGCTGGCATTTTCCCCAGTATCTCTGTTTTTTCCCCAAATGTTTGCCTCGACAGAAATGTACTGTCCCCTGGAAGAATTGCCTGTTAGCTAGATAGATTGATGTTGTTCTCACGTTTTAAAACTTTGCAGCATGAGAGTAGGTACTTTTACTAATACAGGGGTCATGTATTTTCTCTTAAATTTTCTCTTAAATTTTAGATTGTCTCTTAAATTTTCTTTTTAATTTAAAAATTTAATTTTTTAATTAAAATTAAAATTTTTAATTTAAAAATTTTAAATTTTCTCTTAAATTTTCTCTTAAATTTTAGATATGGACACGGTTATGAAATATTTTGTGTTGCTTGTAGCAATTCAAAGACTCTGCTTGCCTCAGCATGTAAGGTAGGGGATTATACTTTTTTATTCCACTTGGTCACATGAATTACATGAGTCCTCAGGCACCTGCAGGTTGTGGCGATGGAGGCAGAACCCTACGTGAAAGGCCACTGGGGCCTGCTTTTTTGGAGTTTTGCTTTCTCAACCTCTTTTTCCTTCTGTCCGTTCAAAAGCTTGCAGTTGAGGAGCGCCTGGCTGGCTCTGTCCTCGGTAAATAAAGCGTGTCACTCTTGATCCTCGGGGTCATGAGTTCAAGCCCCAAGTAGGGGGTAGACCTTACTCAAAATAAAAAGCTTGCAGTTGCATTTTAAATCTGTTTCCGCCACACACTTTTGTTCTTAAATACTTGGTTTGACCTGATCTACACCTGATTTATTTAATTAGGTATTTTTAAATGACCTAAAAATGTGATAAATAATTTGAATAATTGGAGTCCTGGAGGCACAGGGGAATGAGAAGATGAAATCCAGAGTGCGCTCTGTTTGACCGTTTCTCTAGGAACAGACTTGGGACTGAGCAAAGTGCATGGGGTCGCTCAGCCTGTGCTGGGATGGGACAGGGTGGTGGCCAGCTCACTAGCATGGGGCACTGCAGAGTAGTACTTTTCAGTGTTTGCTTGTGAGACTAATCTCGTACTCCCTAGTCCGTATTTATCCCTGTTCTGTGCAGTGAACTAGTATGTATGGAGGATCGTCTGAAAGGTCTTGAGACCCCCCCGTTTTATCTACATTGTCTAAAGTATATTTACTTGTTTCAAGCGTGATGATGTGAGTTGCCTATCTGGCAGGTCCCTCTGTCCCTGCTTTTGCTGCAGCTTCTTGCCGCTGGCCTGTATTGAGAGGCATCATAAGAAATATCGCTGTGCCCTTCCTGCCCCACCTCCTTTGCCTGTTGTCCCGTCTGTGAGAGTGCTACTGAGAGTACTTCTTCTGTTACAGGGGCCTTCTGTTACGGGGGGGAGGGGGGGGAGAATAGAGCTTGGTGGCAGGAATAGCTATGCTTCTGCTGAGCAGCCAATTCGTTTTTAGCTTTCAGCGCTGTCAGTGATGTGTAATTGATTATTTCCTTTTCAACTTGGCTTGCTTGTAGCAAATGTGTACTTGGTTTTTGTTATTTGTATACTTTTTCTAAGTATTTTATATTTTAATAAACAGTAGAAAAGAAGTGTGGTTAATAGTGTGGCTTGGAAAGTTTAAATCTGAAGGTTTGTCTAAACTCACCTGCCCAGTAGAAGGGTAAATAATCCATGGAAACTTCTAGTTCTTCTGGGCACCAACCTGAAGGTGGCTTGGTTTCTTGAACGAAGGATGCCAGCCACAATTTTGTTTTTGACTGGTAAAGCAAATGATTAGATCCATCTTTCTTTGAAACTTAACATTTTAAACAATTTTATTTAGATGTTGTTAGCTTCTTATAAGTTGTGTGTTGAAACTGGCTAATTTGATAAATTTTGACATATGGTTTATACCTGTGAAATCATAACCACAATTAAGATAATGAACATAGCCATCAACCCCAGAAATTTACTCTGCCCCTTGGTAGGTCCTCTTTCCTGCCCCTTCTTACCTTCTCCTGCTCCATCCGTAGGAAACCACTAATCTGCTTTTTGTCATGGTAGAGTACTTTGTGTTTTCTAAAATGTATATAAATGGAATATGCAGTTCATTCTCTTTTAGTGCTCAGTAGTTTTCCCTTCTACGGATGTATTACAATTTGTTGATCTCTTCATTTATTAATGGACATTTGAGTTGTTTCCACTTTTTGGCTTTTACCCATAAAAGCAGTTGTGAATATTTGTATAATGTCTTCATTTGGGTATATGCTTTTGTTTCAGTTGAATAAGTACCTCCAAGTAGAATTGCTAGATTATATGGTAGGTGTATATTTAAAGTTTTAAGAAACTGCCAAACTATTTTCCAAAACAGTTAAACCTTTTTACTGCCCTGCCAGCAGTGCGAGTTCCAGTTGCTCCACACCCTCACTGACCCTTAGTATGGTCAGTCTTTTTAACCATTCTGTTTGGTGTGTAACATCTCATTGTGGTGGTCATTGGCATTTTCCTAATGACTAATGATATTGGGCATCTTTTCATGTGCTAATTTTCTTTCTATATCTTTTATTGATGAAGTACCTGTTCAGATCTTTTGCCCATTTCTTTCTTGGATTGTTTGCTTATTACTCAGTTTGGAAATGTTCTTTGTATACACTGGATACAAGTATCAGATATATGCAATTTAGATAATTATTCCCAGTGACTTATCTTCATTTCCCGTTTTTCAAAGAGCAGACGTTGTATGTTTTGGTGAAGCTTAATTTACCGATTTTTTTCTGTATTGGGTTGTGCTTTTTGTATAGTAAGAAATCTTTGTCTAACTCTAGGGCACATCTGGTTCTCTGAGTTTTATAGATTTTAAGTTTTATGTTTAGACCTAATTAATTTTTGCATTTGGTCTAGAATATAGGTTAAAGTTGGTTTTCTTGCATGTGGATATCCAATTGTTCCATATTTGTTGAAAAGACTATCCCTTTACTTACTGCCTTTTGCACCTTTGTCAAAAATCACTTGTCCATATATGCGTAGGTCTGTTTCTGGACTTGTGTTTTTTTCCATTCATCTTTTATTCTTGATGCCAATACTACATTCTCTAAATAGGTATAGCTTTTTGTAATATGTCTTAAAACCAGGAAGTAATTATCTTCCAATTCTCTTCAAAGTTATTTTGGCTATTCTAGGTTCTTCACTTTTTAATATAAATTTTAGAATCAGCTTGACAGTTTCTACAAAAACACTTACTGGAATTGTTTGGGGATTACATTGAATCTATAGCTCAATTTGAGGAGCGTTCAATATTGGGGGTTTTTGGACACACAAATACAGTATGTCTTTTATTTAGGTGTTTAATTTTTTAGGAATGATTTTTTTTTTTAATATTTATTTTTGAGACAGAGCAAGCAGAGGAGGGGTGAGAGAGACACAATCTGAAGCAGGTTCAGGTTCTGAGCTGTCAGCACAGATCCTGATGTGGTACTTGAACTCCCAAACCATGAGATCATGACCTGAGCCAATGTTGGACGCTTAACTAAGCCACCCAGGTGCCCCAGGAATGAACTTTTCTTTTTAATAAAGATTTTATCTTAATTTTAATTCATTTTATTTTATTTTTTAAGTTTTTTATTTTATTTTAGTAAACCTTTTATTTTAGAGTAATTCTAGATTTAACAAAATGTTGCAAAGATAATAGAAAACCTCTCACCCAGTTTTCCCCAGTGTTAACATCTTAATATTATTAGGACTGTTTTGTAATTTTCAGTGTCTGATCTTACACATATTTTATCAGATTTACCCTTAATTTGTATATTTTATGTCTATTCATTATTTACACATGGAAATACAGTTGCTTTTTGTTTATCAATCTTATATTCTGTGAGTTTCCTAAACTTAATTATTAGTTCTTGTAGCTTTATTGTAGATACTGTAGCATTTTCCATATGAATGCTTATGTTGCCTATGAATAAAAAATTTATTTCTTCCTTTCCTATAAGGATGTCTTAATGTTGGATACCAATGGTGATAGCAGAAATCCTTGGCCTTATTCCTTACCTAAGGAACAAAACATTGCTTCTTTGCCCATGATGGATTATCCCTATGTCCATTATGGATTTTGTGATTCTTCTTTATCAGGTTGCCTACAATTTCTAGTTGAGAGAGTGTTTTTTATCAGGAATGGATGATAGATTTTGTTGAATATTTTTTCTTCATCTGTTGACATGATCATATGGTTTTCCCTCTTTAGTTAATTAACATGGTGAATTACATTGATTGGTTTTTCAAATAATAAACCAAAATTGCATTCCTGGAACCAAACCCCATCTGTTTGTGATACATTATCTTCTTATATAGTGTTGGGCTTATTTTACTAAATTTTTGTTTAAAAACTTTTATGTATAGTACATGAAGGATATTGTGTATAGTTTTCTTTCTTTACAATGGCTTCATCTGGTTTTGGTTTCAAGGTAATGCTAGCCTCTTAGAAATATTTCTCCTGCAGTTTTCTGGAACAGTTTGTGTAGAATTTGTAACGTTTATTTTTTGAGAGACAGAGCGTGAACAGGGGAACGGCAGAGAGACAGGGAGACAGAATCTGAAGCAGGCTCCAGGCTCTGAGCTGTCAGCACAGAGCCCAACGTGGGGCTTGAACCCACAAATCATGAGAACCAAAGCCAAATTTGGATGCTTAATGACTGAGCCACCCAGGCACCCTGATTATTTCTTTTTCAGATGTTTGAGAGAATTCCTCAGTAAGCCAACTGATGCTGGAGTTTTCTTTGTGGGAAGGTTTTAACTACAAATATAATATCTTCAGTAGATATAGGACTATTTAGGTTATCTAGTTTTTCTTGAGTGTATTTTGGTAGTTTGTATCATTCAGAAAATTTGTCCTTTTTACCTGAATTGTCAAATTTGTTGTCATAAAGTTACTCATAATATTCTCTTACGATACTTTTAATATCTAAAGAATCTCTGGTGATACTACCTTTCTTATTCTGCTATTAGCAATTTGTATTTTCTCTCTCACACCCTCTTTTTTCTTTTTGTGGGGGGAGCATTCTGAGAATTGATAAGGAAACTAATGATATTTTGATATTTTCAAATAATTCTACTTTTGGTTTTGTTGATTTTCCTCTGCTGTTTTTCTTGTTTCTATTTCATTGATTTTTGCCGTTTTTTTTTTCTTTTACTTAGATTTCATTTCCTCTTCTGTCGCTAGTTTAATAAGGTTAAAGCTGAGGCTATTGATTATAAATCTCTCTTTTTAATATGGATGTTGAGTGCTATAAATTTCTAAGTATTATTTTTGAGATACTCCATAAATTTTGATATGTTGTTTTCATTTACATTTAACTAAAAATATTTTTAAAATTCCCTTTGATTTTTGTCTTTTACCTATAGGTTATTTTGAAATTTATTATTTAGTGTCCATATACTATTTTCCAGATATCTTTTTACTATTGATTTCTAATTTAATTTCATTGTGGTCAGAGAACATAGTATGATTTGAATCCTTTGAAATTTAATCTTGGTAAATTTCCATGTTCACATGAAAAGAATGTGGATTCTGTTTCTGTTGGGTGGGGTGTTCTGAAAATATGAATTATGTCAGATTGGTTGATAGTATTGTGCAAGTCTTTATCCTTTCAGTTTTATTGAGAGTAGCATTTTGAAATCTCTGACTATAATTGTGGGCTTATCTTTTAATCTTTGTATTTCAGTTTTTATATATTTTGAGGCTGTCCTGTTAAAACATTAATGATTGTTATATTCTCTTGATTAGTTGACTAGTTTATCATTATGGAATTATTCTCTTTCTTTTTGGTAATATTTTGTGCTCTCAAATCTATGTTGTCCAATGTTAAAATAGCCACTCCAACTTTCTTTTGAGAAGTGCTTGAGTTAAATATCTTTTTCCATCATTGTGCTCTTAAGCTACTTGTTTTCTTTTATTTTCAAGTGGGCTTCTTAAGGGCAACCTACAGTTAGGTCTTGCTTTTTCACTCATCTTGATAATTTTACTTTTTTTTTTTTTTTTTTTTTTTAATGTTTATTATTTTTGAGAGAGAGCACAATAGGGTCAGGGGCAGAGAGAGGGAGAGAGAATCCCAAGCAGGCTTCATGCCCTCAGGACAGAGCCCAATGTGGGGCTTGAACTCACCAACCACAAGATCATGACCTGAGCTAAAACGAAGAGTCTGCCGCTTAACCAACTGAGCCATCCAGGCCCCGATAATCTTCCATTTTAATAGGGGCATTTGTTAGACCATTTACATGTTACATAATAACATGCTTGGATTTAAATCTGTCATCTTGCTATTTATTTTCTATTTGATCCATCCTTTCTCTGTTCTGTTTTACTTATTTTGGATTAATTGATTACTTTTTATGAGTCTGTTTTATTTCATTAGTTTGGTTAGTACATAATAACTGTTATGTTATTTTATTGATTGTCTTTCATTTTATACTATACTTTAAAAAAAATTTTTTTTTTCAATGTTTATTTATTTTTGTGACAGAGAGAGATAGAGCATGAATGGGGGAGGGTCAGAGAGAGGGAGACACAGAATCTGAAACAGGCTCCAGGCTCTGAGCTGTCAGCACAGAGCCCGACGCGGGGCTCGAACTCACGGACCGTGAGATCATGACCTGAGCCGAAGTCGGATGCTTAACCGACCAAGCCACCCAGGCGCCCCAATATACTATACATTTTTAATTTGCCAACATCGGTCTTAAGTGATGTTGCACTATTTTAGGTATGATTTAAGAACTTTACAGAAGGATACTTTTGTTTCCTTTGTGGTATTGTTTCACTTCTTCATAGAGTTAACACCATATATTGTCATTTTTTCTTTGAGTAGTCTGTTCTCTTTTGAAGAGATTTAAATAATACAAAAATTTCCAGCAGATACCATTGTCCTTCTGCCTAGAGGATATCCTTTAACATTCCTTATAATGCTCTTCTGCTGGTCGTGAATTTTTTTGAGCTTCTGCCTGTCTGCAAAAACCTATTTCTCCTTCATTTTGGAATGATTTTTATAGTGGGTAAAAAAAATGTTGGTTTTCCTTCAGTACATTAAAGATGTAGCTCCATTTTTCTTTTTCTTTTTCTTTTTTTTTTTGACTTGTATTGCTCTGATTGGAGTCTGCTATAATTTTTTTGTGTCTTAGTGATGGGTTTTTTCCCCTCCAACTGCATTTTTTTTTTTTTATGGCTGATTTTAAACAATTTGCTTATTGTTGGTATAATTTCTTCATGTTTTCTGTGCTTGGGTTTTTCTGGAACCTCTTGGATCTGTAGGTTCATTGTTTCTATCAAATTTCAAAATTTGTCAGCCATTATCTTTTTCAGTATTTTTTCTTTCCATCCTTTTTGGAGACTCTAGTTATACCTATATGTTGCTACTTAAAATTGTCCTAGAGTTTAGTGATGGTCTTTTCTTTTTCTTTTAGCTTTTCTACTCTGAGTTTCATTTTGTCTCTCAGAGATCAGTGTTCTTTGTTGCCAGATATCTCATATTTTGGAGTGTTGTTATTTTCAGGTGTTAAGTCTAGTTTTTTAGTTCTGTCACACCAGTGCAGTCTCGTTCGTCCCTGTTACTCCATCATGTTGACCAGAAGTGAAAGTCTCTAAACTATTAACTATACAATTAATACACAAATATATGCTTCTTGTAAAATGTTGAAACTCTGTGATGACAATGCCAGTCTCTGATGAGTCACCTATCTTAGTCCCAGTCTTCCTTTTCCCAAGGTTACACTGGCTTGTAGTATGTATCTCCTCAGAATTTTTTTTTCCATTTATACATATACATAAAATATACCCATAGAAACAGTATACTGTTTTTTAAATGTGTTTTTTTTCAGTTCATTTTAACTTAAATTGCTTGATTGTTTCATCTCTATCTACAGGCAGCTAAGAAAGAGCATGCAGCTATCATTCTTTGGAACACTACCTCTTGGAAACAGGTGCAGAATTTAGTTTTCCACAGTTTGACTGTCACACAGATGGCCTTCTCACCTAACGACAGGTTCTTACTAGCTGTTTCCAGAGATCGAACTTGGTCACTGTGGAAAAGGCAGGACACAGTCTCACCTGAATTAGGTAAAGTAGCTTCTGATTGGAAGATTATTAGTGAAACACTTGTGAGCATTTTATCTCCCTTGAGTAGCTACTAGGTGAAGAGGAATAGAAATAATAACAGGGTGAAGGACAAAGTCTCTGTTATGAAACCTTTCAAAGTTGTGTTATAAGTGAGGAAGACTTGACCTTCCTTGTAAGATTTAAATGCAGACGATCTTTGAGTTGACTTCCTTGTGATTATCTAGTTGGGATGGCATGTGTTCAGACATCTCAGTTAAACATAAAAATACAAAATATAAAAATATAAAATACAAAAAATATATACATATAAAAATATAAGCTATAAAAACAGATTTTGTGGATGGTTACAGAATGCCAGTGTAAAACCAAATGGATAGTATATTTTGAGCTAGGATTTTATGGCACAGGATTAATGAAGACACAATTAAATTATAAAACCTAAAAGGACATTATTTTTACCCTTTCCTACTTCCCCCTGTCACTTTGATAATTAGGAAGGGCGTTTTCGGTGTCCGTCTGTGAATACCGTGGCCCGTGGGCAAGATATTAACACCTACCTGCGTTCTGCCCTGAGCCTGGCATAAGTTAAAAACAAAAGGGAAAAAAAATTGTGTTGTTGGAGCAAGGTGTATTTGTATTCCCCTGGTTTCTTTGGGTAAACTTTAGAGAGTATTTAAAATATCTTTGTGTTATTTAATTCTGTTTAATTTTTCATTGATAGAACTTGCATGCAGATCTATCTTGTGATATTCATAGTCTTTTAGTTTCTTGTATTTTAGAGACTGACATATTGAACATTATATGTTAGAACAGACTGACTCCTTTTGCAACTAGTGATTTTAAAAAGTTAACGTGATACCAAAAATATACCCATAAACTGTTGTGTCTTTATGGATTACGAATTAATAGATGCATTCCTCTTCCCTCTTTGTAAGTAATTAATGTGTTTTAGGTTTAGTCCATATAAGGACTAGAAGTTACCTTACATTTAAATCTTACAAGGGTGAAGATTTTTTAAGGTTTTCATTTGTTTTTTGTTTTGTTTTATTTTTAAGAGTACATTAATCTTTTTTCCATATATGTAAATCGGGCTACTTCCTGAGTAAAGTTAAATTGTTCAGGCTTCTTTCATGGGCATAAGTTGAACCTTCAGTTAAGTGCCTGGAAGATGGTTGCCATCTGTCACTAGAGAGTGACTAGTAATATAAAAGTGTTCCCTACCAGGAAACTAACTATATGCCCATTGCCTTCTGATGAGGGTCAGCCGCTGAGCCATGGTCTGTTGCAAAAGTCAGCATGTGTAATTGGTTACTACAGGATGTGATGTATATGGCACATAAACATAGATTTCTGACAGAGAAAAACCTAGATTTCTGTCTGCCTTGTGAGTGGTGTGTGTGGTGATTCTTTCAGACCCAATTTTCAGCCTCTTCGCCTTCACCAACAAGATAACTGCTGTGCACAGTAGAATTATTTGGTCTTGTGATTGGAGTCCTGATAGCGTGTATTTCTTCACTGGGAGTCGGGATAAAAAGGTAATTCTTTTTAACGTCATATTTTTTAAAATGTGAAATAATATTACAGGTATGTTCGGATAGAAAACACATAATCCTGACCCTGATACAATTTTTTAAAAATCTATGTATACTGTGTTTTTTTGTATGCATGCATAAAAAGGCTTTCTTGTTAAATTTTGCAAACACCCATCTCCAAAATATCCAATATGAAAAGAAAGCCTTTCAGACACATGATGGTCATCAAATGGCCCCAATGGGAGAGAAGTAGTAAATGAAATGGTCCAAAACTAACAAGGAGAGCAGGAGGCGGTGAATGGGCATAAGGAGGAAAATAGTTGCTTCTTTTCTTTTTCATACTGTTATGAATTAAAGATTTGTTTCTATAGTAGATGATTATTGCCTTTTCATTCATGGGAGGAAGCAGTGTGTGTGTGTATGTGTTTCTCAAGCTTCAAAAAAATAAAACAAGTTAGCTAGTAGTAGACTCTTGACCATGGCCCTCACCCTGTCTTCTGGTCTTTGCTGTTCTCACATTCTTTTCTTTTTCTTTTTTTTTTTTTTAAGTTTATTTATTTATTCTGAGAGAGTGTGTGTGTGGGAGGAGCAGAGAGAAAGAGAGAAACCCAAGCAGACTCCACACTGTCAGTGCAGAGCCCGATGTGAGGCTCGAACTTAGAAACCATGAGACCATGACCTGAGCTGAAACTAAGAGTTGAACACCCAACCGGCTGAGCCACCCAGGTGCCCCATCGCACTCTTTATTTAAAAGGTCCTTTCCAGGGCACCTGGGTGGCTCAGTCGGTTGAGCATCCGTCTTCATCTCAGGTCATGATCTCACGGTCCGTGAGTTCGAGCCCCGCGTCAGGCTCTGTGCTGACAGCTCAGAGCCTGGAGCCTGTTTCAGATTCTGTGTCTCCCTCTCTCTCTGACCCTCCCCCATTCATGCTCTGTCTCTCTGTCTCAAAAATAAATAAACATTTAAAAAATATATAAAAAAAAAAAATAAAAGGTCCTTTCTTTGGGGTGCCTGGGGGGCTCAGTTGGTTAAGCATCCAATTTTGGCAGTTGGGTTTGTGAGTTTGAGTCCTGTGTCGGGCTCTGTGCTTGACAGCTCAGAGCCTGGAGCCTGCTTTGGATTCTGTGTCTCCTCCTCTCTCTGCTCTTCCCTCACTCACGCCCTCTTTTTCTCTCAAAAATAAATAAACGTTAAAAAAAATAATAAAATAAAATGTCCTCTACTTTTTCTGTAGTGCCTGCAGACCAGAGACGGCGAGGCAATTGAGCATTTCCTTTCCTCCCCTTGCCCCCTCCAGTTGTCGTGATGGTACAAATCACTGAAGCAGGGGGCTAGCATGGACCTGCAAACACGGAAATGTCAGCCTCTAAACCTGTTTCTGTTAGACTTTCACTTGCATTCATTTGCCTGTTCATTTCTTCCCTGGCATTTATGTGCCTGTGCTGTGCTCACCGCTGAGGAAGCAGGACTGCTTCTGCCCTCCACAGCCCCCCCCACCTCCCACCCCGACCCCCAGTAGCAGATGGTCCACCTGTGCCTCTAAGCTGAAATGGACAGAGAGCATCACCACCACACATTCTCAGAAGTGTACTTCTGTGTACTTGGACAGAGCCTTCTGCTTGGAATCTTGCTTTGGTTTTGCATTTTATAGCTCTTGTCCACTTCACTTCCCTCTCTATACTTCGTGACCAGTCCCAGCCCGCAGAAGTGTGAGCTTCCAGGGAAGCTTCCTTTCTTATGCAGGGTATCGTGAAGGTTAGGTCCTCGTGACTGCTGAGTTGTTCCCTTAGTGCCAGTGGTGGTGTAGAGGAAAATCCAGGACTTGATCGGTCCCCATACGCTGTGTGGTAGCTTCTTGGAGAGGATCTGACCTCTCCAAGGATCTGACTCTCCCTGGATCAGAACTGGTTTCCTGAGCATAAAAGTGCATGCTAGACAATCTCTGGTCTCTGGGCAGGGAGAGTCCATCTTTGGACCGGCACAGTTAGGTAGTTGAGGACTCAGAGACTTGTGTCTACTACACAAGTCGTCTGGCTTGTCTCTGATGCTTGAAATACTTTGAAATCTAGAACATAATCCACAAATGTAAACGAGGCATTTTTTTAAATGCTAGAGTGAATATTTTGCATTTATCTGTGCCATTGATACTCTAATGCATTGCTGGAAGTCTTGCAAAGAGAAGTCTTCACAGAATTTGATCTCTCTGTGTTAGGTGGTTGTCTGGGGTGAGTGTGACTCCAGTGATGACTCCGTCGAGCACAACATTGGCCCCTGCTCCTCTGTCCTGGATGTGGGGGGAGCAGTGACAGCCGTCAGTGTCTGCCCCGTGCTTAACTGTGCCCAACGGTCAGTCTCTGAGCGGGGCTTTGTTTTAAGTTTTTGCTACAACCACTTGGTTTCTTAAGATGTAGCCCTCTATACTTTAATTTGTTATTTGTTATTTCTCTTAGCTTCCAAGTTGCTATTTTTTTTTCATAATGCTTACGTTTCTCGTAAGAATTGTTAAATTGATAGAACTTGATCATACTCGGAGTGGGGAAAACGGGGATTGGGAGTGTGGCTCAGAGGACCGTATTTCACCAAATTTAGAACCTGGTGCTTTCTCAGTAACGGCATCCGCAGTAGAACAAGGGTCCCTGCAGCCAGCCAGGGCAACACTGGCTTGTGGGCTTTGCTAGCAGAGGACAGGGGAGGACTTGGTGCACCCTCGGTAGAGAGGAGGCTCCATGAGGACGTAACAGAACAGTGCCTGGTCTCGTGGGCTGGTGCTTTTCAGTAGAGCCTTTTGAGGGTGCCTGGGTGGCTTAGTCAGTCCAGCTTCTGACGCCTGATTTCAGCTCAGGTCGTGATCTCATAGTTCTTGGGATCGAGCCTCGCATGGAGCCCCGTGTCGGACTTGGTGCTGACAGCGTGGAGACTACTTGGGGTTTTCTCTCCCTCTCTCTCTCCCCCTCCCTCATGCATGCATGTGCACACACGTGCTTTCTGTCTCTCTCAAAATAAGTAAACACTAAAAAAAACAACAGCCATTTGATTTTTAAAGTTTATTTGAGAGAGAGAAAGCAGACAGGTAAGTGCAGAGAGAGAGAATTCTAAGCAGGTTCTGCACTGTCAGCATAGAGTCTGATGCGGGGCTCGAACTCCCGAACCACGAGATCATGACCTGAGCTGAAACCAAGAGTCAGACACTCAAGCGACTGAGCCACCCAGGTGCCCCCATGGACAATTGGGAACACTGTAAAGAAATACTTTAGAGTGATAATGGAGATAACAGAAATTCATGCTAATTAATCACTGTCTTCTCCTCCCTTAAAAATAGATACGTTGTTGCCGTAGGATTAGAGTGTGGAAAGATTTGTTTATACACTTGGAAAAAAACTGATCAAGTTCCAGAAATAAATGACTGGACTCACTGTGTAGAAACAAGTCAAAGGTATTTTACTATTTTTGCTTCCATAAGATTAGATTTTGTTATAATTATACAAATTGTAATTATATTTGTTATAAAGCATTTAGTGGCAGTTTTTTTTGTTTTATTGAGAAGTAATCGACATACGTCACTGTGCATGTTTAAGGGGTACAGCAAGATTTACATACACCGTGAAATGATTATAGCTTCAACTTACATCCATCTGCTTGTGTAGCTACAGTAAAAAGAAGAGAAAGAAGAATAAAGAGAAAAAAATCTCTCCTTGTGATGAGAACCCTTAGGATTCACTCTCCAAACAACTTCCCTCTGCATCATCCAGCAGCATTCTTTGTAGTCATCATGTGTACATTGCGTCCCTAGTACTTACTTATCTTACTGTCGGCAGTTTGTACCTTTCGACCACCTTCCTCTGATTCCCCCTCTCCCCACCGTCTGCATCTGGTAACCATAAATCTGATCTCTTCTTCCATGAGTTTGTTTTTGTTTGTTTTTTTAAAGATTCCATGTATAAGTGAGATCATGTAGTATTTGTCTTCCGTGGCGAATTGATGCCACATTCACATGGAGAGGAACACAGATCTCGATTAAGGTGCTTACCACTAAGTGATACTTCTGTGTTCTGTGGTAGCCTCTTGAGATTGATGCTTGCTGCTGTGTTGCACTTGGTTTTTAAAAGTTTGCTTCAGCTGGTTGCTTGCTGCATACTATTGTCTTTATACACAACACGTTTGAGATGAAAGTGATTTTCATAATGAAGTGGTTTAGAATGTGACTACGGTAGATTTTTAATAAAACTGGATTAAAAATGTTGGTGATGTTTTGAAATGTTGTAGATTGTGTTTTGGTAGCCTCATTTTGTTTGAACATGTCAGCTCAGATCCCATGATGGGGAGCAAACTCAAGTGCCCCTCAAAGCCACATGACTGATTTTAAGCCCGGTAAGTGCTCTCTGGGCACAGGCCGTTGCCTCCTGCTGGCTTAGAGGACCTGTCATTTACACCCTTCTCCCCACCCCTCACCCACCTAGACAGCAGGATCATTTTTTAACCTAATTTTAATCCATTTTATGCTTTAACAATGTCTAAATTATCAAAAAGTCAGTAACCCCATTCTGTCAGATTTTTTTAAGGATCCTTCAACCTTCATATGTGTGAACTGTTCAAAATAGAATTTCAAATACAATTCCAAATGACAGTGTCATGATGAAAGTGATGGGCTTGATGGAGAAAGACCTGTGAGCCACACGTCTTTTATGTGATATTTCATCCAGGGGAGTTTGTCTCCTTGTTAGCAAAGTATATTAGTGCTCATAATAATTGCATTTGTTAAAATGTGATTTCTCGGGGCGCCTGGGTGGCGCAGTCGGTTAAGCGTCCGACTTCAGCCAGGTCACGATCTCGCGGTCCGTGAGTTCGAGCCCCGCGTCAGGCTCTGGGCTGATGGCTCAGAGCCTGGAGCCTGTTTCCGATTCTGTGTCTCCCTCTCTCTCTGCCCCTCCCCCGTTCATGCTCTGTCTCTCTCTGTCCCAAAAATAAATAAACGTTGAAAAAAAATTTAAAAAAAAAAATGTGATTTCTCTTTATTCCTGCTGCCCTTTTAGCTTCTTTCCCACCTCTCTGATGCTGGGTTTAGCAGTTGAAATGGTTCATGCTGTTGGTTACCGAAGAAGGGAATACGTCAGTGAAGTATTCATTTGAAATTGCATTTTCCAGTCATTTGAAATTTTCTCTCTTCCTGGACTCCCCTCCCTTCTGTTTTCCTTCCTTTCACCCTGCCCTGCCTATGGTGCTTGCTCCTATTAACGTGCTAGATGTAAAGAATATTACTCCAAAAAAAGAAATTCACCATCTTAAAGCTTGTATAGCTAAATAAGTACTGTTCCTCAAAGTAGCTCCCCTGGGAAGCAGTATACAGTCGGTCCTTGAACAACATGGGAGTTAGAAGTGTGTACCTTTCAACTCCACAGGAGCTAATTACTAATGGCCTACTGTTGATTGGAAGCCTTAGTGATGAACAACGGATTGACCCATATTTTGTATGATATATGTATTAGGTAGTGTATTCTTACAATAAAGTAACCTAGGGAAAAGAAAATATTAAGAAATCATAGGAGAAAATACATTTATGAGACTGTGCTATGTTGAATTGAAACAAATCTGTGTATAAGTGGACCTGTGCAGTTCAAACCTGTGTTGTGTAAGGGTCAACTGTATTATATATACTTGTTTCAGTAATGTGTCAGTACTTCCACCATTCCTCTGATGAAATGAGAAATCTTTAATAGTATCAATAATGAGCTTCCGGTGATGTTTGTGTCACTTAAAATATCTCTGGAACTTCTCTTTAGGAATTGTGTTCGGAAGCAGCTCACTATGATGCAAGAAAACCAATTCTAATACCTTTTTATAGTTGTACTCGTTTGGTCCCTTTTTTTTAAGTTTGGCATTGATTTTATTCGTGAAGCTCATCTCCAGAGGACTCTTGATTGCCTCCGGTAATGAGATTCAAACTCGCGGAAGGGTCAGTAGCGTTGAGGGTAGTGCTCAAGTCCTAGCCTGCAGAGAATGGGAGCATTGCCTTGAGAAGACGTTCAGGAAGGGCTACTGGATGACAGCCCTGTCGAGCCGTGTGTAACCTCCAGGGTGGCCACTTGCAGGTCCTCACAGTCATGTGGTTGTGTAGGCTGTGGTATGCCGATTTTTAAAACGCGTTTCTTTACCTCAAGGTTGTGTTTCATTCCTACCGAGAGCGCATCTGGTGACGTGTGGGCTCTCAACAGCTGAAAGTATAATTGTGTGCTCTGGTATTGTTTTCAGGGTTGGCTGCCTTAAAACCTACTTAGGTTTTTTACTTTATTCTTCCTTGGTTCAGAGGTCTGATTTGCAGGTTGAATTTGTAGAGGGTCTTCTCCTAGGGATTTATTAATAACCTATGGTAGCATTCTAGGCCATGGGGTTGAGGGGGCATTAACAGGAGTGTGTTGCCCAAGGTCATGCAGTTAGAGGTCACGTTGGAGTCCAAGGTTGTTTCATTGGGCAGTTTATTAAATCTTTCATTATCTTTCCTTACCCAGCAGTAAACATGTGAGTAAGAGTCCCTTCTATGTCAGAGGGATGTCAAGGGAATAAAATAATCTGGAATATGTTGCAAAGTTAGAATTCCTTCTTTTCTTTTCTTTTCTTTTTTTTTTAACGTTTTATTTATTTTTGAGACAGGGAAAGACAGAGCATGAACAGGGGAGGGTCAGAGAGAGGGAGACACAGAATCTGAAACAGGCTCCAGGCTCTGAGCTGTCAGCACAAAGCCCGACGCGGGGCTCGAACTCACGGACCGCGAGATCATGACCTGAGCCGAAGTCGGCCGCTTAACCCACTGAGCCACCCAGGCGCCCCAAGTTAGAATTCTTTAAAAAAGAAACCCAGGGGCGCCTGGGTGGCGCAGTCGGTTAAGCGTCCGACTTCAGCCAGGTCACGATCTCGCGGTCCGTGAGTTCGAGCCCCGCGTCAGGCTCTGGGCTGATGGCTCAGAGCCTGGAGCCTGTTTCTGATTCTGTGTCTCCCTCTCTCTCTGCCCCTCCCCCGTTCATGCTCTGTCTCACTCTATCCCAAAAATAAATAAACGTTGAAAAAAAAAATAAAAAAGAAACCCATTTAGTAATGTTACCTGAAAGACTGATTTTAATAGCCATTTCGTGAATTCCACTGATCATCGAAAGAAAATTCGACAGAAATTCATTGTCTGTATCTCACTGGTGGTGTCCTTTTTCATTAAGTAAGATATTTAGTCTGACAGTTTTAAGTAAATAGAGTAAGATGTTTTCAAGGTTAGGATAAAATTGCAAAATTATTAGTGATGGTATTTTAAAACCTGTAATTTTTAAAAACTTTTTTGCCATTTTTTTCATTTGAGTATAGTTGATATACAGCGTTACCTTAGTTTCAGGTGTACAACTTAGTTCATACATTATTCTATGTTCCCCACAAGTGTAGCTGCCTTCTGCCCTTTTATATCACTATTACTGTACCGTTGACTGTATTCCTTACACTGTGCCTTTTATTCCTGTGACTTACTCATTCCATACCTGGAATCCCATATCTCCCTCTCCCCTTCATCCGTTCTGGCCAACCCTCCACCCCACAGCCCTCTGACAACCATCATTTGTTCTCTGTATTTGTAGGTCTGACTCTGCTTTTTGTAAAACCTGTACATTTTGATGTTCAGGTTTTGACTTCCATTTATGTTAACATCGATAGCAAGGGCATAGTAATTAAGTGAATATGTAGGTAAAATATTTTGTAGTCACAGCATACATTCATGATTTCTCTGTCTTTGTTTTAGCCAAAGTCATACACTTGCTGTCAAAAAATTATGCTGGAAGAATTGTAATGGGAAAACCGAACAGAACGGAACAGAAGGTGCTGAGTGGTTACACTTTGCAAGTTGTGGTGAAGATCATACTGTGAAGATACACAGAGTTAACAGATGTGCACTGTAACGGACTTAGTAACTACAGGCGTACAGGCACTGGTGTCTTGAGCTATTTGTCATGTAAATAGATGACTTTCTTTACCTCATAATTTCATTGATTTTCATTTTTAAGTCCTACAGCAGTAGTACTGCTCACTGGGTCACAGACCCTTTGAAATGTGATGACAGCTGCAGACTCTTGTCACAGATGTGTATATGCACACACCCTTGGAACCTTGCCCACACTTTCAGGGGTCCAGACCTGCATTTCTGTGTCCCAGATTAAGAACCACATTCTTCGTGACTGAATTTGCCTAATTTTGTGTTAACGTGTGGGGCCTTTTCTTTTCATATGCCTGTCTTTGGGACATTGCCTTGTTTATTATCCTCTTCAAAGGGAGGACATAGAAAATAAAAAGAGATAAAACTCAGATTATTCAATTTTAACGGTTTTTGTACATAAACGGATCACACTTTGTGTGGCCTTGACCCTTCCTTCCAGTACACACCAGCCATTCTAGGAATTTGGCAGGTGGTTGTGAGTTTGAACTGCAGTGAGTTCTTTTATTCTTTAAAAGTACATATATTGTTTTACAGTTTGACTTAACGCAGAATATCCTGACACACTGATAGACGGAGGGGCTGAAAAGTGGAGTTCCGTGGCGATCCTGTGAATTGATGTGAAGTCACATACATGAGTCATGAGAAAAAGAGGGTGTCCCCGAGGGTGAAGGAGTGGTGGGAGCAGAGGGAGGAAGAAGATGCTAGAAACAGAGTGTTGAGTGTGCCAGCTGAGGTTTGGGAGGCGGGCCATGACAGTCGGGAGCTTGGGAGCTTGGGAGTTGGGTGGAGGGAGGTTGAACCCGGGAGAGCGCTACTGCGAAGGCTGGCACGAAAGTGGAGGAGATCCGAGAGTCATCTGGCAAATTGGCAGTGAAGTGAGTGCCGTACGTAATAAATATGCTGAAAAGAGGGAGGTGGGGATTTTCTTGGTTGGAGTTTGCCATTATCTAACATGATATTTCGCTTCCAAAGGAGTGGCGATACTTTGTTTAAATGGAGATTTCTAGACTAGCATTATCCACTATCTCTAGCCCAACAGAAGCATAATGTGAGCTGTATAAGTAATTAAAGGTTTTCTGGTAGCTACGTAATAAAAATAAAAAGAAACCGGTAAAATTTATTTTAGTGACATGTTTTATTTAACCTAGTATGTCCAACATAAACAAGCTATACGTTTCAACATAAAGGATTGTGGAGGTATTTTACACTTTTTTGGTATAAAGTCCTTGTACGATATAAAGAACGTTTCATACTTTAGTGTATACTTAGAGTGTTATACTGAGTGCATCTCGGTTTGGATTAGCCGCATTTCAAGTGCTCACTAGCCACATGCTGTTAGCGGCCATCTGTATTTGGACAGTTCAGTTCTAGACGATTGAGTCTGTGTAAACTTGTCTTACTTCCTCAGGCTTGTGTGTGCATGTATGCACCAAGGCAGGGAGACCCTGAGTTCCAACCTCAGAAATGAGGACGGCCTGCAGTAGTTCCTTATTTATCAGCTGAGGGATCTGAGTCTTTACCCCTACCGGCATGCCGGGATTTGTTGGGAATCCAGGGCAGAATCCGTGAACTAACCTGGTGTTGTAGAACATTTTCAAACACAGAACTCAACCCCCTAAGGTTCCCTGAAAACAGGCCTAGTCCTGGGAAGACTGAATTCGTAGGTATTATTTTAATTCATCAGTTGGGTTTGTGTTAGACACTTTGCCCAAGTTGTCCTAAAGCACCTTCCTCAGGAACAACCTGGGTAATTCAGTAAGCATTCAGAGGTCGTGCTATTCACGTGGGCAGTCTGCATTGTAATTCATACACATACATCGTAATTTGTCACGCATCTTAATCTGCTAAAGGAGCACCCTTTGAAGCATATGATTACAAACCATATAGTTCAACACATCTGAAGCAAAAAGGTACCCTTGGAACTTTGCTCCAGGGGAGTTGATGGGGTGTTTCAGAGTCCCTGGCCTACCCTTCCCCATTCCCCCCATCTCCCTTCTGTGCCTCATTCACAGCATCGCAGCTCAGATTGATGCCCAGTGCCAGCCTAAGCAGTCGCTGCCTTCTGACCTGTACAACTTCCCTAGACGGGAGAGGTAGTTGGGTGGTTCTGAGGACACTGTTACCTTCAACAGCACAGAGCCAAATCCCTTCCCAGTAGCCTCGGGAAGCAGAGTCAGTTATTGATTTCAAAGGGGGAATGTGGGAAATGGAGGGAGAGTGCAAATTCAGGAATAAAATGAAAGAACAGAATCGATCTCTTTTAAGTTGAAATTGTGGCCACCCCAGAAAATCCTGGGCTGTCCAGGGAATGCCAGGCCTGCGAACCACTATGTACAAAGCCCGTGTGTTTCTCAAGGCACTCTAGGTGGGGGTTGGAGCCCGGATGGAAGGAATCAGAAGCGCCTTTGATCCTGGCTCACACTGGCAGCCATTGCGTCTGTTTCCCCTCACCTCTAAATGCAGATACTACCAGTGGATCAGTCTGACTTCAATTCGCCTATGTGTGAAAGAAAACGCCAAATGTTCTTTCTGGCTTTTGCAAAGTAGAAGTTTTCTCTCAAAAGGAATCAAGATAGGCAGACCGTGACAGACAGGGGGACTTCTCAACATGATGGGGGACATGGGCTCTTTTTCTTTGGGGTCCTCCATCCTCAATGTGAGGCTTCCTCACCAGCCAGGGTGGCTGCTTGGCCTCCTGCCGTGATCTTTTGCATTCGGGCCAACAGAAAGGAAAGGCTCATCCCGAGCTTGAAGAAAACTTCTTGGAAGTCCACACAGTTCTGCTTCATCTCCTTGGCCAGAATCTAGGCTTGTGGCCACACCTCAAGAGAAACTAGGAAATGAAATTTTCATTCCAGAGTCCTTGCGTTCAGCTAGGAATTGAGGTGTTTTATTTTGGAAGAAAGAACAGATGTTAGTCTCATTTTGCAAAAAGCAACTACTTTGTAGGGTTGTTTTGAGGATTAAATGAGCCAGTGCATGAAAAACGCTGGTTTAGCACTGGGGTATATATAATAAGACACCAACTATTAGGATTAAGTACATCTCAGCTCATGTCACCTCTGCAGAACCTTAATTCCCTTTTTTCAAGTATTTCTTTCTCTGAATGCCACCGTATTTTATTCTCATTGTCTTTTATGGCATTTCTCATGTCCTATCTTTTATTTACATATGTCTTATACTATATCAATTAGATTCTGCGGTAAGAAAGTTGGTCTCAAAATGATTTGGGGAATCATTAGATCACATAATTGAAAACAAATTTAGTAGTAGGACAAAGTTCAGGTGTAGTTTCATCAGGACACTCTTGCCCCTTTGTCTACTTCTTTCAGAGGACCTCTCCATGGGTCAGCATTCTTCCAAGGCTGCCCTCCCCCATGGATGAAAGCAGCCGTTAAAGTTACAGATTTCCTTGCTCGTTATCAAAGGGAATACATTTTTAAACATTAAGTCCCTAGCTTTGCTCAGCGGAACATCCTGAACTAAGCAGTGGGCAGGGGAAAACCGCACGTGGAGTGGCGTGGGCCTGCCCATCTGACGCTGCAAGAGCCATGAGATCACTCTGGGACTGAAGGCAGGGTTGGTCCCATCGGGACCTCATCCTGATCTGGCTGGGTGGTTTTTCCAAATCAAAATCAAGGGCAGTGGGCAGTGGGTAGGCAACCAATGAAATCCCACTATACAAGCCTACCAGAGCCTAAATACCTGGGCATTAGATTTGTTTCCTTGTTCTCCACAGCATCTAGCACAGTGCGTCTAGCAGTGTGTTGTTAAATATTTGCTACACTTAAGGGTGAGTAAATTTGACAACACAGATGGCTGGCTGGTGGAGGACGGATTCTCCAATGTAATCCACTAGTCAGTAAATAGCATGACTGGTATCAGATCCTTTCCCTGGCATAAAGGTGGCATAAAGGAGTAGGAGACAAAGAGCAGGAGAAAGGTGTCATCCAGAAGGGACCAAGAAGGAGGCAGGCTGGTCCAAACCCGCCCCTGAATGAACACAGAGAAGCTGAGCCCCCTGGAAAGCAGCCCTCAAGAAAATTCCCCCTCAGGGTCCACCCACCCTGTTGCTACTGTGGTCTCCCTAGTACTGGTGGGGTTTTGTTGTTTTGAATATTATGGATTTAGATATAATGGAGCTTTGTTCATGATTCCAAACTGCCCTTTTAGCTTCTATTCACAGAAAAGGTCTCCTTTCCCTCTAGGGGAGGGAGCTTCCTGAGGTTTCTGATCATTCTTTCCACTGCTTCCAAGTTGTTTCTCCCAGAACTTCTACAGTGCCAGGCTTTGGAGAAAAAGCTGCTCCATTTATTGTCTCTCTTAGTCCTGTTGTGTAGATGTCTGAGGATCTCGGTCAGCAGGTTCTAGTTGTTAAGGGGGGAATGCATTTCACTCTAGCAGGAAATAATAAGGTTACTCTCCCAACCAGATTTTGCCTCTGCAACACTCACCCTCCATCCTGACTACTTGGCAGGAAATTGGAGCCATCATAATTGCAGCCCCCAGACACCTTCAGGATCAACAGCCTTTGGGGATTAGCCAGCAGGAAAACCTCTACCCCTCATCAGCATTTAAGACTTGAATGGAGCTTGTAAAATGGAGCTCCCATCCCCACCAAGATAAAAGTGTCTCACTTCGGTCACCGCACATCCCCTAGCCAGCACATTCAATAATCTGATTGGCCCTTGTCCTAACTGGCCTGTCGGCCTAAGCACCCCAAGGTGCTGGCTGTCTCCCCACCTCTCTGACCAGTTAGCAGCATGGAGGCAGACACCACTTAAATGTTGCTATCCCCACGGCTCTGTCTCTCCCAGAACACTCCAGAGCCCCTGGGGTGACCTCTGCACAGGCCTCTTCTGTGAGTTGTGTCTTCAACCCCCGACACCGTCCTTCCTGAGTCTGGGCCCCAATCTCTACTTAGATGTCCTGAACCTCTTGTGTCCCTGTGCCTGATCCCCACCCCCTGCATCCACCAAGGCATCCACTCCAACACTGTTGGGTCACTCAGAGCCTGTCCTCCCTCAGTCCCCATTTTCCCTGAATTTCATCACCTCCTCAAGGGTCATCTGGACCCTCATTGCCCCTCACTAGGACTCCTGCCCAGACTCCCTACATGATCCTCAGTGCTGCTGGGGTGCCAGAAACACCTTTGACACAGCCACTGTCCTGTGGGCACTCCGTGGCATCTTCCTGTCCCTTCCGTCTGCAGAGTTTGGCTCGCTCCCTTTCCTCACTCCCCATCCCACCCCTTATCCCTGCACAACCATAGCCTGTGCTCCAGCCTCACTGAAGTTCCTGCTTCTGTAATTTTCGTGGCCTTTTCCTGTCTCCAGCACTTGCACCTGGAATACTGCCCTCCCTCTCTCGCTTTCTCTTCCAGGACTTCTGGAATCCCAGATTGGGGAGACTCTCTCCCTCGCAGACTTGACCTCTTTGGGAAGACCCCTTCTCTGGCACTGTGCATTGTGGAAGGGTGATCCAGCTGCGGCCCCATCTCCTTCCCTGTCCTGGGGCCTCCCAGGCATGCAGGCTGCTTTGTTGACTAATGTCTCCCCGGCTCCCCAGTGAACACTGGATGATGCCCCTGCCAAAGCCCAGCTTCACCTCTGGTGCCTCAAGCCTGGAGGTTGCAGGAGGTTGTAGCTGGTCCTCTGCCCCCAGTTCTTACCACCGCATCCAGCCTGGTCATGGCCATTAGATGGCCTGCCTAAATCACCTCTTGGGAGCACTTTCTTGCTCAAATATTTTCAGAATGAAATTCTAGTCCCTTTGGGTGACTTACCGCCTTCCAAAATCTGCCCTCAAGCCTACGTTGCCTTTTACTCCAACCACTATAAAACTTTAACTCTGAGAAGTACTTGTTGATCTTTTGCCCAGTGAATGAATGAAGAATATATGAATGCATGCCTTGGGCATAGTAGTGATTTCTAGAAATGGAATCTATTGCCAGGGGACGCTGGGGGTGGGGTCTTATAGAAGTCTGTTAACGTGGGAGCAAGTGTTTTTGGTAGATACCATCCTGAGTCGAAAACCAAGCTCAGTGAACTGGACCAGGGACAAAGCCTTGCCCAGGGGGAGAGATTTTAAGTACAAAATCAAGGCTCTCATGTCTGCCCAGTCTGGCCTTTAGGCACATATTTTTCACGGCTCCCAGGCGAGACAGGGCTGTAAGTAGGAGCCGAAGAGCTGTTTACCTATGAAGCTCTAAACTTTGGGCGCAGAAGCTAGCTTCTTGCGACCTCAACGTGGACTGGCTCAGGCTCCTCCAGGGCCCCAGGGCCAGTAGCTGGACCAGGTCAGACGAGGCAGTGGCAGCCCCACAGCACAGGACCCAGGAGCTCGTTGAGTGATGGACACGCGTAAGACATTCACCGGTGGGGGCAGGGTAAGAATGAGCAATCTGATTTCTGACAGCCTCTTTCTGGCAGGAGAGGCCTGAAGAATCTTGGTGAAATAAATCTGAGAGTGCCAATTAGAGGCTGAGCCTGCCAGTGTCCTCAGACCCCACTACTCTCCCTCCCTTTTTCACAGGCTTATTGCTATGGCCCAGGTCAAAGGCTTCCTCCTTTGGGGTGCTTTCCCTGAACTCCCTGGTTGCAAGTAGCCCGTTTTCTCTTCCCTGCAATTCTACACCTGCATCCTGGAGCAGTGGTAGGGAACTCAGGCCTCATGGCCTTGTGGCTGGCATTCGGTAGTTCATTTCCCTGCGTGTCTGTAGGTGAAAGTCCTTCCCATCCTCCTGAGCAAGCAGTGCTCTGGGAAGAGCCAGGAGCTTAAAGATGTTTCTTTCTTTTTGAGAGAGAGAGAGAGAGAGAGAGAGAGAGAGAGAGAGAGAGAGAGAGAGAAAGTGAGCAGGGGAGGCAGAGAGAGAGGGAAAGAGAATCCCAAGCAGACTCCACACTCAGTGCAGAACCCGACTCAGGGCTCAATCTCATGACCATGAGATCATGACCTGAGCCAAAATTGAGTCAGGCACTCAACCCCTTTAAAGATATTTCTTGACTGAATGGTAGTTCAGTGACTTTTAATGATCTTCAAGAGTTCTGCACTGTACATAAAAGGATACGATTAACAAAGTGAAAAGCCATCTATAGAATGGGAGAAAATATTGCCAATTATATACCTGACAAGGGGTTCGTATTCAGAAAATATAAAGAACTCCTACAACTTAACAATTAATTAAAAAAAAAACCCAATTGAAAAAATGAGCAAAAGGCTTGAATAAGCATTTCTCCAAAGAATACATACAAACGGCCAAAAAGCACAGGAAAAGATGCTCAACATCATTAATCATTAGGGAAGTGGACATTAAAACTGCAATGAGATACCACTTCACACCCAGTAGAATGCCTACTATAACAACAGCAACAACAAAAACAACAACAAGAACAACAACAGGAAACAAACGTTGGTGAGAATGAGGAGCAATGGGAACCCTCGTGCACTGTAGGAATGTAAAATGGTGCAGCTAATGGAAAACAGTATGGCGGCTCCTTGAAAATTAAAACTACAACTGCCACATGATCCAGCAATCCTACTTCTGGTTATAGACCCAAAAGTAGAGTCTCAAAAGAAGTATGTGTATATCCATGTTAAGAGCAGCATTATTCACCATAGCCAAGAAGTGGGAGTAATCCAAGTGTCCATCCATGGATGCACGGATAAAGAAAACGTGATATATACACACGATGGAACATTATTCCATCTTAAAAAGGAAAGCAATCCTGAAACACACCACAGCCTGGATGAATCTTGAGGACATTATGTAATTCAAATAAGCCAGTCACAAAAAGACAAATATTGTATGATTCCACTAATATGAGGTACTTAGAATCGCCAAATTCAAAGAGACGGAAAAGAATGGTGATTGCCAGGGGCCAGGGGAGGGGGGAAATGGGGAGTTTTTTTTTTAATGGAGACAGACTTTCAGTTTTTGCAAGATGGAAAAGGTTCTGGAGATTGGTTGCACATAATGTGAATATACTCAACACTACTGAACAAGTACACTGCAAAATGGCTAAGTCGGTAAATTTTTGTTATGTATATTTTACTACAATTAAAAATTAAAAAAAAAAAAGAGTTCTGCATTGAGTTGGCCCATTCAGATTATTCACTAGGCAGGCTTGCCCGAAAGCAGCACCCTAGTGGATTTGCGATTTGTTACTTGGCCACAGAACACCACGAGGAGAGAGGTAGGTACTCCTTACATTCCCAGGGAAATAAGGAAGGCCTTCGCTCCTCAGGGTGCAGTTCATGGACCGACTAACAACATCACCCAGGTTCCTTACAAACAAAGAAGTTCAGGCCCCAACTTAAACTTGAAGAATCAGAATCTGCATTTTGATAAAAGGCTTCCAGGCCACTCACGTAAGTTAATGCCTGACAAACGTGGCCTGGAGGAGATCCTCCCTGGGAAGTAGGGCAGTAAAGGAGGGGTGAGTGGCACACACACCATACGGTGTCTGGGACGACCAGCTCCCACCACCCTCCCAACTTAGATGTGGGGAGACTGAGACCCTGAGGACCAGAGAGGCTGCTGAACACATTTCACTGGTTGGGCTCTGGAGACTGACTTCACAGGTGCTGGCTTGTCCATTCTCTTCCAGTTGTGTGCTCTTGAGGAAGTTATTCTATGTCTTTGTGACTTAGCGTCTCCACCTGTAAGAGTCACCTCATCGACGTGCTGATTTAATTGTGGACCAATTAGTACAGGTCAAAGTGTACAGGTGCCCAGGGCAGTACCTGCTCGTATCATTGTTGCCAGAAGTCACATTGCAGGAAGGAGTGCTGTGGAGAGGGGTCAAGATGGCACCGGAGCCCAAAGTTCCAGGTACAAGTGTGGTCAGAAGGTATTCAGAAGAGGATGGGGGTGGAGTCAGTGAAGCCAATGAGCAAATTCGGGCATTCGTTCATGAATATGTTCAGTCCTTCCAGAACAAGTATGAATGCTTGTCCAGTAAAAACCTGGAGATCTGGCAGAGAGGAGGATGAGGCTACCTAAGCAGGGGGAACCCCAGGACTGGCTCTTATGGACGGGGAACCTCTGGCCAGGGCCATATAGACCCTCCACCCCCCGGTGCAACCTGGTATTGGGGGGCTGGGCTAGGAGGGGCAGGACTGTGCATGGCCTTCTGGCAGCTCTCTCAAGCTGGGCCCATCCACAGCCCTTGGGATGCTTTTCATACAGGCAGAGGTTGGGCCCAGGAGTCTGCAGTGCACATCATCAGGCATCCTAAGGCCCCGGAGACCCACGCACTGGGTGACAGTGGGCCTGGCTGTGGTGAACTTGTGTCATGGGCACCCTTTCCACCTCCTCCCACCATGGTATGCTTCGAAAGCCAGTGGTCCACCCCACCTTGGGCCGGTGGCCCCACTGGGCCCGCACCTGAGTCCCTTCACCTGGGTTGCCAGCACGTTGTCCCCCCTTCCACAGCAGGTTCTGCACTAAGCACCCCAACTTGGTTCCACACCAGGCACCTCGCCCAGGCCCCCCGTTACTTGGTCACCTTTCACTCCATGCTCCAAAGCGGGCCCCGACCCTGAGTTCTCTGTCGAGGGAGAGCGGGCCTCGATCCACCTGAGTTCTCCCTGTCGCGCACCTGGGCCCCATGTTGTGCACCTGTCCACTCGCCCTTACACCGGCTCTACACTTCCGACGCATGGGTTTGGCCTGCCGCTCAGTACTGAGACAATGGAGGCCTGAGACAGAGCAGCTCTGACGCCGGCACCCCGGATGCAGGCCCAAGGGCGGAGCGCCTCCGGCGCTAAGGCCCGAGTCGCATCTGAGCTACTGTTTTCGAACTTGCGCAGCCACGGAGACCAAATTAGCCAACCAACCTCCTGGATCCCCAATCTTTTTCGTCTTCCACCCTGTGCTCAGCCGCATTCTCAGACACACCGAGCACACAACCCAGTGGGGAGCAGCAAGGAGAACTCTCCTTGCAAACACCCCACAAGAGTCCTCCCCCGCCCCCCGCCACGGGGAGTGAGGGTCCCGGGTGCTATGCCGGGGTCAGGACCGGTAGAGTCAGGCGGGAGGATGCCCAGGTTTCAGGATGCCGAGCAGGAGAAAGCAATGCGTTACTTCTGCCACTAGCCTTTTCGTGGGACCGTAGATAAACGAGAGTTTCGTGTTCCAAGGGTCTTTGGGGGCATCTCCCTGGGCTCCCCTGGGAAGCTGTTTAAAGAGACAATGAAAGCGGGCACTTCCTTACCCCGCCCCAGGTGGGAAAAGGGCCGGAAAGAACTGCAACCCTGTGAGTCAGCTTCCCTGGGAGGCCGGGCCGCCGGGAGAGGCGCCACCCTGGGCAGCGGACCAGGTGCCCCTGGAGGGCGGGGAGGCGCGGCCGGGGCGCGGCGGGGGCGGAGTCGGGCGGGCCGGCCTCGGCATTTCCCCCCCCCCCCGCCCGGCGGCCGCTACGGCACGGGCTGGCGGGCCTGGGTCATGGCCGGCGGGGCGGCGCCGCGGGGGTCCGAGCTGCTGGCCTTCGCGCGGTTCCGGGACTCGAGCCCGCAGCCGCTCGCCTACGGCTATGGGCCGCGCAGCCTGCGGGACATGCGCGAGCGCGAATTCGGCCGCCTGGCAGGTGAGGCCAGCCGGGACACCTGTGCGGGGTGGGCAGGGAGGCCGTGGCGGGCACGCGTTTTCTGGCACTGGCGTGCAAGGCGCTTTTGCTTTAGGTGGGAGCAGCGTCACCTCATTTGGGATGTGTTTTGGATCGAAAGACCCGGAGGGACACGTCCGCGCGTCCCTGAGGTCCCACCTGCAGCCCAAGGCTTCTTGCTACCCTAGCTCCTTAGACTTCCCCGTGGTGCAGGACTAGCCTACTCCTTTCTCACCTGTGCTCCCTCTCTGCGGACCACGCTTAGGAGTTCTTTTGCCCTCGCCCGCCGCGACACTCCCGGCTCTCCCGGCTCTAAAGGTCCAGCTGGAGCCAGCGTTGCAAAATGCAGGAATGTGCAGCGGCCATGACTGTTCAGGTGCTCGCCTGCGGACAGGTGCAGTGCGTGGGCGGCGGGCGGCCAGTGCTCTGGCTGGGGACCGCGAGTCTGGGGGCGTGTGCGCTTGGGGCCGAGAGGCTACGGACACTAAGCTCATAAGCAGCTTTATTTTCGAAGCCCATTTTTCTCATTCGTGCCATCAGAACAATGCCTTCGAACTCTAGCTCGCTGGGCGTCTGGAATTAGCAAACCGTGAAGTTTGAGCTTTAAGTACATACAGGGCGAGCCTGTAACACGAGTATCGTGCCTGTAACACGAGCCAGGACACGAGTATCGATCGCGATCACATCATCCGTTTGATACCCGCAAGGCGGAACAGGCTGGTTAACTTTTAAACGAGCTCTATGTGGCCCTGTGGCCTTGCCAAGACGTCACAGCCGGGCGGGAGGGCTCCCGCACCGGGTCGGGAACCTTGCGTGAAGGTCTTCCTCGAGCCTTAGGACCGCGTGCCGGTTGAGCAGGGAGGGACCGCAGGTTAAGTGGGCATGGTCGTGGCGCCAGGATTTGAGGTGTATTCTGTCGCAATTAGCAACTGGTGACTGGTCCCTTGCTTGCGGCACAACAGCGGCCGCTGTGACTTAACGTTTCAGTAATAGGGTAGCTGATCGCAGCTCTTTTGAGTTATTTCCTCATGTTTGGGATAGTGACACTGTTTTCTGTTTGGGAGCTTTGAGGGCTGTGGCCTCCTCCTTGTGTGTCCCCTGTCTGTACTTCAGTAGGGAAGCCCGGGCGGGAGACGGGGGACCTTCTGGTGGCCTCTCTACTACCTCGCCATTCTTGCCAGTGACACATTCACCTGGAGGAGACAGCATCTCACCCTTCTGTTTCCACTTGCTGTCTCTGAAACGTTTTACTGTGTAAATTTCTACCCGTAGAAATAGACTGATACAACAAACACCCACAGGTGTGGAGGGAGAGAAGGAGGCTCCCCATTCTTTTGAAGTAAATCTCAGAGGCTGTTTTCTCGCAGTCCATAATTATTTCAGCACCACACCTGCTTAATCCCCTAATCCCTCCAGCTCTGATCCCTCACACCCATCACTGGCTGACCTCTCCCCTCAACGCTACCTTGGGAAAGCAGAGGTATGTTCTGGGCTCCCACTTGTTTTCCTTGTGTCCTTCAGAGAACGTTTACTTAAATGTAAAATTTAAATGTGGTAGCCAGATCCCAGGCTGCGCCTCAGAGCCCCTATAACATCTATCTTATCGTATTCTTTCTTTCTCTACCGGCTATCTAGTGCAAGTTCCTAGCATTTCCTCTACACTATAGGGTTGAAGTAGACTTTTGTGGATTAAACCCATCCCTCCCACCGTTGGAAGTCTTAGAACAACATATCCACTTGCTTTCTCTCCTAGGGCAGGGAAAAACAAACAAAACAAAGCAAAATAATGTAACTTTCACCTCCTGTTCTTTTCCCCTTCCTCCTTCCCCTCAGAGTTTTTGGGCAGGCTTGAGAGTTTATCTGGTTAAGTGGTAGCTCTAGATAATTACATGCTTAATCTTTAAGTGCTGAAATATTTTGCCTAACCAGTTGGAGGGGGATTCCCTTGTCTTGGTGAAGGGAGAGTATTGGGTTTTCAGATGTGGTTCAAGTGGTTCTTGAAGCCTTAGGGTGCTGCTGCATGGCCACTCACCCTGTGTGGAACTGAGAACTTAAAGAGCATGATCTAGAAGAGACCCTGGAATTTCCTTTCTTGAAGACCCAATACCAATGGGTTTTGGGGTCATTTGCCTCCTTCTAATAATAGCCAAGTCTTAGAGCGTCACTGTGTGCCAGGCACTAAACTGGGCTCTGTTATACCCACTCATTTAACCCTCATCCCATTTGCAGATGAAGGAACAGGGACCCAGAATGGCTAGTGGTGGAGGAGGATTCAGTCAGGTTGGTTGACTTGAATTCTGCACTGTTAACCACTGTGCTGGCCGATTGCATCTAAGATCTGATCTCTAGCTAATCTAACATGGCTGCCTTGTTTTGCAAAATTAACTACTGGACCAAAGGCCAAAGCAGCCTTCTCCCAAATGGCTTCCTGGCCCTGCAGAAGGCTGTGGGTAAGGCATGTGGTGCTCCCTGGGAGCCCCTCAGGTTTCACATGTGTACTGTGGCTTCACATGAGCATGTCCCTGATGGCTGGGCGGACCAAGGCCTTTCTTTTAGTGTGGTGCATTTGTATTTCTGAATTTTTGGTTAAAGAGAGCATTATTCTAACACTAAATTTTTGGACTAGGTAGTACATTTACACAGCACTCAGAAGGTGCCAAAGGAGGGTAAAGAATGCCCAGGGAGTCCTGCTCACTCCAGCTGTGGCCATGGTGACGGCCCCAGGGTCAGCTCCTGCTACTCGTGTCTGGTGTGCCTTTTGACTTGTGGTCTATATTTTTGTAAGTGTGTACTTTTTTTTTAATTACACAGTTGAGCTGTAACATTCATTATCTGACATAGTTTACATTTGTTTGTCTTTCTCTGTCACTATCATACCAGCTTCTCTCTTTTGTCTACTTTTGTGTCTCTTCCACTTAGAACAGTGCCTGGCACATGGTCAGTACTCAATAAACATATCTTGAACATCAAAATACAATAAACTAGGAAATCAAATGACCTCATAAAGGCTGTGTACAAAAAACCCACAGCTAATATCATACTTAATAGTAAAACACTGACAGCTTTACCCCTAAGAGCAGGAATAAGACAAGGATGTATGGACTCACCATTTCTACTCAACATTGTCATCAAGGTTCTAACCAGGACAGTTAGGCAAGAAAATGAAATAAAAGGCATCCAGATTGCAAGGGAAGAAGTGAAACGTCTCCATTGGCTGATGACACAATCTTGTATATGGAAAAACCTAAAGAATCCATATATAAAACTGTTAGAACTAAAAAACAAGTTCAGCAAGGTTATAGGATACAAGCTCAATACACAAACATCAACTTGATATCCAGATGCTAGCAAGAAAAGCTGTGAAAATGAAATAAAGGAAAGCATCAAAAAGAACAAAATACATAAGGAATAAACTTATGAAAGGAAGTAGAAGATTTATATACTGAAAACTACAAAATGTCATCCAAGGAAATAAAGGAAGACCTAAATAAATGGAAAGGCATCCTGTATTCATGAATTTGAAGACTAAATATTGTTAAGATGACAATATTCCCCAAACTGACCTATAGACTGATTGACATTCTGATCAAAGTCCCAGGTACTTTTTTGCAGCAATTGATAAATTGATTCTAAAATTCTTACAGAAATGCAAGGGACCCAGAATAGCCAAACCGACCTTGAAAGAGAACAAAGTTGAAGGACTCACATTTCCCGTAAAAGTAAAATAAGTAAAATGTATATAAAGTTACAATAATCAAAACAATGTGGTACAACTTTGGTGGTACCATTTCGTACAACTGGTACAAAAATAGATGTGTGGACTGATGAAGTAGAATTGTGAGTCCAGAAATAAACCCATATGTCTATGGTCAGTTGCTTTTTAACAGAAGGCCAGGACTATTCAGTAGAGGAAAGAGTAGTCTCTTCAACAAATAGTGTTGGGGTAGCTGGCATGCAAAAGAATGAAGGCAGACCCCTACTTCACACTGTATTAAAAAATGAACTAAAAATGGACGAAAGAGCTAAAAATATAAAACTCTTCGAAGAAAGCATAAGCAAAAATCATCAGGACCTTGGATTAGGCAATGGTTTCTTACGACACTAAAATCACAAGCAACAATAACAACAAAAATAGACAAATTGGACTTCATCAAAATTAAATACTTTTATGCTTCCATGGATACCAATAAGAAAGAATAACCCACCAAATGGGAGAAAAGAGATGTCCCCAAAAATCTTGCACATAGTCATGGTAGCATCGTTTATAACAGTCAAACAATGGAAGCAGCCCACATGTTTATCATTGGATGAATGGATAAACAAAAGTGGTACATCCATACAATGGAATACTATTCAGTCCTAAAAAGGAATGCAATGAGTATATCATGTACCTTGAAAATACAGATACATCTAAAAGTATTATGCTAAATGAAAGAAGCTAGACACAAAAGGCCACTTTTGCATGCTTCCATTTATATCAAATGCCCAGAATAGGCAAATCTGTAGAGACAGAGGTTCAATTAGCGGTTGCCAGGGGCTAGGGCTGAGTGGACTGGGGAGTGATTGGTAATGAGTATGTGCTCTCTTTTTGGGATGAATGAAAATGTTCTAAAATTAGATAGTGGTGATGGTTTATGAATCTGCTAAGTGTACCATTAAAAGGGTAAATTTTATGGTATGGGAATTATATCTCAAAAAAGATGTTATAAAAGAAACCAAAAAGGGGCACCTGGCTGGCTTACTCTGTTAAGTATCTGACTTCTGCTCGGGTCATGATCTCACAGTTCATGAGTTTGAGCCCCACTCTGTGGGCTCTTTGTTGACAGTGTGGAGCCTTCTTCAGATCCTCTGTCTTCCTCTCTCCCTGCCCTTCCCCCACCCCCTGCACTCTCTCTTTCTCTCTCAAAAGTAAATAAACATTAAAAAAAGAAGAAACCAAAAAATCTATTTTGCATAAAACAACAACAAAACCCATTTAAGTGAATGAAAGAAGGAATGAATCTATTCACATTGTATATTCTTGAAAAATGCATCTCAGAGTTTGCTCCATGTCTACTTATAAAGTACCAGTTGGAGGTGTAAGAATTCTTTATTTTAAACACATGTTCATGGACATTTAAGTCATTTCCAATCTCTTGCTATTGCAGACAATGCTGCACTAAATGTCCTCGTGTGCAGGCCAGTTCACAAATCATAGGTATTTTCCTAAAAGAGGAGTTGCTAGGTCAAAGAGGGTTTGCATTTTAAAGTGTGGACGATATTGCCAAATTGCTGTGCCTTAAGAAGTTGTATCACTGGAGCCTCCTATCCAGAGCCATGTACCAGCTGGCCCATGTTCCAGTACCCTTGCACACATGGTGAGTTATCCAGCCATCTGGTCTCCCTCATCTGATGGGAAAACCTTCGTAGCTCACTCTCATCTAAATTTGCCTGTCTCTGTTTATGAGAGAAGCTAGAAAGCACATTTACATTCCTGGTCATCTCCAAAGCTCTCCAAGCTGTTCTAGGGTTGAGGGCTATAGAATTCACTGTGGGAAAGCATAATCAGGGCTCGCCCACCAGGGAAGAGGCAAGGAAATCCCAGATAGGAAGTGAGTCATAATGTGAAATTGCTTTACTGTCATTAATCACAAGTGTCTGTTGGGCTCCTCCCTTGTGTGGGATGCTGTTCCAGGTTCATAAAAGAGCTGGTTAATCAGGAAGGCTTGCTTGGGGCTCTAAAGGTCATTCAGTATTGAAAGTGCAATCTTGCGTTGCCCATGCCTTGGATTAAGAAGCTCGTATCAAGAGGCTTGGAGAAAGCAGTGGCTTGGTGGTGCCCACTGCTCAAGCTCACACAAATCACATCTAGGTAAAATGAGTGTAATATCTCTGGAAAATAACCCCAGCTCGATTCTGTGTTTTCTTTCAGGAACCGTCTACCTTGACCATGCAGGAGCCACATTGTTCCCCCAGAGTCAGCTCACAAGCTTCACTAATGATCTCATGGAAAATGTTTATGGTAAAGAAAAACACACCCAAACCGACTTTTATATGAATGGTAGCCAACAACATTCAGCTGATCTATCTCTGCTTAATAAATATCAGATTTATTTAGGACAGTGCTGAATAGACCCCACGGGAGAAGGGTGTCAAGCAAGCACTCAGGTCCATCCCTATGATACATGTGCGGCCGGGATAGGAAGGATTGGCTCAGGGACACAAGGTTTACTTCCAGAAGAAGGGGTCAGTGTCAGAAGGGCACAGAAATACAAAGCTGCTGTGTTTGACAGAATGACTCTGTGCAGAGGGTGGGGTGGTGGGAAGGACATTCATTTATTCTTTCACTCCAGAAATGTGTGTTGAGCCACTTTGCTGTGGGGGGCACGGTGCGACAATGAAAACAGAGGAAGCACAGGCCCTGCCTTCGTGGACTGTGATCTGGTCAAGACAGGACCTTAATCAAGTGAGCTCCAAATAAATGTAAATGACCAACTATCTGAAGGGCTGTGAACAAAAGGCCCATGATACCATGGGGTCTGTGGTTGCAGAGTGACAGGGCTGGCAGTGTGAGTGTCAGAGAAAGCTGCCTTAGGAGAGGGGTGACTGGAGGATGAGCAGGGATTCACTTGGGCACGAGGAGAAGGGTATTCCAGACAGAGGTAGTAGCGTGAACCAAGATCCTTTAGTGGTTTCAGGAATTAGCCCCGGAGCACAGAGGAGGGGAGGAGGGTGGGGGAGACCTGAATGGAGAGGTAGGTAGGGGCATTGTAGGTACTCTGCAGAGTTTGGTGTTTATTCTAGAAACAATGGGCAGTCCTGGAGGACATTAATCAGCAGCACCGTGTGATGAGGAGATAAGCGTGGAAAGGGAGCTTGAACTAAAAACAGCTCTGGCTGTTAATGGTAATAGCAGCGAGCACCCTCTCCTGAACACTCACTATACACTTCAGGCACTGTTCCAAATGCTTGATCTCTTCTCTCTCCTTCCATTCTCCAGCCAAACGAGGGTACAGGTTCTGTTATCAAACAAGCTAAGGTACAGGTTCTGTCATCACTCCTGTTTTACAGGTGAGGGCCCAGGGAAGGGAGGCAGCTAACCAGAGGCCATACAGTCAGAAAGCGCTGGAGCTGGGAGAGTGGCTCTCCAGGCCAATGGGCTCCAGAGCACAAGCCCTTATCCCTTAGCAGACTGCCTCAGTTCATGACAATCCTATCATGCCACACTAAGGTCCTGGGCAGTCAGCAGATATTTAAATCTGGGGAGTCGTTTGTAGGGGAGATGTCACTGAGGGACCTTATCTTGATTTTACTCCATGATTTGCAAAGAGACCCACAAGTCTTCTTTAACTTTTGCAATTGTCCTAGCTGTGGGAAAGGTGCCGAGAGGTGACGATCTGTAGACTGTAGGTAGTGCTGATGGTGCTGAGCTAAAAACCAGGGTGGCGAGAGGAAGCAAGGGTAAGTACCACGTCCCTGGGTTACTAGTGCCTATGGAAAAGGAGCATTGGTGGCTTCAATGACCAGAAATCCAGTGTGACCAGACAGTATATATGAGAAAACAAACAAACGAACCCTAAAACAAAAAAGGTCAAGACTGTGTTAATGTGGTCTTGTGGTCCTGCTCCTGAGAAATGCTTGTGCCTCACCCCTGCACATTCGGCCCCTTGAGAGGTCTGTGTCCTCGTCTGGGGGCCATGTTTTGAGGAGGTAATGATACTATGGGTCACACTCATGGGGCATCCAAGGAGGGGAGGAGAACTAGAAATTGACAAGTGAAATTAGGAGACTTGGGGCGCCTGGGTGGCTCAGTCGTTTAAGCATCCAACTCTTGATTTCAGCTCAGGTCATGATCTCATGGTTCATGAGATCAAGTCCCGTGTGGGACTCTGCACTGTCAGCATGACACCTGCTTGGGATTCTCTCTCTCTCTCTCTCTCTCTCTTTCTCTCTCTCTCTCTCTCTCTCCCTCTCTCCCTCTCTCCCTCTCTCCCTCTCTCCCTCTCCTGCTTGCTCTCTCTCTGTCTCTCAAAATAAATTAAACATTTAAGCAAATCTTAAAAAAAAGAAATTAGGAGAGACTCTAGCCTTGAGAATGGGCTAAGGGGAGATGTGATGGTCCCTTTCATATATTTGGAGGAGATAGATGTGTTTCTGCGGGAATGATGCCGGTAGCAGGGGTGTGAATGCAGGGCAACAGATGGGGACTTAGATTAAGTGGCATTCATGGCCCTGTCTCATGGTTGGGGGCAGGGCAGGCGGCAGGGGGCGGGGAGAAAGGGCAGCCTCCTGAGGTTGTGTACTTGGTTCCCTGGAGTTAATTATCAGAACCACCTGTCAGGGAACTTGTAGAAAAGGTTCTTGCATTGGTCTGGCTGCCTGAGAGCTGACTTCCAGCTCCAGAATGTTCTTCCCCGATCCCATCTTGCTTTACTAGTTGGGGGCGGAGGTTGGTTGGTTGGTTTAAAAAAATTGAATTATATTTTACATATCATAAAATTCATCTATTTCAAATGTACCATTTAGCGATTTTTAGTAACTTTACCAAGTGGTGCAACTATCATTATAAATCACTTAGAACATTTTCATTCCCCCACTAAGATCTCTGATGCCTATTTATAGTTAATCCCTGTTGCCCCCTCAGTCCCAGGCAACCACTAAATCCATTACTTTCTGAATCTCTCTCTGTACAGTTGCCTTTGCTGGACATTTCATATAAATGGAATTGTATACTGTGTGACGCCTTGTGTCTGGTATCTTTCAGTGAACATGTTTTTGTGGTTCATTCATGACCTAGCCAGCGGGTTCCTTTTTATTGTGACTACTTTCCCATTGTGTGGATAGATCACATTTTGCCCATCTGCTCATCAGCTATCTGCTGTCTGCTCACGATGGACATTCATGTTGTCCCCAGGATTTGGCTTTACCAACAAACCTGCCTGTGAGCATTTCTGTGCATGACTCTTCGTGTGGATGTATGTTTTCACCTCCCTTGAGTGTATGGGAGGGGCATCGCTGGGTCAGACAGTGGTTGTATGCTTAACTCTTTGAGAAACTGAGGGAGAGGATTGGGAGGAACACAAGAAGAGAGACACAAGTAGTGGCCTGATGGCCTTTCTCTGTAACCTGCCAGGTAACCCTCACAGCCAGAACATCAGCAGCAAGCTCACCCATGACACCGTGGAGCACGTACGCTACAGGTGAGTGGCAAAGGTGCCAGCCTGAGCGGGCGCCCCCAGGTGGCTGGGCTGCTTTCCTACCACTTACCGCCTCCCACAAAGGTTCTGAGCTGGTTTCGGGAAGATCACGGTCAGCTAAATGGTCAAGTGCACAATGATGAACATCAGGGGCAGAGGATGGGAAGGTGAGAGACAGTGGGTGCGGAGCAAGGTGGAGCCGAAGTGCAGGTGGGTGGCCCTGAGGTGCTCACGGCCGTCTCAGGTGGCTTCGGGCCGGTGCCAGGGTGCCCGGGGGCCAGAGTGACAAGGAGCGACCACTTTCCAAGTCTCACCTTCAGAGAGAAGAAAAACATTCAGTCTGGGCTTTCCTTTCGCATTTCATTAGGCGCCTTGTTTTACTCATCCCCAGCCCACCCAACCTTTTTACGAGTATGCGCGCCTCGGACAGCTCTTTATGTTTTTCCACAGGTGAATAATTAGTTTTCATAAGTAATTTCCGGGGGGTGCCTAACGTTCCTTCAATTCCTGTAATTTCAAGTCATTTCCAACTGGAAAGTGGTGCTGGGCTGCCATGTATGAAAAGTGCTGCGAAACAAGTTGGTGACCTACCACTTGCCGTGGCGGAGACAGAGAGCTGACCGGGGAGAGAGTGTGTCCTGGGATTACGATCATCGTGGGTTTTTGCCTTGTCCTAGGAGGGTGCGGACTTGGGAGGCGGGAGGTGCTTTTGCCAGTTTGAACCTGCTCGTCAGCTCTTCCTGTGGCCCGCTTGGCCCCTGCCCTAACTCCGCGAGGGTGGCCAAGCCGGTGTGGGTCTTCTAGATGTGAAGGTAGAGAGATGTCACATTCAGTAGAAACGCAGCTACCACTGGACGTTTAACACTAGTGAGACCAAGGAGTTGGCATGATACTGTGCTTCTTCCAGGATTTTGGAGCACTTCCACACCTCCACAGAGGACTACAGCGTGATTTTCACGGCAGGGAGCACGGCTGCTCTTAAACTGGTGGCAGAGGCCTTCCCGTGGGTGTCCCCGGGCCCGGAGAGCAACGGGAGTCGGTTCTGTTACCTCACCGACAGCCACACATCCGTGGTGGGCATGAGGAAGGTCACCACGGCCATGAACGTCACTTCCATCCCAGTCAGGCCGGAGGACGTGTGCGCGGCGGAGACACGGGGCACTGCTGCCAGTGACCCTGACTGCCAGCTCCCGCACCTCTTTTGTTACCCTGCTCAGAGTAACTTTTCCGGAACCAGATACCCCCTGTCCTGGATAGGAGAGGTCAAGGCCGGGCGGATGTGCCCCATGAGCGTGCCTGGGAAGTGGTTCGTGTTGCTTGACGCGGCCTCCTACGTGAGCACCTCACCTTTGGACCTGTCGGTTCACCAGGCCGACTTTGTCCCCCTCTCCTTCTATAAGATCTTTGGATTCCCCACTGGCCTGGGCGCTCTGCTGGTGAATAATCGTGTGGCTCCTCTGCTGAGGAAAACCTACTTTGGAGGAGGCACGGCCGCTGCGTACCTTGCAGGAGAAGACTTCTATATCCCAAGACAGTCGGTGGCTGAAAGGTAACTCGCCATGGGGATGGCTGGCTGGAGTTCAGCCAGGCAGGGGTCCGGCATGTGTCCCCTATTAGGATCATGCAAGGGACTGGGCTCGGCCACCAGGTTAGGGGGTTTGGAGGCAGGAACGGAGGCAGAGGTCGGCTGGAGGGTGCCCCAGGCAGCTCAGTGAACTGGGCCCCCGTGTGCGGGCTTGTCCAGAGCTGTGAGAGGACAAGGGCTGCAAGCGGAGGCCGTGAAGGGCTCTCAGGAGGGTAAGGAGGGTCGGCCACCGGGCCTTTCCCCAGAGCACAGGCAAGAGGTGCCGCAGTTTATCAAAGTGGTCTTTTAAAAAGATGACATCTTCTGGAACAAGTGTGCATGCATGTTGATGGCACAGCTGGTTTTCAGCAGCTGGAATCTGCTCAGCTTGGTGGCTGGTTGGCAAGAAGAATTAGTTCATTCAGAAGCCACCAGATATGTGGGGTGCTGTGAGCAGGCTCTGTGAGCCCTGTGAGTGACAAAGGGAAGTTTGGGGGCAGGGAGCTACTTGCCTGCAAGTGGCAGAGGCCTCTGCCCGGGTTTGCTGGTGTATGCATCTTCCTCAGGCTGCGGGGCACAGGGTGCGGGGCAGGCCGAGGAGCTCTCCCACAGGGTGATGGCTGGGACCCATGAGGTCAAATGCGTGAGAGGATGAAAGTGACAGCTGACCCAGGGTTCTGCTGGGTCCAACAGCGGGTAATACCATGGGATTGGGCCAGGGGGCTAGTGACCCTGCTGGTGCCTGAGAAGACCCGGAGCCTGGATGGGAAGGAGGTCAGATCCCCCATAGACCCAGGTGGAGACTCAGGGTTCTGCGGATGGGGGCTTGTCCCTACCGGTAGAGTCACGGGTCAGATCTGTGGGCCCCAGAGCTGGATTGCTGGCGAGTAAATCCTGGCTTCACCACGCATCAGCAGCAGTGGGGACAGGGGTGTATGACTTGATCTCTGCACCTAGTTTTCCCTATAAAGTGGGTTTCTGAAAGCCTACGATTATTGAGAGCTCATACAGGTGAAGTGCCCAGATAGAGTTGGCGTCAGTGGGGCTATTTGGTGTCTCTTTTATTTCGGACTTCTCCATAGCTGGGGGATTCTGGAACAGGAACTCTGCTGTAAGACATTTTGTATCCGGGTGTGATAACGTAGTGAGTAGTATAACCAAGTGGGAAGAGAATGACAGGCACAGCATCACATAAATTAAAGGCAGATCACAATGACAACTCAAACTTTATGGAGCCAATAGGAACGTGTGGAGGCCAGAAGTGGGGCAGTGCCTACCGGGCAGGATGGAGGCGGCCTGAGCTGGACCAGACCTCTGGTCTTCGACTGGGTGGGTTGCCTCACGGCAGGTGCTGCACCAAGATTCCTAGAAAGCGGAATGGTTATTCACCACTAGAAGTCTCATTTTTTTCTAGTGGACTTAGGACTAGAACTCAAGAGATTTAATACCCAAACCAAATATGTTTTGAACATGTACCCCGACCATGTTCTTAATTGTTTGCTAACCCAAGAATGTACAACCTTTGATGGAAACAAACAGACAAACAAACCCTTCCTTTTTTCCAAGAGTCTATTGATTATTGGTTAATGAATAATTATTTACTATATATCGATAACTTAATTCATTATTAGCTAACAATGTTTAATTTATTAGAGATTATTATTAATTCACTGGTGATTAATCAGTTAGTAATTGATTCATTATTGACTAATTCATTATCATTATTATTTTTTAAAGTTTTTAATATTTATTTTGAGAGACAAAGAGTGCAAGCAGGGGAGGGGTGGAGGGAGAGAGAGAACAGAGAGAGAGAGAGAGAGAGAGAGAGAGAGAGAGAGAGAGAATCTCAAGCAGCCTCTGCACTGTCAACACAGAGCCTGATGTGGGGCTTGAACTCACGACTGTGAGATCATGATCTGAGCTGAAATCAAGAGTTAGACGCTGAACTGACTGAGTCACCCAGGCACCTCTTATTATCATTATTAATTCATAGTTAATTCATTAATTGTTGAGTCATATAGCTAATTCATAATACATTAGTTTTATAAGGAAATTAAGATTGCAGTAACAGGGTTCTGAGCAAATCCTCTCCCTAGAATATTAAACTACAAAGCACAATATTTCCTTCCATTGAAAGCTTCGGCTTGCTTTGTTCACTGTTACAGGTTTGAAGATGGCACCATCTCGTTCCTTGACGTGATAGCACTAAAACACGGGTTTGATGCCCTAGAGCGCCTCACAGGTCAGTGGATCCTTTTATCCAGTTGCTCCCGTTGCCTGTGTCCTTGAGGGTGCCTGTGTCCTTGAGGGTGTCCCGGCACGGGTGTGATTTAGATAAGGACCCAGGGGCTGTGCGAGGGGCTGGCACAGGGCAGCTGTACAGCGAATGCAGTTGAAGCTAATTCTGAAGAATTTCGGAATGACTTCCGAGGCAAGAGCAAGAGACTGCACCACATTTTTTTTTTTTAAATTTTTGTCAGTTAAAAGAACATTTTAACCAGAAAGAGACGTTCCAAATCAGGAGATTAGTCGCTTCACAGAAGCAGAAGACCCACCCTTGGTCCCTGGTCTGGGAATGGTTACAGATCCTGAGACCTTATTCTGCTGTTACCTTGCTGGGTCCTCCCTCCTGTCTCAGGGGGCGGGGGGGACTGTGTGATGAAGAGCTAACACTCAGAGAAGTTAAGTGCCTTCTCCAGGGCCAGGGACCTCGTAGCTGGGAGGGTTGGCCTAGGCCGTAATAATGCCTAACCCCGAGCCCCTGTCTCTGCTGCTGGGCTTTGTAGTGATGCATGTTGTCTGTCCTGGCAAGTATTTGGGGTGTTGGGCAGGTGGGGGACACTCACTGTGGGCTGACACACACACAGATGCCACCCCGCATCGTGTGGGGCCTGACACAAACACATAGGACTAGAAGAACCTATGCCTCATGAGGCAGGCACCCGCCCTCCGTCATGCTCCTGGGCACTCCTCCAGAGGCTGAGCTTCTAGAGCTGGGTGGTGCTGCTTGCACCCTCCATATGGAGGTGGGGTGGTGGTGAGCCAGGGGTGTGGCTTAAAGATTAGGCAGTTCTTCCTTTCTCTCCTTTGTCACAGTAACAGGACCTTGCAGGTTCTCAGCCTGAGCCCAATATGGGGCGGGCGCGGAGGGAATGGACAGGCTTCACGGGAGAGGAGGGTGGCACTGATGGTAATACAGGGAAGTGAACAGACAGCATCCAGGACAAAGAGGAGATAATAAAAACAAGCACTGAGAAATGAGCACTATCCCCAGAAAGATATTAATAGATGGCCGAACAGCAAGATACAGGTCTGATAGCTCCAGGGGTGCCTCGGAAAGCAGACTGACAATACCTGGTCCGTAATAAGGCAAACCCCTGATTGTTCCTACCTCATTGCTCCTTTGAAAAAATGTGTAGTGAAGTACACATAACATAAAATGAATCACTGTAGAAAATTTAGTGTGCATTTCCGTGGCATTAAGCACGTTTACATTGTTATGCAGCCATCTACCACTGACCATCCTTGGGACTTTTACATCATCCCAAACTGAAACCCACTACACAGTAACTCCCCACTTCCCCTCCCTCCCAGACCCAAGTAATCTCCATTCTTTCTGTCTCTATAAATTTGCCTCTTTTAGGCACTTAGATAAGAGGCATAATACAATATTTGTCCTATTGTATCTGGCTTCTTTTACATAATGTTTTCAAGGTTCACCCATGTTGTAACATGTATCCTTAATTGATCTGGATCCTATTAAAATGATTTACACATTGAGGGTGCCTGGGTGGTTCAGTTGGTTGAGCATCTGACTCTTGATTTTGGCCCAGGTCATGACCTCAGGGTCGTGGGTTTGAAATACGTGCTGGGCTCTGTGCTGAGGGTGGAGCCTGCTTGAGATTCTCTCTCTCTCCCTCTACCCCTCTCCCGTTTGAGCTCTCTCTCTCTCTCTCTCTCTCTCTCTCTCTCAAAAAATGATTCAAATGTTAAAGATACAGCAAAAAAAGAGATACTTTTAAAGATAAGGTGGTACTTTTTTGCCATTTGTAACCCAAGGGTCTAAATTCTCCGAATGCTTAAGTGGCATTATTAGAGAAAGAAAACAAAGAGGATGACAGGAATTCCTATGGAAGATTCCACGGAAACAGCAACAGTAAGGTGTTGTTCAGTCCCCCAGACCTACACATTAACCATATGGACACTACCACACCGTATTTACCCATACTTACAATTGTTAATCTGAGGTCCAGCTTTGCCGGTTAGAATGATCTTGTGTTCTTAAAAATGACTGAGTGGGGGCGCCTGGGTGGCGCAGTCGGTTAAGCGTCCGACTTCAGCCAGGTCGCGATCTCGCGGTCCGGGAGTTCGAGCCCCGCGTCGGGCTCTGGGCTGATGGCTCAGAGCCTGGAGCCTGTTTCAGATTCTGTGTCTCCCTCTCTCTGCCCCTCCCCCGTTCATGCTCTGTCTCTCTCTGTCCCAAAAATAAATAAACGTTGAAAAAAAAAATTAAAAAAAAATGACTGAGTGAATTACGTGGAAAGTTCATGATTCTGTCTGACATTTCACAATCGCTTTCGAGGTGGAATGGAGAATATAAAGCAGCACACCTTTACCTTGGCTCAGTACACCTACACTGCCCTGTGTGCTCTCCGGTACCCCAATGGAGCCCCTGTGGTGCGGATTTACAGCGACTCTGAATTCAGCAGTCCAGAGGTGCAGGGTCCTGTCATCAATTTTAATGTTCTCGACCACAGTGGGAACATTATTGGTTATTCCCAGGTGGGTTTTCTCCTTCCCTTCCCTTCCCTTCCCTTCCCTTCCCTTCCCTTCCCTTCCCTTCCCTTCCCTTCCCTTCCCTTCCCTTCCCTTCATAATGTATTGACAAGTTAGCTAACCTACAGTGTATATAGTGTAATCTTGGCTTCAGGAGTAGATTCCTGTGTTTCATCACTTACATACAACACCCAGTGCTCATCCCAACAAGTGCCCTCCTCAATGTCCATCTCCCATTTCCCCTGACCCCTCAACCCCTCATGCCCATCAACCCTCAGTTCTCTGTATTTAAGAGTCTCTTATGGTTTGCCTCCTCTGTAACTTATTTTTCCTTCCCTTCTCCTATGGTCTTCTGTTAAGTTTCTCAAATTCTACCTATGAGTGAAAACACATGATATCTGTCTTTTTCTGATTGATTTATTTCACTTAGCATAATACCCTCCAGTTCCATCCATGTAGTTGCAAATGGCAAGATTTTGTTCCTTTTCATCGCTGAGTAGTGTTCCATTGTATGTATATCCAGGTGGGTTTTCTTGTCACCTTGAGCACCTGTTCACAACAGAATTTCTCTCCCCTGGAACTCTGCAGCCTTTTGGAGCCCTGACATTTGCAGTCCAGGTCTGTGAGTCCTTGCAGTAGCTGTGAGAAAGGCAGCCCGTGCATGATTGGAGAGGCCCAGCCCTTCCTTAGAGGCTCTATACTCTCATAGGCACTCCGTTCTAAGAGGTGTGGCTATTTAGTTTACCAGCTCTCCTTTTTTCAGCCAGAAATGGTCATTTTCAGGCGTGGAGAGAGAAGGTCCGAGTCCTTGATAGCACTGGAAGGTGACAGCTGACCGCTTGCCAGCAAGGGAAGACACCCTAAAACAATGTAGACAGAAAAGCAGTGTAGACAGAATACCACGTCCGAGGTCATTTCATGTATATTCAGCATGGTAGTCCCAGGGATACATCAGATGGTACCATGGCATTACACAATATGGGCCTGCTACCACCAGGTCTTTGAATTCAGAACTCTGAATTCAAACCTGGAATTCAGAACTCTTTCTTTATGGTAAGCAGAAGTGCTGTCCTTAGTACCACAAAAGCCCTTGTTTCTGCCATAGTTTGTGCATATTATGAGTTGGAAAGATTTAGTAGTTCGGTTATAACATAGTTTGTGCAGAATACCCTTTGTATCTATTTTTCCCATGAAAACAGTGCAAATAGTGGTTTGTGTTTTGGGAACTGCTTGGGTCCTTGCCATATCTGGGTAAGCTGGTCACTGCTCAGTCCATCAAAATGTCCAGAGGCATACCAAGCACTCTGCCATGGCGATAGATGGTCACCAGATGCGTTGTCACAGACTGGTGGGGATGGGGAGCGCAAGGCCCTTCCCAGAGCCTGGGTTCCCAGAGCAGCTCTGTGAGGAGCAGGTTCGATGGTCAGATAAGTTTGGAAGAAGGTGTTCATCTTCCCCTGAAAGCCATACTCCCTATCTCCTTTGTTAAATGCAGAATTTCTCAAGGAATCATTCCTCCACCCCTTCTCAATAGCCATAAACTATCTGAGGAACACACTTGAGAAATATTCTTCTGGGGACGTGTTAATTCTTACTCGTATCTGGGAATGGACCCTCTACAACCACAGGTTGTCTCTTGGGTGGGTTTACAGTGCAGACACCCCTTAGTTATATGCTGGCAGCCTGACGCCAATAAGAAACAGGCAATTTTGAATGCTTTTGGTGGTGGTGGGCGGGGGGCGGGTGGAAAATGGAAAATGCATCAAGAGTAAAAGTTTTGCCTTCTTAAATGTGTTATTCTGGGTGATGGGTAAAGTAAGTTTCATTCTTGGACCCAAATAAGTTGTACTTCCCTCGAGGTGTGGAGGAGGGCAGGGGGGTGACCATGACATGTGCGGTAGCAGGCAGAGCAGGGAGAGAATTCCTCATTGTCCCAGAGACTTCTTGAAGAGAAGGAAGAGCCTAGGCGGGGAGAGCTTCCTGTCTGGGTGCCCCGCTGACTTCACCAGGATTCTGGTTCCCCGAGGTCACACACGGGATGTGTTTCTCCCTCTGTGCGTTTGTAGAGGAGGCTCGTATCATGAATGGATTCCGTGGCTGAGGTGTGACCAACTGTGCCGGCTCAGGAAAGCCCAGCATGGTTTTCCTGGGCCACTTCACCATGTGGAAATTCCACAGGGACTTTGGTGGCCTTTAGAAAGATCAAACGTGTCATGGTGGGGTTTGGCTCTCTTTTCACGGGATGTGTAAAATAATTGAGCTTTCTTTCTTTTTTTTTTTTTTTTTTAATTTTTTAATGTTTATTTTTGAGAGAGAGAGAGAGACAGACAGAGCACAAGCAGGGGAGGGGCAGAGAGAGAATGAGACACAAAATCTGAAGCAGGCTCCAGGCTCTGAGCTGTTAGCACAGAGCCTGATGCAGGGCTCGAACTCACAAGCTGTGAGATCGTGACCTGAGCCGAAGTCAGACGCTTAACTGACTGAGCCACCCAGGTGTTCCAAGGGTCTTGTTTTTGATAGCCAGGGCTCCTAATTTCATTCTCCCCACTGTGGAAGTCACTGTATACAGTGGTTAAGAATGTGGGTCCAGATTCTGACTGCCTTTTGCTTGGCTCTCTGAGCTTGGGCAAGTTAATGTAAGCTCTCCAAGTCTCCATGAAATGGGGATAACTAAGTACCCTGCTGATAGTGTTGCTGATGAGGATTAAATGAGATATAGTGTATACTGCCTGAGCAAGGAGCCCTGGTATGAAGCAAGTGCTCAATAAACAGTGAGCATAGAGGCTCCTGGGCGGGGAGGCTCCAGTGTGCACTGTGGTCAGGCTGGTTCCTTGCCTTCCAGGATGCAGTGCTCATCCTGCCACAGAAACCAACTCTTTCACCTGGCTGGGCACAGGCTGGGATCCCATAGGGCTCAAGGTGAGAGGGTACTGCCTCATGATGGGGAATTAGGAGGAAGCGTAGGTGTGGCCCAGAGAGCCTCTTGCACCCACATCCTCTTCTTGATGGGGGCCTTTTCTCTTCTTGAATCTCAATGGGTTTGTGACTTTCTCATAACCAGTAAAGTGCCACAGAAGGTGACGCTGTGTGGTGGAAAAAGCAATGCCACATCAGCATTATTCCTCCGGACATCCACTTTTGGGTCCCAAGTTACCATGTAAGAAGTTCTACCCTGAGGCTGCCATGTTGTGAGGAAGCCATGCCATGTGGAGAGGCCAAGCACAGACATGATGGTGGCAGTCCTGCTTTGAGCCTTCCTGGCTGGGGGACCAGACACACACATGCATAAGTAAGTCTCCAGATGATCCCAACCCCCAGACACAATGTCACTCCCAGCCTCAGAGACTTCCCAGCTGGGACTTGAGAAATCATGGAGCAGAGTCAAGTGACTCCTCTGTGCTCTTTCTGAATTCTTGACCTACTGTAGCTGTGAGCACAATAAAATGGCTGCTACTTTATCCCCCCACGTTTGGTGGCTTGTGTCACGGTGTGGTAACTGGAACAGTGAATGTGGGGTGGGGGTGGCATGGCCACTGGAGCCTTCTAATTCTGTTTGGCAGGAGTTGGGGTGGGGCAATGAGGGGACTTCCCTAGCAGCTGCCCGTTGAATGGAGACCACCTGACTCTGGAGATGGAGTGGACCAGACCCAGTGGTGCTGCTAGGTCTCAGCTCAGAGAGCCGGGGAACACCTGGATTTCATTAGCAGGCCTCCACGTCACTGAGCTACTTGCCCAGAGTAAAGGAGCAGAGTTGTTTTCCTGAGTCCCCCTCAGTTCAACCCAGACAATGGCTTCTTCTCTGGCAGTCCAGGGAAGACAGCTAAAATGAAGACAGCCATGGTCTCAACAGGGTGGGAGGCACCATTGCTGTGCACAGCCTGGCTGGGAGCATGTGCTGGTCATGTGGTGGCCTGTGGTCTGTGGAGAGCACCGTACTGCTCCTGGCTGCCTCTGGCCACCCTACACTGTGAATTCCCAGGGAGAAAAGTTTCAAAGGTTTTCCCAGCTGGGCACGACATGTTTGTTTTCCCAAATGCAGTTAGGTGACTCCCCTGAGTTTAACCTAAGTCACCCAGGCTGAGGACTCTCATCAGGCTCCTAGACCCTTGGGAGAAAGGATCCCTCGACTCATAGCCAGAGGAACCCGGCAACTATCCTTCATGCTAGCCCTGCCTTTGAGCCTTGAGTGAAAGCAGATCACCTCCCAGAGTCTTCAGGAGACAAGAAAGAGCCTTGGAACTTATAGATTGAATAGCAATTCTGTGATTCAACCCCGAGTAAGGGACTCGATGGAGAGCAAATTGATAATGCACAGTGTCAACACAGTAATGTGTGTAGGCCAGGCTGGGCACCCCGACAAGGCTGCTCCAGGGGTAGCTCAGCCGGGGACTGCTCTGTGATCAACCCTGTGCAGAGGATGCCAAAGAGCCACTCCACATCCAGGCTGCGAATCTCACGGGAGCATGTGGGCCCTGTTTAAGAAAATTAAGTTATAATTTTAAAAAATTGAGATAAAATTGGGGCACCTGCGTGGCTCAGTCAGTTGAATGTGTGACTCTTGATTTTGGCTCAGGTCACGATCCCAGGGTCGTGGGATCGAGCCTCACATTGGAGGCTCCCATGCTGGGCAGGGAACCTGCTTGGGATTCTCTCTTTCTCCCTCTGCCCCTCCTCTGCTTGCATGCACACTGGCACTGTCTCTGTCAAACTGAAACAAAATTGAGATAAAATTGACGTATAATATTGTATTGCTTTTAGGTGCACAACATAATCATTTGATATATGTATACAATGTAAAATGATGACTACAGTACGACCAGTTAACATCCATCACCATACATAGTTACACATTTTTTTTCTTGTGATGACAACTTTTAAGATTTACTCTCTTAGCAACTTTCAAACACACATTATAACAGTATCGTCAATTATAGTCACTATGCTGTACATTACATCCCTAGGACTTATTTATCTTGTAACTAGAAGTTTAGAAGTTTGTATCTTTTGACCACCTTTACTCATTTTGCCCACCCACACCTCTGACAGCCACCAGTCTGTTCTCCATATCGATGAGTTTGATTTTTTTTTTTTGGTTCCACCTATAAGTGATATCATACAGTATTTGTCTTTGCCTTTTTTTTAAAGTTGTGTCTGATTTTTAAAAAATTTAAATCCAAGTTAGTTAACATATATTATAATAATGGTTTCAGAAGTACAATTTAGTGATTCATCACTTACCTATAATGCCTGGTGCTCATCATATGTGCCCTCCTTAATGCCTATCACCCACTTAGCCCATCCCCCACTCATGTCCCTGTCTATGTCTGACTTATTTCTCTTAGCATCACGTCCTCAAGGTCCATCCATGTTGTCACAAATGAAAGATTTCCTTGTTTTCTTTTTTTATGACTGAAAAATATTCCATTGTAACTGTATACCAATTTTCTTTATTCATTCATCCTTTGATAGATACTTAAGTTGTTTTCATGTCTTAGATGTTGTAAGTAATGCTGCGAGGAACATGGGGTGCACGTATATTTTCAAGATAATATTTTCATTTTCTTCAGATAACTACTCACAAGGGATTGCTAGATCACAGGGTAGTTCTACTTTCAATTTTGAGGAGCCTTTATACTGTTTTCCACAGAGGCTGTGGCAATTTACATTCTCACCAACAGAGCATGAGGGTTCCCTTTCTCTACATTGTTTCTAACACTTGTTATTTCTGTTTTCTTTGTAATAGGTGTGCAGTGGTATCTCATTGTTCCTTTGACTTGCATTTGCTGGATAACTAGTGATATTAAACATCTTTTCATGTACCTCTTGGCCATTCTTATGTCCTCTTTGGAAAAATGTTTATTCGAATCTTCTGTTCATTTTTAATGGTACTATTTGTTGAAACATAAGCTCCTAACTTAGGAGTTTGGCCTGAATTTTGTATTTTCAGTTTTCTCAAGCATACATTATAATCCATCTGGATAAACTGTAATTATCAGTGACATTTTAGTAAACCCATGACAGATCATGGCACTTGGGAGCAAAATTCCAAGCTCATATTTTCATTTTATTGTTAGGAAAGAGGTCCAGATACTGATGCAGGTGATCAGAATAAAACGACATCCTTAACACTGGTTTCGCGTCATATTGACCCCACAGGTGGATAAGATGGCCAGTCTTTACAACATCCATGTGCGAACTGGCTGCTTCTGTAACACTGGGGCCTGCCAGAGGCACCTGGGGATAAGCAACGAGATGGTCAGGAAGCATCTTGAGGTTGGTAATGGTGGTCAGCAAGACCCAGGTGGCATCTTCAGCCACCCTGGAGGCTGGTCTCATGGCTGGGGTGAGGGCTGGTTCTGTGGGCTGGGCTCATTTCTCCGAGCCCACCCTGTGGATCTGCGAAGGAAAAGGGGTCAACAAAAAAAGAAAACATAGCACCGCTGTAGCATTCATATTTTACTTTGAGGGCAAAAATTTAAAGGCAGAATATGGGTCTTAACAGGGGGCAAGCATACGCAAGAATGTGCTTCTATGTGCAGAGGGCCCTTACCTAGTTCAGTCCTACCAGAACATCTCCACACTAGAGTTAGCTCATCGCTGGGCAAGGGGACAAACTCTTCCAGGGGCCAGTCTGCATCTCCCAGAATCCTCTCATCCCTGCCTCTCCTCCTGGCTAAGGTTTTTCACTTCAGGGTACAGCTAATATTTTGAACCATTTCATAAGAATAGTTCAAGTGGCAAAGATAAGAATTGTTCAAGTGACAAAGAACTCTTATTTAGTTTGGAGTAGTTTCTAACTTGAGTTTCTTTTGCTGTCATTAAATATTGTATATACTAGATCCCAACCAACCACGAACTGGATTTTATTTCAAAAAAGAGAGGAAGTCCCGGAATACAAACAAATGCAGTTCCAGATATAATATTTGATCCTGCAGAGTAATGTGGCCCCAGCTCTTGGGTGGCTGGCCTGGGTTCAGTACTGAGGGAGGTGGGTGGGCAGAGCAATGACCGACCCTGGGCAGCCCAGCTTGGAGAGGCTTGGAGACTTCTTGCCTTTTCTCTCCACCTCCCCAGTAGGAGCACCCAGCCTGCCTTTGGCTTTGGATAGGCCTCGTCTGGTCACTCCCAGAGGGAGCATGTCTGTCTGGCCTTGTTGTCAAGGGCAGCTATCAGGGACACGACCCTCCCTTTGGTTCTGAGGGAGGCTCCAGGGAGCAGCCAGAAGGTGTTTCTCCTGCCACAGCCCTGGGTAGACCAAGAAGCTGACCCATAGTGCTTCTGAAACTTTGGTCCATCTTTTTAGGGATCTGTGGGTTGGCATTGTGTGTGGTTCTGGGTAAATGCCTTCCCTGACGTATTTCTTTTAAACTTTATAATGATCCCTTGAGATTGGTATTGACCCCAATTTATACTTGAGCAAAGTGAGACTCTAGAAAGGGAGTCCTGGTGCTCAGGAAACCCTGCTTCAGGCACACAGCACATGTTAGTGTTGGCCATTTTGTTTTCCTGGGTTAGTTTTCTTCTACAAAACCATTTCTGATTTATCCCTGAGGAATGAGTCACTCTGAATGACTTATTTCCCTTTTATTCTAGGCTGGTCACGTCTGTGGAGATGATGTGGACCTCATAGATGGGCATCCTACAGGATCTGTGAGGATTTCTTTTGGATATATGTCTACACTTGAGGATGCTCAGGCCTTTCTCAGGTTCATCATAGCAATGCAACTGCACCAGTGTGATGGCCAGCCTCTTCCTCAGACCACCCCTGGGGAGGTGGGATCCCCATCAGAGAGCGAGGCTCAGGACGCCGTGCCTGCCACTGTGGACAGATGTAGTTCCTCACCTTGGGAAGATGCTCCCACAGACTCTGGGGTTTCCAACGACTTGCCTACCACTGTGGCTGCAGTGGGTTTGCGCCCACCTCTGCCGATGGCCACCAGAACCCAGCAGACCCCTTCAGAGAAAGCAGCAGGAGTCCTGGATGGGGGCCTTGGGCCACGTGTCATCACCAACCTTTACCTCTACCCGATTAAATCCTGTGCTGCATTTGAGGTAAGGGTTTTAATGGCAGCACAGAGACTGCTTTTTTGTTTGTTTGTTTGTTTACTTTATGACATTGTTTTGATAAAGTGAAGAAAAAAGTACAGAAAGCAAAGCATGCAGAAAATCAAAATAATATTCAGCGTATGGTGACATATGAAGAGTAGTTCTCCTGCCTCTCTTGGTTTGGGCTGACTTTTGAACATGGCTCTGCTTAGGACTCCTGAGAGGCCCTGTTTCTGAATGGTGGATACCTAGTTACTCTGCATAATTATGGACGTAAGTTTCACTGAGTGTATGTGCTGGTTCCCTGCGGAAGCATTTTACCTGCTTTGTTTGGTTCCATCTTTGAAACAATAATATGTGGGGCGTCTGAGTGCCTCAGTCGCTGGAGCGTCTGACTTCGGCTCAGGTCATGATCTCACGGTTCGTAGGTTCGAGCCCCGTGTCAGGCTCTGTGCTGATGGCTCAGAGCCTGGAGCCTGCCTCAGATTCTGTGTGTGTGTGTGTGTGTGTGTGTGTGTGTGTGTGTGTGTCCCTCCTCTGTTCATGTTCTGTCTCTCTCTGAAAACAAATAAAATATTTTTTAAAAAGTGAAAAAAATAAAACAACAATTTGCAGTGCGTGGTAATGTCATCCCCATTTTATAGATATGGAGCCTGAGGGCTATTGAGGTTAGGTACTTTGCCTAGTAATCAATGATAGAGTAAAGATTTTAGCCCAGGTCTGCTGATTCCTTGGGTCAATGCTTTTATGTGACTTGTTCTGCTCAACCCTCCCTGTGGATATGAACTACATTATGTCTTGAGACTGACCAGTCAGTCCTGATACCCCCCTATGGCCAAACCGAGGCTATCTTCCTATAATCTGAGTGTGTCCCAAGTCCCAGGCAAAGGTCTCAGACTCCTGAGGCTCTGGGATAACAAGCTTGCTGGTTCCTAGTCAGAGATATCATGGTCATGGCTGTTTGTGGCCTGCCTTTCAGGGTGGCCCCATGGGAGCCTGTCCTCTAAGGAGACCATAAACAGGCAAGTTCACCTTCACTCTAATGGAGGAGGATGTGGAGTCCATGTTTCCCCTGTGTGTCAGCACTCTTATTTTCACGGACAGGTCATGTTCCATAGGACGGCCACATAGGGGAGATACTCTGGGTGGGAATTAGTGTCCCATTTTACAGATGGGGACACTGATACTCAACAAGGTTTGCTAAAAGTCTTCTATCCATCTGCTCATTCAACAACTGCATACCAAGCACCTGCTACCTGCCAGGCCTTGGGCCAGCACCATTTTGATGAGCAAATGGAAATTGTTCTTCCCTCAGAGAGTGCAACATCTCAGAAGGGAAACAGACACAGGACCAAACACCACCTATGAATAGAATCACACTGGTGATAAGGGCCAACAAGGCAAGAAGTGGGGTGTACGAGAGAGTTCTGGTGGATGGATATCTTAGTCCATTCAGGCTGCTCTAGCAAAGTACCATCAACTGTGTGGCTTGTAAACAACAAATATTCATTTCTCATGGTTCTGGAGGCTGAAAATCTAAGATCTAGGTGCTGGCAGTTTTGATGTCCAATGGGGGCTCACCTCTCATTCATAGAGTTTTCTTTTCTTTTTCTTTTTTTTTTTTTAATGTTTATTTATCTTTGAGAGATAGAGAGACAGAGTACAAGTCGGGGAGAGGCAGAGAGAGAGAGACGGACACAGTATCTGAAGGAGGCTCCAGGCTTTCAGCTGTCAGCACAGAGGCCGATGCAAGGCTCGAACTCACAAACCGTGAGATCATGACCTGCACTGAATTCAGACACTTAACCGACTGAGCCATCCAGGCGCCCCTCATAGAGTTTTCTCACTGTGTCTTCATGTGGCAGAGCTCTCTGGGGCCTCTTTTATAAGACCTTTAATCACATGACAGCTCCACCCACATGACCTCATCACCTCCCAAGTCCTCCTAACCACCCATGTGATGGTATTATCTGAGGTTTCCTTATGATTTCTGTATTTTGGGCAGAAATTCTGTAAGAGTCATACTATGCTTTCTCAGTGCATCCCAGAAGGAGACATACTGTTGATTTGTTCCAATGCTGGTGACTTAACTTTTATCACTTGCTTAACATGGGGTCTGCCAGGTTTCTCTACTATTAAGTTTATTAATAAATAATTAACCAATGTTTGTGGAGGGATAGTTTGAGAGCATGTAAATACCCTATTCCTTGTCAAACTTTTATTCACTAGATTTAGCATCTATTGGTGGGCAACCTACATCAGTGCCTAAATCAGTCATTGGTATGATGACTGCAAAATGGTAATTTAAGAAATTCTATCATTCCTTCTAGATTTATCAGTAGGTATTCTATTATAGGATAGACCTTTCTTTCTTCCATATTTATTTCATCATTAATTCTTCTGTCTCTCTTTTTGTATCTGCATTAACTCATGTATTCTTATTTTGCTCAAAAAGTTACAACTCATCATTATCAGTACTTATTTTTTAATTTACTTTAAAAAATGTTTATTTATTTATTTTGAGAGAGAGAGAGAGAGAGAGAGCATGTGCACATGAGCAGGGGAGAGGCAGAGAGAGAGAGAATCCCAATCAGGCATCACATTCAGCACAGAGCCAGACACAGGACTCAATCATGTCCCGTGAGATCATGACCTGAGCTGAAATCAAGTGTTGGATGCCTGAGCCACCCAGGTGCTCATCAATATTTATTGTGATGCTTAAATTGCCACAGACTTGGCCACTAGCAGCTCCTTCAAGTCAGCTCCTGTGTCCTTTTGATATGTCCCCATCATTCTTCAAGCATTCCCTTACTTTCTGGTGCAACAATAGCTTCTAGACTCACTCTGTATTTCCCCTGCCTGAGAAATGGAGTTGACAATTTCATCAAGGCACTTCACTTCTTACATTAGATAATAAATGATGCTGAGAAACATATATTTGGTTGCTAGGTCTGATTCTTGCTTCTGGGATGTTATTACTCCCAAGCCCTCTCAGTGTACAGAGCTTAGAAATATTTGCTGCTGTGACAAATTATCGTAAACTTTTAACAGGACTTATCTGATGAGATTGGGCCCACCTGGATAATCCAGGAAGCTCTCCCCATCTCAGGGTCCTCAGCTTTATTCATGCCTGCAAGTCCCTTTTGCCTAATTCCAGGAATTAGGATGTGAACATGTTTGGGGGTACCATTATTCTGTCTACCACATATATGTATGTGTTAAGACTTTTGGAATACTCTGCATACTTGTGTGTACACACACATCTGTATCTATCTATCTATCTATCTATCTATCTATCTATCTCTCCGTCTATCATCTATGTCAGCTAACCATGCTCCTGATTTCCCACTAACACCTCCACTTTCACTCCAACACCACAGAGTTTATTCTATCTATCCCCCTTTCCATACTTGCAACCCCTGTGAGAAACCTGGCTTCCATATCTTCAACAGATGTTTATTTGCTCAACTCCACCTTATGTAACCAAACCCCACCTTACTGGGGTTCCCCTCTCCTTTAGCACGTGCACACTGGCTGAAAGCTTGGCTCAGATGAAGAGGAAGAAGAAAGGAAGAAGGGGGAAGCCAACACATTAAATTTTAAGATGACAAAATAAAGGATAGAAAATTATAGACCTACTTGAACAAATAGTTGTGAAGAACTGTGAAGAGTCTGAAGTTTACCCTCCTTGTAAACTAACAAGATAGCCTACCACAGTGTCCTCAATGCTGGCAAAAGGCATGAGACTCCTGGTTCAGAGATAAAGGGCTTTATTACTCACAGAACAGCAGGTAGCATGAGCTTCATGTTCGGGTTCCTTCTCTGTGACCCCCAAGTCCCAACAGGGGATACAGAGGGGCCCAGGTGGATGCTGTGCACATGGCCGAGGAACCCCTCACTCAGGGAACCTGACTTGTTTTCATAATGGGATGCGAGTAAACCTGCCTGGCTGTTGCTCTGGAGGAAGACATTATTATACTGGACTATGAGCAAACCTGTTCTCCTCCCCAGAGGTTATACAAACATCTTCAAAAAGGTAGTCTGGAACAAAAGGGAAATGAGCGTTTCTGCTTGTTACAGCAGACACACAGCAGAAACGAGAGACCATGGAGAATTGTCTCCAGTAATACATTGTCTTCTAAAAAGCGATTTGTAATTCAAAACATGTTTTCCTATAGAAATAATGATTTAATGATGGTTTCTGGGCTCACCCATAAAGGCTTAAATAGACCATAATATTGCTGAGCTTGGGTGTTGTACTAACAGAAGCAGCTACAGTTTATGGACAGAGTATTTGATACACAAGAAAAATTGATGGGAGAGGTAAAGAGATTAACATCTATCGATTATCTGATATATTTTAGCTGCTTTACATTTTATATTTAATTTTAGTTTTTAGCCAATACTATGAGAAATTAGAATGATGTCCATCTTGCCTATGACAAAGCCAAGACTCAGGAAGGTTTGGAAGTTGTTCAAAGTTAATAATGGTTGAGGTGGGATTTAAACCCAGGTCTCAGTCTCCAGAGTACCCCCACCCCCCATTACATGACATTTTCATTTCCTGTATTCTTCCTCCTTGAGTTCTGCACCCTCCCCCTGTGCCAGGCAGCTCTTCTCCTTTACTTTCTGTGGTGCCTTGGTCTTCCCTGATGTCCTCTACTGGAAGACCGACTCCCCAGAATGCTCCTTCATTAAAAATTGCTTCCCTTTCTTCATTACCTGCAAATGAAGTCTTCAGGTTCTTTCGGGTAGCTGAATCTAGTGCTCAGAGGAAAACAATTGCATGAAATTGATTCACAACTGGTTCAAGAATGATTGTCTCTTAACTATTTCACAAGCGTTTTTTCTACCTTCGCCTGTGCTTCTCTTCAGTGGAGAGCTGGCTCCAGAAGAGCCCTCACTTATGGGGCTACTGTGCATGTGCTGTCACATGAGTGCTGTTAGCAACTAAGCTGTGGATAAAGCTACTATGAAGACCTGGTCATACTTCAATTAAATGTCGTGATTTTTCCCCTAATGCCCTTTTTCTGTTCCAGGATCTCATCCAGAATGTCATAGTATATTTAGCGGTCATGTCTCCTTAGGCTTGTATGGGCTGTACCAGTTTCTCAGACTTTCCTTATTCTTGATGACCTTGACAGTTTTGAGAAGTACTGGTCAGGTATTTTTTTAGCATGTCCCTCAGTTTGGGTTTGTCTGATGTCTTTCTCATGATTAGACAGGGGTTATGGGCTTTTTTTGGGGAGGAAGACCACAGAGGTAAAGTGTTATTCTCATCATATCATATATATCATATATCATATCATATCATATCATATCATAACAAAACATATCATTAGTACATACTATCAACATGACATCACTATTGATGTGAACCCTCATCATCCAGGTTGAGATGATGTTTGCCAAGTTTGTTCACTGTAAAGTTTCTCCTCTACCCCCTTTCCATACTGAACTCTTTGGAAGCAAGTCAGTAAGTATAGCCCACATGTAAGGAGTGGGGAGTTAGGCTCCACCTTCTTGAGCAGGGAGCATCTACATCAATTCTTTGAGGTTCTTCTGTATAGGAGATTTAACTTTTCTTATTTACGTATTTGTGTATTTATTATTTATTCAAGCATTTATTTATTTTGGTATTGACTCATGAATATTTATTTTATATGTTGGGTTATAATCCAATACTACATCATTATTCTTATTTTTGCTCAAATTGTTTTGAGCAGTCTTGGCCAGAGGCATGCTTTCAGTTGACTCCTGCATCCCTTTGCCATACTCCCATCATTCTGTTTTTTTAATACTTCCTTACCTTTCTACCACCACCAGATTCTCCTGATCCAGTCCTAGAATCAACCATTTCTCCAAGGAATCCCAGTTCTTTTATATTGGAGAGTGGTATTAGATTGCAAGATCTATATAGGCAGTGGGTGTAATTTACATTTTAATTTTGTAGAAATATGAAGAATTCGGGAAAACTTATACACTTAAAGTGGATCAACTCAGTGACCACTCCAGTGTAGCCATAATTTGTGCAAGAAATATGTCTGCAGTATCAGGGTATGCCTGTACAGGAATTCACCACAGTGGAAGGATATACAGAAGGCAGGAGTGATGGAGGCTTATGGGAAGGGGAGCTTGGGGACTGGGTGGGGTGGAGACGTATTTTCCATGCACACTTTTGTTCTCTCTGAATGTTGCTCCATGCACACACATTATCCATGTAAAAGACAGCTTGATGGGAATGCAAGCTGGTGCAGCCACTCTGGAAAACAGTATGGAGATTCCTCAAAAAACTAAAAATAGAACTACCCTACGACCCAGCAATTGCACTACTAGGCATTTATCCACAGGATACAGGTGTGCTGTTTTGAAGGGACACATGCACCCCCATGTTTATAGCAGCACTATCAACAATAACCAAAGTATGGAAAGAGCCCAGATGGCCATCAATGGATGAATGAATAAAGAAAATGTGGTATATATATACAATGGAGGATTACTCGGCAATCAAAAGGAATGAATCTTGCCATTTGCAACTATGTGGATGGAACAAGAGGGTATTATGCTAAGCGAAATTAGAGAAAGACAAAAATCATATGACTTCACTCATATGAGGACTTTAAGACACAGAACAGATGAACACAAGGGAAGGGAAGCAAAAATAATATAAAAACAGGGAGGGGGACAAAACAGAAGAGACTCATAAATACGGAGAACAAACTGAGGGTTACTGGAGGGGTTGTGGGAGGGGGGATGAGCTAAATGGATAAGGGGCACTAAGGAATCTACTCCTGAAATCTTTGTTTCACTATATGCTAATTTGAATGTAAATTTTAAAAAATAAAAAATAAAACAAGTTAAAAAAAAAAAAGAGCTGGAAGAGGAGAAAGGTAAGAAGTGGATCTGGAGGGTGAATGGAAGGTATCTAACTCTCTCACGGTCTCTTTTGCATTGTCTGCTTTGCTTTACTTTCTTTTTTTCCTTCATTTCCTCCTCCAAGAGTATGTCCTGAATTCGTGAAGATTGTCTGTACTTGTGCAGCCACTGTGCAATAATGTGAAGACCATTTTTGAGGAGCCCTGCCCTAAAATACTTACCTTTTTCTTTAGGTGACCAAGTGGCCTATAGGAAGCCAAGGGCTGTTGTATGACCGGAGCTGGATGGTTGTGAATCACAATGGCGTTTGCCTGAGTCAGAAGCAGGAACCCCGGCTCTGCCTGATCCAGCCCTTCATTGACCTGCAGCAAAAGATCATGGTCATCAAAGCCAAAGGTGCGAAAACTGGGTTCGTCTTTATGAATTAACTGTCAAGAGTAGCTTTTCTTCTCCCATGAGAGAAAAATAATAGGTTTTCCTCTGCCAAATATTAAAATAATCCTGAAGGAAGTGAAATGATGTCTGAAAGACAACAAAATGTTTCTGCTCCTTGTGTTTAGAGAAATTTCTGGAGAGAGGTAAAGATCTAATGAATCACTCGAAAAATAAACAAATATAAAATTTGATTTGCCTTTTTACTTATATTCTCTTTATTTCCATCACCTGTCATGATATGTACTCAAACTTTAATTCTTCCTTGTTGATTTTTTGTTATGAACTGTCTAATATATATAAAAGCATAGATCAGCTCTGTGCAATGGAACTTTATTTGATGATGGAAATGTTCAGTATCTATTTAGTCCAGATTGGTAGCCATTAGTTACCTGTGGCTATTGAGCACATGAAATGTGGCTAGTGGGAAGTGTATGGTTCAGGAGTTTTTTGGTGTATTCACAATTGCCTCTTCTGAATGTTTCATATAAATGGGATTGTGTTGTATGTGACTGGCTTCTTTCACTTAGCATCATGTTTTTGAGGATCATCTATATTGTCGAATAATATTCCATTGCATGGATATACCATTAAAAAATCCATTTATTAGTTGAAGGATATTTAGATTGTTTCCACTTTTTGGCTATTCGAAATCATGCTGCTGTGAACATTTGTGTACAAGTTTTTGTGTGGACATGTTTTCAATTTTCCTGGGTCTGTACCCAAGGGTAGAATTGCTGGGTCATGTGGGAACTCTGTGTTCAGCATTTCCAAAGTGGCTGCATCACGATTTTATATACCCACCAGCAATGTATGGTGGTTTTAATTTCTCCACATCCTCAACACTTATTATTTTCTGTTGCTTTTGTTTTTTAATAGCCATCAGAATGGTATGTAGTGGTACGTATGTGGCTTTGATTTGCATTTCCTTAATGATTATCTTTTCATGTGTTTATAGGTCATTTGTATATCTTCTTCAGAAAAATATCTATTAAGATTCTTTGCTTGTTTATTTTTGAATTATTGAGTTGTAAGAGTCCTTTATATATTCTGTGTAGAAGTCCCTTTTCAGATCTATGATTTTCAAATATTTTTTCCCTTTCTGTAGGTTGTCTTTATACCTTCTGGATGGCTCTTTTACTTTTTTTTAATTTTATTTTTAATCTTTTAAAATTTACATCCAAATTGGTTAGCATATAGTGAAACAATGATTTCAGGAGTAGATTCCTTACCCATTTAGCCCATCCCCCCTCCCACAACCCCTCCTGTAACCCTCTGTTTGTTCTCCATATTTATGAGTCTCTTCTGTTTTGTCCCCCTCCCTGTTTTTATATTATTTTTGCTTCCCTTCCCTTGTGTTCATCTGTTCTGTGTCTTAAAGTCCTCATATGAGTGAAGTCATGTGATTTTTGTCTTTCTCTGACTGACTAATTTCACTTAGCATAATGCCCTCTAGTTCCATCCACGTAGTTGCAAATGGCAACATTCATTCTTTTTGATTGCTGAGTAATCCTCCATTGTATATTTTTCTTTATCCATTTATCCATTGATGGCCATTTGGGCTCTTTCCATACTTTGGTTATTGTTGATAGTGCTGCTATAAACATGGGGGTGCATGTGTCCCTTCGAAACAGCACACCTGTATCCCGTGGATAAATGCCTAATGGTGCAATTGCTGGGTCGTAGAGTAGTTCTATTTTTAGTTTTTTGAGGAACCTCCATACTGTTTTCCAGAGTGGCTGCCCCAGCTTGCATTGCCACCAACAATGCAAAACAGATCCTCTTTCTCTGCATCCTCACCAACATCTGTTGTTGCCTGAGTTGTTAATGTTAGCCATTCTGACAGGTGTGAGGTGGTATATCAGTGTGGTTTTGATTTGTATTTCCCTGATGATGAGTGATGTTGAGCATTTTTTCATGTGTCGGTTGGCCATCTGGATGTCTTCTTTGGAGAAGTGTCTATTCATGTCTTTTGCCCATTTCTTCACTGGATTATTTGTTTTTTGGATGTTGAGTTTTGTAAGTTCTTTATAGATTTTGGATACTAACCCTTTATCTGATATGTCGTTTGCAAATATATTTTCCCATTCTGTGGGTTGCCTTTTAGTTTTGCTGATTGTTTCCTTTGCTGTGCAGAAGCTTTTTATTTTGATGAGGTCCCAGTAGTTCATTTTTGCTTTTGTTTCCCTTGCCTCTGGAGACGTGTTGGGTAAGAAGTTGCTGCAGCCAAGATCACAGAGGTTTTTGCCTGCTTTCTCCTCGAGGATTTTGATGGCTTCCTGTCTTACATTGGGGTCTTTCATCCATTTTGAGTTTATTTTTGTGTGTGGTGTAAGAAAGTGGTCCAGGTTCATTCTTCTGCATGTCGCCGTCCAGTTTTCCCAGCACCACTTGCTGAAGAGACTGTCTTTATTCCACTGGATATTCTTTCCTGCTTTGTCAAAGATTAGTTGGCCATATGTTTGTGGGTCCATTTCTGGGTTCTCTATTCTGTTCCATTGATCTGAGTGTCTGTTCTTGTGCCAGTACCATACTGTCTTGATGATTACAGCTTTGTAGTATAGCTTGAAGTCTGGGATTGTGATGCCTCCTGCTTTGGTTTTCTTTTTCAAGATTGCTTTGGCTATTCGAAGTCTTTCCTGGTTCCATACAAATGTTAGGATTATTTGTTCTAGCTCTGTGAAGAATGCTGGTGTTATTTTGATAGGGATTGCATTGAATGTGTAGTTTGCTTTGGGTAGTATCAACATTTTAACAATATATGTTCTTCCTATCTAGGAGCATGGAATCTTTTTCCCTTTTTTTGTGTCTTCTTCAATTTCTTTCATAAGCTTTCTATAGTGTTCAGTGTATAGATTTTTCACCTCTTTGGTTAGATTTATTCCTAGGTATTTTATGTTTTTTGGTGCAACTGTAAATGGGATTGATTCCTTGATTTCTTTCTGTTGCTTCATTGTTGGTGTATAGGAATGCAACCGATTTCTGTGCATTGATTTTATATCCTGCAACTTTGCTGAATTCATGAATCAATTCTAGCAGTTTTTTTGGTGGAATCTTTTGGGTTTTCCATATAGAGTATCATGTCATCTGCGAAGAGTGGAAGTTTGACCTCCTCCTGGCCGATTTGGATGCCTTTTAGCTCTTTTACTCTTAATCTGCCTATATCACTATATTTAAAGTGAGTTTCCTGTATCCAGCATACAATTGGCTTGTGCTTTTTTAGCCACTTTGACAATCTCTGTATATTTATTGGTGTGTCCTGTTGGGATTTTTATTGCAAAATCACATATTTTGCAGTCATATATTTGTAATCATATTTTGATTGTAGTATAATATATTAATTTCAAAAGAACTTACATCATATAATATCCAGTCTTTTATTTACAGTGTTTCTCTCCATTTAAGACTTTTTTAATTACTCCAAAATTTAATATTTTCCAGAAACTTTTACACTTTTTTTGCTATGTAATAGTTTATTGGAATATTTTTAATACTATCTTTTTTCTATTAAATATTTTAATGGCTATCAATGCATATAGAAACACTATTGATTTTTGTATGTTAATGTTTTACCCAGTACTTTTTCTGAATTCTTATTAGTTTTATTAGTTGGTCTGAAGATTTTCTTGCATATTCTGTGTAAATAGGTATACTGTCTTCTAATAATTGTAGTATCATATCTTTCTAATTTTTATTTATCTTCTTTCTTTTTCTTACCTTATTGCTTTGGCTAGGCCTTCTTATATAATGGTGGAGCAGTGATGGAAGATATCCTTCTTTATTACTGATTTGAATAGAATGCCTTCAAAGTTTCAAAAATAAGAATGATGCTTACTGTAGGTTTTTGGTAGATTTGCTTTACCAGGCTAAAGTAGTTCCTTTCTTATTTAGCCAAATGATGACTAGTAGTCAATTCTTATTGAATGCTTTTTCTGCATCTGTTGGTCATCATATTTTTTTCCCTACAGTCTATCAGTGTGATGTCTTACACTAGTAGATTGTCTAGTAGTAAATTATCCTTGGACTCTTGGGGGGAAAAACACTACTTGACAATGATCTTTTGATACATTGATGGATTTGGTTTGCTAATATTTTGTTTAGTATTTTTTTTCTGCCTATTTATTAGTGAGATTGATACATCATCTTCTCTTACTGTGCTTTTCTTATTTAAGTTTAGGTACCCAGGATATTAACTTACAAAAATAATTGAGTAGATTGCTTCTCTTCCTTTCTATTCTCTGAAGCATAAAAATATATATCATGACTAAGTAGGGTTTGTCCCAGAATGTAAAGAATGGGAGAAAGAAAGAAAACAAATACCCAATATCTTCCACTCCAAATCAGCAGCACTTTGTGAGGTGGTGTTGTGCCCCCTCCCACCATGTATCAGATACTCTGCTCACTTTCAGGGGACTCCTGCATTGTGGGTGGAGTAAGGACATCCTCTGGCAATGCATGACAGGACAAACTAAATAATAAATAGTAAAACAAGACATTTTAATGGTTTCATGTGTGTGATTTGTCACTCCCAAAGATTTTAGGCATCCAGAGGTCAGGCTTTTTTATTTCTCAGTATCTCTGATCTGAGCATAGGGCTTAGTACATAATGAACTCATTTGCCATGAGCTTTGTTGGGGGCCCTTGAGTTCAATTCATGGATGGCTTCCAGACTTTGTGGTCTTAACCAGAGGCCTGCAATGACCTTTAGAAGGCAGCTGAAGGCCAAAGACCCTGTGTGATTTATTTAGAGCCTTGGGTAAGGATACAAAGAGGCTGAGCACAGGCCTGCCATTGGCTGTCCAGGGTGTGCAACTGTCCACATTGTCCCCACTGCTGTGGTTACTTCCTCATAACCAATGCTCCAAGCTTGCTGTACTGCTCTCCCCTGTGCGTGCATACCTCCACTATATCCTTCTCCCATCCATACTCTTTTGACAGGACAGCATCTATAATTACTCAGCACAACACATTCCTTCTCTGAACTTTTTGAGCATTCTGGATTAGTTCTTCTGGCTTTCCCCACTCAGGGCCAGGAGTGTGGAACTGGCTGTGCATGTGTAAGGTGCAGACAAGCAGGGGACGTAGTTCCCTATGGAATTCTAGATACTCAAATCGTTGCATCTCTGTCTTTGTCGTGGTGAAAGCCCTGTTGTGATGGACAGGGCCTGAGCAGCAGGCATGATCTGAAGCTTGTGATGCACCAGTTTGCTGTGCTGTGTTGTGCTCTGTGTGATGAAGAAGGACCAAGAGGGGCAGGGACGCAGGCGTGCATGACATGAGCTTGCCTGAGGGACAGTGTGAGCGGTGTGACTGGCAGCCATGCTGAGAGGGCTAGAGGGCACAGGTGAGTCACACAGGAGGAGCTCCTTCTTCGAGTGTCCACAGAATAGGGGCCACCACACATTCTGCTCAGGTGCTTTGGCTTCCTGCCTTTCCCTATACTCTTAATGGCTCATGGAGGACAAGGAGTGCAGAGTGACAGAGGGCCTGGCAGTTTCAGCCTTTACCAAAGGTCTTTCACACCTTAATGGCATTGGGCTAGTTTCCTCTCATTTCATCCACATATCTCACTCTGATTTTATTAAAGAATGGATACCACTTTAGCTGACTAATGGGTACATGAGTGTTAACTATTATTCTTTAAACTGTTACATACATATGCTCTATACTCCTTCATACATATGATACATGTAACTAATTTTTTAAAAAGCTTCCCAACCCCACTAACATAGTAACAGTTTTATTTCTGTCTGTCTGTCTGTCTGTCTTGTCTACCTATCTATCTATCCATCATGATAACAATGATTGGCGCAGGAATCCAATTGGATGCTGACTCCCAGGAGCTGTTGAGAAATACCGCTCCATGCTGATATCTTTACAGAATGAATCTTCATGCCTGCCTATTTCTAAAGTATGTAAGGGAAAACAATGGCTTTAGTATGTGGAGTCACCCAGAGGTAGAGAAATCTTCTAAGGGATTTGTAGTGTTATATAAATAAATACATATATATATATATATGGATGTGACTGTGGTGGATGTGACTGCGGTGGATGTGACTGCCTGAGTGCAGGGTCTTCCGTAAGAAGGCTGTTTGGTGTACAAGCTATTGTTGGTGATGACCATGCTAAAGAGAATCTCTGTGTTACAAAGAGATTTCCAAGACCTGGCCAATTATTTGATGCAATCAATTTCCAGGGTCATGACAATTCTTGTATACTTTGTGATAATGGACTTACACTTATATTGTTGTTCTTTTTGCGTGATGGTAAATCTGTCTCTAACCTTTGTTCATTAGGGATGGAGCCTATAGCGGTGCCTCTTGAGGAAAATGGTGAACGGACTCAGATTTGCCAAAGCAAGGTCTGTGCGGACAGGTGAGACTCTGCCACAGGTAAAAATCTCAGGTCCATCTGCAGGGTAGTACAGAGGGGGAAGAGAGCAATGCCCTGTAGATCTGCCCTCAGGTGCACCGCCCCCTCCCATCCAGTCTGCTGCCTCTTTCCCCTCATGAACTCCATGCTGACCACACTGCCCCCTGCTGTTGTTCAAACCTACCAAGCATGTTCCCTAGCCATTTAGGGATACCTGCTGTTATTTACAAGGTGCATTCCTGGTTGTACATTTGAGAGGAATGCTGTTTTCTGGCTAATAAAGAGGTAGTTAGGTCTCTTCTCAGATCCATCAGTGCTCAGATGAATGAAAACAGACTTCAGTGCAATCTCTCAAAGCATCGAAGAGAATGTGAAACTAAATGAGGTTTCATTCTACTCTTCCCTTTCTACATACAGACAGGCAGCTATTTGATCCAGGAAAAATTAAGGACATGTCTATCTTGTAATCCCAATGTAGGTTATTAGCAACTTTGCATTGTGGATTCTGGTGATGGGTAGATTTTAGAATAATTTTTACAAATTTAAATTCTTGGGGCTCCTGGGTGGCTCAGTCGGTTGAGCGTCTGGCTCTTGATCTCAGCTCAGGTCTTGATCTCAGGGTCAAGCCCCGTGTTGTTCTCCATGCCCAACATGGAGCCTACTTAAAAATTTAAAAAATTTAAAAAATTAAAACAATTTTTTTGAATAAAAAAATTAAATTCTTGAAATTATACTTAAAAAGTCTCTAATATTACAGAGTTTTTAAAAAACTGGATCAATGAATGCACTTATACTGGTAACTGAGAGGCATAGTGCTCTTTCCACAGACCAGACCTATTATTCCATGTGGTCTGGCCATGAGGGAAAAGATTCACTGGTGTGTAGTAAAAACCCAGAACATATGTCTGGGTTCAAGGGCTTCTTAAAGCAAAATGTTGCTCTGGAAGCTCTCAAATTCTAAGCTTTGTGGTATTCAGTGGCTATAATGGACATAAACAAGGTCTTTTAAGAGGAACTTCCAAAGCTTCTTATCTGATCTGAAGGCTTCGCATGAGCACCGGACCTTGGGTCTTCCTGTGCTTTGGGTATTCGCCTGCAGCTTCCTGAGTGCTCCCTTCTCCCTGGGGCCCGATATTGTATTTACGTTACATTTAGTATTATATTGTATTGTATTATATCTTACAACTGAAAATATTTTTGCTATTTATATTATTACTTAAAGGAATACTATAGAACATTCACCACCCCTCCCCTTTTTTCCCCCAGGGTAAACACTTATAATTGTGGAGAAAAAATTTCAAGCTGGTTGTCAAGATTTTTTGGCCATCCATGTCAATTGCTCAAACAAAGTTCAAACTTTCAAAGAAGTGCAAAGAAGTGGGTCAAAGGTATCATATTTCTGGTTGGTTCTTAGGGGACAGGAACTTGGGTTTACTCTTGCATACATCAAAATCAGCCCATGATTTATGAGTTTGAGCCCCACATCGGGCTCGCTGCTGTCATCACAGAGCCTGCTTCAGATCCTCTGTCCCCCACTCTCTGCCCCTCCCTTTCTTCTCTCTCTCTCTCTTCCTCTCTCTCAAAAATAAAAATAAACATTGAAGAAAAAATCAGCCCCTGAAGTGAATTCCCAGGGTGACTTGCTCTTGTGCAGAAAGCAGGGTGGTCCAGAGGACCCACGTGTGGTCTCTAGGATGACCCTGAGGAGGTAGAGGTGGGGTTCTACCCTGCTGTTTTGCCTCTGACAAGTGCTCTGTCTCAGTCTGTCGTGTTTAGAAGCACAATTTCATTGGGGTTATATAAAAACACTGGTAGCTTGGGGGCACCTGGGTGGCTCAGTCGGTTAAGCATCCGACTTGGGCTCAGGTCATGATCTCACAGTTTGTGAGTTTGAGCCCCGCATCGGGCTCTGTGCTGACAGCTCAGAACCTGGAGCCTGCTTTGGATTCTGTGTCTCCCTCTCTCTCTGCCCCTCCTCTGCTCATGCTCTGTCTCTCCCTGAAAACAAACAAACAAACAAACAAACAAACAAACAAACAAACAAACAAAAAAACATTGGTAGCTTGCTATGTCCTCAGTTTGTATGTGGGAACGAGAAAACCTGGTTGCTGGTCTTGGCTCTGTCACCACATGCCTGAGAACTTGGCCAATGCGGAGCCTCTTGGTGCCCAGACAGGTGTAGACCTCAATGCCTTCGACTTATAAAAATGCTGGTGGTTTTTCCTGCCGTAGCTGTTGTGAGCTGAAGGGAGACAGCAGAGAAGAAAGTACAGTAGAACCTTGGTTTGCAAGCATAATTTGTTCTGGAAACAGGCTTGTAATCCAAAGTACTTTTATAGCAAAGTGAATTTCCCCATGAAATAATGGAAACTCAGATGATTTGTTCCATGACCCAAAAATATTCATATAAAAATAATTACAGTACAGTGATATGATACAAAATAATAAAGTAAATACAAAATATAAAGAAAAATTAATCTGTACTTACCTTTAAAAACCTTTGTGACTGGTGTGAGGGAGACAAGAGAGAGGAGGGTTATTGTTTAGGACAACTTTCATTATCACTAACAGATGTTGACTACAGTACAGTATTTAAAAAAATTTTTTTAAACATTTATTTATTTTTGAAGGAGAGAAGAGAGAGCATGAGTGGGGGAGGAGCAGAGAGAGAGAGACACAGAATCCAAAGCAGGCTCCAGGCTCTGAGCTGTCAGCACAGAGCCCGACATGGGGCTTGAACTCACGAGCTGTGAGATCGTGACCTGAGCTGAAGTTGGACGCTTAACCGACTGAGCCACCCAGGTGCCCCTACAGTACAGTATTAATGAACTCTTGTCAGATACTATGTTTAATGTTACTGGCAATAAGGCAGCAGAGGAAAAGGTCTATATCTGCAGGCAGCCTGACCTAGAATGAGGCAAAACATTCCTAAGCTTACTCTTGTATGGAAAAGCAAAGGACTGTCCATAGGTGCTTTGAAGTGACAAAAAAATACACTAGTGCCAGCTGTGGGCACCTTCCCACATTCTGAAAAATCACTGATTTCTGCCAAACACTGCAGCTTGAGACTGACCATCCAAGCATGGGACATGATCACCCACAATCCCACAGTGAGAGAGAGAGAGAGAGAGGTTTGCTCATCTTACGGAACACTCAGAGAACAAATTTCTCGCAATCCAAGGTTTTACTGTACTTGGAAGTTAACAGTACCACATGGGAAGAAGAGATCGCTTTCAGGTGTCTGCTCAAGTGCCAGCTTCTCAGGGAAGCCTGCTTGACTGCTCTCCTCAGGACCAGAGCCCCCACCTGAACCTCTGTGGCTCGTTCCCTGTTTTATTTTCTGTGGGGTGCTTTTTGCATCTGAAAGGCCATGCATTTCACTCAGTTATTCTGTTTATTAGACTTTGATAGATTTTAAGCCCTGGGAGGACGGCGATTTTTGTGCACTTTGTTCAGTGCTGCATCCGCTGTGCTCAGAACAGCGTCTGGCACATAGTAGTTGCTCAGTAAATACTAGATGAAGGAATGAAGGGGTCACTGCCACATTACTGATTTGTGTAAGGATGACCTGGCTTAGTGATTAGCTCCCAGAGAGACTGGCTTGTAAATCTGAGTAACATTGTGACAGTATGGGGACCAGTGACTGGATCTAGTGACCTGCACAGATGAACCCATGAATCCCTGAATACATATGATAGAGAATTCAACGGATGTAAAATACTTGCACATTTTAGAAGTGTTGACAGTATGGCATGTCATAAGTTGTGCAAGAAGTTGAGTTGCTATGTGATGGAGAACGGGAATAAATGTATGCTGCTCTTACTGAGGGGGTGAGCTGATGGTGTTTGGGAGTGGGTAAGCTTAGAGACATGATGAAAGGGGAGAGAGAGATGGGCACTCCGAGGAGGGACATGCAAGGAGTGGGGCTCGATGGGACCAGGGCCACCATCTAAATGAGTTGATAGAATAAGGTCCAATGGTTCCTGGTGCCTGCTGTCTACTTGGGGCTCAGCTGGGTCTTTAGGATGCTGGCTGAGATTATGAAGCAACGGCTGTGGTCCTCCAAGATCTAAGCTTAGAGGCAACGACCTACCAGTACACAGTGACACTAACATAAAGGTGACAATAAAGGTCTATGCAAAGGGCATGGGTTGGTGGCGGGAGGTATCTTCTCCATAGAGAGTGAGTCATGGAGGGCTTCAGGGAGGAGATGACTTTGGCACTGCGTCTTAACATGAGAGCAGGAGTTTTCTAGGCAGAGAGAGGTGGGAAGGCTCGTCAATATGGCAGGCCTTGGCATTTCATGGGCCCAGACAGGTGTTTAGGAGGGTTGAAGGTGGGAGGGGAGCCATGGGGGAGAGCTGGGGAGAAAGGATGAATGCTTGGCTTGAGGAGTCAGTAAGTGCTACCTTGTGGTTGGGGGCATTCATTGCAAACTCTAAGCTGAGGAGTTCCGTGATGCCACACGTGTTAGAAAGATACTCTTGGCGCGATGTGGAGGCTGCTTCAGAGAGGGAGGTGAGAGAAGCATAGGGGCCAGGCAGGAAGTGGCAGTGACTGTCCTCGTGGGAGGTGGGGACCTGGGTGAGGCAAAGGTAGGTGCGGAGAGGTCTGTCCCCTGCATGATGCAGTGTCAGGGAGCGTCAGCTTGAGAACATTATACTTTGAGGATGCCTTTTATGGTGGAGACATCTCTGACGGTCTAGGCCACTGGTCTTTGAATAATTTTAGGTTGGTACACCTGAGAGGAACCTTTTTAAAGCTACGTTATTTATGCTGTCATCTAAATTGGCCAGTGGAATTTCAATATTTAGTGGTTTGATTTTCAAGAATATTCATTAAAGTATATATATGGACAAACTGTCTTTTGATGGTCAGGAATTTTCTTTCTTTCCTTTCCCTTCTTCGACTTATACTTCCATTCCACTCCCTTGACGGAATTTTATCTTAGTGTTATATATTTTATGCTTGAAAATCTTTTCTTGTTCACTCTACCATATTTATGTGAAGCCACAATTATATATAAATTGAAATGTATACACATTTTCCAAGTTTACGGTGATCACGAATCTAAGTGTTAGGAGATCTTTTTGGTTGAGTCCCTCTTTAATGGTACACAGTTTATCAAAGCAACAGAAGGATATTGTACATTTTGAAAAATAGTTAACAGAAAGAGAAAACATTGTTGAGAAGGAATCTCTTACTGAGATGCCTGAACCCTCCCCCACCGCCCCACCCCTGCCATTCATTCCCGTATCCATGAATGAATGTCACCTGTGCCCAGAATAGCCCATGCTCAGCACTGATTCTTTTCTGGGGAACCCTATTTAAGTCACTACAGAGCTGGGGACTGAAGGAATTTGGTTAATGCACTGTCACTCAAACCTTTCTTCTGAGGCACATGACCAAAGCACAGGGATCTAACATTATGATGACTTAATCATCTGTCATGTGGCCACTTAATTAGGTTGGGCAGTTTTGTGTATAGTGAGGAATGGGAACCCATCTGACCTAGGGGAGGCTCATTCACCCATGCTTTAGAGGCTTGTATTTTCTCAGCACAGACCCCAGGGCTTTGAATGGGGCTTTTGTTTTCCACCCTGGAGTTTTAGCCTCCATGGCAATGTGCTTTAGGAGAGGCGAGCCTTTCTTCTGGGAAGTGCAAAAAGGGCCTTTGCAGAGGGGGCTGGGATTCCACCTCCCTCCTCTGACAGAACCATTTTAGCAAAAAGAACATTTGGAAGTAGAGGATCTGAAAAGCAATTGTCTTAAAAGTATCCATTCTTGTGTGTGCTGGGTTCCACACATTTGGTTCGGAGACAGCTCGCTAGGCTTTGGCCCAGCTGACACTTTTTCTCAACATCTCCCGTGAAGACAGCGACGGCCTCCCAACGAATGGTCTGACAGAAAGTGCTAGCTTGATATTTTCTTTTGCTGGCTTTTTCCCCTTCTAGTAGTTTTAAAACTCGTATTAGTTATTTCTGAAGTCAATATCACACACTTGCCTAAGGACAAAAGACAGCTTTCCCTGACCGGACTCAGACCTTCCTGGGCCTGTGGCTCTCATCAAGGTCCCGCTTTCCACCATCTTGGGGAAGCTCCCTATCCCTGCCTCCCTCTCACTTCTCCTTCTCTAAATGTTGCCTCCTGGTCTTCTTTGCTGGGGACAATTTCGCTTGGGCATTTTATTATTATTATTTTTCCAGATTATTAACAGCTCATTTTCTATTTCTGAGAGGTTTAAGCAATGCTTAGAACATTTTTATTATTTCCAGGCCACCATTTTTTTTTCCCTTATAGAAATCGTCTCTCCTTTTTAAAAATGCAAGCCAATGGAAGCAGGATTCGTTTGCATGCCGAGAAAGCAATTCTTCTTTTTAACTTATTTAAACTTTTTTTATTGAGGTATACGTGACATATAATACTATATTAGTTTCAGATGTACAGCATAATGATTTGGTATTTGTATGTATTGAGAAATGGCCACCACAATAAATCTGGTTAACATCTGTCACCATACACAGTTAAATTTTTTTTCTTGTGATGAGAACTTTTAAGATTTATTCTCTTAGCAACTTTCAAATATGCAGTACAATGTTATTAAGTACAGTCACCACTGTGTACATTACCTCCTCGTGATGTATTTATTTCATAACTGAAGCTTGTATCTTTTGACTCTATCCTGTATCCATCCTGCCCTCCCCCACCCCCTGCCTCTGTTCACCACCAGTCTGTTCTCTGTGTCTATGAGCTTGTTTTGTTTGTTTGTTTTGGATTCCACATATAAGTGAGATCATATGGCATTTCTGTCTGACTTATTTCATTTAGTATACTGCCCTCAGGGTCTATCCATGTTGTCACAAATGGCAAGATTTCATTCTTTTTTATGGCTGAGTAATTTATATAGATAGATAGATAGATAGATAGATATAGATAGATATACATATATATGTACATTAGTTGTGTGTGTGCGTGTCTGTGTGTGTGTATTTAGCAACTTCTTTTAAAAATACCCCATCACTTTTAGATCAATCTGCTGGTTCAACAGCCACCCTTTCTCTGGTGAATGAAGCACAGTATTTGCTGATAAATAGACCCAGCGTTTTGGAGCTTCAGCAGCAATTAAATGCCAGGTAAGATCCTTTGCCTTGGGAATAGCAGGCAGGTGTAACCACTTGACTCTGAGGGTGAGCCTTGCACCTGCCTGGAGAGTCGTGGAGTGCAGACGAGAGACTGAGGCCCCGAGAAGTTACAAAGCCCTTTGGGTCCAGCTCCCACGTCTCTCTTGATGACTTCATGATGTTTAGCGAACCCCAACTCTCATTTTTAATCATTCCATTTCTTAGCATTTGCTTTAATGGAATTGAACTTGACCCAGTTTCATTGCCCCTCCTCCCACCGCCCCCTGTTCCCTAGGAGCCTTGCCCTATTTCCATAATCATTTTGAGTGAAAAGGGTGGTTATGAAAGCTTTTAAAGTTGTAACTGTAGATATTATATGTTTGTATCAGCAGACAGAACCGAGAGCGCTGGCTGCTCACTTCCACCCGAGGTGCTGCTAAGGGCCCTGACGTATTAGCGGGTCAGCTCCAGAAAGAGTTAGTTCAACCCCCTTCATTGTATTTAGAGGAAATTGAAGTCCCAAGGGAATCAGACTATTAGGGCAAAAAATGGCCCCACTGTTATGTGACAGCTGTGTCCGGCTTCTTATTCCTAGTCCACAGGCCAGGAGAGGTGTGCACACGCCCGTCACCGTGAGCCAGGGATCCTGTGACTCTTACGTGCCTTGTGGTCTTGGGCACATGTGTGCACACTCAGAAACACGTACAAAGGTAGCTTAATAAAAATAACAAAGATGGGCTGTTTGTAGTGATTCCTGTTTGTAGTCGTTGGCAAAAACGTGCAACAGAGTTCCCTGGCCATGGCCTCACTTGCTCTCCTTGGGTATAGAAGTATGGTGCAGCTTCATGGTCCCTGGGTGTTCACTGAGCTATCCCGGCATCAAGTGACACTCCTCCTCAGGGACCCAGAGCCCTGGAGAGAGCAGGTCAGTGGTTTTCTAGGGTTCTTTGTGTGGAAAAAATAGGAAGTGGAGACCGGCTTGCTGCAATCCTGGTTCCTACCAGGAGGGGACCGTGTTTCCTACTGGTGTCTGAGCGCAGGGCTGACAAGCAGGCAGTGGGTGTGACAGGTTAAGTGGACCAGCCTGTGCCTTGTGCCTGGGAGGGCCGCTGGGGGCTGTGGTTGCTGTATCTCTGTTCTACTTTCAAATTTGATGGACTCTATAATGCATATGCTGATCATATCTTTTTTAAAAAATTTATATCCAAGTTAGTTAGCATGTAGTGCAATAATGGTTTCGGGAGTAGAATCCCGACTCATCCCCTACATAGAACACCCAGTGCTCATCCCAACAAGTGTCCTTCTTAATGCCCCTTCAGCCATTTAGCCCAACCCCCACCCACAACCCCTCCAGCAACCCTCAGTGTGTTCTCTATATTTAAGAGTCTCTTACGTTTTGTCCCCCTCCCTGTTTTTATATTATTTTTGCTTCCCTTCCCTTATGTTCATCTGTTTTGTATCTTAAATTCCACAGGAGTGGAATCATATGATATTTGTCTTTCTCTGACTAATTTCGCTTAGCATAATACCCTCTAGTCCATCCGCATCGTTGCAAATGGCAAGATTTTATTCTTTTTGATTGCTGAGTAATACTCCATTATATATATATATACACACACCACATCTTCTTTGTCCATTCATCTGTTGATGGACATTTGGGCTCTTTCCACACTTTGATTCTTGTCAAAAGAGCTGCTAGAAACGTTGGGGTGCATGTGTCCCTTTGAAACAACATACCTGTATCCCTTGGATAAATACCTAGTAGTGCAATTGCTGGGTCGTAGGGTAGTTCTATTTTTAACTTTTTGAGGAATCTCCATACTGTTTTCCCCAGTGGCTCCACTAGCTGACATTCCCACCAGCGGTGCAAAATAGATCCTCTTTCTCTGCATCCTCACCAACATCTGTTGTTGCCTGAGTTGTTAATGTTAGCCCTTCTGACAGGTGTGAGGTGGTATCTCATTGTGGTTTTGGTGTGTATTTCCCTGATGATGACCATAATATCTTTTGAACATAAAACTTTCCCTTTTACAAAACACAAAGGGAACGTTTGTAACTTGGAGGCTAAATCCAGAATCCAAGGATTTTAGGACTGGAAAGTGCTAGCCCTCTCATTTCAGATGAAGAAACTGTAGTTCTCATTGCTTATGGGAGTTGCACGTAGTGCTGAAACTAGACTTGGTTATCCTGGTCCCGGCTTTGCACTCACCAGCCCCTGCTGGAAGGGGATTGGGATATTACAGCCTTGTCCTCCACCAGGGCTTTTCAGCTCTGTTTCCAGGGAAAATTCCAGGTGTACTTTGGGACTACCCCATCCCCCAACTTAAAAAAATTTTTCTTTGTTGAAGCACAACAAAGCACAAAAATTATAAGTACATATCTCAATTTTTACATATATATATATATATATATATATATATATATATATATATACCCATGTACCACTGCCCAGACCAATTAGAGAACATTTCTAGTATGCCAGAAACCTTCTTCGTATGCCCTGTCAGTCAGTCCAACAGAAGATCACCACTATTCTGACTTCTTTTATCATCGATCATTTCGCTTGTTCTTGAACCCAATATAACGGGATCACACAATGTGTTCTTTTGTTGACGTTTTCAGATGCTTTATTAAAAAAAATTTTTTTTTACATTTATTTATTTTTGAGAGACAGAGAGAGACAGAGCACAAGTGGGGGAGGGGCAGAGAGAGAAGGAGACACAGAATCCAAAGCAGGCTCCAGGCTCCGAGTGGTCAGCATAGAGCCTGACGTGGGGCTTGAACTCACAAACTGAGAGATCATGACCTGAGCTGAAGTCAGACGCTCAGCTGACTGAGCCACCCAGGTGCCCCTCAGATGCTTTATTTTTCGTTCTTTTTCCCTTTGGTGCACGGAGGTGCAGAGAGCCATTTTATGGGACCTCATGGCCATAAACCAAAATCTTAAACAAGAATTACAAAAATAGTGAATGCTCATTAAAACTGCAAATAGTACAGAAGTTAGGAAGTAAATTTGTTTTTATGGAGATAAAGTTGACATACAACATTATATTAGTTTCAGGTGTACAATAGCATGATTCGTTATTTGTACATAGTGAGAAACAATCACTACAATAAGTCTGGTTAACATCTGTCACCCTATATAGTTACAAATTTTTTTTCGTGTGATGAGAACTTGTAAGATGTACTCTCTTAGCAACTTTCAAATATGCAGTACGGTATTAACGACTATGGTCATCGCACTGCACATTACATCCCCATGATGTATTTATTTTATAACTGGAAGTTTGTGCCTTTTGGCCCCCTTCACCCATTTTGCCCGCTCCCACCCCTGCCTCTGGTAACCACTAGTCAGTTCTCTGTAGAAAATCAATACTAAAACCTCCCATATGTATGCATTGTTGCTTTATGGAGTGCTCATATCCAAAAACAAAGTAGGCGCTCTTGGAACATCTTAGGTCCTTGGTAGTTAAGCCTGTTGACACTCCTTAAGCGCCTTGTCCAGACACGCCACGTAGAACTGGTCTTTTCGTAGAAGTTTGTTCATTTGACTCCTGTTCCCTTGGTTTCCAGAGTCCTTTGTGTCTTCAGCTAAGATCTACTTACTCTTTGCACTGCCTCTTGTGGGCCTGTCCATAGAGATGGGATCATCTCAAGTGGGATGGGATCATCTCAAGGTCTGCCTAACGGATGCGTGTCTGCTGGTCTTAACTCTCGTGGTAGAAGCTGGTTCTGATCATCTAGGCTCAGGCCTGAGAATAGTTGATGAAGTCAGGCATCAAGGGCTAGAAAGGTTGGATAATTGCCCCTCCATTGTCTGCTCTTCCCACTACCCCCCTTTTGGCATGTCTTAAACAGTGATGCGAATGGAAAGGAGGAATTATTCCCGATGAAAGAACTCATCTCGCGTTTCCGTGCCAATATTATTACCAGTGGAACAAGCGCTTTTGAAGAAGAGACGTGGGATGAGATTTCAGTTGGCTCCTTGCGTTTCCAGGTGAGTCGGGGATGTTCAGTTATCCTCCCTCAAGGGTTGCCAATGGAGACTGACCTCCGTCTTTGGCCAGGATGGTGGCCTGGCCGGTGGCAGGTGGGAATCCCCTGTCTGTCTTTGACTCTGACCCGCAAAACCTCAGCTGGGGGGTTTGTGACATCTGCATTCTGGGACTCCCCTTGGAAGGATCCATCTCTTATTCCCTATGAGGGTGGCAGCAGTCAGTTGCCTGTGGGACAGAGAGAAGGTGCTCCTACAGGTGGTCAGGGCTGAGTGCCGCCTCCATCTCATAATTATGTTTGGGCTTAAACTGTGTTTTCTTAGAATGCTTGTGTCTATGGGAACATTCTCCTCCTGGAACCTGTTGCACTTTCCTGATGTCTGGTGCTGGTGGAGGAGGACCCAGATGTCTAGTGGTCCCTCAGTGTCCGTGGCCACCACTCTACCTTCTTCCCACGCCCTGGCTTCCTGCCTTGCTGGCCTTTGTGGAGGAGCTTACAGTCAGAGAGGTGAAGCTGCCCCCTGCCCTCTCTCCCCAGGCTCCGGGCTCCCCAAACAGTGCTGTGGGCTTGAAAAAATGTGAGAGAGCCTTAGGCTAAAACCTACATTCTTCCTTGGGGACAACAGGGCTCCTGAGACCTGATCCCTCTGACCTCTCTAGCCCTCCCGTTGCCTGCCACACCATCCTTCTCTACATTTCCTAAACACGCCAAGCTTCCTGTCTCAGCGTGTCCCTTCTGCTTGGCGTGTTCTTCCTGCAGCCACTTCAGGGTCTCCACTCAGATGGCACCTCCTTGGGAAGGTCAGACTCTTAAGCATAGCACCTGCTTATTCCTTCAGAGCACACGAGGGTGGGGACTAGTATGTTTTGTTCAGCTGTACCTCTAGGGCCCGGAACAGTCTTGTCCCAGAGTCAGTGCTCAATAACCATCGAGAGAATGAATGGACAGGAAAGATAAGGAATAGCCAGGGACAGAAGGATGGGTCATCTGCACAGAATGTCCTTGGTACTTTAGTGGGGGATGATATTATCTTAATAGTAATATTATTAATCTTGGTATTCACCGTCTACCTTGGGGCTATCTTGTATCCCGGCTCTGCACTTGGAAGGAACACCACTGTGGTATCCAGAAAAGCAGCAGGCAGTCATTTAAATCTTCCTGGAAGAATGGTGGAGGTCTAGGGTTGTGGACGGCACTTAAATTTCACGGCATGAAGAAGTCCCAAAGAATTTTTTTTATCCACTTACCTCCCCAAACCTCCTCTTATCCTGGCAACTTTTCTTCCTTGAAAAAACAATCTCTTCTCTCCCAGACATTGATGCCCACAGGCCTCTCTCTGGCACCAGCCCTCCTGCTGTTCCTCCTCACCCCTGCATCTGACTTACTCTTCTCTTCCTCATTTCCTGTTTCTCTGTCCCTGCTGTGTCTTTAAAACACTTGCTCTTATGTATCCTGCCTGATGCAGAGTAGGTATTAATACCTGTTGTTTGATAAATGGAGAGAAGGAGGAAGAAGAAAAGGAAGAAAGGGAGAGGAGAGAGAAGGAACTAGAATGAGCTTATTGTCACTGTCAGACAATTCTGACACTGTTGTCACTTGGCAACAATAGCATCTGCAGTTTGTCAGCTACCTGGGGCCATAAATACAAGGAAGATTCTTTAAGAAATTTTTCTGAGATGTTCTGCTCTCCTTAATTTTTATTAAAAAATTTAAAAATATTGGGGCGCCTGGGTGGCTCAGTCGGTTAAGCATCCGACTTCGGCTCAGGTCATGATCTTGCGGTCTGTGAGTTCGAGCCCCGCATCAGGCTCTGTGCTGACAGCTCAGAGCCTGGAGCCTGTTTCAAATTCTGTGTCTCCCTCTCTCTCTGACCCTCCCCCATTCATGCTGTCTCTCCCTGTCTCAAAAATAAATAAACATTAAAAAAAATTTTTTTTTTAATTTAAAAATATTTATTTTTGAGAGAGAGAGAGACAGAGCACGAGGAGGAGAGGGGCAGAGAGAGAGGGAGACACAGAATCCGAAACAGGCTCCAGTCTCTGAGCTGTCAGCACAGAGCCCAACGTGGGGCTCGAACTCATGGACTGCAAGATCATGACCTGAGCCGAAGTTGGCTGCTTAACCAACTGAGCCACCCAGGCGTCCCAATGCTTTGTTTTCTTTAGATCAGTGTTCTTAATAAACATTCATTAGTAAAAGTTAAAATATGCCTGCCCTTTGGCCTAATCATCTCACTTATAGAAATCTAGTCCATAAAATACACCTGTACAAGTATGCAGAGTTATATTACAAGTTTGTTTATTGTAATGCTTCTAGAAATATGAAAAATTGAGGGGCACCTGGGTGGCTCAGTTGGTTAGGCTTCCGACTTTGGCTCAGGTCATGATCTCACAGCCCATGAGTTTGAGCCCCACGTCAGGCTCTGTGCTGACAGCTCAGAGCCTGGGCTGCTTCAGATTGTGTCCCCCCTCTCTCTCTCTGCCCCTCCCCCACTCGTGCTCTGTCTTGCTCTGTCTCTCAAAAATATATGTTAAAAAAAAAAAGTTTGCAAACCAGGAGCCCCCAAACGAAAACATGAAATATGAAAAATTGGAGGCCATCAGAAATATCCATAAAAGGGAGATTGTTTAAATAAATTATGCTATATTCATACAGTGTAGTCCTGTGCAGGCACTAAAAAGTGTGAACTATAGTTAGTACTATGCCTTGCAAAAACTAAATGCTTAAAAGATGTTTGCCGATGATAATACTCAGGCTGAGGCTGTTGCAATGCAAAAAGAGCACATCTCTTTTAGAAAGTCATTTTTCACTGGGTATCATCAAATCATAAAAACTTTTATACCCGTTGGCTTTATAATCTCATTTAGAGAGATCAAACCCCCTCCCCCCAAGTTTTAAACAGCAAATAGGGTTATGTGGATTAAGACCTTCACTGCAAAATTATTAACAGCTAAGAATTAGAAACTGGCTAGTAGAACTTGGCTTCATAGAACATCACCCCACAGGAATGCCAGGCCATCATGAAAATCTCAAGCCCAAGGATGAGGTAGGTGGTCTCTGTGTATAGACATGGAGGGCACCCAGTGTGTGTCGTGGAGTAATGAAATCAGGGAAGACACCCTGCGGCCTCTGAGAGCTCTGGGAGTGTGTTGCATGGGTGCATGTGTGGTTGTGTCCAGCTCCGAGCTGCAGTCTGGAGGGATCTATAGCCACATCAGCAGCACTTGCCTCTCAGGACAGCGAGGGAGGCCGCTGCGGAGTGCTTTCTCTTTAAACCTTTTTAAAATGTTTATTTATTTTGGGGGGACAGGGAGGGGGGGGCAGAGCGCAAGTGGGGAGGGGCAGAGAGAGGGAGACACAGAATCCAAAGCAGGCCCCAGGCTCTGAGCTGTCAGCACAGAGACTAACTCAGGGTTTGAATTCACGAACCGCGAGACTGTGACCTGAGCCTAGGTCAGACGCTTAACTGACTGAGTCACCCAGGCACCCTGAGTGCTTTCTTTTTTAACTCTTAAAGCTGCTCTGTATAGTTTGAGTTATTTTTCAAAGAACATGTATACTAGTAAGCAATTTTTTTTAAATGCCAATGGATGAGAGGGCTAGAGAAAAATGCTTAAAAAATGATGATGTTTTAAGAAAATTGATTTCTTTGCCTTGGTGTTTGAAAAAAGTGTCTGGAACATATTTTTCCCTCTGCCAGCTTGAGAAACTTTTAAGAGAGCCTTTTGGCCAAAGCGACAGGAGTTTTACATGAAATGCTATCTGTCAGGTGGCAGCTGGGGCCCAGGCCCAGGGCTGGTGGGACGTCCATTCTGTGGGACGTCCATTCTGTGGGACATAGCTCTGCAGGGCCAGAGGGAGCCTGGCCTGGGAATCATAGTTTTCTAGGCAGAGGAGGTAGCGTGTTCTGTACTTGCTCTTGGAGGGCTTAGTGTTCTATCTTGAGGCAGTCTTTTTCCACCTCAGACATTCTCATGCACAAGAATCCTGGGCGTGGCATCCTAGAAATAGTGTCTGGAATCCTAACCAAATCAAGCGAAGGGGCTGAGTGAGGAAATGAGGCCTGGAGAGGTCATAGGTCTGCTCAATGTCAAGGCGAGTGCTGGGCAGAGCCCTGTACAGCACAGCCCAGCTGCTTGCGGAGGCCTGGGAGCCTTGACTTTGGTGCTACCTTGAGGTTGTATTTCCACTGGTTTAAGGTCCACCAGCCAGAAGGCGAGTGCTAGGAACAGGCCAAGACACATCCGGATTTAGCCGTTTCTAGTTTCAGTGAGTACTTGGTGTTTGCCCCCAAGTGAGCAGAGGAGCAAATGTGAAAATCAAGTCCCTTCGCCCTTTTTATAGGTGCAACAAAAGCAGCGTCTCATCACTGCTAAGCTGCAGGCTTTCTTGTTTTGTGTTAACATTTGTGGGAGATTTTTCTCGCTACAGAGCAAGTCTTGCTCGTGGCAGGCCAACAGGATGACCCCTGTTAAGAAGCTGTGTGTGTGTGTGTGTGTGTGTGTGTGTGTGTGTATGTGTGAATACACATGTAATTTTCTTTCCTGCTTATTTCACTTATAAAAATAAATATTTACCATTTTAAACCCTTTATAGATTAATTTTAATACCTGCACGATATATTCATATACCTGTAGTGTAGCCATTGTTCTCTACTATTTGATGTTTAAGATGCTCTCAGGTTTCCCCGATCACAAACAACATGAGAAAGATTGTACACGAACCTGTGTTTGTACTTGGGGTTCTTTTCTTGAGTGAAATTCCTAGTAGTGAAGTTTCTGGGTCAAAGGACACGGACACAGTAAGGTTCTTTCTGATGAGTCAGTGCTGGGCCCGTGGGTGTTTATCTTCTCCTAGTTTACCCTCTAACCAGTTAGTTCTTTTCTTCCTGGGAGAATCTCCAAGATTCTCTGATAACCATCCGAGATTCACAACAACTCTTTTCTTTGTCTACAAAGCCCGGAAGCAGCAGTCTTTCAGTTGATGAACAAACATGGATGATCCCCCAGGACTGTGTGAGGAGCGGCTGCTTTCTGGCTCCTAGCAGTCAGAGCAGAGTAGTGAGCATTGCTGTGTGAGTGGGCCCAGAGAACACCTCTGACAACCGGTCCTCCTGGACCCAGATTCCTCCCTGCACTAGCAGGAGCGTCTGTCCACTTTCACGGCAACGCTGTCTTTTCCCTTCTCGCCCCCTCTAGGTTTTAGGTCCTTGTCACAGATGCCAGATGATTTGCATCAACCAGCAAACTGGGCAGCGAAACCAAAATGTTTTCCAAAAGCTTTCTGAGAGTCGTGCGAGAAAAGTAAGCATGATTGCAAACTGTGACACCTGTTTTAAGATCCCGTTTTGTTTTTTAAGTTTATTTATTTATTTGGGGGGGGCAGAGAGAGAGAGAGAGAGAGAGAGAGAGAGAGAGAGAGAGGAAGAGAATCCCAAGCAGAGCCTTTGGCGGGGCTCAAATTCATGAAACAGTGAGATCATCACTTGAGCCCAAACCAAGTTAGACGCATAACTGACTGAACCACCCAGGTGCCCCTAAGATCCTATTTTAAGATCCTGGCTTGTTATCTACACCCAAACTGTAGTTCTGAGTAATAACGGTGTGTAAGTTTGAGAAGTGTGGAGACATTCTGAGGCTGATCGGCTACCATTAAGGTTCTGATCTCATCCATGGCACCATCTTAGGTTTCTTTTCCATTCATTTTCTTACTTTTTGGGGGTCTTATGTGTATTTTTGATGCTCTCAAATTTTGTTGAAGAGACACAGCGTTTAAATAAGAAATAAGTAAATAAGCCAAGTAATTTTATTGTCTCGATCATTATTTTCTTCACCACAGGTGTCTCATGAGAGTAAAATGCCCTGTGGTGAATAGAGTAATTGCATAGGCAGATTCAGTAAATTTCACTCTGAGAAGGCTGTAAATCATCTTCTTGAAGGTTAGAATGACTAGGTGTGGTTTTTGTGGATTCCAGGTATAGAAACTGAATTTCTAACAGACTGATTCTTTAGGAAGATTTATGTCCAGGCTAGGGCTTTCTGGTTTTGTTTGCAAGGAGTTCTAGGAAGTCAGGTAAGCAATCAAGGTTGCATGGAACATTTCTTGAAAATTAACTGAATTAACATAAATATTCAATATCTCTCCAACAATAAGTTAGAAGGTAAACTCATGGTAAAATGTTGCACATCGTTTCCCATGTTTCTCCAAACCAGGGTTTCGTTTCACAGTATTTAATTGCCCCAGTCTCCCTACAGACACAGGGTAGATATCGTCTTCACTTGAGTGTTTTGTCAATATGTCTGTTCGCTCAGCTGAGGCAGGCCGTGTCACCTGAGGGTGTGAGGACCTTGAATCTGTGCCATGCAGGTTGCCAGAGGACAGGGGATGGGTGTGCACAAATACTATGATGCACGGAAGGAAATCACTGTACTTCTGAGAACCACTGTAACTCTCTTGTGCACACACCTTTCATTTTTTAAAAAATATTTTGGAATAATTTTAGATTCACGGATAAATTGCAAAGAGAGTACAGAAAGTTCCTGTGTACCCTTCTTCCGCATGTGCACCCATCTTAAGGAATTAATTTGGCCTCGGCCCCTAGCCTGGGTCGTGGAACATGGGGGCACCCAGCTGATGTTATCACAGGAATGAACAGATCTGGGAGTGCATCACATGCTCCAGGGAGTTCTTATTGACTCACTCGCGTTGATGGCAAACTCTGAGTAGACTCACACAGCTCTTTATTTTGGGCCTTCCATTTCTGTTCTAGAGAGTTTGGAGAACTTAACCTACATCACAACAACAGCAACAAAATCACCTCAAAGAAAATGCAGAATTTTGCTATTACTTTCACAAAATAGTTTTTACATCAGGGAACAGAGCAGAAATTGGCCTGGTCGTGGTCAGAAGCAGAGAGCAGGACGCAAGCCCTCCTACCAGAAGCTCAGGGTATATAGGAAGGAGAAAAACAGGTGTGTGTGGCGGGACTGTCGGGAAAGAACATTACACATGACAATCTTTGTCTGAAATTGGGATTCTTGTTTCCCACTACATCCTAGTACCTGTCTTTAAAGATCTGACTTGATTTTAGTTGATCATTATTATTTATAAAATTATTTCAACTGCTAAAATAATCTGGCTCATTGTTGCCGCTGTCTTGTTCACAGGTGAACTTTGGAGTGTACCTGATGCATACATCTTTGGATTTTTCTTCCCCAGCTTTCCTGTCTGTAGGATCTCAGGTGCTCCCTGTGTTGAAAGAAAACACAGAACACCATGAGCTACCTGCTTCCACGAAACATCAGGATGTTATCTTCTAAAAAGTATTTTCAGTGTAAATTAAAAATTCTCTTTTACACCTATGTCTGCTGTAATTCACGCTGGCACATGGCTCAAAGAACAAGGAGAGTTCTCTTCAGGGGGTAGGGGAACTCTCGTTGGCCGCCTCTAACTTCCACTCTCCACATGTGCACTGGCCAACGTCACGAGGGCAGTTTTGGGCCCTCTGTGCTTTCCACAGCTGTGCTGCACCCAGCAAGGTTCCCATATGCGTTTGAAGTAGGATTATTTTATTTTATTTTATTTTATTTTATTTTATTTTATTTTATTTTATTATTTCTTTTTTGAAGTATGATAATTTTAATTAGGTGAGGTTTTTTTTTCCAGTTATAATTCTCTCTCTTCTATCACTATTAAAAAAATTTTTTTTGTTAACATTTATTTATTATTGAGAGAGAGAGACAGAGCACAAGCAGGGGAGGGACAGAGACAGGAAGACACAGAATCTGAAGTGGGCTCCAGGCTCTGAGCACAGAGCCTGACGCGGGGCTCGAACTCATGAACCAGGATATCGTGACCTGGGCTGAAGTCGGAAGCTCAGCTGACTGAGCCACCCAGGTGCCCCATCACTATGTTTTTAAATTTAAGTGTAGTTGACACACAGTGTTAGTTTCGGGTGTACAGCATAGGGATTCACTATGTCTACATGTTCTACTATGCTCACTACAAGTGTAGCTAACACCCGTCACTGTAAAAAGCTATTACAGTACCATCAACTATATTCCCTATGCTGTACCTTTTATCCCAGTGACTTCTTTCTTTCCATAACTGGAAGTAATTAGGTGAGATCTTTAACGACGTTCCCTGGGAACGCTGAACCTCCATTTTGCCATTTTCCCACATGGTTACTTTGTCTTTAGAAAGAATCTCTAGTGCTTGTCAATCCCTCTATAATGAGGGTGGGAGCTTGTGTCCGGTGATCTTGAGGGAATGAGAATGTGCCCCTTTCCTCTCGTGGACATAGAGGAGGCGGGCTGATGAGTTGTGGTCATGTTCTTTCGGGGAGATTTGACCAGGATATTTATGTGTTGAGCAAAGGCACAGGCTGGCAACCTCCCCCTCCTTCCTTCCTATCCTGGCTCACTCCTCCTCTCCCACGTTGGGTTGATGTTCTGGGGGGTGCTCACGAGCCCGAGGCCACACTCAGTGACTGCGGTGCTCTCTGAGCAATCATGCTCCCTTGACAAGCCCACCGGGCCATGTCAGCCCACCCACTGACTGAGCCACCCAGACTCCAAATCCCAGTTCAGAGAGGAAATTTGGAGGTTCAGGGGTCCCTTCCCTACCACCTCTGACCCTGCTCCTGCAGCCTCCAGTTGAATACGTCCAGTGACGGAAAGCTCACTCTCTAATGAAGCTACCTATCCCTCTGAATTGTTGAAAAGCTCCTCCCTGTATTGAGCTTGTCTCTGCCTCCCCATGACGTCCGGCCATGGGTCTCGTCCTGTCATATATAGCCGTGTGGAGCAAGCATGACATCCTCCTACGTCCGCTCTGCTCAAGTCCTTCTGAAGCATGGAGTCCACATGGGAGCCCCAGGTCCTTGCTAAGGCCCTCAGCACCTCCCACCTGGATTGTTCATGAGTGCAATCACCTCTTCCCCAAACCCCTGCCCACCACTGCCCACAGTGTCTTCCTAAAGCCAGTGTCCTGCTTCTCCTTCCAGCCCAGTTGTCTGCATATCAGGCTCAGGTTTCCCTGCCTCACTTACTCAGACCCCTTGGTTAGGGGTCGGTTTCTTCCATTATATCATTTGCAGAACTTTGTGATGCTTTCAGTACTATGTGGGATTTGAAAGATGTTTTCAGCACTATGTGGGGTTTGAACACTTGACTCTGTTCTTGAGGGTTTGCTGGGACGGAGCCATGCCCTTGCACTCTCATTTTGCATGCAGAGTTAGGTGTAAACACTGACTTTCCAGGTGTTCCCTTCATGGTTCTTGTAGCTGGGGGAGAGATTCTCTTCTGCATGCCTTGGGGTAAGTACCAAAACTCCTTTGAGGAAGGTGGTGGTGTTGACTTCTTCGCACTGAGACTTAGCCTTGTGGGAACAACGAGGGGGCAGGTGGTGATTCCTTCCTCCTGTTGAAAGATATCCATCCACTTGCTTTTTATTCAATATGTGCCATTCAGCCTCTAGGTAAGACTATAGAAATGCAACAAACAGAACATGCATTCAACGATCTCACCACAGAGACAAAAGCAAGAGGAGAAAGACCCGTACATACTCAGGTGTTATGAGGAATGTTTCAAAACCATGCTACCAAAGATGTCCTTCGGTGAGAAGATTCTAGAAGGGTCACAAGTACACTCAAATATTCCTGGATATTAGTGCCCCGTGTTATAGTTTGACTTCTAGGCTGAGATAGATGACCTGCATTCCAGGTCATGCAGGCTTACACTTCTTTAGAATTTGTCCCTCCATACACGTTTCATATTTGGTTTTATCTAAGTGAAAATAGAATAGCATATTTATAACTGTATTGTGAATACCCCATGTTGGAAAGGGCCTAAATGTCCATTAACAGGAGAATGGATATAAGGTGGTAGTGGAAAGTGAAGGGATTAGAACCACATGGGTCAGCATGGGTGACCACGGTGTTGAGAGAAAGAGGCAAGTTGCAGAATTCATGTGGTAACATTGAAGGTCAAAGATGAAAAAAAAAAAAAGACAAAGCAGAAAACTCCTATACTTTGCCTTAGGGGTACATGCATATGCAGTAAAAGTATAAAGAAATAGAATGATAAATTATGCATTTTGAGGGTGAGGTACTAGAAATAGGGAAGGTATATAGGGGCATTGACTCTATTGGGAAGGTCTTATTTCTTAAGCTGTAGGATAATAGATGCATGGGAATTAGTTGTTGTATTCTTTATATCTTTTCAAATGACTTAAGTGTTTAATAATAATTAAAGAAAAGTTTTCAGGAAAATTTCCCTTTAGTTCTTTCCATTGCTTAAGAGCAAAACATTGAGCAAGAGAGGGTCCCAGCCTGCTGTCTGACTTCTGAGAGCGTGCCCTGCACTAGGCTAATAGATTTGCTATGTTGGTAGCAGATAGTGTTGTCCGGAACTTTTGAATTGCGTTTTTAAAGAAGAAATTTTTAAATGTTTATTTATTATTGAGAGACAGCATGAGCAGAGGAGGGACAGAGAGAGGGGGAGACACAGAATCTGAAGCAGGCTCCAGGCTCCAAGATGTCAGCACAGAGCCCAATGCGGGGCTCAAACTCATGAACCGCAAGATCATGACCTGAGCTGAAGTCAGACGCTTAACTGACTGAGCCACCCAGGTGACCCTATGAATTGCATTTAAAAAAAAAAATTATTTTATGGCAGTAAGAACACTTAACATTAGATCTAAGCTCTTTTTTTTTTTTAATGTTTACTTATTTTTGAGAGAAAGAGTGAGAGAGAGCACTATCAGGGGAAGGGCAGAGAGAGGGAGCCACAGAATCTGAAGCAGGCTCCAGGCTTTGAACTGTCAGCACAGAGCCCAGTGTGGGGCTCGAACTCACGAACCACGAGATCGTGGCCTGAGCTGAAGTCGGATGCTCAACTGACTGAGTCACTCAGGCGCCCCATGAGATCTAACCTCTTAACAAATATTACGTGTACAATAATTATTGTTGACTGTCGGTACAGTGTTGCATAGCAGATCTCTGAGAGCATACTCATGTTGCTTAACTGAAACTTTATGCCTGTTGATCAGTCACTCCCAATTTCCACTCCCCTCAGCCCCTGGCAACCAGCATCACATCTTTGATTCTGTGAATTGACTATGTTAGATATCTCATATGAGTAGAATTATACAGTATGTCTCTTTCTGTGACAGGCTTATTTCACTTATCATAATGCCTTCAAATTTCACCCATGTTGTCACATGTTTCAGACTTTCCCGCTTTATTTTGAAGGCTGAATAGTATTCCATTGTATGTATGTGCCACATTTTCTCTGTCCATTCATCGGTCAGTGGTCACCTAGATTGTTTCTACATTTTGCCTATGGTACATAGTGCTGCAACGAACATGGGAATTCTAATGTCTTTTCAAGATCCTGATTCCAGTTCTTTTGGATAAATACCCAGAAGTAGGATTGCTGGATTATTTGATAGTTGTACTTTAATGTTTTGAGGAACCTCCATGTTGTTTCTCAGGGCAGCTGCACCAGCTTGTGTTCCTACCAGCAATGTGCATAACTCAAATTGCTCTGCATCCTTGCCAACACTTGCTGTCTTTTGTTTTGTTTTGTTTTGATTTTGATTTTGTTATTGTTATTGTTTTTTTTTGGTAACAGCCATCTTGACAGGTGTGAGGTGATATTTCATTGTGGTTTTGATTTGCCTTTCATTGATGATTAGTAACATTGAGCATTTTTTTCCATATATCTGTTGGTCATTTCTATGTCTTAGTTGGAGAAATGCATATTCAAACATTCACAAATCAATCAATGTGATACATCACATCAAGAAGAAAAAGGGAGAAATACCATATAATCCTTTAAGTAGATACTGAAAAAGCATTTGATAAACTACAACATCCACTCATGATAAAAACTTTCAACACGGTAGGTTTAGAGGAAACATACCTCACCATCATAAAGGCCAAATGTGAAAAACCTACAGCTGACATCACACTCAATGGTGAATAATGGAGAACTTTCTCCCTAAGACCAGGAACGAGACACGGATGCCCACTATCACCACTTTTATTCAACATAGTATGGAAAAGTCCTAGCCACAGCAATTGGACAAGAAAAAGAAATAAAAGGGGTTAAAGTTGGTAAGGAAGAGGTATAGCTTTCACTCTTTGTAGACCACATGATACTATATATAGAAAATCCTGAAGACTCCACCAAAAATCTGCTAGAATCAATGAATGAATTCAGTAAAGTCACAAAATTAATATACAGAAATTTGTTGCATTTTTATGCAGTAATAACAATGTAGCAGAAAGGGGAATTAAGAAAACAACCCCAGGTACTATTGCATCAAAAAAGAATAAAATACCTAGGAGTATAAGGTACCAAACATAACCAAGGAGGTGAAAGACCTCTACTCTGAAAACTATAAAACCTTGATGAAAGAAATTGAAGATGTCACAAAAATATGGGAAGATATACCATGCTCATGGATCGGGAGAATAAATATTAAAATGTTCATACTACCCAAAGCAATCTACAGATTTAATGCAATATTTATTAAAATACCAACAGTATTTTTCACAGAACTAGAAAAAATAATCCTATAATTTGCATGGACCGACAAAAGACCCCCCAATAGCCAAAACAATCTCAAGAAAGAAGAATAAAATTGGAAGCATCACAATCAGTGATATCATGATATGTTACAAAGCTATAGTGATCAAATAGTGTGTTACTGGCACAAAACTAGACACAGAGATCAAAGGAACAGAATAGAGAGCCCAGGAATAAACCCACAATTTTATGGTCAATTAGTCTGTGATGAAGGAGGGAAGAATTTACAGTGGGAAAAAGACAATCTCTTCAACAAATGGTGTTGGGAAAGCTGGTCATCTACATGCAACACAATGAAGCTAGACCACTTTCTTACACCATACACAAAGACCATGATGCTTGGATGGATGTCCAAGGGCCAGGGGCACATTTGGGAGTGTGGGGATTGGCCTGGGGTGAGAGGAAGGGAGGAAGGTGATTGGAACAGTGCCATCTCCTGTGTGTGACAGAAAGCTATTCAGGCTGAAGCGGCCATGTCCACATGTGGGCCATGTCCCACAAATGTCTCTGGCCTCCAGGGCCTTTGGCAAGGGAAGAGATAAAAAGACTATTTTGAAACACGCCCCAAACTTCCAGCTGTGGTGAGAGAAGTTAAGCCCAGCAAGGCTGGCTCCAATGAGGGCCATTTTCTCTTTAGAGTGACCCTGCCCTGATCAAAAGAAGCCATTGGGACCACTGGTGCTCCATCTTTCTCAGCTTTCCTTCATCCAGGAGGGAGGTGGTGAGTGGCTGAGGAGAGCACAGGCTGTGGGGATCCAGTGCATCCAAAGACCCACTGTTAGAACCGAATGCTGGTGGGCACTTGAGTGTTGTGAGGCAAGGTGCCTGGTGGGGATCCAGGCAGTGGATAAAACCTTCACTCGGCAGGCAGAGTTCCAAGCACCCGATATCTCTGAGAAAGGCCGGGCCTCTTCTCGCTGCAGGGCGAGTTCAGGGCATAACTGGAAGCAGAAAGAAAGCTGGCAGACACTTTTTAGCCTGCCTTTTCCCAGTTCCCCTGTTTTATGCTGACAGAATTGATTTCTATGTATCGCATTTTGCAAACTCCCAAATTAAAGTCTCAGCAAACCTCATTGTATATGAGCAAGCTATCGAGCAGCTCTAAGCATCATCCGAAAAGTGAGGAAAAGGACAATACTTGATAAAATTGAGAGTTAAATGAAACGTTTGTGTTCAGCATGTCTCAAATGGTGCTGAGTAAGCCACGTCTACCACCTAGTGGCAGCATTAAGTAACCACAGAGTTTGTTACTTAAGGAGGCTGAAAATTGGTTCAGATTCGGTGGGCAAATCCCAAAGGATGGCAAACATCTCTCTCTGCCTGGCTTCCTTAGTGGAAGCTCCGAGAAACTTTTCGTTATTGATGTTTGCATGTTTTAAAAGTTAGGACCTGAATTATTTCTTGGTCAGATTAATTTTCAACTGGCATCGCACCCATCATTCTTTTGGAGTCCTCTATTTTCTTTCTTTTTTTTTAATGTTTTTTTATTTTTGAGAGACAGAGAGAGAGAGAGAGAGAGTGAAAGCAGGGGGAAGGGCGGAGAGAGAGAGACACACACACAGAATCCTAAGCCAGCTCCAGGCTCTGAGCTGTCAGCACAGATCCAAATGTGGGGTTCGAACTCACAAATCCCGAGATCATGACCTGAGCCAAAGTCAGACACTTAACTGAGCCACTCGGTGCCCCAGCTGCAGTGTTTCAATAGCATGCTGGCTTGGCTATTTCAAGTTCTCTAGTCTTGGTCTCCCAGGTGAATCACATGAAAAATATACTCCCTTTCTTCCTTGGTGTAACCCCTTGTTTTTATGGCCGCTTGTTATCTCCTAGGAGGCAGCAGACGCAGTCTGAAGAATATGAGCCAGAATGGCTTCAGGATTTAGAGAAAGTAGGAGTGTGTGGCACTAAGAAGTGGGTGGGGGGTGGGGACGGAAGGTAAGGGACGCTCTGCAGAGTGAACAAGTGGCCCCGCCCCTCCCCCCACCCAGCTCTAGTGAGGCAAGGAGGCAGAAAGATGCTGGTCTACTTTCAACGTAGGTTGAAATGGCCTCCTTCAAATGGCGGCCCATTTGACATCTGTCTAAATATTTAAAATTCATAAATCGAACAAAATGGTAAGTACGTTCTTCCTACTTTGACAGATACACCTTTATGACAGCTTAGAAGGACCGATGTGAATTTAGAACTCTGACTCCTTGGCCCTCTGCATGGGAATAGGATGACACTAGGAGGGTTGGCCCAGGCCCTGGTTGCCAGCCACAGCCTATACCCTTTTTCTTCCCCCTGTGAGCCATGAACCCCAGATGTGTGGACACCTGATCTCATATGGGTAAACTCTGCCTCTGTTCCACTGCGAACAGCCACTCCTTAACCTCTTTTCAGGCCTCCAGGGAAAAAGCACACATAGGCCTTGGAAATATGTTCAGGGTCATCCAGTTGCCTGGAGAACAATCTAGGGAGAGAATAGCCAGGTGGGCATGGACTCTTGGTGCTATGGACTCCTTGCCCTTTAGGGAGGGCTAGGCAGGGTGAGGCCCGCTAAAACATGGAACCTAAGGCAGGGGCCCCTCTTTCTCTGGGTGAAGGACAGTACTGGTAAGAACTTTTATGGGTAAAGTAAACTACCCCAGAGAAGACCCAAAGACACTCCAGAAAAAAATCCATTTGCCTACCAGCCTGGTCTACAGTGAAGCCCACCAGACAAAGTGTCTCTGCTATATCCTAGAACTTCCAGTCAGTTTTTAATACAAATGAACAGCTGAGCATCACAAGAATTTGGGAATGACCTCTGTTACAAAAGAAAAAGGCTGAAAGTAGGGGGGGCCAGGAAACACGTCAAAGAACACATACACTGCAATGAAATGAAAACTTTAAAGAACATGTAATGAATCATATCAAGGAAATGAATGCTAACCATTCATTTGTGTAATGAATGCTATTACAGCATGTAATGAATGCTAACCAAGGAAATCCTGGAGACAAGAATAAGATACTTCTAAAAAGGAAAAATGGGGAACAGGAAAGATTTTCTGAAAATTAAAAACATGAATGCTGTAATTAAAAATTCAGTAAAAGAGAAGGAACATATAGTTGAGGAAATCCCTCGAAATGGAGAGGAAAATAATCAAAGAGACTAACGGTGGAAAAGTTAAGAAAATTAGAGGATTCACGTGGTGGTCCAACGTCCAAATAATAGGAGTTCCAGAGACAGCAAACAGATAAAACTGCGGAAAGGAAGTGATCAAAGACATGAAACAAGAACGAACATTCCCACAAAACAAAGAACAGAAAATCTTTGGGAAATACCAAGGGAGTGTCAATGCAATAAATGGAAAATAGCTCATATATGAAATTTCAGTGTATTGGGAGCAGTGAGAAGGTTCCAAATCTTCCAGAGAGAGGGAAAAGAAAAAGCTACAGATACCACTTTGATAGTCTTCTAGTGGCAACAGTGCAGCAATGCCTCAAAATTCTGAGTGAAAATTATTTCTAACTTAGAATTATGTATCGTGTGTGTACGATTATTGCAAAGTTGAACACAACAGTTTCTTATATCTAGGTGTTCGTGCCTCTTTGCAATGTGATTTTGCTTCTCCTCCCATTAGGGAGTGGAATCTATTATCTTCCTCCTTGAACCTAGGCTGAACTTGCCTTACTTTGACTGAAAAAAGAAAAGCAAAGAATGGTGACAAAAGTGACACAGCATACACTCTGAGTTTAAGGCTCCAGAGACCTTGTAACTTTTTCTCTTGAACTTTTAGAATGCTACCCTAACACCATCAGTGGGAAGAAGCCAGGTCTACCTTACTGGATGAGAAGCCACATGAAAGGAGAGATGAACCATCTCATGTGAAGTCTCCTAGACCAGCCTGCTGACAGTACATGTCAGCAGATTCAGACAGAGGCTCTTTTAGTCCCACCAGCCCCAGTCAAGCTTCCAGATGATTGCAACCGCATGAGTGACCCCAGCTGAGCCCAGCCCAAATTGCTAACCCAAAGAACCGAGAACAGATAAAACAGTTAGTGTTTTAAGCTACTACTTTTTGGGGGTGGTTTGTTATAAAACAAAGACGAACTACAAGAAAAATTGGTATCAAAAAGGAAGTGCTACCATAAGGAAACCCTCAAATGTGTGGTGCTGTTCTGGAACTGGGCAGGGGTAGGGGCAGGGGCAGAGGCTGGAAAGGTGGTGAGGAAACTGCTGTTTGAAGCTTCACGCAGATGACGCCTTTCAAGGGTACCTCCTCGGGTAGTGCTTCTCTGATCCAGAGACCCATGACTTAAACAGACAAGTTGTCTGCCCCTCTGACACCTAATATACAAATGGTGAGACTGGGACATGACACACCCATTCACAAATAAAGAGAACGTGGGACACACAGCAGGCACTGATCCACGACAGTTCTCAACCCCAGCCTGGGGCATGTTTTCAGTTCCTCCTGCTCCAGGGGAGTAGGGCCCAGTTCTGCGCCCTGTGATGGTTCCCAAGTTCACTGTTCTCCATAGCTCTTAGCTCCATATTCTGGTAGATCCTTACTTTCCCATGTAAAACAAAACAAAACAAAACAAAACGAAACGAAACAAAACAAAGCAAAATCCCGGCAAATACAAATACAAAACAATGGCTCCATGATTACAGCTGAATAGCTTTCTTATCTTGCTTCTTACCCATCGCAAGTTGGAGTTCCAGAGGTTTCTTCTTATTTTGAAGAATTCTAGTTCCCTTTTAGTCCAAATTTGTTGTGATTCCATCAACACAACTATCTTAAATTCTTGGTGGATTTTCTGTGAATCTTACTAGGGTTTGTCCCAAACACTACATCCATGATTCGTTTTCATTTGGGTCTGCCAGGCTGCTATGCAATAACACCCTTAAGGATTCTTAGAAACCCTTTTCTTTAAATGAGAGTATCTACTAGCCACTGCCTTAAATGTCTCTGAGATCTTGACAGCAGGTCTTAAAGCCACATTTTAAAATCGATCTTTACGAAAGTCAGTTACTAGCTGGACAGAACCAAGGATGAGATTATTTTATTTTACAACCTAGCAAGTCTTAAGCCTTCTATATTTCCTCTAAATTCTACTTCCAAACAGAATATATTATTACATGTAGTTAGCAGCACCTGACACATACCTCCAGCATACGGTCCCGAGGTCTCCTTAGCTAAGTCCATAGTTCATTACATACATTTTCTATCTCACAAATAACTGCAGGCAATTGGGCAGTTGTTTTATCAATTGTTTCACTGCCACATAACACAGCTAACTGTATTCCCGGTCTTCAGTAGTAGTTCTCTTACCACTTTCCTGAGGCTAGACCTGGCTTCCTCACGTGGTAGTCTCAGGTCAACATGCTAAGAGGGTGACAGTGGATGCTGTAAGACTTCTTGGTGTCTAATTTCAGAAGTCACACAAAGCCACTTGCAACATATTCTATTTGTCAAAGTAAGTCACAAAGTCACTTGTATCCAGAGAGTGGGGAAATAGTCCCCATCTTTTTAGGGAGGAAGTGGAAAAGTCAGATTGCAAAGTGGTGGGAATAAAAGGAGAGGGAAGAATTCCTATGGTCATTCTTGCAAGCAAAACAACCACATCAAGACAAGTGTGAGGACAGAGAATGAAGATACTTTCAGATACAAAACTTCTCAAAAACTTATCTTTTCAGGAAACCGCTGGGGTATGTATTTATAAAAATTGAGAATATAAACTGAGGAAGAATAAGACAAGTTAATGGAACCAGGAGCAACCACACAAGAGAGAAGCCAAGGAAATCTCTAGGAGGATAGGGCTGAGAGCAGGAACACAGAGGAGACCCGGAGGAATATCTCTGAAGAGGGCATCTTACGGGACAGGAACATGGAGGAGACCTGGAGAAATATCTCTGAAGAGGGCATCTTACGGGAAAATACAGCACTGAGAAATTCTTTGACAGTATTGAAAAAGGTATTTGCAGAGCTGTTGTCGGATATGAGAAGACCTAACCAGCTGTTCAAGGAACAAAAAATAAGCAACTGAAAAAATTAAAGCAAATACTAACTTCAGAAAAACAAAAAGTTGTGCAAGAAAGGCCATGTAATCATGTGCACTACGTAGCACAAAAATGAACAGTATTAACACAATCGTCATTTTAAAAAATCACTGAATAGGAATTTAATTAAAACTGTGATAAAACTGTAATGGGAAGATGGAGATAGGGAAATGGTCTGTAACAAAGCTAAAATCCTCATTTAGCATGACAAAAAGCCAATGTATTGTCTAAAATTCATAGATCAGAGTATATCAGTGTACTTACATTATTTAAAAATGGGTGCCTCTGAGAAGTGAGGGGGGGGGATGGGAGTTGTAAAGTAGGGAGCTGATTTTTTTTGTTATGATGTTTTATGACTCTTGACCTTTTAAATGAAAAGAAAGCATTATATTATTAAAAAAAGAATGATTTCAAAAAATAAGTTGAAAAAACAACATTGGTTATTAATCAGGAGAAAAAATGTTGCTCAAAGCACTTTCAAAGGAGTGGTCAGGGCAAAAATCCTTAGAAGAATTAAGGATAACTTACATCATTAAAATTTTTAAAGGTTTGACTTTTTTTTTTTAATTTTTTTTTTCCCAACGTTTTTATTTATTTTTGGGACAGAGAGAGACAGAGCATGAACGGGGGAGGGGCAGAGAGAGAGGGAGACACAGAATCGGAAACAGGCTCCAGGCTTCGAGCCATCAGCCCAGAGCCTGACGCGGGGCTCAAACTCACGGACGGCGAGATCGTGACCTGGCTGAAGTCGGACGCTTAACCGACTGCGCCACCCAGGCGCCCCTAAAGGTTTGACTTCTGATGCCAGTCACTCTTTGAAGTTTTAGGACTAAAACTGAGTAAGGCAATTCCAATCCTGGAAATCTTATAGTTTATTAGAGCATAGGTAAAATATAGGTAAATAAAAATATAGGTAAGCATGTATGAAAGGTGCTACCAAAAGGACATGTAGAAAGTAGTCTGGGACCACAGAAGAAGGAGAGACCATCCGTGTTTGGGGTAGAGTTGGAGATGGCTTTCTAGAAGAGCTGACCTTAGACATGAGTGGCGAAGAGTAAGTTGGTTCAGCTGGCCAACCAGATGGGATAGAACATTCCTAATTGAGAAGCTCACTGGGAAAAATCCCAGCATGTTTGGGGAAGGATAATAAATTCAGTGTGTCTTGAAGCAGGGCATGAAGGGGGGAATGACCAGACATGAGTCTGGTGTGGTAGACTGCAGAAGATCTTACAGGTTCTCGTAAGTCAAGTTAAGGGAGTTGGCGTGTAAGGATTCTGCCCTAAGGTGTGACACATTAAATGCACATCCTTGAATGCTCACTGGCTCTGGGGAAGCCAGTGGCAGATCAAATGTAGGATTCGCACCTGAGGAGGGGAGACCTCCCCCTAGAAGACTAGCATAGGAGTGAGAGCTAGACAGGAGGACAGAGTTGAGAAACGTTTTAGAGACGGATTCAGTGACAGGTCATAGCGACCAATTGTAAGATACAGGAGTTAAAGATGACTCTGGTGTTCACTCATTCATCAGGCATCTCTTGTGTGCCTTTTCTGTGCAGAGCACTCTGCCAGGCACTGGCAGAGGTGGGGGGAGTAATACGATTGAATGTAGTATGGTCATTGCCTTAGAGGAGCTTTTAGTTTAGTGGAAACACAGGAATAAAGTAACTGTAGCTGTGATGCTCTATTCTCAAGGATACCAGAGCCCAGAGGTATGGATGGAGGAAGACGCTGCAGAGGAGGAGGAGGGAGGCAGCCCAGAGTCGGTATAACTATTGAAGGTGAGGGAAGAGAGTTTGGGAAAGGGGTGGTTCATGGTGACAGATGCTGCTGAGAAAGTGGGCAGCAGGGCCCAGGTGTCCCCTGGATGAGGCAATTAGGATGGCACTGATGATCTCAGAACAGCAGGGGCTTGCCCACCAGGTGTTGTGGGAGGTGGAGCCAAGAGGTAGTGAGGATGTTGAGAAATGAATATAGCTTTTTTCTTCCGAGACTGGTCAGGAAGCAAAGAAGAGATAAGCCAGCGAGAGGCAGGATTCATAAAGGTGCAGCTTTTAAGATGGAAACCATTTGAGTGTGTGTGTGTGTGTGTGTGTGTGTGTGTGTGTGTGTGTTTCACCAGGACCAGCTGTGTAGCTTGTGGAGCTGACTGCACCATGAAAATTTGGGGTGTCTTGGCTACGTCATTCAGAATTGTTAAGACAGCAACAGCAGAGCCTGAAGCCAGTGTGGGGCTCTTCGAAGTGGAGGGCTCTGTGTCAAAGCAGTGGTTGTAGGCAAGGAACCCAACCCTGATGCACAGGGGAAAGAGCCCAGGGAGGAGGGAAGAAGGGGGCTACTTCAGTAACAGAGCTGGTCCCAGAGCAACTGGGAAGGGAGGGACTCAGGGTCCAGATGGAGATAGAGCCTTCAGGAGGAGGAAAAACAAGGCTTTGGTTATCTCTTGAGATGTGGGAGATGGAGGGTGGGAATGGAAGGTGGAGAGGAGGGAGTGTTGGGAGGGGAGGACTTCGTGCTAGAGACAAGTTTCTGTACTGAATAAATCTGTAGGTAGAGGAAAGTGACAGAAACTTTTGGCTGCCTAAAGGCAGTGGGGAGCCAGCTTCATTGGGCAGTGCTTAGGAGCCTGGGGTGGGGGTAAATGGGTCACTGAGATTGGTTCCACTGTCCAGAGGCATTGGCGAGATGGGGTAGGGGCAGGAACCTGCCCAGGATCTGACAGGTGGGAGAAGCCCAGGGAGCAGTGTGAAAAGGAGGCGTTGAGATGATGGGTTGGGATTCATTTTGGGATAGGGACGATGGGAAATGAGGTGGCCAGAAAGACCAGAGGGCTCTCTCAGTGGGCAGGGAGTTGGGGTTCAAAGTAGGAGGGTAGGAGGCCCCTGGCGAGGGAATAGAATTTGGGGGTTTAGTATTCTGGCCATGAGCTGATGGCGAAGTTGCTGTAGGGGTCTGCCCAGAGGACTCCTTCAAAGGGTTAAGGAGCAAAAAGTAAGGAGAGCTAGGAGTTCTGCTGGTATGAATAGAAGTGTCCTGGCTGATTGTTATTTTAAGACCAGGCGTTAAGTGTTGCACATGCAACATGGAGAGGGAAGGTTAAAGGTGCCGGTGAAGGGGCTGGAGGGGCGGCTGGTTGGCTCAGTAGGTGGAGCATGGGACTCTTGATCTTGGGGATTGCGAGTTTCAGCCCCACCTTGAGTGTAGAGATTACTTAAAAATCTTAAAAAGAAAAAAAAAAGTAAAGGTGCCAAGTATGGGACAAGGATTTCTTTCTCCTTGAAACCACAAAAAAAGGAGAGAGACATTATAGAGCCGCCTTGTTAAGACGTGGATGTGAAGAGCGATTGGGTATTATCCCGGTCATCTGTACGAGGTATGAGGCACCACGAACTTGGCCACAGCCTGCGAATGGAGAAAACTGTGAATTCTTATTGGGAACGAAGGGGGTCGCCCGCGAGCAGCGAGGAGAGCGGTGGGAGGCCGAGAGGAGCCCCGAAGCTCCCGCGCGGCCGAGGTGGGCTGTGCAACCCTTTCCTCCACGTCCCTCGCTTGCGAGCAGGTCACTAGCTTTCCATCGCCCCTCTGCATCTCAGTGACCTCATCCGAAGCGGTCCTCGCGGCCCCACAAGATCCAGTTAGGGTATTCGGGGACCTAACTGGTCAAGAGGCTGCGGTGATACGGAGGGTCAACTAGCACCCACCAGGTGGCCCCGGTGTCACGCCTGGCGCTGGGGTCCTGGAGCAGAGCGGCGCAGTCCCCCAGTCTTCGCTCCTAGCGCCCCCTGGGATTATCTGTTAGGAGCTGCTAGGGTTCCCCGGCTCACCCTCCTCCTCCTAAGCTTCTTTCTTCCCAAGGGAAACCTCCGGGTAACCCTCGCCTGGGCTCCAGGTGGCTGCCACCCCGTTTGCTTGCGGGGGGGCCGGCTCCCTCCTCTGCAGGTGCCCAGCTGGGGTTTTCCAAATCCAGGCAGCAGGAGCCCCCCACTGCCGCCTTCATCTGTAAGGGGGTAAATCCTCTCGCAGATGGGGAAGACCCGGAGCTCCGAGGGGTGCAGCTCCGTCGGTGCTCCCCACGCCGAGGGACGCCCGTGCAGCGGGCGGCCCAAGCGGCGCCCGCGCTGCCGGAGTCAGCCCGCGGGGGATCCCCGCCCCGCAGCGTCTGCCAGAAGGCTTGGCGCAGGGCTGCGGATGCCGCGGGAGCGGTTCTCCCTTTCCCTTTCCCGGCGGCAGGCTCCGCGGTCGGGGCAGCGGGGCCGGGCGCGAGGGGACTGAGCAGGGGAGGAGCCGGAGGAGGGGACAGAGGGGCCTGTCGGCCCCGCCCCCGCCCCGCCCCCCCGCGGCCGGAGCCCGGGCTGCAGCCGGGCGCGCCGGAGCCTGCGAGCCCGCGAGCCAGCGATCGGCGGCCGCGGCCTCCCCTGCTCGCGGTGTGACCCCGGCGTCTCGGCCCGCGGCCCCGCCGATCCCGGCGCCCGCGCTCCCAGGGGCAGGGATGCATCATGGCCACGCTGGCTTGCCGGGTGCAGTTCTTGGACGACACGGACCCTTTCAACAGCACCAACTTCCCCGAGCCCAGCCGGCCGCCGCTGTTCACGTTTCGCGAGGACCTCGCTCTCGGCACCCAGCTGGCCGGGGTCCACCGGCTGCTGCGGGCGCCGCACAAGGTACGGCCGACTGATGCGGGCTGGGTTCTCCGGACGCGGCCCCTGCTGCGGGGCGCGCGGGGGTGGGGGCGCCGCGGGCAGGCTCGGATAGGCGCGGCCCCGGGGGACTGGCGCCCAAGGGCAGACCTCCCCCCTTCCCGTTAGGTAGAGGGGCCGGGGGCATCCGCCGGCTGGCGCGGGATTTCCCGGGCGCGAGAGGAGGACAGCCTTGCGCTCCGGCCCAGAGCCGGAGCGGGCGGGGCAGAGCAGGTGCCGCGCGGGCCCGAGGCGAGATGGAGAAGGTTCCCCCGCGCCGCGCCGTTAGCTTGGCTGGGTGGGCGGGGTGGGGCTCCGATGCCGGCGGTGGGCCCTGGTACCTGGGCCGGCGCCGAGCCTGGAGCGGAAAGAAACCGGGCCCCGGGGGACTCAGGTCTAAACCTCTCAGGCCTCTGGGGCCGCTGCGGGCGGCCGCGCGAGCCTCACGACAAAGCACTCTTCCTGGGGGACACCGCCTCCTCCTCCCCCGCGGGGCATCGCGGGGGATGCCGACTGCGCACTGAGCTAGCTCTCGGAGTAGCCCCTTTTCTCTGGAGAAGCAGGTGGCCTTGGGAACCTTGGAGAAGCGGTAGCTGTGGGAGGAGGGGCGGGGGCGCGGAGGGGCGGCGCGCTCACAAAGCCAGAGCCTCGCAGCCCGAAATGAGTGTCCCCTGGGAAGAATGGCTTCTCAGTCCACCCGATAGAGGCTTTTTTCTTCTTTTCTTCTTCTTCTTTTTTTTTTTTAACCCTTTGCAGGAGGACAGGCATCTTGCAAAGTGTGTGTTGCAAAGAGCTGGGCATTCAAAGCTAACCATTTGGTTACTCAAGAGAGCCCTCCCTCCTACTTAAACAGATTGCACCTTTAAGAATTACTTACCGGCACTTTTTTTTTTTTTTTTTTTTTTGCTTGGGTTCATATCAAAGCTTGGAGATGATTTATTCAATGAGGATCAACATTGATAAATATTTGGAAGAGATAACCCTTGATACCAAAAAGAACAAAATTGATTTTTCAAAATTCTTTAGATTTCTATATGATGTTCACCTGCCTTGGAAGTAGAGAGGGAGTTTGTATGTGGTAACTGGTGTACTTGGGCAGTGCTGTTAGTGTATCAATGCATTCTCTCCTTAATTAGTAACCTGCTTTCAGGAATGAGGAATGGGGCAGTTCTGTCTCATTCTCTCTGTGTTGGTGCAGAGTGGATAACAATCACTGTTTGGGGGAAACTTTCTGGCCATAAAAACAGGATGGATTGGGAGATGGAGGGACAGAATGATGTAGTGTGAATTCAGCAAATCAGAATCACTTTTGTAAATTATTTGGTTCTTCTTAATCAGTAGATTGAGTTGAAAGTTTCAAAGGACTTCTTTTGGCATCATGATACTCCATTCATTATGATCACTGATTACAGTGATCTTTTGTTGAAACCACAGAAGGCTCATAATTGTGGCCCTATGACCTTGAAGTGGTTTTCTTGGATTTCAAACCCTATATACATAGGTTGACCTTTCAAGCTGGAAGCTAAAGTACTTTTTTATGTTTCTATAGAGTAGCCCCATAGTCCTGATCCAGTGTTTCTCCTCTGTTCTGGTAGGAGGAAATGATGATGCTCCAGCATTGGCCTTCCCCACCTCCCCCCCCCCCCCCCCCCCCCCCGCCCCCAGCTAGAAGCCACAGCGCTGAAATTGCACTGGCTCACAGAATGTTCTGAGGTGTTGCCTGTAGAACAAGGAGAACCTGGAGATAACCTGTAGAACTCCTTGACTCCTGATCTTGGCAGCCAGCTATGCTTGGTCTCAGCGTCTTTTGCCCAAAGACCCCTGCAGTATATTCAGATGTTTGACATTGTTTTTCATGTCTAGAGCTGAGTGATTGGCTGATTCTATTAGCCAGGGCTCTGCAGAGCAGAATTCAGTGCATTTATATGCCTCGGTGCACATTCATGTTTAAAAATGCTCATTAATTTCCAGCAGAGAATCTTAAAATTGGATGGTCCCCCTGTGATAGAGCTAACGAGTTGTGAGTCAGTGTGCAATATCGTTTAATGCTACATACCTCTGTGAATGAGGCTACTTTTAGGTTCCCTATTTTGCAGATGAGGAAACTGTGGAAGAGAGCAAGTAAGTAACTTAGTTTTTTTTTGCTAGGACTAGAGAGCTGAGATTCAAACCCTGGGTCTCAGCCCCCAGTGCTGTTCTGCTCCCTGGACCAGCAGTGTGGGGTGGGCGGAAGTCGTGGGGGTTCCATTGCATTACCTTGGGGAGCTCACCAAATCACCTTTGTGTGCCAGGTACTTTTTGGCCTGGGGCAGGTGAATGTTACAGGCATGAGTAAGAGCCTTGAGGCAGAATTCCTGGCCTGGTAGATTTCAGAGTCAGAGGTGGAAACAAGTAGTTACCATCCTTGCTGTGAATTAGCTGATGGTGAGGGAACCCAGAGCTCTCACTCCAGACCCCTGCCCTGAGTAAGCCTTCCCGAAACACAGGGAATGCTTCTCTCAGGTCCCAATGAGCCTGGCCTTGGCAAGATGGGGAGTTCCTTGTGGGAGGGCAATCTGTGTGATGGAAAGGATGGAGAAGCCTGACTGTGGAACATGCAGACACCCTCAGTGTACCCAGCTGTCCCACACTTTCAACACCCTGTGGGGAGTAAACTTTTGCTTGAAGTAGATTGTACACACAGAAAAGTGTGCAGGGCATAAGTGAGAGGCTGGATGGACGGTCACTTAGTGAATGCACCTGTGTAACTGGCATCTAGAAGGCCCTGTGGAGGGTTCTAATTTATGCAGCACCCCCTAAGAGTCTCCTGTGCTGGGAACGTTTGAATTGGATCTCTCAGGCCCTTCCCAGCCAAAACTTGAGTCTGTGCATCTTTTTCTAACTTAATGATCTATTAATTTAGCTCATGTCTGCTGACTCCTTTAGAAGTTAGCTGTTAACTAAACCACTGTCTTGGACAAAAATGATATATTGTGCTTATTATGCTTTGTCTTTTTCAAAATTGCTAGTCATTCCAGGGAAGATAAGTAAATTAATGATGAGTGTGATAACAAAAAGGTCAAAACAGATGCTGTAGACTCACTGGGGAGATGTTCATTTTGGTGGTTATATGTTCTGTCTGGCCTAGGTAAGCCCTTTTGTTCTCAAATGTTGCATAAATAGGTGTTTATTTCTGGTTCAGTGTTCTAAGGAATTATAATTATAGGACCTCTAATGTAGAAAACTATACAGTAGAATTAATAAATCATATGCCTTTCACAATTTAAATGTTTTGGGGTTGATTGATTATGAAAGACTACGGATTCTTGTTTCCTTTTGATAGACAAAAGTGGAATCGTAGGCTATTTTTACAAACTAAGTGATAACCAGCTTATCTGTTACAATGGCAGTTAAGACTTAGTAATTCAGTTCAGGAAATACTTCGGTGCCTTTTGTGGACCAGACAGAGTGGAGTGATAATAGTGACTGTGTTCTAGGCGCTTGCCCAAGACAAGGAGCATTCTAGATAGGCATCATTTCGCCAAGTCTACGGATCAGGTACGGGCACTCTTGCATTCCGTGGCAGAAGAGACCCAGAACAGAAGGAATCCACCTGGTCACACGAGTGGGAAGTTCCAGGGTTGGCATTCCACACCAGGCCTCAGCTCTCAATGACTCCACTTTTGTGTCTTGGATGTCTTCCTTCCAGGCAGCCTGTCCATTTTCCAGAGTTCCATCTCTTGACTGTATTGTGTTCATTTTTTTCTCACGACCTCTGTCTCTGTGGTTGCCTCCCTGTCTCAGCTGTTCCACCTGCAAAACAACAGATCACAGTGAGAATTAGAGCCTTGGTCCTTCAAGGGTGGGCTGGGCGTCACCTAGACTCCTCTTAGAAAGGGCTGTCAGCCTCCCCAGACCTGTTGAATCAGGATGTGTATTTTTTCCAACATGCTTTGGTGATTCCTAAGCAGCATGGATTAGAGGTCATTTAGGTCAGGCTCTCAGTATGTGGGGCTCTCACTGTCTCCCCTGTTACAGATCAGTTCTTTGAGGGAGAGACCTGGCTGGCTAGTTCTCCCATGTTTTTCTTGAAGCTGAGTAGGGCGAAGATGGAGTGTGCCCTAAGTTGATTGATAGGTGTTAGTTATAGAACACAAATCCACTGGTATTATTGCTGTAATGAATTTCCACCTTAATCCTCTTACGGGACACATCTGTTTGCTACATTACATTAAGATTTTTAGAAGATGAGATCATTAGTAAAGTTGGCAAGAGTGTTGTGGCACAGAGCATCTTAGGACAGAAGTGTTTAAGAATGGTGTATGAAGTGCTGAGAGCATCTCTGTGCAAGCCGAGGTGAATCTGACTGTACCGTAATTAGCTCAGTTGGTTGGAGCCACGCTATTGAGATCAGGATCATGGGATTGAACTCTTTATGGGTCAGTTGGCTTTGCTTCATGCATGGCCACAGACGGCATCGGTAACCCAGCCGGACACCCTGCAGGTGCTGTCATGGCTTCCTTCAAGGATGTGGTGTGGAAGGGACTGGCAGAAATCTTTGGGGGGCAAAGGCTAACACACAATGGGAATGTGCTGGGCGCTACACTGTAGGCCTTCATGCATAACTTCATTTATCCTCATAACAGCTCTAGCAGATGGACAATAGTATCCGCAAGTAACAGGTGGGGAAACTGAGGCACAGGGAGACTAAGCAGGTTATCTAAGGCCACACCGCTTTTAAGTGAAAGAGCTGAGATTTAAGGTCGTCTTTTTTTTTTTCCCCTCCAAAGCTTGTAGCCAAGTGTGTCCCATTATTAGAAAGCCAGCAGCACAGCACACGCTGTCTTGTGCAGGGGAAGCACAGGTGGGGGAGGGGGGCTGCCTGCGTTGCCTTCACACTCGGCTGCCTGTCACAGGGCTGGGACTTAACCGGTCGTGCTCTGGTAAGTCCTTCCAGCATTGAAGCTCTGTGAGGCCGTGCCTTTTGTCCTCGGAGTCCAACCTGTGTCCCTCTGGAAAACAACAGGCCAGCCTGCCCCCGCCCTCCCCCTCCGGACTCTGAAATGTTAGTTCTTAATGGTGGCAGATTTAAAACTGATTAACATGCTGAGGCCAACGCTGAGCTCCCCTCCCCCAGCCTTCTTTCTCCTCCAGGGTTTATTTCTCTCTGAAGATGAAACTTTGGACGCTTGCGAACCTTTTTGTCCTGAGCCAGTCACCACTCCTGGCAACCTCCCCACCTCATCTCCAGGTGATGCCCCTGTGGTCTGTGGCTGGCTCAGGAATGTCCCCAGTTTAACCTGGCTTTCTAATCAATGTAGCTGCTTCCACTTCTGGGGGACATTTTCAGAATCTTGTGTTTGTCAGCATCTGCTCCTTTAGAGAGACAAGCAGATTGCTTTTTGTTTTTATTTTTGCTTTATTAGCTGTTTTATTGGGAAGTGTTTCTGGATCTTGTTCTGAACTAAGTAAGAAAGAATGGGGAAAATTAAGCTACAATGAATGTTAAACCTCACTGCAGGGGTGCAATCAGCAAAATCCAGATTGTGGGAAACTATGGTTTCTCCAAAAAATTAAATTGCGAAGAAAAAAAAGATGGAGGGGAAATTTAGATTAAAAGAGATTCAAGAGGTATATCAACAGCTGATTGCAATGCGTGGCTAATTGGGTCCTAATTCGAACAAACACGCGGTGAATAAATATTTGAAATCATTGAGGAAACTTGAATGACTATTTGGTATTAAAATTTATTAAGTTTAAATTAATGATACATTGATTTGATGTTAGAAATTATTAAAATGTGATAATATTATGGTTATAGTTAAAGAAAGTTTACATTTTTCAGAGATACATCCTGAAATATTTATAGGTGAAATTATATGATATCTGGAATTTGTTTCAAAATAATCCTGGACAAGAGGCAAGTAGGTGGGTGAATGTACAGATGGGGCAAGATCGACCATGAGTTAACGCTGAAATATGGGTGCAGGAGGTGGGTCATTATACCATTTTCTATACTTTCGCAGATGTGGAACTTTTAAAATAAAAGAGCTAAAAAATTAGGTTACGAGTTCCAATGTCCCCTTTGGGATCAGAGCCCTTTCATTAAGTGTCACTGGGTGTCCTGAGTGTGTTTACTATGACCGAGATAGCCAGTTTTTCTGTAGATTTTTTGTTATGCTTCCACTGATATTTTTCTTCTTACCCTGATGTTTATGTACTCCTTAGGATCTTTGAAAGCAAGTGTGGGACATCAGTCTTTTTATATTTAGGGTATCTTTCCAGGATCAGTCAATTCTTTTTTTTTTTTTAATTTTTTTTTTTTAATGTTTATTTATTTTTGAGACAGAGACAGAGCTTGAGCAGGGGAGGGGCAGAGAGAGAGGGAGACACAGAATCCGAAGCAGGCTCCATCCAGGCTCTGAGCTGTCAGCGCAGAGCCTGATGCGGGGCTTAAACCCATGGACCACGAGATCATGACCTGAGCCGAAGTTGGACGCCCAACCGACTGAGCCACCCAGGCGCCCCCAGGCTCAGTCAGTTCTTAAGATGAAGTCAGCAAGCATCAGTTATACAAACTCTTAGTTTGGTAAAAGAAGTATTAACGTAGAGATATTATACGTGTAGCTTCAGTAAGCTGCCCATACATTTTTATCATTAAACTGACATATTGCTGAGGCTATACTGAACGACACCGGTATAAAGGTACTCGGTTTCCCAGTGGCTTTTGGAGCCTGTGACTTACTCTCATGGCCACCCGCAGGCTCTTACCTGATTCCCAGTGAGTCAGTTCTACCTCCACCTTTAGTATGCCTCAAGAGAGCATAACGCAGTGCATGGCAGTGACGTTGTAACGTATATGAAAATGTAAGTTGATTGTATACGTTGGCATTCGTACCGGCAGCTTTTGATTTCTGTGGAGAGATTAAACCATGTCATGGATTAGCTATTGGGAAGGGGGAAGATTGAAAAAAATTTAAAAATTAAAAAAAATTTAAAAAATAGATTACCATGCATCAGCGAAATTATATACCCAGAAGTTTATCTATTTTTAGAGCCACATAGGAACAAATGGAATCTACATTGTATCTGTTTACAACTTGGGGACCTACTTTTCTTTTTCACCACTTAGATTTGTAACCAGAAATTAAAATTTCAGACTCTAAGGGAAAACGTTTAGAACTTAATATCAGGGGGGAAAAATCTCGAAATTGTTGAACACATGGGGAAAAGGGAAAATGTTAAATGTCTTGCAATTCAATATAGGACAATGGTTCTAGATTTGGCAAAAAGGACACAGAAAAATGGATTTGTTGATCACTTCATCCAATATTTTTTTAAGTTTATTTACTTATTTTCAGAGAGAGAGAGAGAGAGAGAGAGAGAGGGAGCAGGGGAGGGGCAGAGAGAGAGAGAGGGAGAGATAGAATCCCAAGCAGGCTCCATGAAGTCAGTGCTGAGCCCAACTCGGGGCTTGAACTCATGGACTGTGAGATCATGACCTGAGCCAAAATCAAGAGTCGGACGCTCAACCGAGGCACCCAGGCGCTCCACTTCCATCAAGTATTTTTAACATTCTTGGAAAGAAAAAAAAAAACCCAGAAGAAGACTTTGCTGTTACTGACTAGGCTACTCTGCATCTTCATGCACCGGTGTTATGGCAGCGAATGAAGTGCCCGGGGCCTTTACCAGAGTGCACAGGACATTCCAAAGATTATTTTGAAGTTCTCAGAATAGAAGATGTGACTGACGCATCTTCTGTCCGATATATCAGATCCCAGGAGCGGCTTGGGGCTCGTGGCGGATGCGTTGATGGGCAGATGCTCCTGAGTGGCCAGACACTGACATGTTTAGAGCAGGTGCAAGACTGAGCAGTGGGTCCTTGGGGGAGCGGATGAGGAGGAGGGTCCTTTTGGCCAAGCCGGAGTCACATGTAGCACGTGCTGGCCAGTGCTTTGACTAGAGGAGTTTATACTGCTTTGGTACCAGTTTTGTTTTCTCCATGATTTGAGCTCACCTTCCCCAGTCCTCCCCTCGTGGTAATTGTTACTCCAGAGCCAAAGGTAAATCCCTCACAACTCAGGAACACACATGTGTGGTGGTGCTGAGGTGGAGACAAGTGGTTTAAACAATGCTTCCTTCCCCTCTCCTATTGTAATTTCATTAAATGAAATACGGTATTCAGTGTACCACACCCTGAAAAACCCAGCTTTCAACCCTTGTGAATAATTATGAGGGAACTTCTGTCTGATCCTCTGATTTGCCCACGCAGGCTGCGTGCAGCTGGGGGGGAGGGCTCGGTGCTGGACTCCCCTGGAAAGCAGCTGACTGAAGACAGAGGTTGACGATACCCCAGTCGTAGGGAATGTGGGGGGGCTGGGAGCACAGTCTTGGTGGTGCCGCCCCGAGCCACTTGTGTCCACAGCCCTGGAGGGGTGTTTCTGGGCCATGTGCTCCATTGCCCAGCAGTGTGTTTTGTGCTGACACCCCACCGTCTTACTGACTGTAGTTTACGGGAAGTCGTGATCTCTGTGGGGTAGAGGTTCTCCTCTGGCCTTGGAACCTAGCCACTGATAGGAAAAAAGGGTTCAAGAGGGTCCCTTTAATGGGTTTAAGGTGAAGGAATACCGAGGAAACAGACCTGTGTGACCCATTAAAGAGGAAAAAGAGAGTCAGAATACTTCACTCCTCTGCTCCAAACCTCCCTCAGCCCCCTGTCCTTGAGGGTCAACTCCAAAACCCTTGAGCGGTTGGCCCACTGCTCCACAAAGGCAGGGTTGGCTGGTTGGTTGGTTGGTTGCTTGCTTGCTCTTAGGGTCTGTTGGGTTTACTGCTATAGCCCTAGAGCCTAGAACAGTGTCTGGCACAAAGCACACGTCTACCAAATGGTTGTTGAATGGGTGAATTACCATAACATTCAGGGCTGGAGGGAAGGAAGAGTGGCCTCATTCAAACTCTTTCCATGCAGAAGTTCCTCCTGCAAAGCCTCTGGCAGCCTGTTCTAGTTCGAGAGTGAGTAGTTGCCCCTCCCTTCAAGTGCTGCCTTTCTCATTTTTGAGCTCTACTTGCAGAATTTATTCTTTACTTGTTCCTGGTTTTCACTTACAGAAGTGGGTCTTCATAGCTCCACAGATGGGGATGGAGATGGGTCTGGACGGTTCATCAGTTGGCTGGTGCCTAACAGGGTGGAATTAGGATGGATGAACCAGAAGGACCCTGACTACAGGGTTTGGTAGGTAGAGTGACCTGTGACCTGCAGATAGTGCCTAGATACAGACTGGTCACTTTTCCCTGTGGGAGCAGAAGTAGAAAGCTAATTTCTTCTCATGTTAAAGCTGAGTAATGGAGTCTGTTTTCTCCTACTTCGGTCAATGTCATCTATATTGCTCTGTGTATGTTTGATATCCTAAACCATCTTCACACCTGCGGTTCCATTTAGCTGTGAACTCTGTGGAATCAGAGTGACGTTGCCGGGGAGAGGTTACCACGAACAAAGCTAGATCCAAGGAGAGAAAGGCCAAGAGGCAAGGAGCATACCCGTGTAAAACTAACAGGGCATCTCTTCCCGTCACGGTATGAGCATGTGTATAAATTTGGAGACGACAGAAAAGCACACTGAAGGCATAGAAACCACTCTGCTCACCACCCAAAGGGAACCAATCACTCTTAACCCTTTGTGTCTTACCAGGATTTTAGTATCTATGCGTTTCAAAGTATAATATTATGAATACTTTCCAGAGCCATGAAATACTCCTGGAGCATATCTTCTTTAATGACAGCATGGTAATCTAGGACATGCATCTACTGTGGTCCGTGTAAGCATTATTCCCCTGTGCTGTGAGGGAAAGGGCTCTGTCTTCTTCCGTGCGTATTAGTCCTGTGCTTAGTGCTTAATAAATATTCATTAAACAAGTGCAGGAATGAATGAACCACTGGATGTTTAGGTAGTTGCCAATATAAAAATGCAGATGATGCTATAATATATATATATATATATATATATATGCATATATATGTATATGTATGTATACATATACATGTATATACATACATATACATATATATATGTGTGTGTGTGTATATATATATATATATATATATATATATATATATACACTTGCATAAAGAAAATCTTTGCACTTCTGTCTAATTTTGCATAAAGAAAATCTTTGCACTTCTGTCTAATTATTTCCTTAACATGAATTCCTAGGTGTTTAGTTGTGGAGTAAAAGGGCAAAGAATTTATCTTGGATGGAAGCAGTTTCCCCCATTTTAAGAAGGTGGTTGGAAAGATGGTCCCTAAGTCAGTGTGGAGTTGGTGAAGAAAGGGCTAGACCAAGTTTGAAGCCCAGCTCCAGTGTGACACACAGCTAGCGTCACAGCTGAGAGTGACATTTGAGTGCTGGGATTACCACCAGGTGGTATTCAGAGAAGATTGTTCAAACCCCTAGTAAATTATTTGTGTGTATCCCATTGCCTCTCCCTATTTTGAGGGACAAAATCATGACTATAGTTTAAAAGTCAACGCTAAACTTAGAACTGTTACTTTGTGTACATATAACAGTATCATGGTAGTAAGACAGAGGTACAGCTCATTGGTTGCTAATGCTTTGAGAAAACTAAGGCACTTAAATGCTGCAGGTAGTGTAGTCCATGACCCTCCCTCTTTCTAGAGACTTGGCAACACATGCAATTCATAAAAACAATTATTTTGGACTGGGTGACCCCACTTGCAAGAATTATTTGAAGAGAGAAATAAAAATATAAAAGGTATTTGACGGTTATTTTAATAATGAAAAGATAAGACAAACTCCATGTCCAAGCACAAGGAAGATATTAAATATGTTTTATTATGCATAGAATATTGGGTAACTATGAAAGTAACTCCTATATAGCACAATACCATAGACTGGGGGCTTAAACAGCAGACATTTATTTTCTCAACAGTTCCAGAGACTGGAAGTCCAAGATCAAGGTGCCAGTAGATTTGGTTCTTGGTTAGGTTCTCCTTTCTGGCTTGCAGATAGATGGGCACCTTCTTGCTGTGTTCTTATATGGCAGAGAGAGGAAGCTCTTGTGTCTCCCCCCTCTTTCTCCCTCTTCTTTCCCTCTTTGTCACTTTCCCTCCCTTCCTTCCTTCCTTCCTTCCTTCCTTCCTTCCTTCCTTCCTTCCTTTCTCTCTTTTGTTTCTTTCCTTCTTTCTTCTTCTTTGTGGTTTTATACCTTTAACTTCCTCTTCTTATAAGGGTACTAATCCCATCATGGGGCCCCACCCGCATCTAAACCACAGGCTCTCCCTCTTAATACCATCACATTGGCAGTTAGGGCTGCAACCTGTGAGTTTTGAGGAGACATATTCAGTCCGTGACAACCCCAGGAATCATAAAATTGTGCATATGGAAATGTAGATAAGAAATGTCAAGAATGGGATGAGTGACCTCCTTCTCCCAGACCTGCTTACATCGCCTCTCCTGCATCTTATTCATCAGAAATGCCATGAGAACTGTGAGTCAGCTTGATTCCTCTGCACCCATCCAGCCCCCTTCTTTCCTTTCCTGAGTCGTCTTGGCTCTCCTTTGGACAGCAGTCCAGGCTCTGGAAAATAACTCTGATCCATTCTCCCACTCCCCAGTTGCTTTCCTTACCCCCTCCTCCTTCACTCTGGTGGCTCTCCAGTATCTACAGGTGAAGTCCCAGCTCTTCACAGGGACACTCAGGGCTCTCTGTGACCTGGCCTTTTGTCTGCCACTCCCACATTATCCCTGATTGTCCTTCCCCCCCTACCCCTCCGAAACCCTGTGCGAAAATGCCTGCAGTTCTCCTGATAGGCTGCCCCGGATGGTTGTTCAAGTTTTTGCCTTTACCTGGACTGCCTCTTCAGCCCTCCAGTCTGGGATGAGACTGTGTCTAAGGGTTACTTCTGTAGGCTTTCCCAGCCCTCCCCCAGGCATGTGTGGGCTGTGCTTCACACACCCCTCACCCATGACACTCTGGTTCTTATTTCATTCTGTGTTACCATCTCCCCAGCAGGTATAACCCCTTCAGTAGCAGGAAGTGCATTTTTTAAAGTTTATTTATTTTGAGAGAGAGAGAGAGGAGGAGGAGGAGGAGGAGGAGAGAGAGAGGGAGAGGAGAGGAGAGAGACAGCATGAGTAAGGGAGGGGCAGAGAGAAAAAGGAGAGAGAGAATCCCCAGCAGGCTGCACTGTTAGCATGCAGCCTGATGGGGGACTTGAACCCACGAACTGTGAGATTATGACCTGAGCCTAAATCAAGAGTTGGATACTTAACTGACTGAGCCACCCAGGTGCCCCAGGAAATGCATTTTCCCTTACCTTCCAGTTCAGAGTTCCTAGGGCAGCACCTGATACATAATAAGCCCTAGTAGATAATTTTTGAATATTTGAAAGAATGTTAGGTGGAAAAGTATAGGGTATATTTATATCATGATGATTGCAACAGTGGAGTAGACCCTTAACTTTCAAGATCCTTCATCAGATCCCTAATCCGTGAACATGATTTGCCTGTTACAATTTCCCCCACAAACTGCAGATGAGTGAGGTAGAACCAATTCTTCAGAATAGCAAAACCTTGTTTTCTGGCCTTTTCCGCACTGGGTCTGTGCTAGATCTCAGACAGGAAGCCTGGGGTTGGCAAGAGAAGGCCCACTGTCCCGCCAGTGCTATCTCCTGTTGGGTTTGGAGGGTGTGCACATGGCCTGCGGCTCTGCTGCACGGGGGTGGTGAGGTCTCCTCCACGGGGCCAGATTTGAGGCCTGCAGTGCACGACGAGGAAGCGCTGTGTCATGGGCCAGATGTCCCTTCTGCCTCGTTCCGGGCCTTCTACACGGCCGTGTTTACTGTTCTGCCCATGCTGACCCGGGGGGAGGGTGAGGAGAGTTGTGAGCTTGTGTGAAGGTCAGGGTCCCTGAAGCTGGGGAGGCCAGCGCGGCTGTGATTAGTGGGACGTCCCAAGAGGAAGGTGGGTCTGGGAGACCGGAGTGGTGGCCACAGAGTCCAACTGTCCTTCCTTCCACACGGGGAGATTCAGCCTTTTGCCAGCCTCGGGGGTTCTGGATAGGTACAATTTCAGGGGATGGCACTCAGCTACCAGGGATGCATTACCTCTTGGCCAAATCAGATCATACTTTCAGGCTGCAGGAGCACTCAGGCTGGGTCCTGACCACAGCTTCCAGAAATCACCAACCCCCTGGCTTCTGCAGTATCCTGGCAGTTTCCGAGTGGCTAGTGTCTGAGTGGCCAGTGCGCGGACGTGGGAGAGGTTATCCAGTCTTCCTGGGGGTCTTCCATTCAAGTTCAGCAGCACCGTGTGTTTGCGGGCAGGAAAAAAGAGCTTTGGCCTGCCTGTCCAGAACAATAGTCAAGGATATGAGTGGTTTTTTGTTCCCAGAACTGGGTGCATTTTTGTGGACAGTGATTCATCACTGAATCCGCCAGTAATAGAACCACGACGTGTCTGTGCAGCTTACAGGGCACTGGGACATAGGTTTGCCTGGTTGATCCTCACACAACCCTGAAAGGGGGCGAGATGGGGCCTTTAGGCTCCATCTCCAAGATGAGAAAACTAAAATCAGGTTGGCTTCACGACGGATGCTCATTAAGCTTGTCAGAGGGCGGCAGGGCGAGGTCCAGCATACATCTTCTCTCCCCCAGGCTCCAAGTCTCTCCAGCGAGGACTCTCCTCCTCAGTCCGTCACAGATAAGCATGAGGAACATAGATCGGCACCCAGGGAAGTTTGTGGAGTGAACGTGATCAGGGGGAGATCTCAGCTGAGCCCATAGACATTATATGTAACCAGCTGCTGCTGATTTTTATGAGAGCTGCGGAAGCTCTCATAAAGTGGGAAACTTTCTATCAAGGCCACTGATCCCAGGCCATGAAAATCATCTCCTTTATGGCTATGATTGGTTGGGGAAATCAGTCATAGACATAACACAGAGTGAAGTAACAACTGACAGGTCAGCATATGACTCATGTCTGCGTGTGACATAGGCAGTCGGGCTATAGAAATGTCAGAAGTGGGGAAAATCTGTGTGGGCTCACAGTCCAAAAAGCCTCCTGGAGAGAGTAGGAATGGTTGAGGAAGTGAATAGAAAGGCGAGGACACTCCATGCAGGTGAGAAATGGATGGGATGTGGCGTGGGGGTCAGGTCTGGCTGGCTCTGGGCAATTGAGAACAGCCCCTGATGGTGGGGCCCCACGACGGTAGACCGTGGGCTGGGCTGGCACACTGGGCTGTCATCAGTGAGCACAAAACGATTTCAGAAGTTTACTTCCATTCCACACAATGGATAAAAGTAAGGGAAGAGGAAGGAAAGAGGAGAGAAAAATGAAAGTATGAGAAGAGAATGATTACAAAAAAAAGGTGAGGGAAAGAAGGAAGAGAAGAAAGGAGAGGGATAGACAGGCAGTCACTGAAAAGCCACCTATGAAGAATGCATGGGAGGAGGATAGTCAGAGACAAGCCACAGGATGGGCCTGACCTGGGCCTAGAGGTTGGGGTCTCCTGCTGTCCGGGGCCCCTGGTCACAGCTATTCTTGGTCAGTGGAGGTATTAGCCAATGAGGGCTAGGATGAGACCCTTCTGGGGACTCGCCCATGTTCCTCTGTTTCATAAATGTTTATGGGGTATCTGCACAGTGTCAGTCTCTGTTAAGGCCAGCACAGTAAGCCAGAGAAAGGAAACCAGGGGTCAGCAAAGTGGTGGTGGGGGCCAGCTCCAGCCCTGCCCTCCATATTCCCTCTCCTAAAACCTTGGACCTGTAGCATCCTCCCTTACAGGGATGTTGTGGACAAAACCAAAAAGATCCTACCTTTGCATTAGTGGCCTTTAGCCCTAGCTGCCACGGTGGGGGGCACCTGTTTCCGGGTCCCTCCTCTCCCCTGCCTCACTTGTAACTTCACAGACAAAGCAACCCCTGCCCCACCTTGTACCTTCAGCCTCAACTTCCCTCTGGGATGGTTCCTTTAGCATGTAGATGGGCTGGAGCCTCTTTCATCTGGAAAACACTCCTCCCTGGTCCCCAGATCTGGAGTCTTCCTTCACCCCCAGGCGTCTTAGACCTCGTCTGAGCTCTGCTGTCTTACCTCATTTTCCCTCCTGTTCCATTCTCTCTCCTGTCTGCCCCACCGCAGTGAAATTCCCTGCTGAGGTGATTGTCTTTAATGCAGGAGATGCTTTTCTGTCTTCATCTTATTTAATCTCTTCGCAGCACTTCCTAGTTCTGGTCATCCCCTCTGAGGAATGCTGTTCCAAGTTCGATAGTGACAGATTCACCCTCCCAGTCTTCCTTCTCAGTCCACTGTGCCCTCCTGCCCTTTGAGTGTTGGCCTTCTTCAGGGCTTTGTCCCAAGACCGTGCCTTCTCCTCACAGTTGACCTCATTTTCTGGGTGGCTTCCAGGGCCTTCTGATAACCCCCTTGTTCTTATGTCTAGTCCAGGGCTCTCTCTGGTCCTTAGGCCAACTATCCAGCTGCCCCTAGACAGCTCCCTTGGGATGTCCCACAGATGCCGAACATGCACTGTGTCTAGATCGGATCCTGTTAGTGCTGCCTCTGTGAGGGACATACCATCTGGCCAGCTGCCCGAACCAAACACCTTTCTCTGGCTCTGGACACCCATCTCTTAGCCCTCAGGTTCTGGTGATTCTCTTGCTCTTGGCACTTCTCGCCCCGTTCCATGTAGAGTCCCTGGCGTATAGAAAGTGCCCAGAAAATGATGAAATGAAGGAAAATAGGCAAGACAATGTATGAGCAAGTGTCTGTCACATGACAATTGCTCAGAAAATGCCTTTATTAGTTTCCCATGGCTGTGAACAAATCACTCTGAAGCATAGTTGCTTAAAACATTCACATTTCTCTCAGGGTTTCCTTGGGCCAGGAACTTGGGAGCACCTCGCCGGGTGGTTCTGGCTCCGGCTGTCTCCTGAGGTTGCAGCCGGATCATGGCTTCTCCAGTTGGCAAGGCTGTCCTCTGGGCTGGGCGGATGCAGAGGGGTGGGGGCTCCTCAGGCATCTCTCATTATCTCTCTGGTCTCTCCACCCGTCTCTAATACGGTGGTTCCCGGGTAGCTGGACTTCTTCCTTGGCAACTCAGGGCTCCAGACGGAGGCCAGGAGGGTGCTGTCTCACCTCTTCTCTCTCTCTCACTTGTACCCTGCTCCTTAGAACAAGTCAGCAAGGCTGGCCAACGTTTGAGACTCCATTGTTACATGGGAGGAGCGTCCAGGATTTGTGAGCTTCTGAAAAAGACATTTATATACAGTAAAACTCACTTTTACTTTTGGTGTGCAATCTTATGAGCTTTAACTCATACATAGGTTCTTGTAATTACCGCAGGATACAGAAGAATTCCAGCAACCTGAGGAATTCTGTAAAGCAGATGTGCTAACTGCTACACTATGGAACCAACCTGAAGAATTCCGGAGGGCTATCCCTTTGTAGTCAGACATTCCCCTCACCCCCAACCTCTGGCAGCCACAGATCTGTTCTCTCTCCTTGTGGTTTTGTTTTTTCCAGAAAGCATGTAGTCTGTAACCTTCAGAGACTGGCTTCTTCCACCCTTCAAGGGTGCCCTTGAGCTCCATCTAGGCTGTTGTATGCCTCGTTCCTTTTTAATGCTGAGTGGTATTCCATTGTATGGATGTACCAGTTGTTCATTCATTCACTTCATTCATTCACTGTTATTTCCAGTTTTTGGTGATTGCAAATAAGGCTGCTATAAACATTTGACCTGGAGGCTAATCTCCTAGCCACGATGTCCTACTGCCTTTTCTGCTGTAAATGTTTGCGTGGGGATTTTGTGGGAACATACGTTTTCATTTTTCTCGGATAAATACCTGGAAGTGGGATTGCATTTTGGCAGAGAATTACCTGGCACCCTCCTTAGCAGGACTGTCAGGGCTTTGGACTTATTAGGCAAATTCCCCTTTGTCAGAAGAGTTTGTTATTCGAGCCTTTGAACTTCAGAGTCTAAGAACCTTTTCAAACACTTCCCAGAGAAAGGACCATTAATTTAAAAATCATTGTTTATAGGTATTTGACAATTCTTTATTCTTAAGCCTTCAGAGGCCCTGATGGGGAGGAATGTGAGGTGAAGCCCTGGGGTCCCCCTTTAGCCTCATTGCCCTGAGCTGTGACATCACCCAGCATTCACTCTGGATCCTCATTCCATGACTTTGCAAAGGGACAGTCAGTGCCTGTGACAGAGCTGCGTGGGGACCATTTGGCAAACCCCATGGAGCGCAGATCATCAGAAGTTCTATCGGTTGGCAAAAGACCGTAAGTCAGCGAAGCAGCAAGCCGCACTGGAGGATCTCAGAGTATGAAAAATGCACTTTGATCATCACACAGATGAAGTGAGCGGGGGTGGGGGATATGTGGCCCGATGGCTGTGGTTTCCTTCCTCTGGCAAGTCAGAGAAGAGACCGATCTGACGTGAACGGGAAGGTGGTGGGAACAACGGGTATTATAGTACACAATTCAGGTCAAGGGCCTAAATAGAAGGAGTTTGGTGTGATTCTTTGAGTATCTTTAGAAACTGAGGAGGAGGGCGCCTGGGTGGCTCAGTTGGTTAAGCGTCCGACTTCAGCTCAGGTCATGATCTCACACTTCGTGGGTTCGAGCCCCACATTGGGCTCTGTGCTGATGGCTCAAAGCCTGGAGCCTGCTTTGGATTCTGTCTCTCTCTCTCTCTCTCTGCCCCTCCCTTGCTGGAGCTCTGTCTTTCACTCTCAAAAATAAATAAACACCAAAAAAAAAAAAAAAAAAAAAACAACCAAGGACGTCAGCTCTTCTCTAGGAACACACAAAAACGTGAGATGTGAAGTCATGCCTGACGTTTGCAGAAACCTTTCACTCACCCTACATCCATGAGTTTTTGCTCTTTGTCAGGTTCTCTGCAGTGCACTTGGAAATCAAAGAAGAATACAGCATGGGCCTTGTTGCCAAGAATTCATGGGCCATGATGGTGGCAGGCTGGCCTGATACCCTCACTATAGGTATCGCTTTATTTCTATGAAAAATGCATTCAGAATTCTAGATACCAAGTCATGGTGAACCTTTGAATGCCACCCATGGGTAAGCTGAGTCTGCTTATGGAGGAAATTGTGATTGGCCCGGTTTCAGTTTCAGTAGACATTTTGGTTGTGTCGATGTTTAGGACAATGTCCTTTAGTTGCCTCCCTGAGAAGTCAGTCTCTCTCTCTCTCTCTCTCTCTCTCTCTCTCTCTCTCTCTCCCTCTGTGTTTCCTGGTCTCTGCCCATGTCCTTGGCCATGTATTCCAGATTCTGCCTCCTGTGACCAAAGTCTTCTCCCTCTGATATGTCAACCTGACTCCGAGCCTCTTGGTTTTCTCATTCACCCAGTGTGCAGAAGCTTCCGCTAGGTTCCCTTGTGGATGAAAGTGGGGGCTCCTCTGAGGAGATGTGGAGTTAAGCCTCTGGGGGCATCCTGAGATTTTGAATTTTGCTTGTAACATTAGTGTCTGTGAACGGGGCTTTGGTTAAGGCCTGACCCGGTGTCAGCAGGGAGCGAGGACTTTGAAGAAAGCCCAGAACCTGTCCGTGCTGACATGTGTGCATCATTTGTTCTTGCCCTGCGCCTGGCCTGCACCAGAGCCCCCCTCGTCTGCACCGTCCCAGCGAACCCCATCAGTGCTCAGCCAGGCACACTCCCCACCACACCTGTCATCACCCTGACTTTGGGGAACATAGTTTTGGTTTCCTGATTTGGTGTGTGTCCCCTGTCTCTTCCTTGGTGAGCTGTCCCCCTGTGCTGTGACTTACCAGGCCCCGAAGTGGCAGCTCTCTGCCTCCAGAGCCTGCTGGCTCCGGGCTGCCTGTGAGGCAGCCTCGAGGAAGGAAGACAAGGGCTAATCCGAGTCTGAGGAGCGGGAAGGGAGAGGAGGGGCCCACACTGGCCAAGAGTTCTTTGTGTCCCAGGGCTCTGGTGTCTTTAAGCCTCTTTTCTTCTCCCCACATGCTTGGAGAGCCATCGCTTTCATTTTACCAGAGTTCCTCCGTCTGCCTGGTCCCCGAAGCAGAACACGGGAGCGTCATTAAATTAGCGTATGCAGTTCTGCAAAGTCTAAATGGTTTAAATTTCATCATTCGGGGCAGTGTTGGGGATTAGAGTTTGCCAAAGCAGGAGGAATCTGGGAGGGGGCAAAGCGAGGTTTTGCCCGCTGCAGTCCCAGGACCAATCTTTGCTTCTCCCTTCTTGCATGGAAGAGGGTGGGTGCTCCTCAGGGGGGCTCTGCCACACTTGCGTTGTTCACCAGCAGACATGCCATTGCTCTAATTCTACTGCATGGTTCGCTGGGGCTGGGAACCCGTCTGATGGGGTGAAGGTCAGCTCTTGGGATTCATGGAGCTGTCTGCATGTTCCACAGTGTATTTTGGTCATACGGATCAGGCACTGTTGATGGAGGGGTCTTGGGTATCATTAGTGTCTCCAATCGGTTTATATAAGGCTCAGAATAATGAGTGCGTTGAGGACTGACCCTGTAAGGCAGACTCCGCTCCCCAACCCTGACACTCTGTCATTCTGCAGCACGGTTCCTTTTAGGGTGTGTTTAGGTGAGGCTACTGTTAATCCTTCTGGGATCAATAACTGGCAATGTGTTGTCCTCAATGTACATCACTTGTGACTCTGGCTAATTAGCTGTTAGTCATTTATCCGTTCACTCAACACATTTTTGTTGAGTTCCTGCTATGTGCCAGGCTCTGTTTTAGGTGCTGTAGAAACACCGGCAAACAAAACAGGCAAAAATCCTGACCTTCTTGGAGCTTGCATTCTGGTGGGAGAGATGCGGAGAGAGAGATGATAGAGAAAACAAAATAGCAAGGGACATCGTGTGGTAGGTGAGCCGTGCCGATCTCTCAGCCTTACATGTCTTCACCCGCAAAATGCGAACACTGGACCCGACCCCAGTGGGCCTTGCTCCCTTCTAGATTTCCTTATCAGTTGTTTTGCAATGTTCATGAGGAGAGCTGGCGATCTTGCCTACCTGCAGATATGCTTCATGAGAGCACAGAATTGTTTCCAACTGCATGGTTCTGTGATGTCGTACTTTTGGTGCCAGTGGGCATGTGCATCTCCAGGTATCCGGTGGGAAGTGATGTGACTCCGTAGTCTATGTTGCATGTGGCCAGAACCCATCCCTGCTTCTGTGGGTTCTGCTGAGCCTGGCGCTCCCACGCGTGGTCCGTGGGAGGACGGTCAGGTCCACTTAGCAATGGGTGCGCCCCTCTGTGTATGTGTGCAAGGGAGGCTGGAGGGACCTGAGCCTTCCCAGGCCACAGCTCAGCCTTCACGGCTTCTGGATAATGGGGGTGTGGAGTAATCTGTCTTTTCCCTCCTTGCTTGGGATCTTCTGAGAATGGGGCCGTTGCTCACCTTTGTCAATACTGTCGTACTTTTGGAATCTATAGAACTGCTGTTTTCCCCTCGGTTTAATTCCTACAGTTAAGGCCAGTACCTGGGCCAGGTGCGTGGGATGTGGGTGGGAGGAAGTAGCAAACAGCCCTCTGGGGGCCCTGTGCCCAGGAGCAGAGCTCAGCGCTGTCGGCCCTTCCCGCCAGGTGCCCGAGGACCCGGTGAATGTACGGAGAGGGCGGCTTCCCACCCACGGAGGAGGGGAGTGGGCTGTTTCCTGTGTCCACCCTGCCATGTGTCCCTGGGCCACGAGGGAGGGTGCAGGGCTGCAGATGATGCCGCGTGTCCTTGGACGCTCCCTCGGGTCTGGATGCCAGAGAGGCGACGAAGCCTCGAGGTCCCGGTGACCGCGACCAGCGCCAGAGCCCCCCGCCTCTAGGACACTCTCTCTTGGAGGTGTGTGAGTGTGAATTTGTCAACTTTCTGGCCGTGAGTTTGTGTGGCTGGTAAATGGGACCCGGTGTCAGCGTGGCGGCTGAGGCACGGGATGCTAGGCCACTGAGGCGGGGGTTCTTCTGAGACGGTGGCCGACGTGGGGGTGGAGGTAAGATTGTGAGCAGATGCCAGGGTCCTGAGGGCCAGAAGACTGCCCACTGGGGGGGGGGGGTGCACTGAGCCAAGAGAATGGGCCAGGGGACACGCTGCTTCCTCTTGAGAGGGTGACAGGGAGAGGGACACCTTGGGACATCTCCAAGAGGGCAGTAGATTGTGCCTGTTTTCTTCACGGCTGCATCCCAGTCAGGCCCCGCTTACTGTGTGGGGGAAGGAGGAAGGCGAAGGCAGGGGCCGGGGAGGCACCACTAGGGACCTGGGCTGTCCTGGAGCCTGTGGGCCTGCAAGGAAAAGCAGGTTGCAAGGGAGAGTTGGCGGGCTCGTGTCGAGCACAGGCGGTTGGAGCTGCAGGGCCCAGCCGGCCGCTCCCTCCGTTCCCGGTCATCACCGACACCTGGAGGCCTGTGGGCCTTCGGTGACCCGGCAGGGTCTCTCTGCCCAGTCTTGTCCCTTCCTGCTCTCTGTCTCCTGTTTTATGCTTCAGCAACCCAACTGCCTTAGTTCCTCACATTCCTTGCTGCTTCATGCTTGCTCGCCTTTGCCCCTGCCTTCCCTTGTCACCCCGCCCCCTGCACCTCTTCCTGGCTGGGTCACCCTCGTCTTCTTCACCAGTCAGTTCTGGTGTTAAGTCACGCGTCCATTCCCTTGGCACCTACGGCTGCCTGTCAAGTGCCAGCTATGGCTGCTGGGCCCAGCACCGTGCCCCCACACGGCCCCCTCAGGCCACGGAGGTGCCCTTTGTGAATGCTCCTTTGGCTGTTGAGTGCGGCACAACGGTTTAAGGCAAGGCTTTGGATTCCATAGATGTGGTTCCAGTCTCTGAGTTTCAGTTTCTGCACGTATAAAATGGCAATAATAATGCCTTTTCCAGAGGGTGTTTGGAAGCCTTACGTGAAATTATATTTGGAAAGCATTTAGCACGGTGCTTGGCCCACTCAGGGAAAGGGAGGCCTCTGCGGCTGCTTCTCTTTCTTGTATTATCACTGGCTTGGGATTCCCTGACTGGTCCCTTCCCCTGTGGGAGTCAGACGAATGTGGTCAGGGGGTGGCCCCAAGACGGAGGTAGGGTGGAGTCAAGTCTGGAAAGAAGACGTGAGTGTAGGTGGGTGGGGAAGTAGAGAGCAGGTCAGAGGCTTGGAGAAGGGGATGAGCCCGGCCAGTTTATGCAGAGCCGTGGATGCCAGGCCTCAGGTCTGGCCTTTGGAGTCAGGATTTGGTGTATCCAGAATCACTATCATAGTGATGAGTCCTGGTGATGAGCAGACCTGGGGGTCAAGCTACAAGGCTTTCAAGCAAACTGAGAAATGCAATCAGTGTAATTTGAGTTTCAGATGTGGACCAAATACCCGGGGAGGCATTAGAACGTGTCTGCCGGGTATTCCTAATCTAGAAATACAGACTGGCAATATGATCTTGCGTGATATATGTTGTAATTGGGGGTGAAAGTATTTGGGGAACAGCGATTCAGCAGACTCACAATACCACCCTGAGAGGGCTGCTGCTGGCTCCGTCTTCATTCTGAGAGGACACAAGTCTGGGGTGGAGGGCAGGAGCAGCCAGAGATGCCTCAGTGGCGGGAACCGGGACACAGGCACCGCGCCTGGTGGTAAAGTGGGTCCTCTGCTGCGGGGATCCGGAGTTTCACTTTGCTTGACCACTCACGCTGGGGCTGCTAGAAGGGATGAATAGAGGCATCCTGATATACCTGAGGCAATGACCCCCAAGCCAGCAACGACTGCTGTTTGTGAGTAATAAAACATGCTATTTGAAGTCTCCTCATTATCTGCAGTCTGGCCTCACAGGTAATCCCATCCAGTGCAGCCTTTTCTTTCTTTTTTCCTATGTGTCTTTGCCATGGTGTTAAGTGGGAGAACTTGACGGTGTGCCCTGTTGCTGGACTTGGTGTTCTAACTTTTGCCTGCCATCTGCTTTGCGTGCTGCTGCTGACTCCCCACCTTTTGTGGCCTTGGCACATGGTGCCCATGAGGGAACTGTGCTGAGCTGAGTTGAGAGCAGAAACATGGTCTGGTTAGAAGAGCTTTGCTTTGGTTTCTGTGGCCAAAGGCCTAAGTAATTTGGTATTCTTTTTTTATTGTTTATTTATTTTGACAGAGAGAGAGAGAGCATGTGAGCATGCCCATGAGCAGCGGGGAGGGACAGAGAGAGAGGGAGAGAGAATCCCAAGCAGGCTCCACACTATCAGCCAGAGCCTCACATGGGGCTCGATCCCATGACTGTGAGATCATGACCTGAACTGAAAGCAAGAGTTGGATGCTCAACTGACTGAGCCACCCCGGTGCCCCATAATTTGATATTCTTTTTTTTTTTTTTTAGTTAATTTATTTGTTTGAGAGAGAGAGAGACAGTGCAAGTGGGGAAGGAGCAGAGAGAGAGGAAGAGAGAATTCTAAGCAGACTCCACACTGCCAGTACAGAACCTGACATGGGGCTCAAACTCACAGAACCATGAGATCATGACCTGGGCCGAAACCAAGAGTCAGACACTTAACCGACTGAGCCACCCAGGCGCCCCTAATTTGATATTCTTAATTTGACATTCATGGCTCTCTACAACCTGATTTCAGCCTGTCCTCCATCCCTCTGTTCCCTAACACATCGGTCCAACAGCCGTTTCTTTTCCCTTTGTGGTATCTCTCTTTTCTATACCATGTTACTCCACAAGCAGTGGTCTCCGGAAATAAACAGACAGAAGCTGGTTCTGGGACATTGCGTCTTAGTGTATTCCACAAGCTATATACATTAGTGAAGGTAGGTTTGGAGAGGCAGGAAATAACTTGGTTTCAGGCAGCTGCCTCCACCCACGCTAGAGCCCGTCTCTGACTGAGCCGTGCTCTGCACCCCCACACCAGTGCTCAGCTATTTCCCTCTCCCCAAATCCTCCCCATTTCCAGGGACTGACTCAGATAGATGCTGTCACCTACATGGAGGCTGGTCTGTCAACAGTGGCCGGAAGCAACCATTTTCCTGCTCAGCTTCCCGGTGATGGGTCTCCACTGTCCTCAGGTTTTTCTTCTCTTTAGATTATGAGAATGTGTTTGAATTCTTTCACCCTGAGGAGTGGAAAAACATTCACTGGACAGGATCCTGCTCTCAGTCATCTTTGTATCCCCTGAAGTCATTGCCGCTGCCTTTTCCAACACTTTCTCGGCCTTTTCTTTCCTTTTTTTACTTTGCTTCAGATTTATAGTATTACTCTTTTTTTGTTTGTTTGTTTTTGATGAGTTCTCCATCCTAGTTCAGGGTTTCTGGTGTGTATGTTGGAAAGTGACCTGACGACTAAATCTGAAAAGGTCAGTTCCATCTCAGACTTATCTTTTCATATGTTACTGTCTAGTCTCTGAGACCCCCCCTCTCCAAAAAAATTTTTTTTTTTATTCATAAGCAGCACAGGCTGAGAGGTTGAATGGCAGAGCAGAGCTGTAAATAGTCTCATGATGCTAAGGAGATAAAAATGAGAGCTCAGGGCTTACAAAAGTGGAGAGATCTTGTTAACACCCCATGTTTATAAACACCCTCCACTTCAGTCAGGAACCCTGAAGGACTGTATCCCAGGAGAAATGGCTTGCTAAAAATAGGCCAACTTTATAATGACTGAAACCCAGCCTCAAACTAGTTGATGAGAAATAGACCAAATTTATGAAGACTGAAACTAAGCCTCAAATCAACTCAATTCCTGATTGGACTAAGAAGATCTGTTCCTGACCTAGTTGCCTGTCACAAACTAAAGAAAGGCAGAAAATCATAAAATGTAATCTAGATCCTTTGCAGTTTAAAATACATATACATACTTATAAATTTATCTATATATCTATATCATCTATATCTATATCTGTATCTGTATCTATATCTATATCATCTCCATCATTCAGTTAAAGAAATACCAGGTATAATAAGAGGCAAAATCAAGAGAAGAAATAGACATTCAAAACAGACACATAGGTGATACAAATATTGCAATGATCGACAGGGACTTTAATGTCAGTATTAATAGGTTCAAGAAAGTAAATAACATGATGGAGAATTTCACCAGAGAATTAGAATCTATTTACATAAAAAATCATAGAAATTCTAGAACTGAAATAGAATCAATGATATCAAACATAAGTAGGTGGACTTAAGAGTGGCTTAGATACAGCTGAAGAGAGATTAGTGATCCAGAAGATAGGCTGGTAAAAAATATCCTGCCTAAAACAGAAAGAGAAAAAAAAAAAGATTAAAAAAAAAAAGAAAATGTCCACAAAAGATATATGATATATAATGAAAAGATCTAACAGACATGTCATTGGAATTGCAGAAAGATAAAGGAAGAAGCTCTATTTCAACACATACTGACAGAGAACTTCCCAAAACTAATGATAAGTACCAAACCATAGACTAAAGAAGTGCTATCAACCCTAGGTGGGATAAATGTAAAGAAAATCACAAACACATGCCAGTAATACTTCTGAATATCAGACAAAAAGAAAATTTAAAAGCAGCCTGAGAAAAAAAGACGTATTACTGTCAAAGAAGCAATAGGAAGACTAACAACTGAGTTCTCAGCTGAAACGATAGAATCCCAAGGACAATAAAATGAATGCGAAAGTAGAATTTTATACCCAGATTTTCCTTGGAGTTAAAAATGAAATAAAGTCATTTCCAGAAACAAAGACTGAATTTATTGCCAGCGGGTACATCCTAAAAAATCCTAAAAGGAGTTCTTCAAGAGGAAACATTTATGATACCAGTGAGAAGCAAGGAAATGAAGGAGGGAATGAAGAAAAATGGGTAAGGCAAACATATCAGGAAATCTAAATGAAGATTGACAGTAAAAAACAATAATAATGTCTCATGGGATTGAAGTACATGTAACATCAAAATACACAATAAGCAATAGTACAAAAGGAATGAGGGGGCGTAAGTGGGACTGCAGTGTTTTAAAGTCATTTTGTTTTCTGAAGAATGGGAAAAGTACTGATCACTAATAAGTGAAGGATGTTATTTACACGATAATCTCTAAATTAGTAAAATAATATATAATTAACAAGATAATAGAGAAGGGAATATTAAAAAAATTGAACAATAGGAAAAATAGAAAATGTATAGACTGTAGATTTAAATCCAAATATATCAGTAATTGCATTAAATAAAAATAGGTTAAATATTTAAATTAAAACTCTGAAGTTGTGAAATTTCTCTCTTTCTTTCTTTTGTTTTTTTTTTTTTATTAAAAAAAAATTTTTTTTCAATGTTTATTTATTTTTGGGACAGAGAGAGACAGAGCATGAATGGGGGAGGGGCAGAGAGAGAGGGAGACACAGAATCGGAAACAGGCTCCAGGCTCCGAGCCATCAGCCCAGAGCCCGACGCGGGGCTCGAACTCACGGACCGCGAGATCGTGACCTGGCTGAAGTCGGACGCTTAACCGACTGCGCCACCCAGGCGCCCCTCTTTTATTTTTTAGAGAGAGAGAACGAGAGCACAAGTTGGGGAGAGGGATAGAGGGAGGGCGTGAGAGAAAGAGAATCTTAGTCAGGCTCTGTGCGCAGCCTGGAGCCCAATGTGGGGCTCGATTCCACCACCCCGGGATCATGGCCTGAACCAAAATCAAGAGTCAGATGCTCAAGTGACTGAGCCACCCAGGCGTCCCTGAAGTTTAATTTTAAAAGCACCTAGCAAAATCCAACTAAATGCTGCTTACAAAAATGCCTTAAATATTGGGGACACAAGAAGACTGATAGTGAATGAATGGAAAAATGATATTCCATGCAAATAAGGTGACATAGCAAATGAGATGAAGTGGAACTTAAGGCAGAAAACATGACTAGCTACAAAGAGAGACAGTCAACCAAGGAAATACCAGAAACCCAAATTTGTTTGCATCTAATTACAAAATCTATGACACAGATTTTGACATAATTGTAAGGAGAAATAGACAAATTTACAATTAGAGTTAGGCTTTTTAGCATGCTCTCTTAGTAACTGACAGCAGAAGATGACAAAAAAGTCTGCTTGGCTACAGATGATTTTATTTGAATGCTATCAACCAATATAAACTGATTGACCTGTAGAGATCATTATATCCCATAATGGTGGAATATACCTTCTTTATAAATGTGCATGGAACATTTGCCAACATTTGCCATATTTGGGTCTTAAAGAAATTGAGTCTTTAAGTAAATCCCTTCTATCAGGTAATCCTCAAGCTAAGATATCTTCATTAATGAATGCTACCAAATATTTAAACCAATCTTATACCAACTCCTGCAGAGAATGAGAAAAGAGGTGAACACTTCCAAACTCATTTTATGAATATAACCTTGATCCCTACACCTGACAAGGAGATTACAGGAAGGAAAACTGCCTAGGTCAGTGTCTTTCATAAATATAGATACAAAACTAAAGAAAATGTTGGCAAAATAAGTTCAGCAGTGTATTCAAAGGAGAAGACAATGTACCAAGTTGGATTAATTCTAGAAATGAAAACTTGGTTTAATATTTAAAAATTCGTGTTATTAGATATGCTAACAGACTGAAGAGAAAAATCATGTTCACGATACAGAAAAGGCATTTGTTAAAGTTTGTACCCATTTGTTTAAAGAAAAAAACTCTTATCAAACCTGGATCTCAGCAAACTATAGATATTGATGAATGATATATCTTTAAAAATAGAGCAAACACCATATTTAATGGTAAAATATTGAAAGCCCTGAAGCTGGGACTGAGACAAGGAGGTCAGTTATAATCATATCTTTTCAGCATGCTACTGGAAGTCCTAGCAGGTACAAGGCCAGGAAAAGAAATAAAAAGTATAAATTTGAAAGAAAGAATAAAATTGACATTTGTAGGCATTAGGATTATGTACCAAGATTATTCAAAATGATCTATAGTTCATCACCTAGAATTAACAAATGAATTTAACAGTCACTGGATATGAGATCAGTGTGCAACAATCAGTATTATAGTGACAAAAACCAGAAGCTGAAAATGATTAAAGAGTAAAATCATCAGATATCTAGGAGTACATTGGACCAAAGATATTCTAGACCCCTTAGAAAACTGAGAGATATTTTTAAGAACCAAATTAAATGGGCAGGTAACACAGTGTTCATAAATTGGAAGATTCAACATAGCAAAGATGTAATTTGTCCCAAGTTGATACATGTGATCCCAATTAAAATCCAAGTAGATTTTCTTTGTGTATAAAAACTGACAAGCTGATTCTAAAACTTATATGGAAATGCACAAAGCCAAGAAGGGCCAAGGTCGTCTTGAAAAAGGACAAAACTAGAGGACTTAACATTGCCAGGATGGAGACTTGTTTCAAAGGTATAATACCTAAAACATTGTGGTATTGGTGCAAGGACAGATAACTAGACCTTGGAATAGCATGGAGTCCAGAGACATACCCACACATGTATTGTTGATGACAGAGGTAATGCCGCATTCTAGTAGGACAAGGTTTGTCCTTTCAGTAACTGGTGCTAGGTTAATTGGATATCCACATGGAAAGAAAACATCTCGCTTCTTATCTTGCACTATACTGAAACTCAATTCCAGATGGATCATAAATCTAATGGTGAAAGGTGAAACAATAAAGCCCTTAGACGATGATAAAGGAAAATATGTTCACAACTTTGGGTAGGCAAAGATTTTTAGGCAAGAGACAAAAAGCACTAGCCGTAAAGGAATAAATGTGATCATTTGGAGTACATGAAAATTAAGCTCTGTTCTTCAGAGGACAACAATACAAGTTGGAAGGCAAGTCGCACAATGGGAGAAGATATTTATGTGCTCTTTATCTGTGTGCATATATTATTCAACAAAGGACTCATCTTCAAAATACATACAAAGCTCCTACTCCTACTAAGTGAATAAGACAGACAGTCTGATAGTAGAGGAGGCAAAAGACTTGAACAGGCACTTCAAGATGATATCCAAATGGCCAGTAGACTTTATTCATCAGGCACATGCAAATTAAAACCATTTTAATTTGCATACTCACCAGAATGGTTAAAATTTCAAAGCATGATAAAAGTAAAGGTTGGCAATGACGTGGAACCAAAGGAATGCTCACCTACCCACTTTTAAATCCTCTCTTACAGCTAAAAACTGAGCATCTGCATGCTCCATGAGTCACCAGTTCCATACCTAAATAGAGACCCGACACATACGCATAGATGCTCCCTAAGACATATATAAAAATGTTCAGTTACAATCTGTGTGATACAAGATAACAGAGCAATGCAATATTTGCCAGTAGAGGAGTGGATAATTGTGTTATATTCATACAGTAGAATACAGTACAGCAGTGAAAATATGGATCTCACATATAGTTGAATGAAAGAAGCTAGATGCTGGAGAGTACCTACATGATTTATATCAAGTTTAAGTATGGGAAAACTAGTTTATGGTTTTACAAGTTAAGATAGCAGTTACCTTTGGATGAGAAGGGGGATTTGGTGGCCAGTTTGGGCCTCTGGGGGCCAGGAAATGTTCTATTTTCTTACCTGAGTGGTGGTTACACAGATATAGTCGCTGTAAAGATTCATTGCTTCCTACACTTTTCTAAATGTGTTATAATTAAAGGATAAAAAACCCAAGTACTTAAAAAAGACAAAGGGTGGAAGAAGTTGGTAAAGAATCTCTTGGCTTTTGCCATTCGGGAATTGGTTATGTGGAAAAGGGGGCGGTGGTGATAAAGTCCCAGATATTTTTCAGATACTCTGACTTTGAGATTGTCCAGGGTCAGATTTATTTCCATTGCGGAGCACAGTGAGTGCCTTAGCATCATGGTCTCTGAGGAGCCTCAGGACCAGGAATCAGTGAAATAGCCATTTCTGTGGCCCTTTCTCTTCCTTGGAAATGCTAGAGCTCCATCATCTCTGCCTTATCCATAATAGATGATGCTGGCAGTGGGCAGAGCATTGTGGGCAGAAGGAAGGAAACCAAACGTTCTTTTTCGTCTCCCCTTTTCCCCCTTCATCCCCCTCCTCTTTTCTTCCTCTGCTGCACAGAGTGGAATTCTTGATAGGGGAGCCCACACCCACAGATGAAAGAGACAGAAGGGCATTTATTTAGCAAAAGGACAGATGTAAATGTGTAGACTGAGACGCAAATGCTAAGATTTCAGAATATAGCAGAGCTTACACTCAGTGGGCGGTAGAGAGGGCTTCTTTGAGAAGGCAAGAATTCCATTTTCAGAACCTGAATGAAAAGATGTTTTAAAAAGTTTGCTCGGGGAGTGTTATGGGCTGAATGGGTCCCTCCAAAATTCATATGTTGAAGCTCTAAAGCCTCTAATGCGATGGTTTTTGGAGTGAAGCCTTTGGGAGGTGATTAGGTTTAAATGATGGCATAAAGGTGGGACCCCCATGATGGGAGTAGTGCCCGTATATCTACCTAATAGGGGTTTTGTTTCTTTATAAAACGAGGAAGAGGCAGGAGAAATCCCTCTCTTTGCAGAAAGGCACCAAGGAAAGGCTATGGGAATTCACAGTAAGGTGGTGGCCATCTACAAGCCAGGAAGTCCTAGAAGTGAATCTGCTGGCCTGTTGAGCTTGGACTTCCTAGCCTCTGTAGGAAATAAATATCTGTCGTTTCCGTCACCTAGCTTATGATATTAAGAAAAATTTTTTAATGTCTATTTATTTTTGAGAGCGAGAGAGAGAGACAAAGTGTGAGTGAGGGAGGGGTAGAGAGAGAGAGAGGGAGACACAGAATCCGAAGTAGGCTGCAGGCTCTGAGCTGTCAGCACAGAGCCCGACGCGGGGCTCAAACTCACGGACCGTGAGATCATGACCTGAGCCGAAGTCGGACGCTTAACCGACCGAGCCACCCAGGCGCCCCGTATGATATTTTGTTATAGCCGCCCAAGATAAGACAGGGAAGTAAAACTTCACTTGCTTTAATGGCATTGGCTCCTCCCAGCTGGAGCACAGTTCCCTGTTCCCTGAGGATGTGTCTCTGTGAAGTTCTGTTAGCTGGGACCACTCAGGAGCCTAGGCATGTCCATCTTGTGTGAGCATGGTGGTCGAGCTGAAATAAAAAATGCCTTGTGTAAGCATTAGGGTTTTGAGTCTGACCCCATCTTGGTAATGGGAAAGTCGGGGAATGAAATGAGAGACACTTGGGTTTATGAGAACTCAAAGATTCAACTATGCATACCAGGGTCATAATTAAGTTGACTTTCAAGGCAGGCTTTCCCTTTAAATTCTACTTGTTGTTAATCTCACCGAGTAAGTTAAAAACCTTACTTACTCTTAAAAAAGCATAATCGTGGAAGAATTTGCTGTTGGTTCTTAATGAGTGCTGCTTCTCACGTATCAAATCTGAGTTGAAAATTCTTTGCTCTGATTTCACAGAGTGTGTTTCAGTGGTGCAGAATTCCCCCCACATTTTTCTTATTCCTAGAGTAGTTCAAAGTTTAGAAAAAACTTGAGAAAATAATACCGTATATTCGGTTTGTGAGAAAGTCAAAAGGATATCACTGGCTTAGGAAACAGAGACCTAGTGGGAGCCGGTGCCCAGCAGAGTTTGGCTTTGCCACACTGCTGTTTCTCTGTGCTGAGCCTGGCATTGAAAATCCAGTGATTCCAGAATTTGGCCTCTGCAATGACCAGTTATCTGCTAACCAGCCAAAAATAGCCACCAAATCAGTTGCTTTCCATGGTATCTCTGCGGAGTGTGGCACGAGGTTTGTTTGAATCTGCAGATTTTCTTGCTAATTTGGGAAGCAGCTGAGGAGATTGACAGAGGTCCTGACTGTCACCGGGATCCATGTGGCTCTCCAAGGCAGCTCGGGGCTTTCCCTGAGGCCCCAGAGTCAGTCCTTTCCCACAACAATGCTGAAACCATGGACTTCATCCCTTTATTTATTTATTTTTTTAATCCTTATTTTAAAAAGTCTTACTCATCAAGGTAAGTAAAACCCATTGGAGGTCTGGCACAGCCCTATTAGCGTCTCTGTGAGGGTTAGATGACTTAATACATGTGGAGCGTCAAGTCTGTACATGGAATGCAGTAACTTGTCAAAAAGACTAGTCTTGTAGACCTAGTGTCAGCCAGCCGTTGCTAGATTTTTTACCTACAAAATTGCAACCCCTCGTAATAGTTCTGTAAGGTGGTTGGTAGTGTTTCTTATTTTATTGATAAGGAGGAAGAGCCCCAGAGAGGTGAAGTTATTTATGTAAAGTCACACAGCTGCTGAGTGGCAGCACTGGAGACTGAATCCAAGTCTTACTTCTCTGCCACTGCCATAGTCTGTGACCGTCTCGCAAACTGGGGTCTGCGCCTTCTGGAAGGTTTGTGGGGTGTTTTTTTGTGGGATGGTAGCCCGTGAGTTCATAGGTTGAAAGATTCTGCTTTATGTAAGAAGTTGAAGGCTGTTTCCTGTGAAGGGCCAGAGAGTGAGTGTTCATGCCCTGTGGGCCGTAGCATCTTTGTTGCAACCGCTCAACTCTTGTGCTACAGCTGGGACCATAGACAATACTTAAACAAATATATGTGTTGCAATAAAGCTTTATTTGCAGAAATAGGTGATGGGCTGGATTGGGCCCGTGGGTTATAGTTTGCTGACCCCTGCTTTATTCCATGCTGCCTTCTTTTCTCTTCAGGGTACTACATCCTTGTTGCCCCCACGTCTCTGTTAATGGCATCACTATTTTCTTAGAAGTCTTCTCTTCTACCTCTCAGTCATCAAAGTCCCACATTCTACTAATGTTTCACTGGCTGCCATATGCTGGGCAGTGGGGATAGCGCAGTAGCCAGAACGAAATTCCTGACTTCTTGGAGCTGACATTTTGCTGGGGAGACAGACAGGTATTATGTCAGGTGGTGAAAGGTAAAAAGAATAGGGCAAGGGGCTAGGGAGTGCTAGGGCTGCTATTTTATAAGAAGCAGTGAAGGAAGGACTCCAGAAAGGTGACATTGCAGCAGAGACCTACAGGAAGGGAGGGGGTAAGCTGTGTCGCTCTCTGGAGGAAGAGTATTCCAGATTCCAGGCACAGAGAACAGCAAGTGCAAAGGCCCTGAGGCAGGAGGGTGCTTGGCCTGTTTGAGGAACAACCAAGAATCTGGACTGGCTGGAGTAGAGTAGGTAAGGGGAAGAGTAGTGGGCAGATAAGGGGAAGATAAGGGGAAGTTCATGTGGGGCCGTGTAGGTCACTGTAGGACCGGTGGAGCCGCTGAGGGGTTTTGAACAGCAGAGTGCCATCACCCTTTGGCCTCTGGGTGGAGACAGTCTGTAGGGGTGAGTAGAGGTGATACCAGGAGCCTTGTTAGGAGGATGCCAGTGGCCGAAGTCAGAGATCCTGAATGTAGGGTGAAGGCAGACCGCACCCTACAGGGTCCGGTCAGGTTGCAGTGGAAAGAGGGAGGAAGAAAAGAGTCAAAGCTGATGGGCGGTTATGGGCAGAGCAGCTGGAAGGTCAGAGTTCCCCCTTGCTGAGACCGGAGGAGTACTGTGCCAGAGCAGGTTTGTGGGCAAGACATGGGGCTTCGTTTCAATGTATCAAGTTGGGGTAGCCAAGTGCAGAGGGCAAATAGGCAATGGGTTTTCAGGTTTGTCTTTTAGGTGGGGGCTATGTGATAGGGATGGGTGGTCTTTGAAGTCACGAGCTGGCTGGGCCTGCCCAGGAAGTGAGTGCAGAGGAAGGGTGGGCTTAGCTGGAGGCCGTAGCTCCCTCCTGATTTTACTGCCCCATATCAATTTCATGCCTCAAGGCTCTTACTTGAAACCACTAACAAAAATGCTTATTTATTTATTTTGAGAAAGAGAGAGAGAGAAAGGAAAGGGAAGAGAGAGAGGAAGAGAGAGAAACCCAAGCAGGCTCCGTGCCGTCAGCACAGAGCGGAATGCGGGGCTTGAAACCACGAACCGTGAGATCATGACCCGAGAAGAAACCAAACGTGGGATGCTTAACTGACTGAGCCACCCAGGTGCCCCCAAAGCACTTTTTCCCTTTTAGATTCTACTTTATTTGGCAAAACTCCGAAACTAACCACCACTTCACATCCTCCCACCTCCTGCTCTCCGAAGAAGCCAGCTCCATAGAGTCAAAAAAGCTGTGGCTTGGGGGGTGGGGGTCATCCACCATCTCCAGGTTTCACAGTCAGGCAGCCCATGGCCTGTGGCCAGGCCTGCAGACCCAGAGCTCTCAGCGGCAACAGAAGGAAGCAAGCTCCCACTTCCTGCCGTCTGTTATCCCCAGAGCTACCGGAGATTCCAGCAACTTGACACCAGCCCAACCCCTCCCCTCTGAAACCTTTGTTGTGTCTGCACAGCCTGCAGAAGAGTGTGCAGAAGAGTGTGTGGGCACCTTTGTCCCCTGCGATCTGCCCCGGCCTGTCCTTCCACCCTCTGTTGTGTCCCACGTCCACCCTCACTCTGCATGTGAGCAAAGCAGAGTGAGGTTCTGTCACTCTCCTTACCAGTCCTGGTCTCCATGGTTCTTCTGGGAGAACCACTCCCTTATCCAGCGTTATACAACACAGGTGTAGCCACCGTGCTAAAGGCGTGAGAAGAGTCTAGAGAGATGTAAATCATTGCAGGGCAGCGATGTCCAGGTTTTAGAAATATTCCCTCATGATGTTGAAGAAGGGGTTGGAGATGTGATCGGAGACCTGCTGTGGCTTTGCAGTCTGGTGGCTGCCGGGTTGCGGGACGGGGTGGTTCGATCACATAGGACTGTGTTAGGGAGATGCAAAAAGGGGGAGTGGGTGAGTTGAGTTTTAGCTTGACTGGGAATGAGGAGAATAGGACTGGGGAGAGCAGGAGACCAGCTGGTATTGTGGCCCTGTCATGTGCGCATGTTCCCAGCAGTGCTACAGATGCCTTGGGGATGTCTGAGTGGACCCCTGAGCCACCTCCCAACAGGAGATGGCGTCCTAGGGAACACCTTAAGCAGGGCGCCCAGGGCACCTATGGCTTTGGAGGGGCAAGTCGCTTTCTCTTGCTTATGCCAAGTCAGATCGACTGATAATGCCTGCCTGGGGTGCAGCTTGGAGGTCAGGTCTCAGGTGGAACAATGTGGTGATCGCTTAGTTATGTCTACCAGGAGTGTGTGTGGCTGCGGTTGTGGGTCTGTCTGCTCCTGGAGGCTGTTTCTGCAGTGACAGAGGGTGTTTGGACTGTAGGAGCCCCTGGCATTCCTCACACACCTGTGCAGGCTTGTGCTGCAAGAACCAGATAACCACTGAATTAGATTTGGCTTGAAATGAACCGACTTAAGTGCAAAAATAACCAAATTGAATAATTTTTTAAAGAAAAGTCACAGATTTTCTCTTCATGCTTTAGAGGTGACCCTTAATATTGTTGTGGTCTGTTTTATATGATGGAGTCAGTTACACAGAAGCCTCTAAAGAAATGAAAACAAAGCATCTGAGAGAAAAAAATATACAAAGTAGCAGCAAGGGAGTAAAGAGCCTTATAAATGTAAGGACTTGTTATGCATTGCTTGAGGCAAACCAGTTCAGCCATGATGCTAACAGTCACCGAACAGACTTCCTTAGGGCTCTTCCTCCTATGAAGTTCCTCCTCTTGGAACCTGAAGACAGCCTCTGAAGATGAGCTTTGCCTGACCTGGATGAAGGTTTTGCTGGTGAGGGCAGGCTGCCGGCAGGGCCGTGTGACCATGTAGGACCCATTGTCCATCATGTCGATGGCCAGTTCATCCATCAGAAATCCAGCTCGTGAAAAATTGGCTGTGTTTCCAACTGTGTGAGTTGGCCTCACATGAGGAGGCCAGTCCAGTCACTGAAAATGATTTTGGCTTCTGGGTACCTTGCTGTTGATGGGCTCAGCAGGGAGGTCTCCTTGGGAAATCATATCAAGGTCAGGAGCAGTTTAGTGAATGCAGTATCAGAGTATGTATTTCATTCCATTCCTGTCCACTTTCGGTGAGTGAGTGAGTGAGTGAGTGAGGAGTGAGCACACATGGAATGGGAGCCATGAAGGTGGCCCGTAAGCATTGGCAAGCCAGGGACTGAGCATGCTCCGGGCAGCTCTGATCATGTCCCTGCTCCCAAGAGGAGACATTCCTTATTTCCTCCCCAGTCCCTCTCCTGACCTCTGGGTTCTGATTACATCCAGATCACAAATGCTTCTGGGTGCTAATCACTTTGCAAAATTTTGCTTCTTCTTCTTCTTCTTTTAAATATTTATTTATTTTTGGGAGAGCGCAAGTGGGGGAAAGAGCAGATAGGAGGACAGAAGATCCGAAGCAGGCTCTGTGCTGACAGGCTGACAGCAGCGAGCCGATGTGGGGCTTGAACTCATGAACCGTGAGATCATGACCTGAGCTGAAGTCGGACGCTTGCACCAACTGAGCCACCAAAGTGCTCCCCAACCCAATCCCGCTTTTTAAAAAAATATTTATTTTTGGGAGAGCACAAGCAGGGGAGGGGTAGAAGGATTTTGCTTCTTTGGATTTCTTCCAAAGAGGTGTCTTTCCAGTTATTTCCTATTTTCTTTTGTAAAGAGGTAAAAAGTTATTGACAGTAAAGTACACATAATTTTTCCTGCATTTGATAGAAATAGGCTATAAATATTCATTGTTAATAAGCATCCAAAAAACTTCTGGATTGACTGACAATTTAAGAACCTTCAGGGGCGCCTGGGTGGCGCAGTCGGTTAAGCGTCCGACTTCAGCCAGGTCACGATCTCGCGGCCCGTGAGTTCGAGCCCCACGTCAGGCTCTGGGCTGATGACTCAGAGCCTGGAGCCTGTTTCCGATTCTGTGTCTCCCTCTCTCTCTGCCCCTCCCCCGTTCATGCTCTGTCTCTCTCTGTCCCAAAAATAAATAAATGTTGAAAAAAAAAAATTAAGAACCTTCAAGAAGAGGCCTTGAGTCACTGTTCTGGCTTCTGTATATACTCAGTTGACCAAAGAATAGGATTGATAGTCACACACTACACTCAAAGTTAGTGTCTCTACTTTGTAGGGGGCCCCTTGTTCCTGTGTGTACATTGGTGTCAGCAGTTTGCTGGCCTGGCCGTACCCTTGAAACTGTAGGGCTTCTTTTGGGTACACATCAGGGACAGTTCCTCTGGTGTTATGGTCTGGGTCCAGTTGGGAGGTAGAAACCACACAGTGATTAAAACAGGGAAAGTTAATTATTAAGAATATTAAACTATGGGGTGCCTGGGTGGCTCAGTTGGTTGGGCATCTGACTTTGGTTCAGGTCATGATCTCACAGTTCATGAGTTCGAGCCCTGCATCAGGCTCTGTGCTGGTGGCCCAGAGCCTGGATCCTGCTTCAGATTCTGTGTCTCCCTCTATCTCTGCCTCTCCCCCGTGTACACTCTCTCTCTTTCAAAAATAAAATATAAAATAAAATAAAATAAAATAAAATAAAATAAAATAATTAGTAAACTGTGATGAAAGAGTATTTATAGGATATGTGAAAACTCTCCATGGTACTCCAGGGCTGAGGGAGAGTATCCAAGGAAGGACAAACTTGAATGGGGTGTAGACCCTGTTGGAGAAGGTGTAGTTGATTGCACTAGATGCCAGAGAAGCTTGCTGGTTTAGCTGGTCCTTGGTTGCCGGACAAATAGGAAGCAAGGCTTCAGAGTTGAGGTGGGGTGAGTGAACTGTGGGTGGTGCGAGTGTGCGGTGGGAGGGGACACCAGTGCAGACAGGAGGCCTGGAGCCCAAGTGTCTCTGTCCAGAAGGCTGTACCGTCATGAGGACCATAGGAGAGAAACCTGAGGAGGCAGTGAGCGGAGGAAATCGTGGTGCCAGTGTGGGCGGGAGGCCAGAAGGGCCTGATGTCTGTCCCGAGAGGGGCTGCAGGGGGGCAACAAGGGGTAGGCTGTGCAGGGGCTGTAAGGTTGCTGGGAGATAGAACATTCTGGCTGTGGGGCTGGATGTCCTCACCCCATACCCCAGCCCCCAACCCTGTACCGCCTTCCTCCTGCACTGTCCCTCCAGCACCCTCTGCTGAGAAAGCTTAGTTGGGGTGGGTGGATGTGCCCTTAAAGGTGAGGTGGCAGGTGCAGGTTGAGAAGGGCCGGGTCCTTCAGCATCCCTCTGCCTGGGCCCCAGCTCCTGGACATTCTACTGAACTGACCCCCGATGGGCCCTGGCATCTATAAGGCTTTCATAGCTCCCCTGTCCCCTGTGGTTTCAAAGTACAGGCAGGACCCAGGTCTGAGCCCATCTCTGCTCCCTGAGGGAGGCACCTCTTGGCTCGTAATCCCTCCATGTGTTCATTTGTGTGTCTCACTCGGCTGTGGCCTATGAGCATTTTGAAGGCAGAGGTTTTTCATGCTCTTTGTGTATCTGTTGCCCATACCGTCCTTGGCCAGTGGCAGCCTTTCCACAACTTCTGCTCACCTACCAGGCCTTGGTTCCCCCGAGTCAGTGGAGTTACTGGTGTCCCCAGGCTTATCTCACAGTCAGCCCCAGAACCTCACTGACTCCATCTGTGAGAGCTGATTTTCTAGATTTTCTCAGGGTCTAGTTTTTACTTGCCAAAGGAGGCAAGGAGGAAAATTAGTCTTGGAGAGGATGGCTGTGGGGCATCCATATTTGTCCTGGAGCACTTGAGCAGCTGACATGTAGGGTGGGTGTTTGTCAACTCGAGTTCTTCTCTGGGAGTTCGTCTACAGACTGAAAGGGTTCTACGGAGTCGCCACTTAATACGGTGGGACGGCTTCAAGCCCATTGTAAAGCTAATCCAGAGGGACGTATGATTCTGCCCGTTTGGATTTATAACCATCTTTGCCTTGGCAGGCTATAACAGGAACTTTCATAGCCATTTCCAGATGGGAACAGTCCACCTCTTTGAGACAATCCAGTTGTCCTCTCTGGAATGTAGTGTGGGCGGGAGGGGGAACAGAATCCTTTGTCTTTGTTTGACAAACCCTATCTGAGCAGTTCTCATAGTGTGGTCCTTGGGCCAGCAGCTTCAGCAACACCTGGGTAGTGGTTAGACGTGCAAATTGCCCCAGTGCCAGGGGTCCAGAAACTCTTGGGGGTGGGTCCCAGCATTCTGTATTGTGAGAAGCCCCCTGGATGGCTCTCCATGCTCCTGTTTGAGAACTGCTGCCCTACCCAATGGTCAGACTGGATGCATGATGCCTTAGTGTTCCACGGGTCCAGTTTGTGCTTTCTTTTCTTTTTCTTTCTTTAACTTCCAAGGCTTTATCCCTACCCATCCCTCCATTCTTCAGGTGGGCCTTTTGAAATCATACCCATATTGCTGGCCACAGTCAGATATTACTTCCTTCCTGGTGCCTTGCCTGACTCCACCCACCCCCCAAGAGAGGTGCTCTTTGCTTCCTGATGGGACTTGCTCAGCCTTTTCCCTCTCCATCCCTCTTCCTTCCCCCTTCCCACCTGCTTTCCCCCCTCCCCTTTACCTCTCTCCCTGTGTCTCTGTCCCTCTCTCCGACATTCACTGCATGTGGTCTTCTCATGGAAACACCAGTATCAGTGGGCTCTTGTGAGAGATGCAGAATCCTGGTCCTGTCCCACCTGGTGAATTGGAACCTGCATTTCACAAGATCTGTAGATGATTCCTGTGTACTTTAAGGATTAGGAGGCACTGATCAAAACCACTCTGAGTGTACTAAAAAAAATTATTTTTTTACTGATCACATTTGTAATAATACGTTCATAAACAAACAAACACCAAACACAGAAAACCCTGAGACTGACACTGATGTGAGCAGACTCTTTGGGGGTCATTATTCATGTACCTGTTCCACCTGTGTTCAGGAGGAGCTATATTCAGATAACCTGTTTTTGAGGCAGGCGTCATGCTTTAAACAACAGCTAACACGATGTCTTGCGTAAAGCAGGGGTTCAGTAACTATTTAAGGACACAAAAGAAGGGATTTAAGAGTTCTCTACTACTGTAAGGTATTGTCTCCTTTCTAGAACTTGGAGTCTCAGTGTATTAAAAAGGTAGATTAAGGCTGTTTTTAGCTGAGCTTTTCATGCTTCTAAATCTTGGTGCAATGGCCAGAATGCCTGTCTGAAACCCCCATGGCTGGCTTTCGCCAGGGACAGTGAAGCTTGGTGAAAAGCTGTCTCGTGCAGCTCCCAGGCATGGTTGAGATGCTCTTTTCCAGGAAACCCACTCTCTGACCTACTCGGAGAACTATAACTGATAACATGATTGTAGGTTTTCCTAGAATTCTCCAGTGGGAATGAGACAGGAGTGGGGTTGGGGAGAGAGGGAATCGTTCAGCCTGCCACTCTGGCTCAGAGCCTAGGGACTAATTTAATTAATCCTGTACAGAACTCCAACAGCTGGTGAGAGGCAGTCTGAAGCATTCCAGAATCCACCTTTAGCCCATTCATCCTAGCACCCCTGGCTGCATGCCCTGTCTTTAAGGAGCTGTGCCTGAGGCCTGTCCCCACCCTCCTTGGCCCTGGGAGCAGTTACAAGTCTCCAGGGCCGTGTGTGGGCTCATGGATGCCCACGGGAGTCACCTAGTAGAAGTAGCAGTGACCTTAGAGTCATAACCCCAAGGTTCTAGTCTTGTCCAGCATTTCATTTTAGCCCACTCTGTCCTGTTTGGCCAGCTTTGCTAGAGCCGTATCAGGGAGATGCCCAGATTGCTTCATGTAGATGCTGTGGGACAGACACATCACCGTTCTTGTCCTTCAGGCGGGCAGAAACTGGGGTGCTCCTGTGCTCCTTACAAACCTCTGTTACTACGGAGTGGTGGCTCTGAAGGGGTCAGTGCAAGGGGCCTTAAGCGTGAGTGGCTCCTGCCTTTTCGGCCATTACCCCCCATGAGGGCTCATGAAGGTGTGTGAGACCAGGTGTGTGCGCGCACACGACGGTCTGGGCATCTTGCTGCAGGAATAGCATAAGTGTCGGTGGCAACCTTACGCATTCACACACATCTGGTGCTCCAGCGTCTGCCTGGCCAGAGCGCTGGCCAGAGAAGCCAGAGCGCTTCTCCTAAGCATCTGGGAGCGATTACTCTCCGCCAGAACCATACTGTGAGGTGGGCATATGAAGCTCGCATTTAGGTGAATTAAAAAAGTAAGCAGCAAATGTGCTCATGTATGCTCCTCTGTGAAAATGGTAGGCATGAGGTTTTGTTTTCCATAAACACCAGAGTCCCTTTACCTAAGTGCCCCATCAGAAGGGGACCTGAGTGGAGTCCTGTCACAGACGTGCCACTACTTATAACTGAAGCCACTGGAACTGTTTTCGGGACCTGAAGAAAATTGTGATTTTGATTTTTTTTTTTTTTTAAAGTCAGCACCGTAGTATGCTTTTTAGCTTCAGAGTATCTCCAGATGCCAAATGATGATGACTGACGACAGGTCTGAAGCTACAGATTCAAAATTTCAAAGTGGATTTTCACTCACCAGAAAACATATACTACGTTGAACATTTTCATTGATTCCAAAAGCTTGATCCTGAACCATCTTAGATTAAAAATTACTTTTGTATCATCGGGCACCGGGGTGGCTCAGTTGGTTAAGCGTCCGACTTCAGCTCACGTCATGTTCTCTTAGTTCGTGAGTTCGATCCCTGAGTTGGGCTCTGTGCTGACAGCTCAGAGCCTGGGGCCTGCTCTGGAATCTATGTCTCTCTACCCCTCCCCTGATTGCACTCTCTCTCTCTCTCTCTCTCTCTCTCTCTCTCTCTGTCTTAAAAATAAATTTAAAAAATGTTAAAAAAATTGCTTTTATATCAAAGGTAAGATTCTCCAGACTCTCAAATGAGCTAACTTAGAATGTAGCTGGAGTCATGTACTGATGATTTTTATTTTCGGTTTCATAAATGTACAACCTGCATAAAGCAGGAGTGCCCCAAATGCCCCAGACCTGGCCATGGAGATAGCTCTGCTCCAGGCTGCGATATAATGTGAGGAATCCCAGAAGAGGTGATGATTTTTCTTTACAAACATTTATCAAACACTAGTTAAACATGACAACACGTTTGGGGCTTTTTTAGGGAATATTTACTTGAAGCATATGGCATCACGAATGGAAGTTTTTCCACTTTTGCTCTCCCCTGCATGTGGCTGTTTGGAAGGTTGGCCTTCAGTGTCCAGAGGCTCCAGGAGAGATGGGTCTGCGAGTCTTGTGGTCTCCGGCTCAGGAGCAAGGGCAGTGTTTTTTTGTTTTTTAATTAAAAATGGACAAGTTGTAATTTAGAAATACATGAATGCCTGTGGATTTTTAAATTGGGTTTAAAAAAGTGGTGGCAAGGAGTACAGGGACCAGGCTTTAATGACAGCCCTCTCTGGCCCTATACTTTATCACATGAGGTCTGGGGGGAGGCAGGGCTCTTGTAACCGGGGCATCAGGCATCTCATGATGAGGCTTCCTGTTTGCCATGGTGACAGAAAAGACGAAACAGGGGAGCAGTGGATGCTGACTTGGGGACCTGGGATGCTGAGGATGCTAACGGCAGCACGAACCTCAGTGAGCCAGTAAAAAGTAGAGTGTCTTATTGCGGGGTTCCAGCTGATCACCATACCAGGGCTGTCTGGTCACATAGTTAATGAATTGCTAAGGGAACAGAGTAGAGCCACAGAGTCTGCTGGTCTCACACTGCTGATTTTGAAACCCTCGGGTTGTTGAGAATGTGTCAGGCGGCGAACACTAGTGTTCCGCACAGTTAAAACTAAACGAAGAAACTGCACGTTGAATCACAGAGTCAATCTATTTCCTTTTTGAGGAAAAAGGACCTTTGAGTCACCTGAGCCGGGGTCCAGACTGGTGTTGGGAACGAGTCGGGTGGGCAGGTAGCCTGGGGGATCAGAAGAGCGTGTACCCCGAATGAAGGATGTGTGCTGCTCAGCCCAGCCTCCCTGGCCCGGGAAGGGATGTTCCAGGGTTTCTGGATCCTCCCATTCTTCAAGAGAAGCCGGAAACCTGGACTGTTATGTACAACCTCCGTTGTACACATTTGGCAATTAACCAAAAATATTTGAAAATGCCATGCAGGCCAAGACTGAGCGCAGTGGTGAGCTGATGTCCGCCCGTCTCCCTCGTTTTACAGACAGTGCTAACCGGCTGGCCCCAGATTTTGCTGCTGGTGTGGCAGCAGCCCAAGACCCGGAGACCCAGTTTTGTATCTCTGTGGCTGATTTTCTTTTCTCCCCATGGGCCACTTTCTGGGGGTGCTGTGGAGTGACTAGAGTATTCAGGGTTTCCTAGCTGGCAGGCTGCTCACCCTCTAGTGTTCTTGAAAGCTCTTCCTAGAAGTCACGGTCATGGCCAACTGGACCTCCCCTGAGGCGTGGCTTCTGCTCCTGGGTGTTCATGGCATGCACACCAGGTAGGGCTGGATTCTTGGCCCATCTGTGTGTTTTCCTAGGAATCAGTGGACCTTCTTTGGGGCATGGAGTTAATACCCCCATACTTGGACCCAGACACATACTGGCTCAGCATGAAGAACACCACGCACAAATGTGGTGGAGTAGGAAGGAGGTGCTGACGACTGGACGAAGAGGGAAAAGTTCCCCAAATCCAAATGGATTGGGACCCCCTTCCTGCTGAGTTTCTACTCTTGGTCCTCAGCCTAACCAAGACTTCCATCCACCGCCTGCATCCCAACCCCGGGGGCTAACGTGGTCATGTGGCACATGTTCTGAGTAGTGTTCTAGGCTCCCACATCAGATCACTGTTTGTGGGAAACGAGCAGTGTTCTGGGCCCTGCCACCCGGACCCTCAGAATTAGAATATTGGAGTGTGACCCAGCACTCCCTTTCAGACACATGTTCCAGGAGGTTTCTTATACACACAGAAGTTTACGAATGACTCTTCTAGGGACGGCAGAGGCGCTGGGCAGTAGGGTCCTGTGAATCTAAGTCACGCTCTGTAGGCCCCACCACACAGGAACACCAGCGGGTCAGAGCAGCAAGGGAGTCAACCGGCCCTTTCCGGCCCACAGCCCAGAACCCAGGGGGCAGTGGTAAGTCATGGTCCCAGGAATGCCTTCATTGGTGCGTGACCAGTGTTGTCACGCAGGGCCCTGCACTTGGGGTTTAATGCTCTGCTCTAAAAAAAAATATATTTTTTTATGTTTATTCATTTATGAAAGACAGAGAGAGACAGAGCACAAGCAGGGGTAGGGCGGAGCGTTAGGGGGACACAGAATCCAAAGCACGCTCCAGGCTCTGAGCCGTCAGCACAGAGCCCGATGTGGGGCTCGAACCCACAAACTGTGAGATCATGACCCGAGCTGAAGTCGGACACTCAACCGACTGAACCACCCAGGTGCCCCTAAAAAAAATACTTTTTAAGACACTTTTGAAATTCTTAATATGTCTTTCAAATGAAGGCTAATGGGACAATGGAGCTTAGAGCCTCTGCTCATATGCGGTCTTATCTGCCTCTACCTCCCCAGGTGGTCTTATCTGTTCTCTGCTGTGGGCTCCCACTCCACCCCACCCTGCCTGCCTGGTGATTTCCACTGCCCTCCACCCCAGCAGGAGCCTGAGTGCAGGCCCATGACCATGTGCTGAGTTGTGGGGGTGAGGCTGTGGGTGCTGGTGAGGGTCTACACTGCCCAGTAAGTACCCCTGAGCCTGAAGAAGTGCAATGAAAATAGAAGAGAAACAAAACAAAACAAAACATCACGACACCATGACAGGTTAGAAGACAGACTGCTGAGAAAGGAGAAAGGTTTTTCTCTGCTTTTTGAACTTGGGACCCCACATTTTCAGTTTTCACTGGGCCTTGTAAATCCTATGGTAGGCCTGGATGACCGTAGTTACAAATCATATTCTTAGTGGATTTATTTTGCTGGTGGCTTACATTAGTGAAATAATATGTTCCTTCCCTTGGTCTCTGTGTTCCCATTTTATCAACTCTTCCTGCTGATTGTAATACTCAAAGTCTTCCGTATGTTGTCAAATTTCTTTATATCATACATTCCAATCTTTTTCTTTCAGTGAATGTGAATCAAAGAAATTTTGAACAGCAAAGCATTAATAAGTTAAAAATTCCCTTGTAAGTTTTATGTAAGAGTTTCGAAGATTTTAAAGAGAATCTGTGAAAGCTATAATCTTTGCGTGGTTTATCTAATTATTAAGTGTTCCATTTCAGCTGCTTGCATTTGGTTATGCGGTTTAGCTATTCCAGAGTGCTTTGCACTGCCTCACCTGGGCAGGCCAACCTAGCATGGTGCACTTGGAACACAGGTTGTGCTCAGGGAATACAGAAGGAAAAGTGTGAGAATTGGATGTGCCCGTGTCTTGGCAAAATGTTTTAATTTTTATTGTTTGAAGGGATAAGCAGCTGATAACACCAGGCCTGCTTATCTTCAGATAGAAGTTGTTACAGTCTGTGTCTCAGGGACCACTTTCTTTAAAAAAAATTTTTTTTAACTTTTGATGTTTTTATTTATTTTTGAGACAGAGAGAGACAGAGCATGAGCAGGGGAGGGGCAGAGAGAGAGGGAGACACAGAATGGGAAGCAGGCTCCAGGCTCTGAGCTGTCAGCACAGAGCCCGACGTGGGGCTTGAACCCACGAATTGTGAGATCATGACCCTAGCTAAAGTCGGACGCTTAACCGACTGAGCCACCCAGGTGCCCCATCTTTAAAAAATTTAAAACAAAATTATTTATTTATTTTTTGAGGGAAAGACAGAGTGCAAGTGGGGCAGGAACAGAGAGAGAGGGAGACACAGAATCTGAAGCAGGATCCAGGCTCTGAGCTGTCAGCACAGAGCCCGATGTGGGGCTCGAACCCACGAACCGTGAGATCATGACCCTAGCTAAAGTTGGACACTCAACCAACTGAGCCACCCAGGTACCCCTCAGTTGACCAATTGCTACTTGGGATGGGCTTCTCCTGGTGTTCCTCTCATCCCTCCACTACTCTCTCTCAGTCTCCTTGTCTTTGACTCAATCTCTAAATGTTGGAATTCGGAGGGCTTACTCCTGTGCCTTTCTTTCCAACTCACTCTATATTCTCTTGTAGCTAAGAACATAGGCTCAGAATCAGGCTGTCTGGGTTCAGTTGCTACCACTGGATTCGGTTGGCAATCTTGGCCAAGCTGTTTGGTGAAGTTACAGTTTTCTGTGAACTTGTGCTCCATGGTTTTACATGTTATAAAGTAAGAACAGTAATAGTACCTTCCCCATAGCTGGTGTGAAGATTAAATAATTCATCTTAATTCATGTCAAGTGAATAGTAAATGTTTTTAGCTACTAAAGGTTAGGTGTTTGGGCTTCTGCTTTTGACTATAATGAACTAGCTTCTGGCAGACCAGTACTCCTATCCAGAACAACCAGATAAGGCAGACAAAACATCTCCTTGAAGGCCCCAGAGAGGTTTTAAGGCAGCCAGGACTTGGGAAGCCAAGATCCCAGAGAGGAAGGAGAGTCATTGAGGTCAGAGTCAATGAGTCTGACATGCTTTTCACCTTGATGCACTTACCAGTTCATCAGTGGCAGGTGCAGAGACTATGAAGGCAAGCAGAAAGTGACTGAGAGGAGGCTGGGAAGTCAAGGAAAGCCATGAACAGTTTCTTAGTGCTGAGGAGAAGAAAACAGAGCCCAGAGCTTATGGAAGTAGATGGATCTTAATAAACACTCCGTGTATTCAGTCAAGACTGAAAGATTACTCCTAGAAGTAAGGGTTAACTGAAAACAGATTAGGCCTACCAAGACAGAAACCCAGTTCTGAGTGAGCTCCATCCTTAATTGGATTAAGGTCATCTACTCCTGCAGCTTGCCAGAGCCTAGGAAAATCGTCTCTGGAGAAAGATATCACCCAGAGACTTAAAGTTTCTTCATAAAAAATGATTGCAGTCAATAAAATATACAAAGTATATCCAGACATGGGTCATAGAAATATCTGTATGTGTGATACAGATCCTAGAGTTATCAGATATGTTCATTAAAACAATTGTGATAAATACACTCAAGAAAATAGGCAGGATGGAGAATTTTAACCAAACCAAATACAGCAGGGGTATATAATATAAAGAAGCAAGTAGAAATTATAGAAATGAAAAATAAAACAGTTAAGAACAGAGTAGATGAGTTCAACTGAAGATTAGGCACATGTGAAGAGAAAGTCAATGGCCTGGAATAGCTCAATAGAAGACATTAAGAGCAATTTGTGGAGAGCAAAAAAGGGAAAATTCAGAAAAGAACCTAATAGGCGTATACTACACAGATCTAAGATACATGCATTGAAGTCCCAGAATGGGAGAAGAAGGAAAATGAGACGGAAGCAACATTTGAAGAGATAATGATGAAGATTTTCCAAGACCAAAAATGATAACAGGCCACAAGTTCTGGAAGTGCTATAAACCTCAGATAAGATAAATACAAGGTAAACCACGCATAAGCACTTCATATTAAAATTGATGGAAATTAAAGACAAAGAGAACATTAAATGCAGCCTGAGAAAAATAGACTCTCTTAGTTACAGAGAGGGAAGGAGGCAAACCATAAGAGACTCTTAAATACTGAGAACAAACTGAGGGTTGATGGGGGGTGGGGGAAAGGGTAAAGTGGGTGATGGGCACTGAGGAGGGCACCTGTTGGGATGAGCACTGGGTGTTGTATGGAAACCAATTTGACAATAAATTATATATATATATATATATAAAAAGAAAAATAGATTCTCTTTAAAAGAACAACAGTAAGATTGGCATCTGATGTTTCAACTGTTACTGGAGTAACAGTTTGCTAGTACTCCAAGAATTCTGTATCCTTCAAAAATATCTTCCCAAGTGAAAGTTATATGGTAACCAAAAGTATCAAGAACAAAAGAAAAAACAAATTGTATTTTATTAAAATTAAAAGCATTTGTGCTTCCAAGGATATCATTGAGAAAGTGAAAAGACAACCCATGGTTTGGGAGAGCATTTTGCAAATTGTATCTCCAAAAAAGGACTTGTATCCAGAATATATAACTCAACAACAAAAAGACAGTCCAATAAAGAATGGGTAAAGGATTTGAATAGCTATTTCCCCATGGAAGATCCACAAATGACCAATAATAAATACATAAAAAGATGCTCAGGAAACACAAATCAAGCCCATGAGATACCACCTCATACTCATTATGATGACTAGAATCTAAAAGAAAACAAGTGTTGGTGGAAAACAAGTGTTGGCAATTGGAACCTTCATGCATTGCTGGTGGGAAGGTAAAATGGTGTAGCCTGTTTGGAAAACACTCTGACAATTTCTGAAAAAGTATACTCAAGAGAAATGAAAACATGTGTCTATATAAAAAGTTACACACAAATGTTTGTATTAGTATTGATAGTAGCCAAAAAGTGGAAAGAATCCAATGTCCATCAACTGAAGAATGAATAAATCAGATTTGCCATATCCGTACAATGGAGTATTATTTAGCAATAAAGGGAAGGCAGTACTGATAAATGCTATAATAGGGATGAATCTTAAAGACTTTACCCTCAGTGAAAAAAGCCAGCCACAAAAGACTACATATTGTGTGATTCCGTTTATATGAAAGGTCTAGAATAGGCAGATAAATCCATAAATCTTTTTAAAAATTTTTTTTTTACATTTATTTATTTTTTAGAAACAGAGTGAGACAAAGCGTGAGTGGGGGAGGGGGAGAGAGAGAGGGAGACACAGAATCCGAAGCAGGCTCCAGGTTCTGAGCAAACGGTCAGCACAGAGCCTGATGCGGGGCTCGAACCCACAAACTGTGAGATCGTGACCTGAGCTGAAGTCGGACACTCACCCGACTGAGCCACCCAGGCACCCCAATCCATAAATCTTTAAGACAGAAAGTAGATTAGTGGTTTCTGGGGGCTAGATGGGAGTGTGATTGTGGGAATGACGAGTTACTGCTCATGGATATGTGGTTTCTTGTTTGGGTGATGAAAATATTCTAAAATTGTTGTGATGGAGGCATGAGGCTGTGAATGTACTAGAAGCCAGGGAATTGTACACTGTGAGTTATATGGTATGTGACTTACGTCTCAATAAAGCAGTTACCCTAACAATGGAGGTAATGTAAGGATGTTTCTAGACAGTAGGAACTGAAGATATTTGTTGCCAGCATACTTTCACTAATGAGGTACTAAAGAGAGTTCTTCAGGCAGAAAGAAATTGTTACAGATGGGAGCACAGAACGGCAGGAAGGAATGAAGTGTGAGAGAAGAGGTAAATACGTGGGTAAATTTCAATGAATATTGACTGCTCAAAACAATGCTATGTCATGGGGTTCAAAATACATTTCTCAGTATCTCAAAAGGTCTAGACCATACTAAAATAGTCTAGTGCCCTTAAATTGGGAAGTGATAATGCTCATTTTTAGTAGGTTACTTCTGATTTCAGGAAGCCATGTGATCATCTGTAGGGCAAATTACTAAAATAATAAATAAGGGGGCAGCTAAGAATGAATGGAATAATAGAAAAGAAATTGAAAGGAAATATGGAATAATAAAGAATAGTAGATTAACCCAAAATAATGGCAAAAAAGGAGGAAAAAGGAAACTAGAACATATAGATTTGAACGTAAATATAAGCAATCACTTTAGGTTAACAGACTTTGATTAAATACTTGCATTAAAAAACTAAAATCACTAGGGGCACCTGGGTGGCTCAGTTGGTTAAGCGTCCAGCTTCAGCTCAGGTCATGATCTCATGGTTCCTGGGTTCAAGCCCCGCGTCGGGCTCTGTGCTGACAGACGGGAGCCTGGAGCCTGCTTCGGATTCTGTGCCTCGTCTCTCTGCCCCTCCCCTGCTCGTGCTCTGTCTCTCCATCTCTCTCTCTCTCAAAAATAAAAGTAAACATTAAAAAAAAAAAAAAACTAAGATCATCAGATTGGATTAACAAAACTCATGTTCTTCTTAAAAGAGACACATCTTAAATATACGGGCCCCAAATGTTGTAAGTAAAACACTGGAAGAAGATAAGCCACGCGGCACTAATGTCAGAGAAGTGGTGTGGCTGTCCTGGTAACAGATGGTGCAATGTTTAAGGTGAGCAACATTACTGGAGAAAAGGAGGAAATCTCATACTGCTCAGATTGTCAGGTCACTAGGAAATACCAATCAATCAATCAATCAATCAATCCAATGTTGATTGAATTAAAAGGAAAAAAAGAAACATTCACAGATAGTTAAAAGCAACGTGGAGAGAAATCTGAGAATCCCGCGTAACAAACATGTAGCTGTTGAGGACATGTCTTTTCCATTTACCGGGCCATAAAATGAGTTTCAAGAAATTTCAAAGAATTGAAATCAGAGTATATTTGCTGACTGCAGAGAAATTAAGCTGGAGATAAGCAATAAAAAAAAAAAATACTTGAAAATCCTTAAATATTTGGGAAGTATAACACATTTCTAAATAACCCATGGATCAAAGAAGAAATCCCAGTGGAATTTAGAAAATACTGTGGACTGGAGAGAGTGAAAATAGGGCATATCAGATATTGTGGGCTGTAGCTAAACCCGACTTAGAAGAAAATTAGAGTCTTAAATGCACCTAGCTGAAAAGAAGAAAGACTGAAAATTGTTAAGATTTTAGATGTTAGAACAAGCAGCATATTAAACACAAAGAATGTAGAAGGAAGGAAATTATTGAGATTAAAAAAACCAAAATGGTGGAAAAGCAACATAATGAAACCTTGGTTCTTTGAAAAGACTAATAGATGAATGAGGGTCCTCTCCTAAACTGTTAGAGAAAAACGGGAGGAAAGCACAAATTAGCAATATCAGGAATGAAAAGGGGATAGCATTGCAGATCTTGAAGACACAAAAAGCTGTAATCTTTAGGTACACCAGTGGTTTGTGAGATTTCATCTGCCATGTTTGTATTTAGGCCCAAACCTCCCAAAATTGATTTCTCTACTCAGCACCTCTACTTGTTTTAGACATGTTAACAGAAATCCCAATGTTATCCTGTCTCCCTGCCCCCAAGAGCTTTTTGTCTAATGTTTCTCATGTTTGTGAAAGGTATCACCAATATATATTAATTTGCTCCAGCAGGAAACTCAAGATTTTGCTTCTCTCTGTTGGATACACCACACCTAATCAATCCCCATGTCTCTCTGGCTTTTCCTTCTCTCTTCCCTCTCTTGGCCTAAATCAGCCCTCTCCCTTCTCCTCTGTCCATCACCACAGCTTCCACCACTGTCCATCACCCCTTCAAATTGCCCCCCAATTCCTGCAGTGGCATTTTCACTTGTCTTCTCCCTTCTGTCCCCACACTGCAAAGCTGGTCCTGCGGGCATCCATTTACAACCCTTTCACGGCTTCTTGTTTTCCTAGAATCAAGTCTAAAATCTCCTGTGGCCAGGACGACTCCTCTTCCACAGTCCTGGCCTTTCTTCTTTCAGTGTTCTGACTACTCACACTCCTCCCGAATCAGGGCTTTTGCAAACTTCAGCTCCCTGCTCCCCAAACTTGTCCCGCCATGAAAACAAGAACAGACACAACAAAGGTGACTAACGCATTGTCCTCATTTTCCTGAACTCCCACCAGCTGTTCAGGAACCAGTCCCATCTACAGTGGGTGAGTGCTCCCTGGACTGTCATAATCATGGTTGGCTCCCCGGGTCGTGGCACCATGCCTGGCATGGAGAATGAGCTCGGGAAAGGATTATTAATCTGCATTAGGGAATGGAAGAGTGATAATGGATCAATAATAATCCTGGAATGTAGCGCTGATACGGGTTTTCAAATGGACTGAAGTGAAACAAAACGGAAAAAGGCACCTGTAAACATAAGTAAATATTCCAGCCTCTTCAGGAGAGAAGTGTAATGCGTTCTTGGTTATTTATTTAATGATAAAAAGGTCTTTGAAAATAATTCAAATATTTACCAGATTATCACACCCCCTCAGTTTAAGCTCTTAATGGGAGAAATCTTGCCTTTGTCTTTCTTGTAGACTTTGGCAGAAGCCCTTGCCTTTGGTTAGTGAGCTGTACAGTTTTGTTGACTTAAATAGAAATCGGAGGCTTGATTTGGAAACTGCCTAAATCAATTTCAGGACATTGCTTCTCTTGCTGTAGTTGGTGGCCACAAATAACATAACTTACTAAAGGTTTCTGAGGAAGTAAAATCCAGCCTCTTTCAAAGTAAATATGTTCATATTACTTCATCATCCATATAGGCTGGATCTTCAAAAATATCCTTGTACTTTACCCTAAAACATTTATTAAAATACCTGTGATGTATTTGTTGTTCTGAATAAATTAAATGGGCACCTAGGGATTTAAAAGTTTGAAAAGGATTTGTTGGGGCTGGCCAGCAGGACCTGTTTTCTGATATCACGTAAATCAGTTTCATTTGGCGTTTCTCTAGGAAGACGGGCCAACATTACTTGTATTTTTTAAATATGTAAAATGACATCTTTAGATGAAACCAATCATTTTTCATTGTGAAATGTCTTATATATACAAAGGAATAAATGTGAAAGGTTTGTACAGTCTGAAGGACAATGAAATGCATGCCATGTCCTCGCTATCCATCTTAGGAAATGACAGAGGGCAGCCACAACGTGCGCGCCCCCCCATCTTGTCCCTTTGCAGCGGTCCGTATGGGTTATGGGGGAGCCACAGCCCACAGATGCTTGAATGGCTGAGCCAGGGTTTTGTGCAGGTTTTATTAAGAAATTGTGAAAGGATCATGGGGCACTGCTTATTGGAAAACTCTCTTCCCTAACTTTTTTTGCTTGTCACCTAAGTCCAGTTCCTTGTCTTTGCTGTCTTTGGAAGGAGCCACAAAGTTTAAGGAAGCCACAAGCTTTGTAGCAACAGATGCGACATTTGAGGGCAAAACGGGTGTAGTGCTCTTAGAACTGACCAATGGAAACGTGCTGACGGCCTTTGTACTGCTCTTAGCGCTGGGAGGAGCCTCAAAGTGGGGCATCTAGGGGGCCCACAGTCAACCGTGCTGGAGAGAGATGGGACCCACAGCCACGCTTCATTTCTGAGCCAGTAGTGGGGCCAGCTTTGTGGGTGTGTGTCCAGTGCGGTCAGAAGGGCCCTATGCTTGCAGCTGCCATCTTGAAAGGCTTCATACTTTTCTCTTCGAATGTACATTTTGTACAATGGGATGATGGAACACGCTCTAGAGGCTTGGAACCACAGCTCATGCATCATTTTGCCTTTTGCTGCCCCCTTCCCTCCCTGGGAGGGGTTCACAGCTGACTACTCTCCACTCTCTGATGCTCCAGGCCTTTCCGCCAAGCACCTGCTGTTGTCCTCTGTCCCCGGTAGGGGCTCTAGGAAGGACATGCATGATTTGTGGCATCTGAGGGCTGGGCATGATGGTGGCATTCCTTCATTGAGCTGGCAGTGTCCTGGTGTGTTCTTTGGGCACCTTGGTGGAGTGAGCTTCTCACCCACCACTGGTCTGGGCACTAAGCACTTCAAGTGTGAAGTTTCATTCCCTGGGGGCTGCGTGTCTGCTGTGGGTTGAGGTGGCCGGCTCACGGGAAGAGGAAATTGACCTAAAACAGCAATCATAAGATATTGCTTCTGAGTCTGTGGGTCTACTGGGTGGTTCTTCCAGTTTGGGCCAGTGTGGCTGACACCTGCTGGGCTCTTTTGTGTCTGTCATCAGCTGGTGGGTCATCTGGAGGCTTGCTGATCCCTATTGGCCTCAGTGTGTGGCAGTTGGCAGGATGTCGGCAGGGGCAGCAGGAACAGACAGACATCCCGGAGGCTGGCTAACCCTGGCTTCTTCGTGTGCTGGCAGAGTTCCAAGAGCACTAAGCGAGGACAGCCCCAGGGGAACAAGTATTTTTCAAGTCTCTACTATGTCACATTTGCTACTGTGTTGGCCAAAGCAATACACAGGCCAACCCAGAGTCTACGAGTAGAGAAGGAATCCACCTCTCTATGGAAGGAGCCACAAAATCATCTTGTAAGTGGTGTGGATCCAAGGACGGGAGGAAACCAATGAAATGACATTAACAAATGATATTTTGGGTTTTCTTTATTTTTTTTCTCTTAAAAATCAGTGTATGTGTTCCCGCTTCTGAACTATTACCAAACTTAGCTTCAAGGATAACCCCTTGTGTATATTTATAGAACAGTTCCATGCAAATCTATTTTATTGCCTACACTAAGGATCACTGGAGACCCGCTGCCAAACCCAGGTAATCATTAAGCTCCCCCAGTAATATGCCACTTCGCTGGATTAATGAAAGAAAAGATTATACAGATTGAGACGTGACATCAGCCTTGTTTTAGATGTTTTCTTTCTTTTTTTGTGTTTTTTCCAGGGTGGTGAGTCTGCCTTTTCTTTTTGAATGCACTGTCTCTGTAGGAATAATCCAAAGAACCCGAGTGACCTTGGGCCACCTGTCTGTAAGGCGTGGAGGGCCTGTTTTAATGGTTTGTCAAGGTGGAGTGACACAAAATTCCAGGGTATTTGGAAGGGCCCCTCTTGTGGCTCTGTGAGTGACTTCCTCCTGAGCACCCCGCCTGCCCTCCCCCCCCCCCCCCCCCCAGAATCCTGGCCACAGATTTATAGCCTGCAGTCCGATCTAAAGTTTTCCTGTCACACTACCGTCCCTGCCGCTCGACTTCCCTAACGGCCGCACTTCTGGAACAGCCGTGTAACATTATCTTCCCACAGGGCTCCCTGCTTTGTCTTATGTCCTGAAGTGCCCGGCAGTGTCCTGGCCACTCTGCCCCCAGAGCCAAGGAAGGAGTGCAGGGGACATGCTGCCCGGGGGATCAGGGTTGACATGAAAATTGTTGGAGTCAGGAAATTCCAGGGCCCTTAAGTCATTCAGGAAGCCAGTTGACATGAGCGGCCAAGGATGGGGATCAGATTGCCTTGGGGTTAGTAGGAATTGAGGATCCCTGTCAAGAAGTGGTGTTTCAGGGAGGTGTCTGAGTCCTCCATTGTGTAGGCAAAGTTTGGATAGTTCTGTCTGAATATTTTTTTTTTTTTAATTTTTTAACGTTTATTTATTTTTGAGAGACAGAGACCGAACACAAGTGGGGGAGGGACAGAGAGAGAGAGAGGGAGACACAGAATCTGAAGCAGGCTCCAGGCTCTGAGCTGTCAGTGCAGAGCCCCATGCTGGGCTCAAACTCACGAACCGTGAGATCATGACCTGAGCTGAAGTTGGAGGCTTAACCAGTTGAGCCACCCAGGCGCCCCTTGTCTGAATCTTGAGAATCTCCAGGTCGGAATGAACCTCCACTCACTCCCCATTCACGTTGTTGTGTTCTTTTGTAACTGGCCCTTCGTTATCCCTGACCAGATCGAAGAATTCATTTGCGTTTACTTATCAGTTTGCTTTTAAAGTGATACCCGAAGCTGACCCCCTTAAAGTATTTAGAGGATTTTACAGTTTCAGTGTGTCTGTCCAGCCCAGAAGCCCTTTATTCTTACTCCTTGGCTCATGTGATGGTTTAAATATTAATCTCATGTGTCTCGGGTGCACCGATGAGGTGGGGCTTGTGTTATGGAATGGAGCAGGCAGTGTGTGTTGACTTGTGTGGTATCTTCACAGGCCACCTGTGCTGTGGGGACCCCCGTTGTGCACGTGTATCCCGCTTGCTAAAGGCTGCGATGTCTGACGTGGACCCTTTCCTGTAGCTCCGCATACACTTCCTGACAGATTAAAAGGCACACGTTCATCTTTTCCTTTTTAGTTAAATTCACTAGCACAAATTGCCCATCTGTTAATTAGGGGAGCAGGGTTGTGACACTGGCTTAGGGAGTAATGGCGGCCTTTCTTCTGGAGGGAGGACTGGGGCATTTCTATGGAGGCTGCTTGGGTCCCGGGAGCCCGTGGCTGCTAATTATAGAGAAGGAATACGACTGAGGATGAACGTCCACACATTATAACAGTTGGTTTAAATGGCTTTTTTTTTCTCTCCTGCGTTCTATTTGTGTGTTATATTTACTCCATAAAATGATCTTTGAGGGGAGGAAGCGTTTATGTGTTCCTTGGTGCCCAGCCCGTGGCTGACATATAATTTTGTTAAAATGGAACTATGGAAAGGGTAGTAATGATGCCCTGAATGTGAGGAGAGGGATGATGAGAACAGGCAGTCCGGCTAAGCGTTTGGGATTCTGTTGTCAGAGGCTGGGAGATTGTGGGGTGTTCTGCTGTGGTTCCAGGCTGGCCGGGAGCATCCGAGGCAGATACTCGGTGGGCCAGGGTGAAGGTGAATGAAGAAAACCAGGTCTTCGTATTCATCTCAGGCTCCTGAGAATAAAGTCAGAAGGTGTGGGATGGAGAGGATGTGCAAAGTGGCCACGGTGGCCAGTAAGAACGGGGCTGTATCTGCTGGTGGCGGGGGAGCCCTGCCTCTGCCCCCACTGAGGAGATCAGCATAGGGCTGGGTGGGGTGAAAGCCAGCACGGGGTCCTCCCTGGTCTCTCCACGCTAGGTGCCCCAACTGAATGAGTGGGAGGGCCACAGGCTGTGTATGCTGGAGCTGGCCCGGGTGGCCGGAGGGGGCTGAGAGATCAATTCTGGGGGATTTTGTGAGCGTGTTGTTGAGTGTAGCCGTTATTAGAAATGAAATTATGTAAATGTACAATTAAAATAAGTTCTCTTAAAAACAAAGGTAATAAATACTCAAAATGTCACTTCTTAATGGTTTGATTATATTGTACTGCTACCCATGCATTTGAGGTTCCTGACATCTCTTGTAACTCTGTGGTGAAAATACTGTATAATGGGGGGTGCTATGTCTCTTTTTCCAACTCCACACTCAATGACTTCACCTTGGTGGCTTGAAACCGGCCATGGTGGGAGTATTTATACCACATACATGTGCACGTTCTGCATCTTTCCACACCAGAGCACGCTTCCTCTCTGACTTTGTTCTGTCTGTCTGGCCTGAGTGTGGACCCCAGCCTCTGAATGACTCACACCCCCTTGAGGAGAAGCAGAAACTCTTTATCCAAAAGCCTCTTTCTCTGGACTCACACATTTCCGGGGGCTGAGGCAAAAGAAATTGTTATGGCTTACAGGGCTTTCCTTATCCCCATCTTCTGGTCTGTTGATTATAAGTGGGATTAAAGATAAGCACAAGTGTTGGTCCTCCCAACAGGACAGACTAAGTAAGTCTTCTTAGTTAACATCAGCAGGAGGTCGAAGCAAGACTGAGCTGTGGTGATTCTAGCTCGACACATGGTTTAGTGTTAATAGGTCCAGTTTCTGATGGAATTTTCCATCTAGGAGTGATCAAGTCTGATTTCAGTCCACAGGAGACCCTTGACCCAGGAGGTGCCTTCTGCAGGAAATCCTTCCTGTCTGCCTCTTCCGCAGGCTGGGGGAGGCGGTTTTTCCGCGTGTTTCCCCTAAACCCTGGGCGCACCTCTCATGCCACAATACAGTGAGTTTGGCCAACTTGATCCTTGGGTTTGAATTCTTTTTCGGATCAGATGATCTATCTGTAAAATGCCAGTTAAGAATGCTGAACCTCACCAGCAGGCCTTGAGTAGTTAAGAGGGGCAGTTTGTTATTGGAGAAATAAAATAAGTGAATCGAATAGGATTAACCCCTTCAAATGATTTAGCTAGGTATTTCTTACAAATAAGAAAAAACAAATTCCTTTCATTCTGTTGAGGATAACTAGGAACAGGAGCCGCGGGGTCTCTACAAGAATCAGCAGCCTGTTACAGATGCCAATTCTAGACAGGTCGACAGCCTACCTTTCTCTTGTCAAGGATAATGAGCAAAGCTTTTCCATCAAAAGAGACTAATTCCTAATTCCTTGTTTGAAATCTCACTTATAGTGGGAGGATTACCAGGCATTTATCTAGATGTTTTAAAGTAGTTAAATACTTGCCTTCACTTTCCCCCAATCTCTTCTCATTTTGGAATAAGAGCCTCGGCTCATCAGGTAGATGAATACTGAGAACCACCCTTACAGCCCAGGAAATCAAGCATGAAGTTGGATTTCCTCATAATGTTCATCTTTAGTAAAATATTTTCCTGTATTTTAAGTGTATCGATCCTTCTAAATGTCCTGTAATGCTGGCTGCTGCAGCAACCTCAAAATCTGCATGATTTATCACAGAGAAGGCTCTTGTCTGGCTCTTATCATCAGCCAGGATGGCTAGTGGATGCTGGGAGACAGAACGCTCTCTTCCACGTGGTGATTAAGGAACCAGTGCTCCTCCTGTCTGGAGCGCTGCTTGTTTCTAGACTTTGGAGTCCTCCTCTGGCTTCTCTGCATCCGGCCAAAGGCAAGAGAAGAAAGGTGGATGTGCAGGGGTGCTAAGACCGGCCTGTTGGGGGCCCTTTTTACTTTCACTGAAATTCCATTGGTTGGTACTCAGTTATGTGTTCTCTGTGCCCAGGAGGAAAAGGGAATGGGGTTGGCACACCTGTGGCATTGTCTTGGCTATACCAGAACACTGAGATGACACATACTACATTTTGCAAGTGTGGTATTGTCTTTTTAAATTTCTTTTTGTGTTTTTTAAAGTTAAAAAATATTTATTTATTTATTTATTTATTTATTTATTTATTTATTTATTTAGAGTGCATAAGTCAGGGAAGGGGAGAGAGAGAGAGAGAGGGAGAGAGAGAGAGAATCCTAAGCAGGTTCCACGCTGTCAGCACAGAGCCCTATGTGAGGCTCGAACTCATGAACCATGAGATCATGACCTGAGCTGAAATCAAGAGTCAGATGCTTAAGTGACTGAGCCACCCAGGTGCCCCACAAACATGATATTTTCAAGTCCTCTGTAGGTTCGTGGCCATAGAAGGATGCAGAGTGGTGTAGTGATCGAGAGCATGGCCTCAAAGTAAACTACCAGCATCCAAATCCCAGCTCTACCATTTACCTGTTGTGACCCTGGGCACGTAGCAATCTCTGTCTGTGCCTTAGTTTCCTCATCGTTAAAGGGGGATGACAATAGAAATGGATAGGGTTTGTGTGAGCATCCGATGATGTAATATATGTAAAATACTTAGAATTGTGTATGGAACATAATTAACAACATGTAAGTGCTAAATAAGTTGAAAAAAATTAGACTAGTAACAAAGGGACCTAATGTCTCCTTCGGTACGTTGTTATTTGGATCGGCTGTCATTCACGTGGAGAATGGCTCTTTTAGTTCAACTGTAAAAATGCTCATTGAGCAACTACTCATCGTAATGTGCCAGGTATGACCATAGAATCTGAATGAGCAGGCTTCTCACTCAATCAAAGGAAATGACATGTTCTGTGACTCTTAATCTGTGGTCACATCAGCATTATGATTTTGGTTTCCACGCGGCACATCCTCCATGGCTATTCCTGGGGCCCTCAGAGTGGAAAGTGACACTGGCACCAGAGGGCTCCTTCTCCTCCTCTGTCCACATCGACCAGACGGTGTCAGTGCCACTCCCTCACTAGGTGTTATTTCTGTCTACTCACAATGGAGTTTGCTTCCAATTTGTTTGTACTAACACATAACCTCTCCAAGTTATGATCCAAATTTCAGAATAATGCTTGATTTCAAAAGACACATGAGGGCAATGTGAAGTGATTTCTCCATACAAAGTCCCCATCCCAGGAGGAGGCTAGGCTTAAAGGCTCTTTCTCTTGCAGCTCGACGACTGCACGCTACAGCTCTCCCACAATGGCGCCTACCTGGACTTGGAATCCACCCTGGCAGAGCAGCGGGACGAGCTGGAAGGCTTCCAGGATGATGCTGGGTAAGAGCGATGGTTGTCCCTGCTGACTAGTCCCAACTTTCCAAGATATGGGGGGTACATTAAGGCCTTAAAATATTCAGGGGAAACCACCATAGCTTTGACGGTCTCTTCACTCACAGTCAGGCAAAAGAAGGGAGATGCAAGTGACTGACCAGTAGTATTTGCAAACCCTTTTGTATTTTGAGTTATTCTTCTTGACGAGGCCACTCAGGGGCAGGGAAATTTCTGGCATAGTTTAGTTAAGCGGCTTGTAAGTTTTTTCTAAGTTTATTTTTTTATTTTGAGAGAAAGGGAGAGCATGAGCAGGAGAGGGGCAGAGAAAGAAGAGAGAGAATCCCAAGCAGGCTCCATGCTATCAGCACAGAGCCTGATGTGGGGCTCAAACCCGTGAAACTGTGAGATCATGACCTGAGCGGAAATCAAGGATCAGACTGAGCCACCCAGGTGCCCCTAACTTGTTTTTTTTTTTTTTTAAGCCAGATATAATTAAATTAATATTTTCTAGATTTTAGTAGTTGACAACTATTTTAAGCATTGTTTATAATATCTTTCTGGGTATTTAGTTTCCTTGGAAGATGCCCTAGTAGTTTATTTTGTCCTATATCATCTTTTGAACTCATGACAGTGGGGAAAATAATTAGTAATTATGTTAATCAACATCAAGTTACTTTCAGCTTACATTTAGAATGCTTAATACTTCTGATTGCTGTGAATCTGAATACAACAATACACATAAAAAATCAGAGATGTGTACAGAAAGTAAAATCACAGTAGGAATATGAACATATGGTCAGCTGTTCCTGTATTTATGAGGTTATTGAAATAGCCTTTTGATTGGGGCCCCCTGCCTTCCTTTCTGTTCTCATCCACTCAGAATCAAGTATATCTCTGATTTCATCACCTTCTTCCTTAGAAACCTTCAGAGATTTCTTGTTGCTTCCAAATAATGCTTAGCTGTATTAATCTGATGTTTGAGGATCTCTGCAAAAGTTGCTCTGAAGCTGCCTTGCCCAAGTTAAAAATAGATTACAGCCAGATGAATATTGATTCTTCACGAATGGCTCAATAAATGAGGGAAAGTGGGAGCCTTCTTAGTTTTCTACCTGACCCTAGTTTTCCCTGCCTTAACACCTGCCACAATTTACAGTCCTTTATCCCTTAATTGTCCCCCAATTATCTGCTGCTAAAGCTCTACTAGGTCAGAACTGGGCCTGTCTGAATATCTGTCATCTAGCTTTTTTTCAACACATTATAGGTACTTACTGAACATTGGTGACCAGGTAAATGGCAGGATTCCACAATGGAGTCCTGAAAAACATGACCATGAGCCCTAAGGCTAGGGTCCTTGGTAGGAACCAGCAGGGTTTTCTGAGGACCCAGCCGTGTGTGGGAACAGACCTGAAAACTATGATAGGCCGTACACACAGGAGGGGTATCATTATTATGTCACACCAGATTCTATTCATCATCATTAAAAAAATTAACATTATTAGATTGATAGACTTGAGAAGATTCCATTGCTATAGTTGTTTTTTAATGTGTATTTATTTTTGAGAGAGAAACAGAGTGTGAGTGGGGGAGGGGCAGAGAGAAAAGGAGACACAGAATCTGAAGCAGACTCCAGGCTCTGAGCTGTCAGCACAGAGCCAGAAGTGGGGCTCAAACTCACGGATCATGAGATCATGACCTGAGCTAAATAAAGTTGGATGCTCAACCGACTGAGCCACTCAGGAGTCGCACCCATTGCTATGGTTTTTACCAAGTGTTTGACAATGACATCCCTTTATATAAGATGTGAGAATTCAGGCTGGATGACCGTCTAATTGGATGACTTCACTCCAGGAGTGTTATGAGTAGACTGCTGTCAACCTGAAAAATGTCTCTATTGGTGTTATAGTTGAAGACCATGCCCTGTTTGATTTTTTTTCTTTATCCAAATTTGAATTATTTGGAGTTGGGAGCTTAGGGGAAAAAAGCAACACTACATTAGACACCAGTATCAAAAGTTAAAAATGGAGAAGAATATAACATTTACAGAATGCCTGCTATGCTAGCCACTATACCAACCACCTTATTCACGGCATGTGCATTTAATAGTTCATCTTAGTGGTCATGTGACTGGATTTGGTTGTTTCTGTTTTTCATCTGAAACAACTGAGGGTCAGGAGTTAGATTACATGTCCTATGTAGAGGGACAGAGGGTAGAGGGTAGAGCCTAGTTTGAACACAGGTAGACTGATTGCAAGTGTGTATTCCCCCAGCCATCCCGAGAGCTTCAGGCAAAGGCATTTCAGGTTTACTCAGGATGTGCATTGGCACCTTGGGTGACGTAGGTTGGTTCATGCAAGGACATCATCGGTCCCAGGCTAAAACGCTGGATTTAGTTCAAATAGCACTCAAGCACACTGCACGGAGGCTCCAGAGAAGACACATTTGCTGCCATCATCTGGCACTGTCCGCGTCAGCAGTCAGGTGCAGCCATTCCTCAAGAGCCAGGAACCCTGCTGTAAGCTCCCAGAGGAGATCCTGGGGCTTTACTTTCTCACTCCGTTCCTTTGTGAATCATCACCTGGCCATCGGTCCATCTGAGGGGACCAGCCATGACCCCATTTCTGCACCCTAAACCTAAGATGAATCATGGCAAGAGAAGAAGGCAGGACTCATACGTGGGAAACTGTGAGCAGGAGAAGGTAGCCAGACCATGCTGGGTAGCTGTGCTTTTGGCAGGTGGGCTCCAAACTCACCCAAGATGGGGCTTTGTATCGTCTTTGAAAAAGTCTGGGTCTGTGGTGACCCACCCCTTGTCCTTTGGAATGTACTCAGGATGACATTCCTTTTTGTCCAGAAGAGTATGAAGAAGCTACCTTTATTGACATTGGTGGGGAGACTCCTCTGTCCCTGGCCTAGGTTGCAGAAGACAGGCCAGGGTGATGCTGTCCTGGCATTGCCGGGTCACTCTGTTGTCTCTGGGTCATTTACCGCCACTGAGCTCTGGCAGCATGTGGCAAATTGCTGGGAACTAGCTGCAAGCAGCCTGAAGGCTGAGTTTTCCCACACAGGTGGGACGTGTCTGGGTACATACACCTGCAGTGTCATTTGTGCTGAGTGTCCCTGCTAAGTCCTCTCCTAGGAGGTGTGGCATTTGGCAAAGGTCATGTGCCTAAAAGCTCATGTCTCCCACAAATGGCAGTTAAAACATAATTTCTTTCTAGTTAAGAATTGCCTTTTTGAGGTGTGAAAAGGGCAAACGAAACCATTCTTTCTCTTGATTTGTGTGAATTACAGCAAAAATCTGCTAATGTTGTGACCGTATAATGAAGACGTGTGGCAGGTAGTGTGCAAACGGTAGGGTTTTTTGTACAGTGTGTTCTGAGAGAATTTTCCTTGCTGGAGGAGTTTCTTTGTTCTTGTCCATTACCCTGCTCTTTTATGCCAAGACTAAAAATTAACTCACTGCTTGTTTAGAATTATCACGTAAGCTATCGCTAACTGGAGAAGAGGAGAAAGACCTTCAAAGGTAGGACAAAGCAATTATTATGCTGCCAAAATGGAGCCAGGTCGATTTATTGCCTTCCAAGGCCAGGGAAATCAGCAACCACAGCATGGTGTAGTGGAAACAGAAGCCCTGAACCCCCTGGATTATTATTCTTGACCCTGCCATTGTGTGACCTGGTACAAGCCACTTTATCTCTAATAGGGGTTTATAAAATCTATTTATAAAATGAGGGCAGTATTACCCAAGTCCATTTCCCTCCCCATGTCAGTGGGGATACCAACAAGGTCTCTGGCACTGGAGGAGAGCACGGTGGGGAACAGCACGGCGTAGTGGTTGAGGACATGGGCCCTGCGGTTAGTCTCATGACTGTGTGACCGTGGGGATGCTACTTCACCTCTCTGAACCTCAGCTTCCTAGTAACTGGGGATAATCCTATCACATCCTTGTTGGGTTGATGCAGGCAAAGCTATGATGATATGTAGTATCTGAAACATTAAGCTAGTTCCCAGCATAGAATACAAACTCAGAAGTAGTATCTTCTACTATAATTACAGTTAGAATTTGAGGAGATACACTGAAACGGGAATCACTGGATTTTAGACCTGGAGGGGCCCAGGCGGGTGAACCGCTCTGAAATCTCCTTTCTTTAAGTTAGGGCAACCGAAGCGAGATCCTTGCCCGCAGGGCAGAGCAGGGCCAGAAAGACTGCCCCTGCCTCTTTTTTGCTTATTTCCACCTCCTTTGAAAGAAAACCAGCGCCAGCCGGGGGGCACAGGGATCTGTCACAGAGAAGGTGGGGCCAGAGGTTGGCCCTGAAGAGGGTAGTGGCTTTGCGAGGTTGAGGGGGCCGTTGCAGGGAACGCAGTAGAGCTACGAGGGTCTCGAGGAGCACAGTGCTGCCGAGTGCTCTGAGGACAAGTGTGGCTGTTGCACGTGGGGCATGTGTTCCTGGGGCTCCTGCCTTTGTCTCAGTCACTCAGGGTGCTCACCTTTGGCTCCGTTCAGGTCTGCGTCTGAAGGTCAGCTCTGATTCCTTCCCAGGTTCCTCATCTGCCGGGGGGGCTGCTAACTGCTCCCCGCCACCATACCTGTCCTCACAGGGCTGAGTGGTGGTGGGGAAGTCGGAGGCCAGCCGTGTGGGGTAGTGGTGGGGGGTGGGGAGAGCTTGGCAGTGTGAGGGTTGTGGCTCAGACAGGAGGGTGTCAGGCCAGGCAGGGCTGGAAAGGGCTGAACGTTCGCAGGTACTTAGAGCCAAATACTCCTGGCCAAAGCTGCCTAGAAATGCTGGCTTCTAGGTGCCTGCTTTAGGAAGTTGGCGTGGGGCCCGGGATCCTGGCCGCTTGGGGAGCTCCTCAGGTGGTCTGATGTTCGCTCAGGCACCTACAGCACAGTCTTGGAGAGTATGAGCACCACCTGAAGAACTTTAACAGGTTCCCTCTCTGCCCAGCTTCAGACCAATGAAATCAGAACTTGGGGGTGGGCCCAGGCAGAGGTGCTTTTAAAGCCCTCCAGGACTGCCTGGAAAGACCATTCCTGAAAATGCTGCCGGAAGTTGAGTGAGGGAGTGTGACCCCCCCCCCCCCCCCCCCCCCCCCCCCGCCAACGCTGAGCAGACGACGGTGCAATGGGGAAGGCTCTGTGTGCACTTGAATGCAGGTGGGGGAGCCCGTCTGCTGGGGCGTCAGCTTTGCAGTCGATGTGCTTCGGGGCCCCAGGGGTTGGGGGGAGCTCTCATTTGACGCTTAGATGCCTAACTTCTTGACCTGTAGCTCATGAGCCTCCAGAAACTATGTGTGTGTGGGTCCACGAACCCCTGACGTTTCTGTGCAGTTTGTGCATATGCAAAGTTTTGGATGGGAGAAATCAGCAATGAAGAGCTGAGCACTGAACTTGCCAGGATGGCACCTTTTGTTCGGAAGGGCTGGTTGTCTCCCTCACGGCGACCAGGGGCAGGCAGGCTTGGTGGTCTGCAGTTTGAGCCTTGCCCACACTGAGAAGACAGCAGACCGTAACCTTCAGTGATTTGCTAAAGGAGCCTCAGGCCCCAGGCCTGCACTCTCAGCTGAAGGTAATGCCTTACGAGGAAAAGGGGGAAAACTGCTCGTTGCTTCCTATCCATGCCCTAACCGGAGTCTCTTTCAACTTGGGAGGAGTTTTGTGTATAGTTTGTTTTTTCAGGTTCAATAGGTTTTTAGATGTAGGTTCAGTATGTATTTTAGGTGATTTCTGTATTCTAGACCTAGAAACAAAGGAGACACAGGTAAAGATGTGATTGGATAAGGTTTTTAACCCCCACATCACACCGCAGGACAGGAAGATTACATATTCCTTCAAACTTGACATTTTTGGGATACAAAGAATTCTTTGAGAATCTATTGAAAGGCTGTGAAACTTCTCCCCACGCAAAACCTTGTCCACCAGTCCTAGGCCAGTGCTAGGCTGCCTATCAGTAACCTGGAGGAAACCTGCTTAGAAATGCTGACTTCTAGGCAACTGGGCGGCTCAGTCGGGTACGCATCTGACTCTTGATTTCGGCTCAGGTCACGATCTCACGGTTCGTGAGTTTGAGCCCTGCTTTGGACTCTCTGCTGACAGTGTAGATAGAGCCTGATTGGGATTCTCCCTTTCTCTGCCCCCCCGCCCCCACACCTTTCTCTCAAGATAAATAAGCTTAACAATATATATATATATATATATATATATATATATATATATTTTAAAATGTTGTCTTCTAGGCACCTACTGCAGGAGACTTGGTGTGGGGCCTGGGATTCTGGCCTCTTCAAGAGCTCCTCAGGGGGTCTGATGTTTGGTCAGAAGCCTATAGCATAGGCTCTCCGTCTTGGAGAATACGGCCACCACCTAAGCAACTTGAACAGTTTTTCTTCCCGCCCAGCTTCAGACCAATAAAATAGGAACTTTGGTGGTTGGCCCGGGCAGTGGTGCTTTTTAAAGCCCTTCAGGGCTGTGTGAAGGAGACAGTTCTGTAGGAAATCGGACAGGAGAGAATGAACTCCTATGCTGAGTGGACTGTGGGAGTAGAAAGGCTCTAAGTAGTTTCAAATGTCAGATTGCATCCCTGGACAAAGATGGCATCAGGTGGGCCTGGGTGAGCTGAGGTGGGCTCTGGGCTTTAAGGTGTGGGTGGGCGTCAGAAGAGACCTGAATTACAAAGAAGGAACCCTCCCAGAAGTCAATCAGGTACCAGGGAAAGTGGCCGCTGTGACCTAGTGTACCTGAACCTGATAGCTGAGGAAGGCGGGGTTGGGGGGTGGTTTGGGGTATGTGGTGGGAAGGGGGGGGGTGCTGTGAATCTAGAGCTCTGGTACTAGTTGACGGATTACAGCAAAACATGAGTAAAATGGGCTACATGACATTAATAGCTGGGTAACAGTGACTTGAGAAAAGTAGCAAGGTTCTGGGGTGGGAGCCATCTGGGGAGAGGGAGAGGGCTCCTGCAAATGAGGTTGTGTCGAGCCATACTCGAGGTATGAGGTGGCCAGGTGAGACACATTGGCCTGGGACCCAGGTGAGAAGCATCAAGGGCCAGGGAGGCTGGGGTGATCCCTTGGAGGAAGGGAGTTGTAAACCTAAAACGTCTCTTTAAAAACGAGGTCCGGGGCGCCTGGGTGGCGCAGTCGGTTAAGCGTCCGACTTCAGCCAGGTCATGATCTTGCGGTCTGTGAGTTCGAGCCCCGCGTCAGGCTCTGGGCTGATGGCTCAGAGCCTGGAGCCTGCTTCCGATTCTGTGTCTCCCTCTCTTTCTGCCCCTCCCCGTTCATGCTCTGTCTCTGTCCCAAAAATAAATAAACGTTGAAAAAAAAAAATTAAAAAAAAAAAACGAGGTCCAATTAAAACGAGGGTAATTAGGGCCATTTGAAGGATGATGTGTTGATGACAAGACGCTCATAGGAGCCCGGACTTATTTTATCCTTCTACTTTGCCGTCTTTAGGATGTGACTTCCATCTTTCCTATTTGATCACCCTTCAAATATGGCTGCTCGTCTTCTAGCATCATTAAGGCAAGAAAGCATGTAGTGGTTAGGGTAGATCTCGAACCACAATAGGAAGGTTTAAAGATAAGTTTGGGGGTACTTGGGTGGCTCAGTGGGTTGAGTGTCCGACTTGGTTTTGGCTCGGGTCAGGATCCCAGGGTTGTGGTGTGGAGCCCCGCCTGGGGCTCCATGTGGAGTATGGAGATTGCTTAAAGTTCTGTCTCTCTCCCTCTGCCCTTCTCCTGGGCTCCTACTCTGTCTTAAAAAAAAAAAAAAAATGGAAAAAAAGTAAGATGAATTTGTTTCTTGTTTAAGAGTTCAAACAGACAGTCATCCTTAGGTCTGGTAGAACAGCTGTCACGTCCTCAAAATCCTTCCATCTGTGTGTCCAGAGTGGTTTCTTCAGCTTTTACCTTCTCCTCTGCCTCCCGGCCCCTGGGAAGAAGGGAAAGGACAGCGGGATGTGTGTCCATTCCTTGTACACGTAACTTTGCTGTGAAGTGAGAGGAGTTCTCTTTACCTGTCTTGAGGCGGGATGTACCTTTTACCTTGGCATATCCTGTGCTCTCCAGCACAAAGTAGACACCTTTGAACATGGGTGGACCAAGGGAATGAAGGAACATCAATCTGGGAGGCAGATGTAGGGAGGTGATAGTTCAGGCTTTGGGGTCAGACTTGCTGGGAGGAGCCTGAGCTCTTTGACTTTCTAGCTGTGTGACCTCAGCAAGGTTGCTTAACCTTTCTGGGCCTTAAGTTCCTCACTGTAAAAATGGCCATGTAACCTACTTCGTAGTAATCTTGTGAAGACCAAATCTGCATAAAGAGAGGCCTGGTACCCAGGTGAGAAGCGTTAAGGACCAGAGAGGCTGGGGTGATCCTTTGGAGGAAGGGAGTTGTGAACCTAAAACTTGTCTTTAAAAATGAAGTCTAACTAAAAAGAGGGTAGTTACAGGCCTGGCACATAATAAGCTTTCCATAAATGTTAACAATTTAGGATTATTGTCTGAACCCAAACTGACCTAGTATCCTATTGGGAGCAGAGGAAAAGTATATCTGTGATTTAATTTCCTCAGTTTTAAGCTGTGAAACAGGAGATGCGGGCATATTTACTGGAAAAAGTGGGGATAAAATAATTAGATAGCTTTTATTTCTCTAAAGCGGAAAAGAATTAGCCAAAAGATTGTAGAGTCAGTGAAAGTGAGAGGGTCACATATTAAATAAAAATCTTTATTATGTCCAGTAAGAAAGCTGTGGAGGGAGGGAAGTAATCAGATTTAAAGGGTCCTTATGATTGGTGTCCTCCATGCATTGACCTTTGATACATTTAAAAAAAATTTTTTTTTTTTGACATTTATTTTCAAGAGACCCAATGTGAGTGGGGGAGGCACAGAGAGAGAGGGAGACACAGAATCTGAAGCAGGCTCCAGGCTCTGAGCTGTCAGTGCAGAGCCCCACGCTGGGCTCGAACTCACTAACCGTGAGATCGTGACCTGAGCTGAAGTCGGACGCTTAACCGACTGAGCCACCCAGGTGCCCCAATCTTTGATACATCTCTAAATAAAACCTGAAACTTGCTGTAATTCTTGAATTCTTCGAATAAACCTGATTTGGTTAGCCAATATTTTCTTCATTTGCATCATAATTTTTTAAAACCTCTCTTCCCCCATTTATTATTTTTTAAATGCTTATTTTGAGAACCCCAAGCAGGCTCCATTCTGTCAGCGCAGAGCCTGACGCGGGGCTTGATATTGCAAACCGTGAGATCATGAGCTGAGCTGAGATCAAGAGTCGGATGCTTCACTGACTGAATCACCCAGGTGTCCCTGCATTGTAATTTTTTAATGCGTGTGCTTTTTTGTTAGGTTCTTAGCCTTGAGGTTAAGCCAGTCTCTAAGAATGCCTCTCTTGACCCTTTGTAAGCCCTGGGGAAGGTTACCTAGTGAGGTGACCCTGCAGCAAAGGGCAGGATGGTGCAGGTGACTCTGGAGTCGTCCTGCTTTCAGCCTGGGTCTGTTCCACCAGCCATGTGACCTGATGCGGTTGATCCCCTTTCTCTAAGCTTTACTTTCTTCATCTGCAGAGTGGGCATAGCCATGACACCCACATCAAAGGTGGGAGAAATGGGGGGTGGGGTGGGAGGTGAAGGACACCTTCTGTGGACCTGCCTGCATGATCACCACTTCCCTCTGCCTAGGCTAGTCCTCTTCTGTGCTAGGAATTCCTGGGATTTGGAGCCTCCTTTGTCTCAGGGGACTGCTGCTGCCCGTGGCCCCCAATTCCACACAGGTTTCTTTCACTGAGGATTTTGTGTATGGGGGTAGGCGGGGAAGGAGGTAGAATGTTGAAGCAGAGGAACTGTAAGTGCTAAACTATGAAACAGGCCTTTTTTCTGTGGTCATTTTTAAGATTTAGTGGGGGGCACTGTGGAGGGGACAGGGAGAACCCCAAGCAGGCTCTGCACTGTCAGTGCAGAGCCCGATGTGGGGCTTGAACTCCTGAACCACAGGGTCATGGCCTGAGTGGTGAGGTCATGATCTGAGTGGCAACCATGAGTCAGACACTTAACCGACTGAGCCGCCCAGACACCCCTGTTCTGTGGCCTTATAAATTCCCTTAGGGTTTAGCATAACCAAGCCGATTTCTTGCTTTCTCAATGTACAAGCACAGAAAAGAGGACCCCTCCAGTATGGTGTGCCTGCCATCGCTTCCTCAGGAAGACCGTCCTTGTTTGCGTGCAAGTGCCTGGAATCCCAGAGCAACCATACCGCATGCCTACTGTGGGACCGAGAGTTCTGTGGGAAAACAAGCACTTCCTCAACATTGGATTTTTGTCATTGTTTAAAGATAAAAGCAGGGCTATCAATTGGCCCTTCTGAACTTTTCCAGAACCTGAGGTTTTCTGAAATATTTTACCCGGCCATTCCCTACTTTCCCTCCACATCTGGGCATCTAAAGCATGTACTTTGTCTCCATGCTTTATTTATTGACTCATAACTCCTGATAACATGCGTTACAGAAAATCTTCCAGATCTGTGGACTTAGGGTTGGCTATTACTCATAATTAGTGTCTGGCCTTCACTCTTTGATTCTCTGGTCATTGTTCCAAGCATGGCTTCTGCCCATCTCTGGGTGAAACTACACACTTGGTGGTTGCTCCCTACCCCACTGTCCCGGAACCCCTTTCCTGTTGCCTTTTCCCAGAACACACTGAAGTCTTCTCCCTCATTCTGTTCCATGTACTTAGGACTTTCTAGTATGATCACAAGAACTGAGGGAGTGTCAACATCTAGATGGTCAAGAGGAAAAGGGGGTGTGTGTGTGTGTGTGTGTGTGTGTGTGTGTGTGTAGAAAGTCTTGAAGTCTGGGTTGATAGGAATCCAACCTTGTGAAGATGGGTCAAGTGTTGTGTATTTGTTACAAGCTCCTTGAGCCCAGTGCCTTGCACATGGCAAATGTGAAAGCATCAGATGAACACAAAGTAGAAAGGAGGGATCTGAAGGGACCATAAATGTAGGTCTTGTGCTTACGAGCAGCTGCTGGGGTGGAGGCTACTGCCTCCTCTTGCAGGACTATGCAAGGGGTTTTCCTTTCTCCTTTGAAAGAAACCATTTTAAAAACCGTACTTCTTTGTCCTCTTACCTGGTCTCGAGAATAAAATATACTGTTTCAGTGATTGTGAATTTATAACCACGATATTAACCATGTGCCTTGGTCAGATTGGTTCCCTTCCTTCCAACACAGCCACAAGTGCAGGAAGCAGGAAAGCACTGTCAGACTGTGCTGTAGGGGAAGCCCTGATGGGGATAAAGGAGCTGCCAGAAGAGGGATGGCAGGGGGTTCAGCAGCTTCGAGAGCCAGCAGGTTATCTGCTACTGTGCTGGTTGGCTGGCTCCATTTTATCTTTGTCCACCGGCTCCCCACTTTGTCCAAATCTCAAAGCCTTTGCTACCCTTAGGTAGACAGGTCTGCTCTTTTCTCCCATATATCTGCTTAACTGCTATGTGGTTTAGTCCTCAGCTCAGGGTGGGAGGACCCCCCACTCCCACCCCCCACCCCCCGACCCCGGGAGCAGAGTTGGGGCACAGGGCCATCCTGGTTGCTTCCCTGAAGTGAGAAAGAGGAGGAGGTGAGACAAAGCATGGCGTAAATTGGCATTCCTGAGAATAAATAGCCTGTAAGCTACTGGGTAGACTCCCGCCTTCCTGTGAGCGAAGAGTAAAAGCTGTAACAGGATTGCCCTGATGGACAGCAAGCCAGCTCTTTGTGGTGACTCCACTGTGTATGTCCTTCTTCTATATCCAAAAATGTAATCGTGGTCAGGGGAATGATCAAGCAGGTTTGTGTTGTCCTATTCCAGGGGTTTCACTTGGGCACAGATCTTAAAATTGTCCCAGCATGGGTATGTGCAGACTATGTGGACGGGATGAGTTGACCAGGTTTGGTAATAAAAGCTGGGTGCCCATCCAACAGAATCAAACCGGATTGTTTTATTTTCTGGAAAGCCCTGTGACATGTTATTTCTGGATAAATTCTTGTTCTGTACAGGTCCCTGCTGATCTAGAATCTCTTTGAGGTGGGTGTGCCAGAACCTTAAAGCTGAGTGATAGCATGTATGTGTCTTTTTGGTGACTGCTCTGATACCCATGTATATTTTGTCTCCTGTCTCCATTAGGCGGGGCAAAAAGCACAGCATCGTCCTGAGGACACAGCTGTCCGTGAGGGTCCATGCCTGCATTGGTGAGTGACAGGTGCAGAAGGGGAACTTGCCATTGGCCCTCGAGTGATTAAATGTGTCATAAGAAATGTCATCTAAATGTTAATCCCAATAAAATACTTGGGAGTATGCTATTCATTGGGGTTAGTCCTTACCACAGGTGATTAGTTTAGTGAAGTCATTTTTGGCAATAGTTTTTGAAGCCCTGTTTTATTGCAACTTCCTTTGCTTTTTGGTTAGTCAGCAGAGCTTGAGGTAAGACAGATTGTTGATGAGATTCTTGATGGGGTTGTGTTAGTGTGAACCTCCAGCCAATTGAGGTGATATTCACATGCCTTCTGGTGGCTCCGTGAAGCTCGCTGTGAAGAAGTGGGGGCTGAGCCTCCAGGCTATGCTCAGGTGACAGGGAAATCTCAGGTCAGTGTAGGATGGGGCGTCTGTAGATCGAAAGCAATATCGTGTCAAGTGGATGTACTTGTGGTTCAGAATGGTTTGCCAGTGATCATACCAGAACCCTACTGGGGCCATTCCTGCAGCCATTTTCCTGTACCTGTTGTTTTCCCCATCTATACATGTGGGTTGAATGGCAACGAAAGCAGTTACTTATGTGACGTAGACAATTTTTATGTGAAAGGTATCTAAAACCGGGGCCTGATTTCCTCCTGGCATCGGGTCAAGTTGAGGCAAGTATCTAGTAACATAAAGAGAAGAAAAAAAACTATAAATTATCTTATATGTAGAAATTTTCCATGTTTGAATAGTTTTGCTTTTATTCAGGTTGTGGTCTTAATTCAGGACACTAATTAAGAGAGCATAAGTCATCTTCTAGAGGCCCAGTCTATACCTAGGATGTGGTAACTGAGTGGAGTGGAAGGGATGGTTTCTGGTCCCTTCACTTCCTCCCTGTTTCCTTGTTGGAGAACCAGGGATGGAAGGAGGGAGGGGATGAAGGTAGAGGGCAACTGTGTAATTTAAAGTCATCTGGTATTAGGTGTGCAAGGAGGTTAGGGTCTCCGGTGACAACTTTTGTGGCCAGCGAGTAATTAATTGTATAGCAGACCTCCTACACCTCAGGGGTGGGAGGGTTCCTGATCATGTTGGAAACAGTGAGGTCTGTAGGAGCCTCAGTAGTGGCTGTTGACGTGTCAGCTGCCTGTAGCACTGAGTGACCGTGAACTCTGTACTGTAGAAATAGGCAATATATATTTAATCATTAGCATTATCACCTGCTTGACACTTTTTCCCGTTATATATAAATCTACCTGATGAAAAGGTCTGTGACCTAGGACTTGGCATGACCCCACCTTCCCCCAAATCGAGATCTAGAACAAATTCCAATATATAAGGTGCTGAATACCATTGAAGTGAAATATTGAAGTATAGCTGATAACCAGTAGAGATAGGGGACAGGAATATGAATTGGTATTTCCCATGAGAGTAGGCAGGGCAAAGCAAATGAACACTAAAATAGGCTAGATCAGAATCCTAATGAACTAATTCCTGTTAGGTAAATGCACTTTTTTTGGAATATAAATATTTCAAGTACAGTTTTTTTTTTTTTTTTTTCAACGTTTATTTTATTTTTTGGGGGGACAGAGAGAGACAGAGCATGAACGGGGGAGGGGCAGAGAGAGAGGGAGACACAGAATCAGAAACAGGCTCCAGGCTCTGAGCCATCAGCCCAGAGCCTGACGCGGGGCTCGAACTCACGGACCGCGAGATCGTGACCTGGCTGAAGTCGGACGCTTAACCGACTGCGCCACCCAGGCGCCCCTCAAGTACAGTTTTTTAAACAGCTATGTTATTGACTTGCATTAACCTGGGTATTCTACAGTCTCATGTAATACATGTGGCATGTAAAACACATAGCTTATCCCCATAGCACACCGAGCACCAGCAGCTGGTCCAGGGCTCTCCCAAGACACACATGCTTTCCTGCTGGAGTGCTTGAACCAGGTGCTGACAGGATCGGTGTGTTTGTTCCCCAGCCTCCTTATGCCAATTGCGCTTGCTATTGGACTTAAGTAATGGAATGAAATAGTAGGTGAATATCTTATAAACGGATTAAACAGGAGTATAAAAATCACTGCTTTCAAAATACATGGAATAGTTTGGACAAGATTCAAAACTAGTTACTATCAAAGCATTCATCAACATAGGTGGGTTTGGGACATCTATAAAGAGTTGGGGAACATGGGAAAAAATCCGGAAGGGCTCTAGTCTTCACAAGTATCTCCGTTCTTGCTCGATTTCACAGAAACGGGGATTGGAAATCCCAGGCCACATCATTGGAGGAGTTCATGACAGAAGGTCCACGGATAATTCTAGTTAGTAGACTCTTAGTCAAAGAAAGGTCATAGCTTGAAATGACCTTTTCACACCCATAGCTTGGGTGTGAAAGTGTACACCCTTACCGTGCCGTATCTCAAAACAGGCAAACCGGGATGGTCAATTTCGATAGCTGCAGATTAAATAAAGTTTTAAGGTATTTGTTACCTTAAAAAGAGTTTGTGCTTTAGTTAGTTCTCACCACTCATTACCTCAGCCCCAATTGTGTCAGATGGGAGGGCTTGACTGTATAACTTAACATGGGTACCCAAGAGTCAAAGCTTTTCCTTTGTATTAAAAAAAAAAAAACAACAAAAAACCCTTTCTTGTTCCGTTTCCTATTATTGGCAAGATCTGGAATAGATTTATTGTAACAGCACTAAATATTATCCTTTGGTTATGTATAGAAAATGGAATGTATGTGTGATGTGTATGAAATACCAACCCCCATTGTGACATATTCTTTTCCTTTCCAAATGGCAATATTAGATGAGATTTCTTTGGGATGGATAAACCAAACCTGGAACAATCTTCAGTTAAAAGGAGAAAAAGAAAACATGACAAGTGGGGGGAAAACCTTTTTCATAACAGTTGGTTGAGTCCTTGTTTCTTTTCCAGATGGTTTCCATCCTTGCCATATAAGCCATGGTTAAGCTATTACAGACATCAGACAATGACTGTTCTTAGGCCTGGCACCATATGCCACTTCCCCAACGACCCCTTTCCCGCTACACGATTGGGCTGGAAGGATCCAGGATCGGTTTGGGCTCGGGTTTAAAATGCTATCAAGTAAATTTCTCCAAAACGTTTTTTACACCCTACAATCCTCTTACTTCCTATTAAGTATAGAAATGTTTAGAATCCAGGACTGCATGTTGATGAATTGGAGGTGACCTGCCGTTGGAATTCTCCAGTGTTAACTTTGGAACTCTGTACCCAGTTGGGACAAGAGTGGCGTGGAGCCTTTGTGGTCAGCAACTGAGCCAATCTCCCAAAAAGTAAAGGCCACTGGACGCTGCTTTGAAGGTCATGGCTGGCAGCCAACAGAGGCCTTTTCTGATAGCGCAGCAGTGCTGAAGCAGGAAGTTGGAATGGGATTTCGGTGTGGAGAGAGACCCTTAAGCTATTTGTACCTCTTTCTCTTCTCCACTCTCATTCTTATTTCTTTGTACATTTTGGGTATGACCACTTGATGAAATGTTGCAGCAAACGATGCATGACTAGCTTCCATCCCTTAAACCGATGGTCCTGTTGTAGGCATGAACTTAGATACAGATGGAGAAAAAAAAACCTGATTGGCATTAAGGTCTGCATTTTTATGAGGTTAGCTAGAGAAAATAAATTAGTTGGTCCCTGCAAGTGATCTTATTTCCAGACACCAGAAAAATGTTCAGAAGGCCAGCTGGCTCTGATGACTCAATCTCCTCTTGAAGAGAAAAGGTGCAGAATAATTGTAGGGATAATAAATGGAATTGAGGATTGAAAAACAAAAAGGGTTTGAAATCCTTAGGATTCTAAAGGTGTTTTCTGAGGGTTTTCTACTGGCTTACTTCAAAAGCATTTTGTTGGGCTTAAAACTTCTGCTTCAGTTTTCTGGACCAGACCCTGTCTTGTCATTGAGAGAATAAGTAAACCCTGTCAAGTGATGGTCTGCAACCTGTAAGGTGGACACTTTGAGATATCCAGCATTGAATTAAAAGGATACATTGGCTTAAGATGTCAAAGTATAATTTCTGATTGTAGTTGTGAAGAACAACCTGGGTACAAAGGATTTTTAGAGCCTTTAGAGGGGTTTCCCCAAAACCTAGCAGATGATGAGGTCTGCCCATGAAGATAGAGGTGAGGAAGGCAGAAACTGGCGAGGTAGCTGAAGTGGCTAATCTCTCCATGAGGTTAGTCTCCTTGCTCGTAAAAGGTCAAATCACTGAGAGAGGACATTTGTAGAGGCGAGAAAAGCACATTTGGAGAAGGCTGCTTCATCCATGGATGAAAAAGTAGTCCATTTCCAGCAACATAGACAACAGAATGAGGCTTCCATATAGCATTTGCCAGGCCTTTTCCTCTCCGGAGTGGAGTCCTCCGGCTCTGTGCTTCGTGCTGTGCTGTTCCAGCAATGGGGCTAATGACAAATGGAGTGGGCAGCATTTCAAGAAGAATCTTCTAGAGCAGGAGTGACTGAGGGGATTCAGCTCAGGTGCTAGCTGTTTGAGAGGGGGCTGCTCCCTGGGGCACGGTGTTGAGAAGGTTCCTGTAGCTGTGTGCCGCCTTGCTGGTTAAAGGTCTTGGATCAGGGCTGGCTTTGGTAGTGATGGAGGTGGTGTGAGAGTCTGTGTGGTGTGCCTGACGGCTCAGGGGCTCCCGGTGAGCTACAGGTTCTGCCTAGGGTCTGAATCTTCTCTGGCTACAGTATGGGTTCTGTGTTTAGAAGTTAGAGAGGGGAACTCTACCCATGATCCCTGACCACCCCCCTTTTTGTTCTCTAATCCTTTTCTCAGGCTCTGCCTTGTTTAGCCTGTGAATGAGCGTGGCTCCTATTCTCTCCCCACTTGCTGAGCTTTCTGACCAGGCAGAGTACCACTTGCCCGCTTCTGAGTGGCTTGTAAAGTTTGAGCTGGGGTTTTATGTGGCCCAGCCCTCCTGGGCCTGCACGGAGGCCTCCCTACAGCTGCTTTTTTGATGTTGCACTTGCTCCTCAGGTGGGCTGTTAGAGGACACTGGGTTTGGACTGTTAATTGGATTCCAATGTGGTCCTCACTGCCTCTTGATTCTGGAATTCCCATGAAAACTACATTTCCTTCTGCAAACCTCAAAATGCCTTTTGGATCCTCTTGGGCTTAACACCTGGTGGTATTTGTATATTAGCTAGTAAAGATGAGGTGCCCCTTAGTACGGTGGGTGCTGAGACACCTGAGGCTTGTGCAGTGGATGTGGAGCCCTTCTAGCTTGGATGTGCTGACCCTCTGTCCGTGTAGGTGTTGCTGGCCCCATGTTGTTATAGGTGGCAGGTCCCCAAGGCCTGATGGGTGACTGGGAAAACTGTAAAATAGGTTGCGCTCTGACCAGAAGCAGCCCCCCACCCCAGCCGTTCTTTCTCCTTTTGGCCCCCCTGCCCTGATGTGTCTGACTTCAAGTCTTGGGCCTGGGATTCTTGCTGACTTAGTCCTATGTCCTCCCAGGTGCCAGATTCTGCTCTTACCTTTACTCTGTGGCCTTGGCAGAGGTTTCCTCCTGCCCTGTTTGTGGATGTCACAGTGGCTAGGCTTCTAGTTTCCTGGTCATAGTCTTCCCTTGTGGGGTTAGGGACAGTGGGTCACATTTCCTGTCCTTCGATGTAGGGATCCACTGGTTGTCCAGAAATCCTGGAGCCCATCTCCCATCCCAGCCTTCTTCTTCTTCTTTTTTTAAAGTTTATTTGGGGAGAGGCAGAGAAAGAGGGAGACAGGGAATCCCAAGAAGGCTCCATGCTGCTAGTTCAGAGTCCTACATGGGGCTTGAACTCAGGAAACCTTGAGATCATGACCTGAGCTGAAACCAGGAGTCAGATGCTTAACCAGCTGAGCCACCCAGGTGCCCCTCCCATCCCAGCCTTCTTTCTGGGATCCCCAAGTGACTAGCCACTGCCTTGGCACAAATTGTGCTCAGATTTGAAATCCTGAGTCTCTCTTTGCTACAGGAGACTTTTGGTGCTTATAAATCTTTTTAAATCTCCCTTTTACACCCCATCAGGTCTGTGACCTGCTGTTACCCAGAGTTCTGTTATCTGGGTAAAAATGGTCCCTCTGGGCTAATCAGATAAATACCTCCCATCATCTGGTTCCTATTAATCTACTTCAGCCCCCAGGTGCAGACCCCACAGAATGCTCGTGAGTCTAGAAGGCCATTGGGTCTGGGCTGGGAGAAGTCAGCTTGTCAGACTCTTCACTCTGTGGGTGGCTACTGCTAAGGTGCCGTATGGCCAGTGATTGACAGATGTGCCCATACCCCTCTCCCCCAAGGGAGAAAGGTTAGAGGTAGGATGTGGAATGTTCCATTAGGTAGTTAAACTGCCCCAGGGTCTGGTGTTTAAATACTCCTAGCCATTCAGTTCTGTCAAATCTATCTACATAAAGATGTGGACAGTACACAGAGAAGTCAGGAATGGTTTGTCGCCCCAAACTAAAAACATGTAGAGAATGAACTTAAAGAATAACTCTACTGACGGACATGCCGGTAAACATAAATACAGGGGGTGAATAAAAAAAAGGAGATGCACCTATGAGAGAATTCGCCTGGGAACCTTCTAGATCCAGCTGGAAACTCAGGTCAGCTATGGGAATTAAGAGGAAGGAAATCTGAGCAAATGTGGATTGACCCACAAGAAAGAAAAGCACCTACACAAGGTCTCTTAAGGTCACATTTGTGTCCTTACTCTCCCCTTTTGACTTTCTTTAAATTATTCATGGCTTCTTTGTCACCTTTGATCTCTGAAGATCCCTAGTTTGTTGTATAAAATTTGAGCATTGCCTTAGAACCATTATCGATGTTTACTTTGCACTGTCCTAATAATGGCTTACATCCTTGACAAGGAACATGAAATTTTGGCAGAAATTGACTCGGGAGAATGGAGTCATAGTAGTGGGGAGACCTGTAACAGATGTTACAAGCCAGCATATGGTTCAAACTTGTCAGCTAGATTCCAAAGTTGCTGTCCAGCAGAACCTTTAGTTTTATCCAGAAAAACAACCCCTGAGAAGGAAACCACCATGCTTTTGAACAAGTTCTAGAGTGTTGCTACAGACGCTTTTTACTTCCGGCTCTGAGCTGCCTGGGGGATGTAATTCAGCCTCTGGTGGCGAGCTCTCTGCACCTGTGGCTCTCCCCGTGAAGAAACCGCTTCATTTTTGCTCATGGAACAGCAAAAGCATGTCAGGAAACAAAGTGATTTGTCTGGTTACTAGAGATTTTGGTAGCAGGTCGGATGGCTTGCAGATACCTTGTTACGTGGAGGTTCTTCAAGGATTGGGTGGGCACCTATGTTTTTCGGGTCTTGCTGAGGGACTTGGAGAAAATGGATTCTTGGGTGGGGATTCTGGGCATGTTTTACTGATTGCTATTGCGCTAGAAATACCAAATGGGAAGTATTTTAATTTGGGAATAAAAACACATGGAAAACATTAGCGTTGAGTCAAAACATGCAGCCGGTTCAAGATCTAATTCAAAGGAGATAAAGGTGTTTGGGAATTGGTTACAAGTGCTGGAGTCTCAGTTCACGTGCCAGGGTAATAGTGACAGAACAGCAAAGGAGAAAATAAAAAAGGTGAGCGTAATTGCAATCGTGTTAGTGTAATTGAAAAAAAGAAAACATTCTGTTCAATGTACTGTGAGGTGATGTGATTTATCTGCATCCTAGTAACGGCTGTGATGGTGTGGGCAGGAGGGGATCCATTTTACATGGATTCAGGGAAATCTTTGTGACAACGTACAGCATTAGGTGGTTGATATTTGAGTCATTTCTTAGCCGTTTAAGAAGATTCCACTTTAGATTCAATGGCCGACTTACTATCACCCTGAAAATTAGATAATGTATTTGCAAGTATTTCAAGTTGTAAAATGTCACAAAGATAGTTGGAGAAGAAGTCTACGAAATTGTAGATTGTTAACCTTGGCCATTTTTAAAGTAATGTGAACCATGTTCACAGAGTGGCACCTTGGCAGTTGGGTCTTTACCCACCCTTGGTCCCACAGACCCTCACTAGTCCTCTGGAGCTATGGGAGGGGCTAAGAGACTTGAGGCCTCCAGAAGATCTGGATGTGATGTCAAGGTCCCATCCTGGGAGGTGGGGGAACTAAGGCCTGAATCTCTCTTAATTTCCTGACTAGTGCTCTTTCTACTGGCCTGTTCTTTGCTTTTTAGGACATTTTTAAATGGTCTTCGGCTCTTTTCTGTACACATGGTTACAGAGCCTGGTGCAACCCTTCTGGTCTGAGAGGTCTGAAGTGCTGACAAAACCTCTAGATAGGGCTTCCAAAATACTTTCCCGAAGCAAAGTTTCACCAGGCTTCGAAGGACGGTTTTCTAGTGCAGTTCTGGTGTGACTCGTAGACGGTCCTAGGATCTGAGGAAAAAATGGATTTCATCCTTCAAGAGCTGATAATGTTTTGTTGTGCAGCTGAAACTCCCTTTTCCAAGCTGGGCTGCTAACTGCTGTAGAAGAAGCCGGAGTTTCTGCATCCCTTTTCAGACTTCCATCTTGATCAGCTGGACTTGGCTTCTCATTTTGGACTTCTTGTTGGGAAGACCTGGAAACTAAGGCTCCTAACTGACCAGAACTACATGCTGGCAGCTCTGGCTTTTGGAGCTCCTGGAAAGGAACACAAATGTTCTGGGCTGGAGGCTGGGAGTCTTCCTGCTCTTGGTGTGGAGGTCTGGTCCTTACCTGGGAAGATATAGGAGGTAGGGTTTATGTTCGAGGTAGCAGTTAGCTCTTGAGCATTTGAAGGTGGGCTGTTTTGTGTCCACACCATAGGAGCAGACCCCATAGTATTTGTTGATTGAAGAAACCTACTGTGATAGTGATATAGGATAAATATTTGAACTTGATCCTGTTTGTGGCACAAAGCTCCTAAAACCTGTGAAATTTAAGCGAGGAGAGCAACAGAATATTCTTTTTGTTAATGAGGTGTCTTGATCTCCACCTAAGGATGGGGGTGGGTTACCAACCATGTTATTGGACAGCTTAGAACTTTCAGTTGCGTCCCTTACCTTTTAGCTGTTGGTGAGTGATTCAATCACTCATGCCTATAATGAAGGCTCTGTAAAACCCCAAAAGGATGAGGTTCAGAGAACTTGCTGGTTGGCGGACACAGGGAGATTCAGGAAGAGTGGCACATCTGGAGAGATTATGGAGGGGCCGTACCCCTCTCTCATATCTTGCTCTATACATCCCTGCCACGTGTCTATTCTTGAGTTACATCCTTTTCTAATAAACTGGTAGTCAAGTAAAATGTTTGAGTTCTGTGTATCGAATTCATCAAACTCAGCGTGAGAGCTTCATTCGAACCTCTGATCAAAAGCTGGTAGATGAGGGGCACAGATGACAACCTGAGTTGACTATTAGTGTTTGAAGTAGGGTGCACAGTCTTGTAAGACTGATCCTTTAACCTGTGGTACTTGAAGTTCTCCACAGGTAGATGGTGTCCAAGTTGATTTGAATTGTAGGGCACTTAGCTGGTGTCTAACTGGTATGTGGTGCGGGGAAGCCTACACATGCCTATGTTGCGATCTGGTCCAGGAACCCGAAAGAGCTGCTAAAAGAGTCATGGTACTGACGGGCATTTAATGCATTTATTTAAGAAATAAATTTGTTTGGTATTTTCTTAGGAAGAAAAGGCAGTAAGTGGAACGCGAAAGTAAATAGAAAGTAACAAATCTGGGGGAGTGGGCGGAGTGTCATTTTCAAGAGTTTGCAGGAGAGCCCCGGGCTCTGTGGGGTACGGTGTGAATCCAGAAGCACAGTGCTTGTGACCGCTCGTGGCCTGCAGGTGTGGCAGGCAGAGCACTGTGAGTGGGGCCTGGGGCATCCACTGCCACCTCTCCCACCTTCAGCCTTGTTAGGTCTGTCTGCTTATTGATAACGGGAAGGACAAGGGAGCCCTGGTGCCCCCCTCCTGGCAGTGATGGAGCTAGTATGTGCACAGTACAAGCATGGTGCTCAGGGGGTACTACCTGGGGCAAATGGTGGTAAATATCATCATCGTTCTTAGCAGTTTTGTGTGTTGTTGCTTTACAAGTTGTTAGAGCGATGGGAATGCCCAGTGGTTCTCAAAGGAAGGTACGTGGGGAGTGTCTGGCGTGTTTAGAGACAGAACTCACTTGGATGCCATGTATGTCTTGCCCCCAATTCTTGAAGGACCTTCCTTATCCAGAATTGGATCTCAGAACTGTATTAAATATTAAACTAGGGAAAGACATTGTCAAATTCTTAAATATAAAACCCAAATAATGCTCAACTAAGGTGTTTAATGTGTGATATAGCCCCTATCCTTTTCTGCTTCGCCGACAGGTTTGAAACTACAGGTCAATATGTTTCTGTTCACATGTTACTTGATGCTGTGGGATGGAGTTGGCCGTCCTGAGTCCACAATTCCTGTTGAACTAGTGGCCTTGCACTCTGTGGTTTTCTTCTCTTCAGCTATCCTGGTTTTGATACATTGTAGGGTGTTCCACTTTGGGCAAGCATCGAATGATCAGCATGTTTGCTGAAATACTCCAATCTTCACTGAAACTAAATGGGTTTTGTGAAAGTGAAGGCAGCTTGATGGCACCCTTCTATGTGTCCCCAGATGGTGTTCTCGTGAAGGTACCGCCGAGAGGGAGGGTGAAGCTTCTGAGCATGTGCTCCGCCATTAAATAAGACAGTTGGGTGCGTGAAAAGGAGTGAAAACACCATAACATAATACCAAGTGCTAGTTATATTGTGTAACTTGAAAGTGGAAAATTATGTTCTAAGCCCTATAAAGGTAGTCAAAATATTCTGAGTTGATATTTACAGAATGATTGGATAAGCTGTTCAAACTGCACCAAAAAAATAGAAACTTAGGTTTGTTTTGTCTACAACTCCACTAGTGATGGTAAACTCTTGACACATAAATAACCTGGAATAGTAATTGTGAGTGGACTGTATCTGGAAGATTTTTTAATGACTTGCCTGGCACAGGGTACTTTAAAATGGTGGTACTTTAAAGTGATGCACTAAAATGCATGCACTAGCTTTTCTTCTATCTCCTGTTCTGCAGTTTGGGTCCTGGGGCTGGTGAGGTTGGGGATGGGTAGACTAGGTGCTTCTTGCCATCACTGGGCAGTGGCTCCTGGGCTTCAGAAGCCACCAGGAAGCATGTAGAGAGCCTGGAGCACTTCACACCTCATCAGAAAGCCATAAAAACAATTATCAGCCCATTAGGGACTTGACAAGGAGCTCCACAAAGCTGTCCTGGCTGGGAATTGCCAAGGCCAGAGTGAGTCACTGATGCGATTCATGCTGTGGACTTTTTTTTTTTTTTGTGGAAGATAGTAGATTCTAGAAGTGAGACATGTCTGTTGAGATGGCCTGGAAGAGCTCAGGCCAGGCTTCTCAAGGGTGGAACTGGTGGTATATGCTTTTGCTGCAGGTATTGGGATGGTGATCCTCCCAACTCCCAACTTCCAAGGCAGTTTGGTGTTGGGGTTCAAGTTGTAGCCCTGCCTTTCCTCAGCTGTCATCCAGAGTTTGCAGTTCAGTCCTTTCTGGGATCTGACTCCAGGCTTGGCCTTCATCAGGACTCTTAAGTGGTCCCAGGCTGTGGCATCTGGTTCGGGGGTGTGGGGGATATGGAGTACTGAGTCCAGCTCAAGGGGTGGGGGGTGGGGGTGCTGCTGACTTGGGCCTCATGGGAAGGACTTGTGATGTCACCTCCAGATGAGGTTGTACCTAGAATCCAAGATTATTTATTATTTTAAATTTTATTTTTAAAATTTGTATCCAAATTAGCATATAGTAAAACAATGATTTCAGACTCCTTAATGCCCCTTACCCATTTAGCCCATCCACCCTCCCACACCCCCTCCTGTAACCCTCTGTTCTCCATATTTATGAGTCTCTTCTGTTTTGTCCCCCTCCCTGTCTCCCTGTTTTTACATTATTTTTGTTTCCCTTTCCTTATGTTATTCTGTTTTGCCTCTTGAAGTCCTCATGAATGAGGTCATATGTTTCTTTCTCTGACTAATTTCACTTAGCATAATACCCTCCAGTTCTATCCACATAGTTGCAAATGTCAAGATTTCATTCTTTTTGGATTGCCAAGTAATACTCCATTGTGTATATATACCACATCTTCTTTATCCATTCATCCATGGATGGACATTTGGGCTCTTTCCATACCGTGGCTATTGTTGATAGTGCTGCTGTAAACATTGGGGTGCATGTGTGCCTTTGAAACAGCAGTCCTGTATCCCTTGGATAAATGCCTAGTAGTGCAATTTCTGGGTCATAGGGTAGTTCTATTTTTAGTTTTTTGAGGAACCTCCATACTGTTTTCCAGAGTGGCTGCCCCAGCTTGCATTGCCACCAACAATGCAAAACAGATCCTCTTTCTCTGCATCCTCACCAACATCTGTTGTTGCCTGAGTTGTTAATGTTAGCCATTCTGACAGGTGTGAGGTGGTATATCAGTGTGGTTTTGATTTGTATTTCCCTGATGATGAGTGATGTTGAACATTTTTTCATGTGTCGGTTGGCCATCTGGATGTCTTCTTTGGAGAGGTGTCTATTCATGTCTTTTGCCCATTTCTTCACTGGATTATTTGTTTTTTGGGTGTTGAGTTTGGTAGGTTCTTTATAGATTTTGGATACTAACCCTTTATCTGATATGTCATTTGCAAATATCTTCTCCCATTCTCTTGGTTGCCTTTTAGTTTTGCTGATTGTTTCCTTTGCTGTGCAGAAGCTTTTTATTTTGATGAGGTCCCAATTGTTCATTTTTGCTTGTTTCCCTTGTCTCTGGAGACATGTTGAGTGAGCAGTTGCTGCAGCCAAGATCAAAGAGGTTTCTGCCTGCTTTCTCCTCGAGGATTTTGATGGCTTCCTGTCTTACATTGAGGTCTTTCATCCATTTTGAGTTTTTGTGTATGGTATAAGAAAGTGGTCCAGGTTCATTCTTCTGCATGTCGCCGTCCGGTTTTCCCAGCACCACTTGCTGAAGAGACTGTCTTTATTCCATTGGATATTCTTTCCTGCTTTGTCAAAGGTTAGTTGGCCATGTGCTTGTGGGTCCATTTCTGGGTTCTCTATTCTGTTTCATTGATCTGAGTGTCTGTTCTTGTGCCAGTACCATCCTGTCTTGATGATTATGGCTTTGTAGAATAGCTTGAAGTCTGGGATTGTGATGCCTCCTGCTTTGGTTTTCTTTTTCAAGATTGCTTTGGCTATTTGGGGCCTTTTCTGGTTCCATACAAATGTTAGGATTATTTGTTCTAGCTCTGTGAAGAATGATGGTGATATTTTGATAGGGATTGCATTGAATATGTAGATTGCTTTGGGTAGTATCGACATTTTAACAATATTTGTTCTTCCTGTTCAGGAGCATGAAATCTTTTTCCATTTTTTTGTCTTCAATTTCTTTCATAAGCTTTCTATAGCGTTCAGTGTATAGATTTTTCACCTCTTTGGTTAGATTTATTCCTAGGTATTTTATGGTTTTTGGTGCAACTGTAAATGGGATTGATTCCTTGATTTCTCTTTCTGTTGCTTCATTGTTGGTGAATAGGGATGCAACCGATTTCTGTGCATTGATTTTATATCCTGCAACTTTGCTGAATTCATGGATCAGTTCTAGCAGTTTTTTGGTGGAATCTTTAGGGTTTTCCATATAGAGTATCATGTCATCTGCGAAGAGTGAAAGTTTGACCTCCTCCTGGCCGATTTGGATGCCTTTTATTTCTTTGTGTTGTCTGATTGCAGAGGCTAAGACTTCAATACTATGTTGAATAATAGTGGTGAGAATGGACATCCCTGTCTTGTTCCTAACCTTAGGGGGAAAACTCCGTTTTTCACAGGATGATATTAGCATTGGTCTTTCATGTATGGCTTTTATGATCTCAAGGTATGATCCTTCTACCCCTGCTTTCTTGAAGGTTTTTGTCAAGAAAGGGTGCTGTATTTTGTCAAATGCTTTCTCTGGATCTGTTGAGAGGATCATATGGTTCTTGTCCAAGATTAAATATTTAAAATGTAACAGTATGTAATACATACTATATAATATGTACATATAAATATATTTATATACCTGTATAAAATATAACCCTCCTTTAGGATGTTTTCATGTGACTTAAATGGCTTAGGAGACAAAAATAAATAAGAAATGAAAAAGCAGATACCCTGGAGCAGTCCTGCTAAGATCTGGGCATCCAGATTGTAGCTGAGGGTGTTGGCTCCTCTTAGGGGTGTCCTAGTTTAGGGGAGAAGGTGGGTGAGGGAGGAGCAGTGACAGGCAGGATTCTAATTGCAGAATCAGCATGGTCAGGCAGTTAGACCTGGGACGTGGCATTGACTTTTCCAAGACGGGAGACCCTCAAGCCTCCCCTCTGAACTGCGGAAAGCACTGATGAGCCATGCAGCTGTCTTAGGTCCAGAACCTGGCATCTGGCAGTGCTACACCATTTTCAGGAACTTGAACTTTGATGCTTTTGCTGTCAAGAGTCAACAGTGTCTGGTGGGTGGGATTGAAAACATCACTGTTTTTTATATTACTGTAATGTCGGAAATGTCTAGCTTTCCACCTGCTTTGGAGAGTGACTCATCACTACTTAGGTGCCTACTGGGTGCCACTACCGTGGTAAGTGCTGTAAGGGAAATAGGCATGTTAAGTACACGCAGTACAAAAAGGGGGGCATTTCCATCCACTCTCATGATTCTGACTAGAAGCTGTGTGCTTGGAGTTTCTAACTCTGAGTTCTGGATCTGCTGTGTGCTGTGCCCACTGGATACCTGAGCTTGATCCCACATGCATCTCCTATTTCTCACCCCCCACCAGAAGGGCTCGGCTCACCCATGCCTTGTGTCCCCAGTGTGTTCAGCATGGGATACTGACCATTCACCTCTTCTCCAACTGTGTGACCTCTGTCCTATTTCCCAAGGATGCTAGGTGACTCTTAAGAGCAGGAATGGAGGTCCTTCCTCTCTCTCAGGGTGGAAGGGTAAAGGGGCCTTGAAGGAACAAGGAGTTGGGTTTCAAGGAGCTAGTCCTAGAACCCCTGAGTCTCGATTTCTCCACTTGAACTTGGGGATAGAATTCATTTCAAAGGTGGAGAATTTTCTATGCACATTTAAAAAGTGTGTATGTGTATATATTTTGTCTCTTTAATAGGATGGTTACATTGAACTTTCTCTTGAACCTCGTCCTTGTTATCATTCGCCAAGGAAGTTTGCACATAAAATTCTAATGGTACCCTTGATTTCTCCTGATCCTGAAGTGTACAGAATCTGACTTCTATGATTCTTAAACTAGATGTGAGGCTTGAGCTAAGCAGAGGAAAAACAAACCCCCAGTGACCCCCCAGTGCCTCTCCCAGGTCTGTTGTTTCTTAGATACAAACAGAAAATGGGCAAACTATACTTTTGGGACTGGAGCTCGGCCCCATGAAAAGGCAGGATGTCAGAGTGGGATGGGCAGCTTTTGTTGTTGCCTGTTGCTGCAAGGTGCATTTTTTTCTTTCCTTACCCCTTTAGGAGGGCAACAGTCCCAGACCCAAGAGTTGAAGAAGTCCTCACCTTGTGCCCAAATGAACTCACATGGTTACTGGTTATTGTCCTTTCCTGGAGCATTGATTTTCTTTTTTTTAATATGTTTGCGGGGCACCTGGGTGGCTCTGCGCATTGAGCGTCCAACTCTTGGTTTAGGCTCAGGCTATGATCTCCCAGTTTGTGAGTTGGACCCCTGAGTCAGGCTCTGCACTGGCAGCACAGAGCCTGCTTGGAATATCCTCCCTCCCTCCCCACCCCCCACTCTCTCTCTTCCCCTCCCCTGCTCACTGTTTCTCTCAAAATAAGTAAAAACTTAAAAACAAACAAAAAAAAACAACTTCCCTGTGCACATAGACCCTAGGATGATGTGGCATGGATTTTTACCTAATTCTGATAGGGGTACATCTTAGGGGAATCCTTAAATCCTGCTTTCCTTACTTGCACAGGAGCAGGAAATTCTACTTGGCTCCTCAGAAGGACGCTGGGGCTGCCCTCACCTGCCCTCACTCCTGCCCTGGGAGAGATGGGTGGACATGGGGTAAGGCAGTGATCCAGTGAGGCCCAGGTTTTCCCTTTTCTTTGAGTGTAAGAATCCTCAAGATCCTTGCTTAGCCATGGGTGAGCAGCCTGCCCTCGGCATGGGCCAGGGGTCATTGCCTGAACCACTAGGAAGCCTGTCTGGCCATGGATGGGAGGCCAGTTCTCTCCAGGGGGGCATCAGTGGTAAGGCTGCATCAGTGTGGCTGGCATGCCTCTTTTCCCATGGGCCTCTGAACTCAGGAGGGAAAGACCACAGTGTGGTTTGTGGACCCCTAGAGCCCCACAGAGAAGTTCTGTGTATATGAGGCTCAAGAGTTAGGCATGTCGGTACTTGAGCTCTTCCCCTTCTCCCAGAGGCCTAGAATGCCATTGCCAAGTAGCTTAGAGATGAGCTGTGTGTGCAGCAGAAAGGGATGATGTGTCCAGAGCGGAGATGACCGGCAGCTGCTTCTGCCTTCTCTGCAGGGTTTCCAGCTTGGAGTAGGGTGGCCATGCCAGGCTAAATTAAAACTGGAGGTGCCCTGAGCTTTCTTCTTTTTAAGGCTGGAGTATTTGAGGTGAAAGAGAGGGAGTGAGTCTAAAATAAAATGTGACTCTGTTGGGGGGTGTGCAGCCAGATGCTCTCTTTGGGCTCACTGTTCTAGTAGAGATGGAGCCTGGTTCGTGCTGGGGTCTTGTTCTGACATGCATGATGGCCATTGTCCTGAGTTCTGCCTGTTTTTATCTGGGAGCACGTTCTATACTTGGATATTTTTGGTAAACACTTCCTTAAATAACAAAAGCGATGTAGGACATCGTCCTCTGATCTCTGGCTTTGGTGTGTCAAGGTGTGAACCCCACACGGCTTTGAGATGAGAGCATCTGTGGCAAACTTGCTTTAGAAAAGTCCCTTTGTTTAGAGACTGATATAACTGGATGGTGATGGTTGTAGTACGCCTGGCATGATTCTCCACTCAGCGTTCTGAGGGCAAAGTGGGAAGTTAAACTCACAAACTCTGGGACCTGGAATAATCCTGGAACAGAATTTATGGAAGCACTGACTGATGGCAAGATTTGGGGAGAAATAACGACAGGACCACATAGATGAATGACCTGTGTCGTTCATGAATGCAACCAACTTGGAAAGATCAGGAGTTCACCTGTGTGGACAGGAAGTGACGCTGCCTTAGCTTTCATTCCTCCTGCCTGTGACACATGGCCTATGAATACTCTAACCAATAAGTGGTATTGCCCATGCATGGGAAATGAGCAACTGGAGGGTAGAGAGCCCAAGAACTGGAGTTGTAGTCAGGGTTCAGTTTCTGATGCTGGAGCCTCTTCGCATGAGCAAAATGCCTGGTTTCGTGTGATGAGGCCAATACTCCTGAGGAGGGGGTGCTTCAGGCAGAGGTGTGTAGTATGCTGAGGCTCAGAACCTTTCCTTGGTATGGATTTTGAGGACCTTAGAGGCCCTTGGCACTCGAGCAACCTGCTTCTGAGGGAGAGGGCTCATGGAAGAGGTGGAGAGAAGTCACTTTGCCAGCTATTGGCCCTCTTCCCACACAAACACTAGGGTCCCTGCATCTGAAGGGGTGCTGATGGGTGTTGGAGAGTCCAGACAGGGATCCCTCAGCCAGGTTGGGGCGGTCTTGCCCAGGGAGGCTTCTTCATAACAGGGGTAGGTGCTGCAGGGGGTACTGTGGACAATGGCAAATTCAGGGAATTGGAGCTCAGGCAAGTTCAAGGCCTCCAACCACAGGGGGCATGGCCTGGGTCTTAAGAAGTCCTGAGACATGCATGTGTTGAGCCTTGGTCTTATCACTCCAGTAGCATGTGACCTTGAGTAGGTTCCTTAATCTTCCCAGGCCTCAGGTGACTTTCTTGTAAAGGGGGAGTCCTCGTTGTGTGCATCTCATGGGGTGGGCTGGAGGTCTGGGTAAGATGATGTAGGTCCTGCCCCTCCAGCTTCAGCTCTGCAGGACTCCTAGGGACTTCCCAGACAGGCCATTTGGCCCATGACTCTGTGCCCTGTTGGTTGACTTCTATTCAGACTTTGGGGCTTCCCTCACATGCCCCGCCACACCACATGGAAAATGATGGATGACCTTGCATGCCCCCTACAGAGGAGATGGGGCACATCAAGTGCTTGTCATAACCCCCTGCACGTGGTAATTGGTGGCTCTTGTGTGGTAGTGCTGGTCCCCGTGTAGGAGGGTAGACATTGGATGGAGCTAGTCCACCCGGCTCACACCCTGGCTTTACCACTAAAAGGCTTGTGATCTTGAGCAAGTTACTTCTCTCTGCCTCCCTTTTCTCCCCTGTAAAATGACACAGTCATAAGGCTGTTGGCATTAAATGAGTTAATCCACATCAGGTGTTGAGAACCCCATTGGGCACCTGGTAAGACCTATGTAAGCATGGTAGGGCAGCTACGATTAGCTTCCCTAGCACAACGCGCAGCACATAATGGGGCCTAAAATACCTCTTTGAGTAAGAAGGTCAGAAGAATTCGGGATTATGGTGAGTCAAGCTGAAATATTAGACCCATAGATTTGTCTTCCTTTTCTTCCTGAAACCTTCTCCAGTTTCCCTGTAATGTTGTTGATAAGATATAGAAGCCAAAGTTGATGTATCTGCTTTAAAAAAAAAAAAAAAGCCTGCCAGAGCAGGGCACAGAAGGACTGCTTCCCACCCTCCAAGACTCTGACCCTCAGCCCCAGTCTCCTCCACTGCCCCTCCCCTAGGGATGTGACAAGGCTGCGTACAGCAAGGACAAAACTTTACTGAAACCAAGCAGGATGCATCTCTTAGTTCCCCTCTGGTCTTGTCTGCATTTCATGCTCAGGCAGCTAATTTGTACCTCACCATGGAGCACATTTTTTTACTTCTGGCTACTGTAATGGCACATGGGAAGGGCGGTTTTAATGAATTACTGTTTTCTTTTGGAGATTAAGCTTTCATTATATATATAATTGTGGACACTTAGCCTTCTGGTACTTAGATATCATTTGCCAATTAGGATAATGGATTAGAAAGTCCCTTGGAAAGTGACAGGGACAAAGTTAAGCCTGTAACGCAACTCAGGGTGCTGGCAAATGAATGCTTTGCCAACTGGAAGCAACATAGATCAAGTCTGTCCACAATATGTGTGTGCTAAGAGGTCTGAAAATATTCATGACCTTTGAGAAAGGGAGATTAAAATTAGTAGGCAGCCGTGTGGCAGCCAGCTCCCTTAGTTTGTGATGTGGTCATTCTGGAGCCACTGCCGTGCTGCCACATGCTTCTGGGATGGCTGCGGGGCAGGAGGCTGTGCTGCATAAGTTTAGAATTCTGTAATGTAACGTAATGTAATGTAATGCTGAAAGCATTTGTGATGGGTCTGGATCTAATGTGGTGATGTTCCCATCACTTGTAGAGGGCCTGGGTCTTCTGGGTACTTTGTCTTGTTCCTTCTAGAGCAGGATTTCCTCACCGCAGCAGTGTTGATATTTTGTGCAGGATACTTAATTATTGTAGGTCATCCTGTGCATTGTGGGGTATTGACCAGCATGCCTGGCCTCTGCCTGCTATATGCCAGGAGCAACACCCCTAGTTGTGACAGAAAAAAAAAATGCTTCCAGACATTGCTAAGTATCCATTGGGGGGCAGAATTGGCTTTTCCCCCTTATGTTGTGCCAATTGGGTCTATTCCTCACTGTTAAGTGTGTTGATACTAGGGCCCCAACCTTCAGAAAAAAGAGATCTCTGGATATCCTATGTGAGCGTAGAGAGCTAGCCACATGGATTTAAAGGCCTAGGGTCTACAGATAAACTGGTCTTAGGGAAGGTCTTGGGAGGTGAGTGGTTTGATAAAAACCTGGAAGGATCTTTACAGGTAACATAGAAGGGGGCTAAAGAGACACTTGGAGAAAAGACACCTGAATGGGTATGGGCAGGAGCAGAGCAAATTTGGCAGTAGAGGGAATCCACTCTACTTGGACAGAGGATAGAAGCAGGAAACACCATGGGTGGGATAGGTGTGGGTGAGAAATACTAGGCAAAGAAATGCATGGGTTTTCTGACCTACCCACTGCTTCAAGGCTTCATTGTTTGGTTCAAACGAGATAATAATTTAAATTATTGGGTTGCCCAAAGATTATTATTAAGGTCCTTGTATAGACAGTCTTCAAATAGATGAGATTTTAATTTTATTTACTAAGTAGAAAATCAAGGAATCACTGAATAAGATTTTTAGCAGGGGAATAAGATGGAAATAGGCTGTAAAGAAGAATATTGTAGAAATGGTATATAGAATGAATAGTATGGAAAGAAGCCAAAACATGAGGGTGGAGGAGAGGAGGCTGGTGTAGCTGACCGCCTTCCCTCACTGCCAGAATATTTCAGGGTTTCTGGGTGGTGGTGGTGGGGCTCCAGGGTTATACTGAGAAGTGTGGTTGAGGGATGCAATGATGGGCCTGATTCCATGATGAACTGAATATGGTTATACTTTTCTTGCTGCCCAGATTGATTGAAAGTGATGTGTAGTATTAAAACAACACAAAGTATTTTAAACAAATGTGGATCATGACAAATCAGAAAGAACAAAGAAACAAATGATACTAGGATATGGGATGAATTAGTTCCTGTAGCTGGTCATTCAACATTAGCACTAAACTTGCTGGTAGTTGAATGCAAAGGGTGAATACTGCCTTAGAACCTAGATGTTTCCCTTTGTTTGAAATATCTCTTTGAGATTATGTAGAGGATGAAACCAGTGTTTGGGCTCTGATTTGGATTATTATACAAAGGCACAGAATGTTTGTAGCTACAGGTTTTAAAAAACCACCCAAACCTTGTTAAAATGGGCATTTCTTATATTGAGCCATTTTCGGAAAAATGGAGGCACATTGAAAAATCTTGCTTCATTGGTCTTAGTGGTGTCATTTGTTTTTTTCCAAATCCCTTTCTGAAGCTCAGCTGGTGCCCAATGGAGCATGGCCAGCCTGGGAGGGTTGGCTGACTTGGGGAAACTGTTGTGCATACAGTATTGGGCAGACTGAGTTGAGATTATATAAGGACAAGATCTGTTACTTAGGAAGATGGTACTGCAGGCATGTGAAAGGGGAGAAGTGGGCTGTGAGTTTAGGGTTTCTTCTGATGCTACCCACAAACTCAGGGGTGGGTACAACTAGAATAGCCCAGGTTGACCCATTCACTTTACATCACACTCACACTCATGGAGGTACCAGAATAACAATACTGCTAGCGCCAGCAATATAATTACCTAGGAGAATTAAATTTTTTTCTTTCTTTTCTGCTTCTATGTTCCTCACTTTTATAGTTCTGAATCTACACTATCAAATCACAGACCCATTTTCAACCATCCTCTCCATTGTAGCCCTGATATACTTAGAGTTGCCCAGTATCCTCCTGTTTGCATTTACCACCAATGCCTATGTGGACACCTTTCTAGACGTTTTGAGTGTCCCAAGCTCATTCCCTACTTAGGGAGTCCTTGAGGTCAAAATTGGTTCTGTAATAATTCTAAAATGTTTACTTTCCAACCCCCACCTCTTTCTGTTAAGAGAATGCAGTGGAGTTTTCCAGATGCTATGACTTAGGATCTCCCCACAAACTGCATAAGCAGGTAGGTGAGTCAGGCTGTTGTATATTAAGAGAGAATGTTAAGAGACTTACAAAAAAAACCTGCAATGTTGTTGTACTTACTAATTATTTTTGTTTGGGAAAACAGTTATTTTCCCTAAAATGTTATTTATGTTAGCATAAAATGGGGCTGTTATTTTTTGACGAGTAAAACATTTAAAAATTTCTGTTCTAATTTCTAAAAGGTAAATAATGTGCATATCACCCACCTTTGTTTTTTATCATGAACAAAGCTCTTTGGGCTCCTTGATAATTTAGAGTATACAGAGTCAGAGATTAAAATTTGAGGATCCTCACTCTAGTAGATTCTTTAGGAAGGGGCTTGAGGTTTTGCACACTCAGTTTTTTGGTACACTTGATACTGAAATTTGTTGCTTTGTGTAATATACTCGGCTCTCGTTTTCTTGTTACTCCATTTCCTTCTATATCAAATGTTGCTTTAAAAAAGTCTGGTGATAATCTACTTCATAAGTCACTTGTTTTTGCTTGGACACTCCTTCCTCCCCCCCATATTTTCTTCTGTAAAATTCAGTAATTAGACTGTGTCTTGATGTATGTTCTTCCAGGCCAGTATTCTCAGGTACATAGTGGGCTCTTTGAATATGTATTTTCAAATATACAGATTAATTTCAGGAAAGCCTTTTTATATTACAGTTCTTAATATTGGTTCTCTTGTTTTCCTTGTGGGCTTCAGGGGCTCCGATTTTCTGTAGGTTAGATCTTCTTTTTCTCCTTCTCCTTGCAGTAATTGACTTTGTTTTGAATCCTTTTTTTCTTTACGAATTAACAAAAAGTTCTCCTTGAAATTTACATATATTTTAAGCAATATCTGTTGTGTTCCTTTACTCTGGTTTCTTCCAGTTTAGTATTCATTTCTGAAATGATTTAATTTCAAACATCCAAGTTCTGTCATTTCATTTAGAAGTTTTCCTAGTTCTGATCTATATTGTTCTTGTATTATATTAATTCTCTGTATCTTTGATATCATTTTTTAAAAAGTAGGCCATGGATTTTTTTGGGGGGCCTTTTTGGCATGCTTACATTGTGTATAAAATGGTCATTCAGCTCCTTAATCACTTTTTCCCCTGTAGTAACTCTGCATGTGATTTGGCCTTTTATACTTTTATGTTGCTCGTTTTTATGTGACATTAATTTTCCTGAGCTTTTAGAAGGCAGCTTGGTTCAGTGTTGTTTTCCTAACATCACAGTTTCCACATCTATTTCAGTATAGTGTTCAGAGACATGGCTGCTTGCATTCTTAGACTTCTGGGCTCCATTCCTGTCTATTTTTAACTGGATCATCTCTTTCCTTTGTGTTGTTCCTATCTTGCTCAGTTTTGATGCCACTCCCAACAGTTTCTCCTATCCTGGAAGGGTGCCTTGGCAGCCAGTTTGAAGAGTTCACAGGGGCTAGACTGCTCCAAGTCATTCAGTCCTGACCATGGGCTCATGGACTCGCCTGGTATGGGATTGGTCAATACCCATCTCAGTTTCTGCTGCTGTTCTCAAATTGGCCTACCATACTTTCCAGTGAATACCTGTTGGCTATTTTGGGTTCTCCTGTTCTCATGTCTGTCAGATGTCTCATTGTTTCCTCTATTTCTGCTAAGCAGGTGACGATACCATGCATGTCTTAAGGCTAGTGGTAATGTCCTCACCCACTTATATTTTAGTGTTTTGGGTTTTTTTTTTTTCCCTTACCCACTTGTAGCTGACATTAGTCATTTGATAGGAAGAGATGTTGGGTTTTTTGGTCTGGTTGCTTTTTTAAAGATCAAATTTACTCAAAATTGTTTCTTAAAATTGTGTTTACCTTTGTATAAAAAAGCCCTCAAAACAATAGTGAATGGTTTGAAGATAAAAGGTTCCTTCTCTATTGTGTAAAAGAAGCCAGAGCTAGTATGGCAGGTCCAAGTGTTCCAAGGTAATCAAGGACATCGTTCCCTCTTTCTTGCTGGCTCTGCCATTCTCAGAACATCCCCTCACTGTCCAAAATAACCACTTGAGCTCGAGTCATTGCTTCTGAATTTTAGGTAGCAGAGAGGAGGGAGCTCTGAAAAAGTGCCTTTCTGGAAGTTTCCACCTACAGAAGTTAGTTCTGTACCTACATATAGCTGTTAAGGAGTCCTGGAAATAAATGCTTCCAACTGACTTCAGGGCCACCCTCAGTAAAACTGGGGTTCTTCTCATGAGAAGGAAAGGGAGAGTGAAGGGATCTTTCCTGCTGTGTACATGAACAAACATACAGAAAGTGAATAAATATGTAGGAAGTTGAAAGGACATTTTGAGTATGATTTTAATCTTTAACATATTTTTCTTATTTATGCTGTTCTTCAAATGAAAACATTTCAGTGCTGTGAGTTGAACTTTTTGCACAAATCTTGGAATGCTGATGGCATCTCAGTGAAGATCTTGAGTCTCTTGGTGGGAGGGGACAGGTGATCCTCCTTTCTGCCTTTCCAGCAGTAATTCCTAAGTCTGTCTTTTCACTGTGGTATTATGCCAAACCCTGAGTACATCCACGCTGTGATGGCTGGATTTAAGGATTCTGTGGTTTCTTTTTTATTTAGATAGGTAAGCATCCATATAGCCATTAAAACATACGTATCATGGGAAAAGTGCTGGGTGACTTTTCCATTTCACACTGAAGCTGGGATGTCCTCATGGGAGTTTTTGCAGTTCCTGGACTAACTAGAGTCACAGAACTTGGCAGAATCTGAGTCTGATGTTAGGTTGGAAAAATCTGTATTGGGTTCACTTTTCTGTAAAGTGTGAGGAGCCACAGATGGTCTTTGGTGACTTAGGTAAATGAAAAAGCACACTCTTTGCTGTTCTATGTGTGTTGACTATTGTGAATAATGCTACAATAACATTGGTGTCTGAGTATCTCTTTGAGACCTTGCTTTCAATTTTTTTGTGGATATATGCTCAGATATATATCTGGATATATATATATATCCAGATATTGGTTGGTGTTGTTGCTGGATCATAGAGTCATTCTATTTTTAGTTTCTTGAAGAATAGCTGGATTTTCCATTGTGGTGGTACCATTTTACATTCCCACCATCAGTGCATGAGGTTCCATTTTCTGCACATCTCCATCAACACATTTAATTTTTTTTAATAGCAATTTTGATGAGTATGAGCTGATCTTTCATTGAAGTTTTAATTTGAATTTCTGCCATTAAATCTTTGAGTCCTTTCTTTCACTCTTTTAAATGGAGAAATCGTAGGGTATTCTTTTTGTGGAAAGAGTAGTTGTTTTGGAATATTACGGGTTTTCAGGTGGTTTAGTGCTGCCACCTGGGCTGAGAGAAGCCACCTCTGTGCTTCCTGGAGTCATTTTTCAACTCTTCACTGAAACTGTTACCACATTGCCGTTGTGCTGTGTCTTTTTTGCAAAAAGTACAGTGGAAGCACAGAGGCTAACGTGAATTACCTTTATAGAGAATCTTCAGAAGCATATGGCTTCTTGAAAATGCAAAGGTCTTGGGAACACCTGGGTGGCTCCGATGGTTGAGTGTCCGACTTTGGCTCAGGTCATGATCTCATGGTTCATGAGTTTGAGCCCCATGTTGGGTTCTGTGCTGACAGCTCAGAGCTTGGAGCCTCCTTCAGATTCTGTGTTCTCTCTCTCTGCCCCTTTCCCCCCTCATGCCCATGTGCGTGTTCTCTCTTTCAAAACTAAACATTAAAAAAAATTTAAAAATGCAAAGGTCTTGCCATTGCTTGCTTAAAAATTATTTGCTGTTTATTGAAAGTTTGAATATAAACATTCTGCTGAAGTGGGTGAGATACTAGGCTCTAAATACTGTACTATCCATACTGATCCCCACCCCCCAACGGAAGATGTGTTATAACTAATATCTCAATCACTTTCGTTGGGGGGAGGGGTTTGATCAGGTCCCTCAGTGATCATACAAATTAAGTCATTTGGTCAGAAACACCCAGAATCTTCCATAGAAAATTTGGCTTTTTTTTTTTTTTTTTTTTAGTGGACAAGTTCTCTCTAATAAAACAGTATGTCTTGGCTCTCAGTTTCTTCATCATTTCTATTTTGTTGTCCCTGTGGCCTGTCTGTTCTTACTCGTTCCCTTTGCTTGGTCTAATTATTTTGAAATTGCGTCCCCGCACCCTCCAACCTAAGCCACACTTCTTGGCAAACTGGTTTTAAGGCACACATTTGCAAGCAAGTTATGGACCATTTACCCCTGTAACCACTTAAAAAATGCAAAACACACACAGGTAACTGTCTGAACCATTTTTAAGTGTCTGGTTTAGCAGTATTAAGTACATTCACATTGTTGTGCAACCCCCACCACCAGCCATAGTAGAACTATTCTCATGTTGCAAACCTGAAACTCCGTTCCCATTAAACAGTGGCTTCCCATTTCCACTGCCCCGCGGCCCCTGGCAATCACCATTGTACTTCCTGTCTCCGTGAATTTGACCACTTCCTCCAGGTTGCTATAAGCAAGCAAGTGGAATCCTACAATGAGATGGAAACACTTTTCCTGCCCACTTCCCTTGTATATGGGCAGGGCACTAAAAAAAATCTGGTTGGTTGCTCTCTGCCTGTACCTCTTGGCTCTTGGATGGAGACCCGAGGACCTGCTACTCACAATGTAGTCTCCAGACAAAGTTACGGTAGAGCTCCTCAGACCCCACCCATGTCTTTTTCTCCAGGTTTCTGGGCAGGTGGTGGGCACCTTCAAGTCTGAGAAGTGCCCCTTGGGCTGATTTGTGAGGGAGGCCTCTGTGAGGCCATAGACCTGTAGCATGGGGAAAGGACTGGCATGAGGGAGGTGATTCTCTTTTCTTTTTCACTTTTTTTTTTTTTTAAATTTTAGAGAGAGAGGGGGAGAGAGGCAGAGGGAGAGAGAGGATTTTAAGGAGGCTCCACACCCAGCACAGAGCCCAAAGCAGGACTAAATCTCACGACCCTGGGATCATAACCTGAGCCAAAATCGAGTTGGATGCTCAACTCACTGAGCCACCCAAGTGCCTCGCTTTTCTTAGTGTATCTACAGAGACGACAGCAGGACTGGTACTGGGACAATGAGGGTGATGGGGGTGGGAGGGGTGGAGGTCTAACCAAATGTGACCAGGAAGTAAGTGTCTATGGCCATCTTCTTCGGGGTGGAATCCTTCTCTTTTTCTCCATGGAACAGAGGAGAAGATGTAGTCCATACGTAGAGTGAATGGTCAGAGGAGAAAAGATTGTGAAGGCATTTGACATTGAGGGAGGAGTTTTAAGGAGGAGAGCTAGGGCCACAGGCTTCTGTCTCTGTGTCTCAGATGTGAAGATGGGAGCTTGGCTGACCTTTTGATCTAGGTGGACAGTGGGATAACTATTGTTTCCAGAGGTGAGCCACTGAATATGGGTTGTGGTGAGGGAGCGTTTTGAAGGATGGGATGCATGGTCCTTTCTCCACTGCCAAGGACATGGGGGAGATGGGGCAGGCAAGTGTTTTCTAGAGAGCCCTGGACTAGGAGGCTGGATCCCCAGATTCATGCTGGGCACCATTTTCTACTTGTGTGAGACCTTGGTTGGGTCATTGTACCTCTCTGATCCTCAATTTTCCAGTCTGTGAAATGGGCGCAATAATACCTTGTGCTCTCTGAGCTTTAGTGAAGATCAGATATGGTAAAGGAAGTAAGAGTGCTGTGAAGCACTCTTTTTAGTCCTCAGCTTCTAGTGACGAGGCAGCTCCTACAGGACGTCTCACATGGGGTGCACTGCAGGATGGCTATAATTGGCTACAAAAAGCTGAACGCCCATTTTGCCAGCTTACTGACTGACGTGTATAAACAAGTCAGTCACATAAGAGACGATGCGCACACAGATGTGGTCAGCTCATTTCTGTCCTCATAGGTCTGCTGGCTGGGAGGTGGAGGCAGTTGGGTATTGGGGGGAGCTTCGTTAATGGCATTCCTCAGATATTTGATGGTGTCAGATGGAGGTAGCTGAGTGTGACCAGCCTGTATCCTAGGGACTGGGGGGGGGGGGGGACAGGTTTCACCTCTGTAATGCTGCCAGGAGATCTGATGTTAGTGTCCCATGTATTCAGGTACATCTGCTCGAGATTCTATATCTTGATATAAAATTCACACACCGTAAAACTTACTCCCTACTTCTGAGAAAGCATTTATTCTCCCTGGTTATTTAGTACATTCAGAGTTGTTCGACCATCATTCCTGGCTAAGTCCAGAATGTTTTCATTTACCCGCTGAAAAACACCTTGCGCTCACCAGCAGTTCCTCCCTATTCTTCCCCCCAAGTCCTTGGTAACCATGAATCTACTTTGTCTGGATTGGCCAAGCCTGGAAATTTCATATAAATAGAATTGTGGAGGGGCGCCTGGGTGGCTCAGTCGGTTAGGCATCCGACTTCGACTTCGGCTCAGGTCATGATCTCACGGTCTGTGAGTTCGAGCCCCGCGTCAGGCTCTGTGCTGACAGCTCAGAGCCTGGAGCCTGCTTCAGATTCTGTGTCTCCCTCTCTCTCTGACCCTCCCCTGTTCATGCTCTGTCTCTCTCTGTCTCAAAAATAAATAAACATTAAAAAAAAAATTAAAAAAAAATTGTGGGATATGTGGCCTTTTGTATCTGGTTTTGATTGAGCATATTTCTAAGCTTTATCTGTGTTGTAGCATGGATCAGTACCTGATTCCTTTTTATGGTTGAACAATATTCCATTATATGGATATACCACATTTTGCTTCTCCATCCCCCAGTTGATGGACCTTTGGGTGGTTTCCACAGTTTCGGTTATTAGGAATAATGTTGCTATGGACACTGAGGTATGAATGTTCACATATGGACGTGTTTTCAGGTCTCTTAGATAAATGCTTTTAAAGTTCATTAAAAAAAAAAATCCATTGGCTTCTTAAGGCAGACGTCTTTTAAACATGGAGCTTTTGAAGTCATCATGATTCACTGATAGCCCTGAGCCCAGGAGGTGATGACAGGGAGCAGTGGGCAGGATGGAATTACTGAGCCAACAGGGCTTTGCCTTTTTGTGTCTAAAAGCAGAAAGTCTGACGAAGCTCCAGGGCCGAAGAAGGCCAGCATGTCTCCCTTTCTTTGATGACAGCCAAGAGGCCTTCCTCAGTAAAGATTCATAAGCTCTGAAGATGGTAAGGAACCTGAGTGCTTCTCTTGGTCAATATCTAGGTACGGATATGATGACCATGTCGCCTGAGAGGAGAGGTGACTTATCTAAGGTCACACAAGAAGCACTGGCAAGTCCAGGGCTGGAGTCCACTTTTCCATGACTTTCCATCAGTCCTCCTTGCCTGACATCTCCTCTGATGCGACGTCGTGGGGCCTCTGTGAGCCTTTCCCTTCCTTTATGTCTGAAAGGGAAATGGCTTTGTGCCAAGTGGGATTTCATCTTTCTGGGTTTTAAGGCCTTGACAAATCTGTTCCAGTTTTCCGAGTAACCGAGCTTGAACCACAGTGAGTTTCCATCAGCTGCAGAAAACCCAACAGTTACTCACAGCCTCTTTTGTTTCACATATGCCGAGAGGCGTGTCTGCCGGGCCCGAAGCTGTGGCCAGCGGTGACGCAAGTTAGAAACTCCAGCTGGCTCGGTTCTAGGAAAGCTCTCTTGGTTAGACTCTGCTAAGTCATGACAATGAAGTGAAAATCTGCCAGGACAGTTTGGGCAGGAAGGGGGCTATGGAGGTGCAGGGAGCATGGACGGCTCAGTGAAAGTCCTCCAGTGCTGGAGCTGGCAGAGCCCTGGCCCAGCTCAACTGGGCAAGTGGACTGTGTAGGCAAGGGCATCTGGGTTGCCCTTCTGTTCCCCCAGCACTGGCCAAGCTTGTCTGCGGGCCTCTGCAGGCTTCCCGCAGCCCCCGCTTTGGAACAAGTCTGGCAGAATAGAGTAGGGCATTGCTTCAGGTGACAGGGACCCGGGGGTGTGGGTGTAGAAGGAAGAATCCTGGTTAGTTCACAAAGCCCTGCAATTCACTTCGTACCTTTAACTCAATGTCTCTGAGACCATCTGCAGGATGAGTGGCAAGCCTTCCTTTTGTGCCACCTACCAGGCTGGGGACATCAGAAGCCCTCCTGGGGTGTTAGGGTGTGTTTACCAATACTGCAAACTTTTTTTTTTTGAATATTTATTTTTGAGAGCAAGATCAGGTGTGCCACCAGGAGAGGGGCGGAGATGGAGAGAGACCGAATCCCAAACAGGTTCTGTAGAGCCCGACCAGGGACTGGAACTCACAAACGGGGAGTTCATGACCTGAGCCAAAAACCAAGGGTCAGATGCTTAATCAACTGAACCACCCAGGCACCCCAATACTGCACACTCTTAAAGTGGAACTTATCATTTAAGGACCTCACTGTTCATCTTTACAACAGAGGATAGGCCCCAAGAAAGAGTTGGAACACTTAGTCATAATAAAAACTGGAAGTTTTGTTAAGAAATAAAAAATAAAAAGTTAAAAGATGTTAGTGCAAAAATTACAAATTTCATTGGAATAATTCATGTTGTAAATTATTCCAGAGTTTCCTCAGCATCTGTCAAAGACACTTCAAAATTTTTTTTTTCAACATTTATTTATTTTTGGGACAGAGAGACAGGGCATGAATGGGGGAGGGGCAGAGAGAGAGGGAGACACAGAATCAGAAACAAGCTCCAGGCTCTGAGCCATCAGCCCAGAGCCTGACGCGGGGCTCGAACTCACGGGCCGCGAGATCATGACCTGGCTGAAGTCGGACCCTTAACCGACTGTGCCACCCAGGCACCCCTGTCAAAGACACTTCAATTTAAGGTAGGATTATTAGTAACTGTGTTAGTATATCTGAACAATTTCTAGAAGGAATTGGGGCCTGAACCCCGCTGCAGTCCGGTCCACTCTCTGAGGCTGGGGCCTGGGCATTGGTGTCCTTTAAAACTTCTCCAGGTGGCGGTGCCTGGGTGGCTTGGTCAGTTGAGCGTTTGACTTCAGCTCAGGCCATGATCTCACGGTTTGTGGATTCGAGCCCTGCGTTGGGGTCTGTGCTGACCGCTCAGAGCCTGGAGCCTGCCTCAGATTCTGTGTTTCCTTCTTTCTCTGCTTCTCTCCTGCTCAAAATCTGTGGTGCTTGGTCTCTCTCAAAAATAAACATTGGAAAAGAAATTTATTAAACTTCCTCAGGTAATTCTCAAGGGTGCTAATTCAAGCTCCGGGGCCCTCAGGGTAACTATAAGCCGTCGCTTGTTTTGTGTCCCACCTGTGCTAAGCAGTCTACTTACGGGGATCACATTTCTGCCTCATTAGCAGAGAGGTTTTGTTATTCCTTCCATATAGCGGCAGAAACTGAGCTTAGCCGGGTTAAGTAACCTAGGGCCCCCCTTCCAGCCCCCAGCTACCCCCTGAAAGTTTGGACAGTGCTGGCTCCCAGCCCAAGCCTCCCTCAGCTCCGGGGGCGATCCTGCCTGCTGCAGGGACTGTCTCCCTCAACAAGCCCCCCAGGAGAGCCAGCCCCAGGTCAGGCAGACACAAGGTGTTGTCTGCTCCAGGTATTGGTGACCTACCTCCCAGGAGAGAAGTGGCAGGGCCTGGGGGCTGGCTTGGTTTATGGACCTAGGCTTTTGCTGCTGTGAGGCCTCACCTGACCTCTTGAGGGTTCCACTCTTATCTGTAAATCAGGGATTGTAGTGTGTACCTTAGAGGGTTGATGGGGGGAATTACGTGAGCCAGAAGGAGGATTTGGCATAGTGGCCAACACGTGACAAAGATGAGGGTTGTATGTCATGTGGCCCAACCTCCTACTAGGCTGCACACCCTGCTTCTGTGTGCTTGTGTGTCACCTGGAGACATGGATGGGGTAGGTCTGGCATGGGACCTGAGATGCCACGTTTCTTACAAGTTCCTAGATGACACTAAGGCTGCCCGACTCTGCTCCTGGGATTCTCACGCAGCCAGCGCAGTGGCCAGCGGGGTGCTGCAGGCATGGCCGTGGGGTGAGTCGAGGTGGTGTGTGTTCACCGCATTGGCCCTCGCATTCCTGGATCTGGGGCTGCCATTGCTGCTTTCCTTCTGGTGTGCCCATGGGTGCTTCTAGCTGTTGCCTAGAGGGTTGTTCAGTCCTTTGAGTTACCGGTCACTAGAAGGATTGTAAAATCAATGATCTATTTACACGTTGACATGAAATCAATGGACTACTAAATGACATATCTAAAGCTCTGTTTCATGTTTTGGCTCTTGTGAAGTCATTGCTGTTCATTTCTGTCCTGTAAAACCTCAGTTCCCATCAAGCACAATGAGAAATGGACGTGGGGTTGGCAGTTGTGGGTTTAATTTTTGTCCCTGGCAGTTAGTAGCTGTTTCCTTGGACTTCTCCAGTCCTCCACTTGTGCATCTGTAAAATGGGCCCGACAGTACCAGGCTGTTGAATGGAAACAACCCAGAGGCACAGATACCACCATTTTTGTCTAATTGTATTTTAAGGGAAAAAAGTTTAAATTTTCGGAAGGAATTTGTTCAAAGATCAAAACCTATTTTTAAAGCTTTGGACATCTTCTTTTCTTGCCCCCTCCCTGCTTTCTCAGGAGGTGGCGGCAGTCGGGGGTGGGGGTGCTGTCATTCCAGGAGCCGAATTGATAGACAAGGGATGCTTGCAGGATACAGTTTATATCTAAAAGTTCCAATTTCTTTGCCTACATTATTTAATGGATTGTGACATGTTAATGAAAGATTTTTTTGAACAAGTAAGATGCAGGTGAAAATAGGATAATAAAAAACCAGGGGAATAAAGCTCAGGAGCTATATTTATAGAACTTGGGTCGAACAAACAACACATCTTCATACGCTTCCCAAGGAACCAGCTGTGAGGACATTTTTATATGACTGTAAATGTGTCAAAATACGGAACAGATGTGATTCTTGTCCACATGGAAGAACAACTCTTGTTTGTGGCTGTAAGGTTCATGTATGCTGGGAATTGCATAATAATTATTTTGTCTTTTGCTTCATTTCACCAACAAGGAGAGAAGATTCTGTTTCTATTTAAATATGGTATGTCAAGTTGGACGGTGGTTTCCGGAAGTTGAATCAGCTGCGCAGGGGTTTGCCCAGCATTACCAAGCACTTAGTAGGTTCTTGATGATGGCCTGATGGGAAATTCATTTCAGGGGTACATACTTGGGTAGATGGTCATCTGCCCTAAACTCACATTGTGGCCTTGTCTGTTTTTAAAAGCAAGATGGCACCTGCAAACGCTCTTGGAAGCAGTGGGAAATGAGTGCTGGCTTTCACAGATGCTGCCAACGGGTGCTGGGTCACATACTGGCTGCATTCGGCATCGAGCAGGCATTGCGACTGCATATGGACTTGTGGAGATGTGGCCCAATACAAAGACAAGGACTGAGGTTCTCTGAGCTGGAGCGCTCGCAAACCCACCCACCCTCCTGCCTTGTTTGGCATTCTCATGCTTTTGAATGCTAAATCTTACATCTTTGTGAGAGTTTTCTGGGTTTCTACGTGTGCCTGTGAACATAGCCTTGGACACATGTGGGGATGAGCATGGCATGTTTTATTGGAACCCTCTGGCATAGTGTTAGGGGTGGGATGTGAGAGAGGGATACAGATAGCTCTGACACCTAACACCGAGAGGAGGTACAGTTGGACTAGGAAACTCTTCCGAAAACCTGCCTCGTCTCCTCTGGCAGTTATTCTCACCTTGAAATGAATCCATTTGATCTGATGGTCTCTAACCTGAGAACAGCTGCCCACTGGGACTGGGCACTCTTATTTTCAGAGTGTTACTGGGAATTTTGGAGTTAATGATGTTGCATGATCTGGCCGGCAGCTTTAGAGAACAGTCTATAAACCATTTTCATGGGCTGGTGAAGAGGAAGGGCTGTTGGCAGGAGGCCATGTATTAATGGTCGGCCCCACCACTGGGACTCTCACTGAGTATAATCAGACCACATGTGACTTTTCATTTGGGCTTGTCACATCACCCACCCACCCACTTGGCACCCTCCCACCTGTAGGCATGTACTAAGCATACACGCTTATGTGCCTTTTGAGGGATGAGGGCATGTAAGGTGTCTAGTGCTTTGTGCATAGTAGGCTCCAGGGTCCATTGATGGGCAGCGTAAGTGTGTGGTCTGCTGGGATCACACAGGGCTAAGGCTATGTCTGCCATCTTCTGGTCTGCCCCTCTACTTGCCTCTCACCTTCTTCCTCCCCCAGTATGTGGAGCTTTTTGAAAAAGCAGATGTAAGGCAGGCCCAGGGGCTTTTGTAAGACCACAGAGCTTCCAATGTGCAGTCAAAATAAGAATTACTGCTTCACAAATCTCCTTTGGCTCCAGTCTCCACAAATTCCTTGATCCTCCCTGATTTTGCATTTCGCCACTGGTGCTGTCTCTGTTACCCGTGCTTCTGAACAACGATGGTAGTAATAGCCCCGGTGCTCGAGAAGCACATCTGTCATGGGCTGTCAGCCTGGTGTTGGGAGGCTCATGCTTATTATTTCAGTCTAACTCAAGACTATCAGCCTTGCAAAATAGATACTGGCATTCCTATTTTGCAGATGAGAACTGAGGCTCAAAAAGATTCACAGATTGACAAAGACAGAGGCGTCAGTGGTTGAGCAAGAGTTCGTAGGGAGGTCTGCCTGATTCCAGAGCCATATTTTTTGCATAGGTTAGGTTGGCTCACTAAACCCTATTTTGAGCTCTGCAGACTTCCGACATTAAATCACATTCAATGGAGACTAGGTTTCAGAGCGTGGACTGGATTCAGAACCTGGCTCTGCCACTCATTGGTTGGGTCTTGAACATCCTGCTTAACTTGTGCCCCTCAGTGTCTTCATCTGTAAAACGGTAATGATAATGCTTGCAGGGTTAAATGATCAGTGATTGTTGAATATTTTCAGTAGCACAGTCCTTTCTTAGGAAGAGACAAGAAAGGCAGATGAGGTTGGGAGTGTTTGAGGCTGAGGAGTATGAGGCCTTGGCTGCTCAACCTCTTGCGGAGAAAGATCCCGCAGCTTTGAGACCACCTTGCAGAGTCCTTGGG